>NC_092385.1:70545237-71268452 GCF_030028105.1 Mobula birostris | reverse complement strand
ACCCTTCTTGAAGACAGCCTCAATGTTCTTTGATCAGTCCAGTTTATTGTCAATTCATATCCCCAGGTATTTGTAATCCTTCACCATGTCCACACTGACCCCCTGGATGGAAACAGGGGTCACCGGTACCTTAGCTCTCCTCAGGTCTACCACCAGCTCCTTAGTCTTTTTTACATTAAGTTGCAGATAATTCTGCTCACGCCATGTGACAAAGTTTCCTACCATAGCCCTGTACTCAGTCTCATCTCCCTTGCTGATGCATCCAACTATGGCAGAGTCATCAGAAAACTTCTGAAGATGACAAGACTCTGTGCAGTAGTTGAAGTCCGAGGTGTAAATGGTGAAGAGAAAGGGAGACAAGACAGTCCCCTGTGGAGCCCCAGTGCTGCTGATCATTCTGTCGGACACACAGTGTTGCAAGCACACGTACTGTGGCCTGCCAGTCAGGTAATCAAGAATCCATGACACCAGGGAAGCATCCACCTGCATCGCTGTCAGCTTCTCCCCCAGCAGAGCAGGGCAGATGGTGTTGAACACACTGGAGAAGTCAAAAAACATGACTCTCACGGTTCTCGCTGGCTTGTCCAGGTGGGCGTAGACACAGTTCAGCAGGTAGACGATGGCATCTTCAACTCCTAGTCAGGGCTGGTAGGCAAACTGGAAGGGATCTAAGTGTGGTCTGACCATAGGCCGGAGCAGCTCCAGAACAAGTCTCTCCAGGGTCTTCATGATGTGGGAGGTCATTGCCACCGGTCTGTAGTCATTGAGGCCACTGGGGCACGGCGTCTTCGGCACAGGGACGAGGCAGGACGTCTTCCACAGTACAGGAACCCTCCGGAGCCTCAGGCTCAGGTTGAACACATGGTGAAGTACTCCACATAGCTGAGGGGCACAGGCTTTGAGCACCCTGGTACTGACACCATCCGGGCCTGCAGCCTTGCTTGGGTTGAGACGTTTCAGCTGTCTTCTCACCTGTTCAGCCGTGAAGCCCACCGTGGTGGTTTCGTGTGGGGAAGGGGTATGGTCATGAGGGCAGGGTGGGGGACTGTGAGGAGGGGTAGGAGGGGAGAGTGGAATATGGGTTGGTTGGGGGCCGACAACAGATGGCTCATGTGGGGGATGGGCAGGGGCCACAATGTCAAATCTGTTAAAGAACAGGTTAAGTTCATTGGCCCTGTCCACACTGCCTTCAGCTCCTCTGTTGCTAGTTTGCTGAAACCCAGTGATGGTCCTTATCCTCCTCCAGACCTCTCTCATGTTGTTCTGCTGGAGTTTCCACTCAAGCTCCCTCCTGTACCTGTCTTTAGCCTCCCTGATCCTGGCTTTCAGGTCCCTCTGTATTGCCCTCAGCTCCTCCCTATTTTCATCTCTAAACGCCCTCTTTTTAGCGTTCAGGATGTCCTTAATGTCCTTTGTCACCCATGGCTTGCTATTTGAATAACAAAGGACAGTTCTTGTCGGAACATTGCAGTCCACACAGAAGTTGATGTAATCAGTGATGCACTCTGTGAGCCCATCAATATCGTCTCCATGTGGCTTACAGAGTGCCTGCCAGTCTGTCACCTCAAAATAACCCTGGAGCACCTCATAAGCCTCCTCCGACCATTGTCTCACTGTCCTCGAGGTTGCAGGTTTGTTCTTCACCAGAGGCACGTAGCAGGGTTTTAGATGCACCAGGATGTGATCTGACCTTCCCAATGGGGGGAGGGGAGAGGAGCTGTCTGCATCCTTAACGTTAGCATACATCAAATCCAGAGTCCTCTCCCCTCTCGTTGTACAGCTCACATACTGCGTGAAGTTGGGCAGTGTTCTAGCCATGGTAACATGGTTGAAGTCACCCGAGATGGTAATGAGGGCACTCGGGTGCTGGGTTTGTAATCTGGCTATGATGGTGTAAGTGATGTTACATGCCAGCAGGAAATTAGAAAATGGTCCCAAATTTTTAAGTTTGGAGATGCAGTCATTGATCACATGATGCCAACTCAACCCATGTGTGTCGAGAGCTTTTCTGGAAGTCTACCTCTTGGTCCCTCTGCTGTCCGTGATATGAGACGGACGGTGGCTGTTAGTCTGATCAAATCCTCTGCTGGGGAGCAGACTCAATGAGTCAAATGGCCTAACACTGCTGCTATATCATTTTTCTAAAATGCCTTTGAACCTTTCAAGCCTGTCCCTCCAATGTTATAATTTCACCAGACAAATATAAAATTGCCACACAAACCCAATTAAAATTCTGTACACTTATCACCCTTTTAATAAACATTTTCCTGGATCTTGGCTGTGCGTGAATAGGCAGGTAGAGGAAAGACAAGGAGAGAGCTTTCGCAGAGATCTGTTTTGAATTTATGTTTTCTGTACTCTGTGTGCAAACAGGACTGCTCTGCAGGGTGTATCTGTCAAGTCCATGAATATCTGCCTGTTGTCATTCTGCACTGGGAATTTTAGAGCTGGTAAGTTTGACATGCATCAATATTTCCAAGTAGTACTCACCAAAGACAAATTTCATCACTGAGAAATGAAATCATTGGAATAGTCTTCCGGTCACAGCCTGGCAAAAACTCCTTGGAACCTCCTGGTATCTGTTCTACATGAGGCCGTGAGAACACCCATACTGTTCAAAGCGATTGGATTAGAAAGTCCGAACATCTCATATAGTAGAAACTTACTGTCTACTTGAAAGCCTAGTTTGACAGTAGATGGATGTGAAACGATGCACTCCCACTTCAAACTGCGCCACCTAGCAACACCCGATTTACCCTAGCCTAATCACATGACAATTTACCATGACCAATTAATCTACCAACTGGATTTTGGGAGGAAACTGGAGCACCTGGGGAAAACCCATGCAGTCCCTTACAGATGATGTCAGAATTAAACTCTGAACTCTGACTCCCCAAGCTGTAGTAGCATCATGCTAACCACTACTCTACACTACCATGGTGCCCCAATTATATATTTGATCAGATGAACTCTGACTCAATTGGTTACTGCAGCACAAAGAAGAAATCAGCAAATCTTTCTTTTCACTTAGCAGTAAGTTCATTATCAAGAAAGACAAGAGCAGTCAAAGCCTCGGGTATTTGGCATAATCAATGCCTGGAATTAGAGTCAATGATCTGACAGAGGGAAGTCCTGCTCCATCTCATCTCGGTTCCCTTGAAAGTGTCCTTGACATGTGGCTTTCATGTGTGGCTTAGCTAGTAAGCCTGGCTGAGCTGTTTCTACTGACAGGAGAAGGTGCAAATGCATGTTACTGGCATCTTAAAACTAATCTCTTTGGCTGGATGGGCCTCGTCAATGGTGGTTGACAGCTCATCTAGGAGAAGGAAAACTCCACTGCTTTGCTGCTTTATCCACTCACGAGAAAGGCTTCGGACGTAAACCCCGAGGAAAAATCCGGAGCGGGAGTTCCTAAGGCAGTTCTATGTTGAGTTCAATGCTGACTGACTGCATCCGCAATGCTAATGGTACTGAACTGTATCAGCCGCTGCCATTCCTTGTATACCCTCATAAATACTTTGATATTAAATATACTTTGAACCTTTAAATATTTTTGAATTCTTTGGATTGGTCAGCTGCTTGGAGAGGGGGAGCTTGCTGCATGGGCAACAGCTTTCTCTACATATCATACTGCCCTGGCTTGAGTATGCACAGACAGGTAGGACGCAACATCCAAGCCAACCCCGACCAATCCCGACCCATTCAACCCTGACCAATGGAGGGCCTCATAGGCCTCATATTCATGTAATAACCTATGACTCAGCAACTGAAGATTGTTTTCCTGGAATCCTTGGGGTGTCATCCCTGGTGAATTCCCAAGGAGATTCCATTGCAGGATGGACAAAGTGGGGAGGAGGCTCACTTGATGGCCCATCTACTGAAAAATTTAAATCCGTACTTGAGGCATTCTGGCTATTCACGTACTCCGCTTGGGTCTCTACAGAAGGACCTTAGAGCCTCAGGTGATTCCAATCACAAGGATCAAATTATAGCTCTCTTGCCTTAGGTTCTCAACATTGCTAGTTCAAATCCCATCGTAGGAACTTCAGCAAATTAAATGAAAGCTGGTATTTCTGATTGCTATGGATGTCAAGTTTTGGATTAATACTGTAACCTAATATCCTTATGCAGATCAGTATTATATTGCTCTTTTATAGTAGCTTATTGAACATAATCTGTTTGCTAGGCTTTCTATGTTCTAACAATGATCACGCTTCAAAAAGTTGTTTATTGGTCAATAAAAACTTTGAGGTGGTATGAAAGATACTATAAGTGAACAAGTCTTTTTTGTTCACTTTTCAATATGAAGCAAGTCAGTGTATTGATCCCAGATGAGCAGCCACATTTGTCAAATTACTTTCTACTTGAGCAAATGAACCACGTTTGGAAAAGCTCACACTGAAGACGAAAACCCAGGGGTTTGAAAGGGAGGAGACAAAGCCAAATCTGTACTCAAAAGACTTCTGTCTCTGTTCAGAGATACTCCTGAGGTTATTTCAAATCTAATCAGTATTTAGTTGATTCAATTATCTCCAGGAATAATTTCAGTTTAGTTTGAAGAATTTTCTCACTTTCACTTTTCCTTCTGTTGTCCACTCTCTTTGGATGATCCCTCTATACCCCCACATCCAGATTAAATATCAGGGTATAGCCAAGCAGAAGAATCTGTGATCTTCTCCCTAGTGCATGAGGACTGACCTTCACATTTACCACTTTGACTTAGTCCTGTGCCTTTTGGAAACGTTTGAAGGGAAATGGGCCAATGATGAGAAAATGAAGCCAAATTAGATGGCTATCTTGGCTGGTGTACACAAGGACCTGTTCCCATGCTGTTCTATTCTATGACCATTATGTTCTATGATTCTACACTTAGTAGCCACTTTACTAGGTACACCTGCTAGTTAATGCCATTTAGCTAATTAGGCAACCATATGGCTGCAGCTTAATGCATAAAGGCATGCAGACATGTTCAAGAGGTTCAGTTGTTTTTGCGGCCAAATACCAGAATGGGGAAGAAATATGATTTGTGACTTTGACCGTGGAATGATAATTGGTGCCAGATGGGGCAGTTTGAGTATCTCAGAAACTGCTGACCTCCTGGGATTTTCACCCAGTTTCTAGAATTTACAGGGAAGGGTGTGAAAAACAAAAAAAAACATCCAGTGAGCAGCAGATAATGAGAGAGGTCAGAGGAGAATGGCCAGGTTGGTTCAAACTGACAGGAAGGTGACAGAAACTCAAGTAACAACACATTACAACAGTGGCATGTAGAAGGGGTTCTCTGAATCCACAACACATTGAACCTTAAAGGGATAGGGTACAATGGCAGAAAACCATGAACATACGCTCAGTGTCCGTGTTATTAGGTAGAGGAGGTTCCCAATAAGGTGTCCACTGAGTGTATAATCATTGGCTTCTGGTTTTGAAGCAATCCAAGGAAACCTTGAACTTGCTCGACTGATGCTGTGGAAGAGAACAAGGGAGGGGGGTACGTGAATGCCTACAGCCTCCATGCAGTCTCTGGCAATGTGTGAACAGCATTTCTTCTTATTAATCCACTTTAATTCCTTTTTAAGCCTCAGAGAATAAGCCAGCAGTGCAGTAAAGCAAAATCCCCTTGAGTGAATAACACCAGGCAATTAAGCCAAGTCGTTTTAGCCTAATGTTATATCAAAATGTTGTTCTAATTATCCTAATCAGATTTGCCTAAGAACCTGTAACACAAAAACATGCACTAATAAAATTAAACATAGTAATCTTTGAGAATTCAATCATATTGATGTGATCACTTCAATAAACTCCATTTCTGCAAGTAATGTAGCATCAGTGATGTCCAGAAAGTGATTGGATTTGTGTTTTATTACAGTGCTATAATTACTTCACAGGGTTGGTTACACATTCTGCTCATCAACAGATATGTCTGGTGAAATTGTTCAATCAAGGACATTCATAAAGTTGAATCATAATGTAAAAACAATCATTTGGAGAAACATTTAAAGACTGCTGCGATTATGTGAAAATTCATCCATTTCCACATTGGCTTACAATTCTGATGATTATAAACTTTATACCCTGCAGAGGCAAATCTAAATCATTTTGGTAGGTGTAAAAATAGCAATGTTGTGGTTGTCCATTGTATCCAACGATGACAGGAAACCTGTGTGGGAGAGTTTTTAAAGTGAAAAAGGCGTTGCACCAGGCAGTTCCACTCTCTCGATCTTGGAAGTCTGAATCCAGTGGCATGAGTAGTCAAAGAGTCACAACCTGGGTCTTCCTTGGTTGCAGTGGACGACCATGACTTCTTCTGTGCCTCGTCATGCCCTTCACTCTCCAAGGTTCATTGCAGAACCAAACATCCCAGCCACTGGATCTGACTGTAGAACTCATCCACCAAGTCCACCAGTGCTAACTTTGCATGCTAGGACAGTCATATCCCTATCTTATCATGGTATGAGGCCCGCCAGCTCTCCTCACCTGGTTTAATCTGCCTGTTGAAGTGGGGTGTGGCCGCGGTCACATACGAACAGCAACTCTGAGCCACAGCTAAGAGCAGAGTGTCCAATGGCGACCATGGTGATTGAGCTGCTCCTTGGACATCCCATGTAGCCCAATAATGGCAATATGATACAGAAATTATACTGGATCACACAGTGTAGAAAAGAGGAACAGTTTCTTAAAGACACAGACTCTATAGAAGCTGGAATCGGGAACAACAAACAATCTGCTGGAGGAACTCAGCAGGTTGAGCAGCACCTGTGGGAGGAAAAATAATTGTCAACATTTTGGGCTGAAACCTTGTGTCAGGGACAGTTCCTTAAACAATGTTTTGCTAGGTTAAACTTCTCAATCTGTGCCCAGGCCTCTCTGTCAGAAAAATCAAAGCAACAAATGGCAAAAAATTGAGTGAACACTGCCTTTAGGTCAAACACTGTCTGGTGTTCAGACTCCAGGGTAGGATTTTAACCAAACCATGCCAATGTGTTATTTGGCTAGCTTGTCTCTCCATTGCTTTTACAGGAGAAATTAAAATTAGGTGGACGATAAAGACATGAGGAATCTGATCTCAATAGCTGTTTGCTGAATCGGTTGAGCCAAAAATACTAGAGCAAAGCTATCCTGAATGAATTTGTCATGAATTTGCGTTGTATCACTATAGAAACACACAAAATACCGGCACAGCTCAGCAGGTCAGACAGCATCAGTCGAGAGGAATAAACAGTCGACGTATCGGGCTGGAAGCCTTCATCATGGAAGATGCCAGAATAAGAAGGCGTGGGGAGGGGGAGGAGGACAAGCTAGAAGGTGATAGGTGAAGCCAGACTGGGGGGGGGAGGTGATGTGGAAAAGGCAGAGAGTTGGAGAGGAAGGAATCTGATAGGAAAGGAGAGTGGACCATGGGAAAAATGGAAGGAAGAGGGCAACCAGGGGGAGGTGAGGAGAAGATATAAGAGGCCAGAGTGGGGCAAATTCCAATAAATGATACATGACTGTGGTAGTGAGTCTGGGTGATCACAGGTCAAAGAGCTGAAGGGCACCCGAAGTCACAGAGGATGAGCAATTATGGTGTCTTTCTTGAAGTGTTGCATCACCTGGTTTATAAACACAATAGCATGACAACAGGAAAAATCATTTTGCCCTTTGAGCCTGTTGCATCGCTTGGTAAATCACTGCCTTATCCTCTCCGTACCTCCAACTATTTCTGGTGAACAAAGAATTATCACACTTAGATTTCGCTGTTAGCACTGACCAGACATTTGTTGAGTGCTTTTAATTTTCAATATTCTTTACATATAGCAGTGTTTACTAAATTCACTCTTGGGTCTAATTTTTAGAATCTTCACCCTTATCACTGACTCCCTAAGCAAATGACAAGAAATTTCAGTACACTCTGTTAATATGACGATAAATTAATCTGAATGTGAATCTGAACAATACCAACTTCTCCCGAACTCCTCTAGCATTTCCCGATCATGTAGTGTTGAAGCTGGGTGCCTGCAGTGGGAGGGGTCTGTGATTATATCGGCTCCTTTACGGGGGCAGTGAGAAGTACAGATGTACCCTGGAGGCTGTCCATGACGTGGAGTCTGTGATGTGCTGAGCTGGCTTCACAACTCTCTGCAGTTCCTTATAGCCACGTCATAAAAATTTCAATCAAACCAGCTCCTGGCAGTTTAAATTCCTGTGAGTACAATCCTATATTCTGTAAGTTCTTATCATATTTCAGCGCTAGTTATTATTCTGGTAAATCTATTCAACAACCATTACAAACCAATATATCATTCCCAGGGTGCTGAGTGCACAGACCTCTAAATGACCACAAGATAAAGGAGCAAAGTTAAATTATTCGGCCCACAGAGTCGGCTCTGACATTCCATCATGGCTAATTTATTACCCCTCTCATCCCTATTCTTCTGCCTTTCTCCATAACCTTTGACACCCTGACTAACCAAGAACCTGTCAACCTCCACTTTAAATATACCGAATGACTCGGCTTCCACAGCAACGAATTCCACACATTTACCACCTTGTGGCTAAGGAAATTCCTCCTTCTCACTGGAACAAAGGGACAGCCATGTATTCTGAGGCTGTGATCTCTGAGCCTAGACTCGTTCACTACATCCTCTCCACCCGCACTCCATCTAGACCTTTCAGTATTGAATGGGGTTCTCCAGGTATGGTTTAACTAGGGTTTCATGTTAGCTGTGGCATAACCTTCATCACTCTGTATTCTAATGTTCCTGGTGCAAAAGCCAGTGTTCTCTCTACCCGGTTGTCTCTGGAGAATAAAGGAAGAAAGCGATCAGTTAAATGAGGGCCTAATGAAAGAAACAGGGCAGGAAAGTCATAAAGGCACAGTGCTTTCCGAGGAGATTGAGATGTGCAAGGCTTCCTCCCCTATTCTTACAACTTTCTAGGAGCACCAGCGAGAGGTGTCCTGTCTGGCTGCATTATTGTGTGGTACAGAAGCTGCAAGGCATCAGACAGCAAGACCTTACCGAGGTTTGTAAAAAATATCGAGAGGATCATCGGGGTTTCCCCCACCACCCTCTGATTTTTTGACATTTACTGGGATCTTTGCAAACGAAGGACTCAAAGCATTGTCAAGGATCCCTTCCACCCATCCCACAACCCCTTTGACCTACTACCATCAGGAAGGAGGTACGGGAGCATCCGGACTAGGAATGCCAGTCTGGTAGCAGTTTCTTCCCTCAGGCTCTGAGACTATTGACTATCCTGTCACCACTGAGGTCTCGTCACTAGGACAGCGAGCTCTTTACTGCTTACTGCTTACCTGTGCTTTGAATTATATTTTATTAATTTATGTATGGTAATATTTTGATTTATGCGCTGTGGGTGATGTAGGTGTTGTGGGGGCACCGTTGTTCGGCGGAACATTCATTTGGTTGTATATCTGTGCAGTCAGATGACAATAAACATGAGCTTGAAATTGAATTTATGCTTGAACTTGATCACCAAACAGAGAGAAACTGAGCATCTGTAACAACATCAGATCGACTTTTCCCTTCATTGTGCATTGCATCAGCTGTGGGCTTTGATGCTTTTCTCTGTTTAACAGAGAAAGAAATGCCCTTGGATAGAAACAGAATTCATTAGCTTCATTTGTAAGTCACTCGCTCCAAGCAATAACACCACTCACAAACTTGTATTAAGCTCATTGTAGTTCTTGTAGGCAAACTCATCCTCCATCATTTCAAAATGAATTGAGTAATAAAGAATAATATCAATCGTTCAATAAGAAGATAGCACTGAATAGAATGAACTAAAAGGAACTATTGAGGGGGGGATACATTTTCAAAAGACACTTGATAGAGTGCCTCACAATAAGCATTTCTTAAGCAGTAATGCAAATGCATCAGCCTGTTAGTTGTTTTTGAAGGAAAAAGAGGGAATGAAAAGTTTCTGAAGAATATGGATGATCAAAGTGTTCTAAGAATTTGGATTACCCAGGAATAGAAATTAGGTTGTGTCATGGCTATTTCACTGATACAAATTTAGTAATAGAATAATAACCATAATACAGTATAATCATTGGTGTCATCTTCATTCACTGTATTATGGTTGTTATCTATTTATGGATTTATTGAGTATGCTGGCAAGAAAGTGAATCTCAGGTTTGTATATGATGACATTTATGTACTTTGATAATAAATTTACTTTGAACTTTGAACTTTAATGTAAACTTTTGGAGGAAAACAGGACATTTTGGTCTTTGTTTTGACTTGTGATAGTAAAAAAAATGGATTGTATTTTGATAGTATCTTTCATAAACTCAGGATGTCCTTCAGCACTTTTTGGCCAATGAAGTGTAATCGCTGCTTTGAGGTAGGAGCCAGATGACCTAATAGCCTTGCATTTTGCCAAAAGCCTTTATAGTTCTGCAGATGTTGTGGTGAAGATAGTGATCATATCTGACAGTCACAGTAAAAGTTGCTGCACTCCACCATCGTGTGCATGAGATGCTTTGACATAAAAACATCTGAGAGTGGCCATAAAACAACTTTAAATGCAAGCAATAAAAACTGAAAATAGTGGAAACAGTCAGCAGATCAGACATCTGTTCTGACAAAGCGTATTTAACCTAAAACCTTAACCCTTCCCACATATGCTGCCTTATCTGCTATCTCCACTTTCTGTTGTATTTCAGATTTTCAGCATCTGTCAATCTATTTTGTCATTTTTATTTAAGTACAAATATTTCAATCCATAAGTAAAAGCAGGAAATACTGGAAATACTCGGCAGGCCAATGAGCAGCATTAAGAGAGGATCAGAATTAGTGTTCAGCATCAATGGCAAAACAAACTCTGCCTCTCATTGCACTGTTGCTGCTGGACCATTTGATTATTCCCAGAAACGTCTGTTCCATATTTTCACTTCCTGCAGTTGTTTTGTCTGCTTATTCATATCCATTGGTTCCCTCATGTTGTCATACCCAGGGTGGGGTGTGGTTGGTAATGGGGATAAGCTCCCACTACCTATTCAGTGCTCCCAATGGTTTGCATCTCACATAGCCTCTGACAACCAAGTCCAGCTCCTAGCCTTCACATGTGGCTTAGCTACTAAGCCCGGCGAAGCCATTTCTACTGACAGGAAAAGGGGCAAATGCTGGTTACTGGCACCTTAAAACCATGACTCATGAGCCATGATGGGCAGCTCATCTAGGAGAAGGAAAACTCTGATCTAAAACTTCCGCAGCCTTGAGGCTATATCCACACAAGAGGAAGGACTTTGGAGCAAACCCCAAGGAAAAATCTGGAGCTGGAGTCCCTAAGTTCAACATGACTAGCAACTCCTGCAATGTCACTGATGTCAAACTGTTTCAGTCTCTGCCATTCCTTTGGATTCATTAACTGCTTGGAGAGAGAAAGCTTGCTGCACAGGCAACCGTTTGCTCTCCGTATCGTACTGCCCTGGCTTGCGTATTAATGTAGACAGCTGGGACGCAACAGCCATGGTGACCCTGATCAACAGAGGGCCAAGGCTATTCATCTCCTTTGATGCACCTGTCATAAGCAGACTAACTCAATTAGCAAAGTCAGACAAAAAGATCCTTCTCTAGCAAGCTTTTGAAACGAAATGGATCTTATCTATCAATAGAACCCTCGTCCTCCTCCTCAGATTTTGTTGCTGCTGCCTTTGTGTGGAGAAAGCTCAATTTTGACAAATGCAAGCTACTCAGTATTACCTCAAATCTCTGTGTCCTTATCTTCCTTCACTTTGAATGGAAAAGAATAACATGGGGGAACAAGAGGTACAGTATCAGAGCTGCAGCTGACAAGTGCAGACCCATCATAGCAAGTTCAGGCCTTCCAGACTAACTGAACAATGAGAGGGGCAGTCACAGTAGTCAATCAATTTTGGAGTAAAAAACAAGAGTCACATTAAACGCCTGAACGTGAAGGATGAAAGCAGAAGTTTTCCAGTCCATTAGTGAAGATGAACCATAAAGAAATACATGCCAAAATATACTTCAAATCATCAAAATTACTTCCTGTTCACAGAGTAGATTAAAGATTCACTAATTGTTTGATGTGAGAATGTAGCAATATTGTACTAACCTTGAAATGAATCAGTAAAGGGCTCAGAAGTATTTTTCAATCTTGACATAGGTGATATCTTCTTTCCTGCTCAAGGAAGACATTATATTCCATACTTTCATACTAATATTTGTGTAACTGTTCATGACATATCTTAATTCAGTAGGCTGTATTATCTCACAGCCTATTGAAACCACAACCTCTCCCTTGTTGTGTACAATTTGTAACACCATATTCAAGCAGCCTGCTGCTGGAAATGAGACAAAATTCTCCAGTACAGTTGCATGCTGTGCCCCAAAAGGGGAAGAGATGTTAATATGTGCTGCCATTACCACAGCCCCTCCCGTTCTTAACATGCATTAATCAAGTAACCTCTACATTCTGAGGAGTCTGTAGAGAGCTGGACTTTGTACATCTATACTCACATCATTCTACAGATGCACTGTAGAAAGCATAGTAACAAACTGCATCACTGCATGGTTTGGAAACTGCACTGTGGTGGACAGGCGGACTCAACGATGGATGGTCAAAACTGCCCAACACACCACCTGCACCAACCTACCCACCATTAAGGACATATATATAGAAAGGAGCTGGAAAATGGCTAGTAGAATCATGAAGGATCCTATACACCCTGTTCATGGACTGCTTATTCCACTCCCATCAGGGAGGAGGCTTCATAGTATCCACGCCAGGACCACCAGACTCAAAAGCAGTTACTTTCTCCAAGCAGTAAGGTTGATCAACACCTCCACTCACTAACCCACCCCTTCACACCCCCAACCACCACCACATTATCATTTTCTGTCAGTCACCTTATGTACAGACACTTCTGTGCCTAGCATTACTTTATGAACATACAATTAATCTATGTATATAAGCTATAGAAACATAGAAAACCTACAGTACAATACAGGCCCTTCAGCCCACAAAGCAGTGGCAAACATGTCCTTACCTGAGAAATTACCTAGGGTTACCCATAGTCCTCTATTTTTCTGAGCTCCATGTACCTGTCCAGGAGTCTCTTAAAAGGCCCTATCATATCCGCCTCCACCACCATCACCGGCAGCCCATTCCACGCACTCACCACTCTCTGCGTAAAAAACTTACCCCTGACATCTCCTCTGTACCTACTTCCAAGCACCTTAAAACTATGCCCTCTCATGCTAGCCATTTCATCCCTGGGAAAAAGCCTCTGACTATCGACACAACCAATGCCTCTCATCATCTTATACACCTCTATCAGGTTACCTCTCATCCTCCGTCACTCCTGTCTTACCTACTTATATTTATCATGTGTTTTATTATTATTGTGATCTTTATTTTTTGTGTTTTTTATGCTGCATTGGATCTGGTGTAGAAATTATTTCATTCCCCTTTACACTTGTGTATAGGAAACGACATTAAGCAATCTTGAATCATGAAATTCCTGCTGAGATACAGGGCAACAAACTGTGGCATGGTCTATATTCTGCTGTGGTTTACTTTTAATGCTTGCTAGCAGAATAACTACAGTGACAAACAATAACTTCCATAGTTAAAGAATATTTCAAAAAATACAACGTGCTTTTACAGAATGTTTATTGTATTAGGTGTAATATTGGTTGTGAACAATAGTTGTTCCTTTAAGACTCCTGCTCTCACTTCATTAAGAATTGCATCATTTGACTAATTGCTCTCTGGGTTGCCAAAAAATGCAGAGTTTGCTATGAAAAAACCTTGAATGAGCTATACTTTGAGCACCTTGTGTTTCATTCGGAGAAGTATGTAAGCTACTGTGGCAACACACACAAAATGCTGGTGGAACGCAGCAGGCCAGGCAGCATCTATAGGAAGAGGTACAGTTGACATTTCGGGCTGAGACCCTTCGTCAGGAGACCCTTTCTCCTGACCCGAAACGTCAACTGTGCCTCATCCTATAGATGCTGCCTGGCCTGCTGCGTTCCACCAGCATTTTGCATGTGTTGCTTGAATCTCCAGCATCTGCAGATTTCCTCGTGTTTGCGTTTAAAAGAGCTACTGTGGACTTTGTTAGAAACTGAGAACCTACTGTGTGCAGGCTCATACAGTAGGGAGGGATCAAATGAAAAACTAATGCTCAAGCAGTATACAGAGGATGCACGTAATCACAGGATAGCTGAAGATGTAGGTTTTAAGGAATGTCCTCCAGGAAGAAAGAGGCAACTGATGTACAAGTTCAGGGAGGGAATTGCAAAGAATGGCACCCATCAGCTGTCTTAGGGTTTCTTTTTATTTTTGATAAGGAGCAGAAGGACTAGAATTGCAAAGTGGAAGTGAAGAAAGCTCAAGTTTCATTTATTATTGAAGTATGTATATCATATACAGCATTGAGATTCGTGCCTCACACATGCCTCACCAAGCCCCCTGATGCACTCCTACCCACACACATCCATGCTCCAGCCTTATACGCATATAGATTCACTTTTTTACCTCATTATTCATTTCTTTTACCTCATTATTCCTATTTTTGCACTATTTATTAATTTTGTAACATAGTGATTTTACTGTACTGCTACAGCAAACCACAAAATTTCTTGTGATATAAGACAGTGGGAATAAACCTGATTCTGATTCTGAGAAGCACTCTGGACCTTCTGCTTTTGCTGCCAGTCGTACTTGATCTACAGTCTAGCTCAACACTTAGGGCAGATGGCAGCCACCTTTGGCTTACAGGCTTCTCCAGGCTATGGTATCTAGTACAGCGTTCCTCAAGCACAGCCATCATTTCACCCACAGTCCAATCTTCCTCTCCACTCCTCTGCAGATAAGTGTGTAATACATTGTACTTATTCTGGCAATATTCCCAAGGTGGATAAACATATTCCCATGTCTGTGTTTCAAGCAAGATTGAGGGAAGAAACCCATGATGTTCTGGATAAATTGAAAACACAATCAGCATATCTAACAAAGGGACTGCACAGGAGAGACTTACTGGAATGGGAATTGTTCATTAAGATTAAATAAGCTGGAATTGATTTTTTTTGGAACAGAGGAAGTTGTGGGGCGGTGTAATTGATTTATATAAAATTATAAGGGGTCTGACCTACTTCCCTTAGTTTAGGGGCCAAAATTCATTCTGAAAACTGCTTAAAGGTGGTGATGAAACATGAAATGAGAAAGGGGCAGATGGTCAGCCAAAGAGGACCTTGTTGAAAGCCAAAAGAAATTATGTTATCTGAACAATGAAGGTTACATAATAAATCACACAGTCTGCTATGGGAAGGAAGTTCTTTGTTCTTTCCCACCGTGGGATGCTCAGAGGTACTCCCCGTTGTGGGATGTGGAACAGCAATGAAATGACTGTGGTTTAAGCTAATAATCATCATTTCTGAGAACATACGCAGTTAGCTGACACTGAGATCATTTCCTTCATCTCCAACGTCATAAGAATGAATCTCCCAACAACATGTCTCTTGGTGATTGCTATATAAAGTGGAGCAAAACAAGACTTCACTAATAATTGAACTTCTGATTATTGAACATCTGAGGCTATGATATCATCCACATGCTTGCCTTTGTGATAAGTTCTTTGGAATTTGCTTTTGGTCAGTGGCACTAAATGTGTGCAAGAATACTCCTACTAAACCTCTGTGCATTTTGCTTTGAAACATTACCCTTGCATGCATTTTTCTCTTAAGCAAAACTGAGTAACATCTTATATTGTGTATGACTACATATATTGTATCTGAAGCATAATTATGATTTGTTTAACTGGAAGACTTAGTGAAAATACACAAATTAAGTTTCTCAACTTCTCAACGTGATCAGGCTATGCTCAAACAAGCAAAACATATTTAATGGAAACCTTGGATATTCCTGCCTATAAGGAAAAGGTATCCATTAGATATGTTTATCATAGCAAGAGGTACTTCACTGAAATGTGGAAAGAACAGAATGCGATTATTCCATTATGGCCCCTCCTGTCGGTGTTGCTCTCCGATGTTTGCTCAGTGAAAGAACACGCTGGACCAGGACAACCTACCATCAACTCTACAGCCATGGCACTCAGGAACTGGACTATAATATATTTCGTGATGTATATTTTTCTGAAATCTTAACCATATGTGCTACTTGTCCTTTTTGCTGTGTGCAACCTGTTGTGCGTTGTTGGTAATGTGTTCTGCACATTGCCCTGGAGGAACACTGTTTCATTTGACTATATTCATGTTTGGTTTAATTATAATTAAATTTGAAGTTATTGTAGTATTGGTTTCTGTGCTCACCGGCTCTATGACTCTACAACAAATGTAACATTTTGTTTAAAGGAGTGCAGTACTGGAAACAGCATGCCTGTGTTCTCTTTTTGTGTTCAGGGTCCTTACTGAGGGCTGGCCTGTGCACTGCCTGTAAAATCCAGCCACCATCCACCGCTATGGAGGCTTTTTTTGTCCATGAAGCATAACAATGAAGTCAAAAGAATCACCTTGGCACAGTTTATTTGGAAGTTTGTTTGCTAGAGATTCAGTCACAATCCAGGGAGTTCTTCAAAGTGAAAACCACATATATTTATTTGGTGATACAGTGGGGAATAGGCCATTCTGGCACTTCAAGCCACACTGCTCAGCAACCCACAGCCTAATTTAAAGTGACCAATCAGCCTACTAACTGGTACACCTTTGGGTTGTGAGAGGAAGCCAGAGAAAACCCACACTTTTCACGGGGACAACATACAAACTCTTTACAGATGATGTCGAATTGTACTCTGACACCCCGAGCTGCAATAGCATCATGCCATCCGCTATGTTACTGCAGCATCCAATGCACTGCCACTTCCAATCATCGTAGGCAATCCCAAATGCATCCTCAGATCCCACCAACACTTCCTGTCGCTAGGATCCGAGTGGCCAGCACTATTTATTGTTCTTGTTTTAAAATGCATTTGAGTGATTATGGTGGGATGACAAGTTAATTTATTGTTCCATTTTAGTTAGGATTATACAATTATTTGCACGTGTGTTTGTGGGTCATCCTTACTGTAAGTGGGGTGTGTAATAATCACCTCCCCTGCCCGTATGTGACTGAGTGGGTTCTCTCCCCAAGTCATAGCACCCAGTCTGTTCTTGAGCTTACCACAATAAAAACGGTTGTTGAGTTAAATGGGCTTTTCTTGTCCATCATCAAGGACCGAATGCTTGCCACATTGGCGTCAGGAGCGGGATTAGAAATTAACAGCAAAATTGTAGAGCTATGACATTGGATGGTATTCCTTAAGATCTGGGAAATAAATCGAGGGACTGAGAAGTATGTATCCCCCACACCCTTGAGCCAGCCTCCTGAATATGAGGCCCAGAGGGAGGACCTGAGAACATTCCATAGAACCATAGAACCATAGGACCATAGAAACTACAGCACAGAAACAGGCCCTTTGGCCCTTCTTGGCTGTGCCGAACCATTTTCTGCCTAGTCCCACTGACCTGCACACCGACCATATCCCTCCATACACCTCCCATCCATGTATCTGTCCAATTTATTCTTAAATGTTAAAAAAGGACCCGCATTTACCACCTCGTCTGGCAGCTCATTCCATACTCCCACCACTCTCTGTGTGAGGAAGCCCCCCCCTAATGTTCCCTTTAAACTTTTTCCCCCTCACCCTTAACCCATGTCCTCTGGTTTTTTTCTCCCCTTGCCTCAGTGGAAAAAGCCTGCTTGCATTCACTCTATCTATACCCATCATAATTTTATATACCTCTATCAAATCTCCCCTCATTCTTCTACGCTCCAGGGAATAAAGTCCTAACCTATTCAACCTTTCTCTGTAACTGAGTTTCTCAAGTCCCGGCAACATCCTTGTAAACCCTCTCTGCACTCTTTCAACCTTATTTATATCCTTCCTGTAATTTGGTGACCAAAACTGAACACAATACTCCAGATTTGGCCTCACCAATGCCTTATACAACCTCATCATAACATTGCAGCTCTTATACTCAATACTTTGATTAATAAAGGCCAATGTACCAAAAGCTCTCTTTACGACCCTATCTACCTGTGACGACACTTTTAGGGAATTTTGTATCTGTATTCCCAGATCCCTCTGTTCCACTGCACTCCTCAGTGCCTTACCATTAACCTTGTATGTTCTATGTTGGTTTGTCCTTCCAACGTGCAATACCTCACACTTGTCAGTATTAAACTCCATCTGCCATTTTTCAGCCCATTTTTCCAGCTGGTCCAAGTCCCTCTGCAGGCTCTGAAAGCCTTCCTCACTGTCTACTACACCTCCAATCTTTGTATCATCAGCAAACTTGCTGATCCAATTTACCACATTATCATCCAGATCATTGATATAGATGACAAATAACAATGGACCCAGCACTGATCCCTGTGGCACACCACTAGTCACAGGCCTCCAGTCAGAGAAGCAATTCTCTACCACCACTCTCTGGCTTCTTCCATTGAGCCAATGTCTAATCCAAATTACCACCTCTCCATGTATACCTAGTGACTGAATTTTCCTAACTAACCTCCCATGTTGGACCTTGTCAAAAGCCTTACTGAAGTCTATGTAGACAATATCCACTGCCTTTCCGATTGTCAAGCCCACCCTGGCTCCCCAACCCAGTGACACAATGGAGTGCATCGCCCGCCTCCTTCACATCCCACACCAAGGAACCCAATAAGATGCATACATGGGAGGACAAAGCAAAATGACAGGCTCCACCGATGCCACTGGAGCAAGAGGAAGCCCAATGGCCCTCAGCAATTCATGCCACGATGTCCACCCTGAAGCTCCCCAGATACAATGGTATCAGCCTCCCGGAGTCTTACCTGGCACGTCAAACTTGTGCATGGCACAATGGGAGGAACCCCACCGAGTCAGCTGTAAACCTTGCCCTTGGCTGGAGGGGGATGCCCTGAAGGCCCTCCTCGACCTAATGTCAGCTGAACAGCATGACTGCAGGGCCATCGTGTCAGCGCTGGAGGGTATTATGGGCAGAGGTCATTGGAGGAAGCAATGAAGGACAAACGGAGCAGCAGACAGCGTCATGTGGGAGAAAGTCCAGGGGTGTTCGCAGCAGAACTCCGTCACTGTGCTCAGCGTACCTACCCTCAGTCACCCCCCTTGGCTCAGGACAAACTTGCCCTCCCTGCCTTTGTAAAGGTTCAGACGCTGGAGTGCCTTCTGCAGGGTGTGTTCCCGAAATCACCTTAATCACTGGCCGAGGCAGAGAGGGCGAAAGCAATATTAGCCTCCCAAAGTGTTCCAGTGTCACCCCGCTTACCATGAGTCCGGGCTTATGTCACCGAGGCGGAGGAGCAAACTGAAAAGGAAGAGCCTGTGAGACGCACCCCCCTGCCGTGCGCCATGGAGCGATCTCTGCTACCGATGTAGCAAGGTAGACCATATGGCCTGGAATTGCTCCGCACCAGCACTACGCCACAGCCCAGTGCAATGCCAAGCGGGCAATGAAGCATGAGACCTCCAGCAGAATCTCTCTATGATCACCCCCCCCCCCCAGGGGGCCGTTTCGGTGAAAAGCAAGTCTTATACATGGACTGTATGGTGGAGGGCATCAGGTGCCATGTGTTGGTGGACACGGGGTCAACCATCACATCATCTTATTCTGCGTGTCCTCCCCAACAAGGAGCAGCCATCCATGGACAACGATGGCGGCCCAGCTGGCTACGATCATAGGTGACTGTGCGGCAATGCAAGGGAAGAGGCGGCCGTGCATCACAGTGGGGATAAACACAGAGGAGTACGATGTGTGGCTAGCCAACTCCTGCTGCCGCTGGTCTGGACCAGCTGCCCCGCTGGGGGCCCATGTGGTCATGCCGGGGGCAACACTCTACCTCGACACTGAAGCTGTGACTCTCCGGAAGGGCAGCACCAGGAAACAGACCCAGTGGGAGCAGCAACAACCACCACCCCATAGCAACCACCACCCCACAGCAACCACCGCCCCATAGCGACCACCACCCCATAGCGACCACCACTCCATAGTGACCACCACCCCATAGCGACCACCACTCCATAGTGACCACCACCCCATAGCGACCACCATCCCATAGCGACCACCACTCCATAGTGACCACCACCCCATGGCACACCCTGCAGCAGCCCAATGCAGCACAGCAGAACCAGGAGAAGGCGCCAGTGGCAGCTGGCGGCAATGTAGACCTCACCATCATTGACCAGCAGCTATGGAGTGAGCAGGTGAGCGATCACAGGCTGGCCCAGATGAGGGGATGGCTGAGTGTGGGACAGTGGCCAGTGTGGGGGGAGTTCTCCACCCTGGATCCAGAGGCCAAAGCCCTATTCTCTCCGCAGGGCACGCTGGAGATGTGTGACAGGTTGCTGTTCCAGTGGTGGCCATTTTCCAATGATGACAGACATCTCCTGCAGCTGGTGGTCCCCCGGGGAAACTGCGCCTCAGGGTTGTGGTCAGTGCATGGGTTGGTGGAGGCCGGTCATTTGGCAAGCTGGGCAACTGCTTCTACAGGCAGGATGTGGAGCTGTTCATGCACTGCTGCCACACTTGCACGTCCCAGAAGGGGCAAGGCTACCAATCTAGGGTGCCAATACAGCAGTACAGGTCTACTGCCCCATCTGGGCCTATTCGTCAAGCTTGGAAGCCACTGGAAGGGGCCGGGAGAGGTGCTCCACTACATCGCTGGTATGGTATACCAGGTGCAGTTGCGTGAGTGGCAGAAGGCACTTGTGTTCCACAAGGACCATCATATATTGGCCCTTGGCCACCACCATCCCAGCGAGACTGAAAGAACAAAGTGACACTCCAGATGCCTGCCTCTTGCCTCACCAAACAGTACCTCCCACGGGGGGAGCTACAGACATCCCCACCTCTCCTCCCGCCCTCCCCCAGTGCCAAGGTGGCATCATTTATCACCACTGGGACTCTTGGACTTTGTTATAGACACTGGGTTGCTGGGCAGCTGACTCATCAATGTGGCACCCTGGGGTGAGGAGGAGGTATGTGTTTGACAGTCTGCTCCTGCTCCAGCATTCCTAGTGGCCAGTACTATGTATTGTTCTTGTTTTAAAATGCATTCATGGTATTATGGTGGGATGTTCAAGTTCATTTATTGTTACATTTTAGCTAGGTTATACAGTTATACGCATGTGTGTTTGTGGATCTCCCTGACTGTAATTGGGGTGTGTATTAATCACCTTCCCTGTTTGTATCTGACTGAGTGTGTTCTCTTCCTGGGTCATAGCACCTGATCTGTTTTTGTGCTTGTCACAATAAAAATGTCTGTTTGACAAAGTCTTCTCATTTGCTCACCACAGTGAGATCAGGAACGACTTTGTCCAGCGCTGATTGACAGGGCTGTGGAGATCATGTCCTCTATGCCCGCGATTTATACTAAAGCTGGGGAAACAGTTCTTCAGTCAGTGGGAGAAAACCTTTAACAATGACTCTGACAATAACTTTCTGTCTGTAGTTCCTGCAGATGGGCTTTGTTTTCTTTCTTGGAGATGGGCACGATTACAGCATTTCAGAGGTCTCCTTGCATATATTTCTCTTCCAGGATGTGGAAACTGAGATTATAGATTTGTGATTGAATGCCAACTTTAGATCTTTAAGGAGAAACCATCAGCACCTGAGTTCTTCTTGATTTTGAACTTAGCGAGTGGGTTTTCCAAACTTCTTGTCATTTCGCGTGTGACTGAATGAGTAACTGAGGAATAGATCCAAGGCCGCTGACATAGAGCAATTAGGCAGATCATGCCTTCCAGAGCCAGCTGACTGCCTCTCTGTACTTTATGCTCACCTCCATCTCAGGCTATCAGCGAGATAGTTTGAGCTGTATGTGGTAAGGAAGAACCCATGAATGTCATGGCTGTCAGCCAGCTGCCGGACATCCTCTGCTCCTTCCACCCTCTCCAATTCATCTCAGTTTCATCTTTGCTTCAAGCTGAAGTGGGTTTTACAGTAGTGTAGCGGTTAGTGCAACTCTGTTACTACTCAGTGGTTCAGAGCCCAGAAATCAATTCCGATCATCGTAAAGAGTCTGTATGTCCTCCCTGTGACATGATGTCACAAATGGAAAATTCAACAAGATGCTGGGAAAGTTCCCAGGTCTCTACACACCAGCGACAGTTCTGAGAGGTGACCTCACATATGTAGCAAGCAGAGGTTAATGAACAGTAGAAAAACACTGCATAAAGCAAAAAATGAAGACCTCGATAGTATATTGCAAGCGTCAGAGGGAACATATGCTGCTTAACGATATGCTCGTCATGAAACAAGCAAAGATCTATCACGACCAACTGAAAATTGAAGGCAATTGTGAATATTCAGCAGGCTGGTTGTAAAAATTTAAGAAAAGGCACAGCATTAAATTTTTAAAGCATCTGCTGATCACGAAAATCCAGCACCAGAACAAGTCTACGATGCTGATTGTTTTCCTATCTTACATCTTGACATAAAATTTTTAAAGCATCACTGATGAAAATCTAACAACAGAACAAGCCTACAATGCTAATTGTTTTTATACCTTACATCAAATATATATAAAAAAACTAAAATACAAATTCTGTGTACTGTAACCTTGTAATAAAGCACAGCATGGTAGCTGGAGTCTGAAAGGCTGCTGCTGTTTGTTGCTGTTCAGCAGCTGATTCAGGTGTTCTCCCGATGCTGCTGTGGTGTTTTTGTTACTCTGCACGCATTAGATTAATGGTACGTAGTAATTTTTACTGTTGTGTACTGTACATATGTGTGATGAATAAGTGTAAGACAAAGACTGCTTATCAGTAACACATAAATTCAGAGTGGAAAATGGTGGCGATCCCAAGCTATCTCATTATATATTCCAAAATCTGAAACGCTTCCGACCTGCAGTATTTCTGAAGGGGTAGTCAACCTGTACTTGAGTTTCAGTCCAGTGCTGCTTATATAGGTTGAAAGGTTGAATTCCAAGTCACCATTTATTAAAGGACAGGAAAGGGTGGGCCTTATGCTCAACAGCTACAAGACAGAGGTGTTCCACTGATTCTCTTCTGTTGTGCAAAACTGGTCTCTGATAGAGAAGCTTCAACTCTAGAAAACATGAGTTCCACTTCCCATATTTCAGGAACCACCTCTCAATGAAGGCAAACATCAGTGATGAAATTTACCTTCAGCCTGGCTCCACTGCCACTGGTCATCTAAGGAAATGGATGGTTTTCAAGATCTTAAACCTGACACAGGACCCACGATCCACTGCATAGCCATGATCCCAGCCTTGGGACACCCTTCTAGATTTTGAATACCTACAAACATTGGACAGATGCCATTCTACAAAATCCTCCTAATTCACTAGAGAGATGAATGAACCAATATTAACGTCATCTCCACTTTTAGAACCCTAGTTACACTTCACTGGGTTGGCCACAATATTTACATGCCTGAAGGTAATGGCAGGTAATGTTATTGTCAACCACCTGAGTTCAAATAGCACTGCTGCCTGCAAGGAGTTTGTATGCTCTTCCCATCACAACATAGGATTCCTCCAAGTGCTCCGGTTTCCTCTTACATTCCAAAGATGTAGGGGTTAGTAGGTTAATTTGTCACATGGGCGTAATTGGGCAACACAGGCCCATCGGGCAGAAGGGCCTATTTCCCTAAGTCATACCTCCTCCTGAAGGAGACAAAGCCAGGAAATGTTGAAATATTCAGCAGGTCAGATCACACCTATGGGAAGAGAAGTCTCTCCATCAGTACTGAAAAGACAAAACAAGTTCCGAAAACTGCAGAAGTACCTGTTATTAAAATGCCACTGATAGGATAATACTGGGGTGACCATGAAGCCTAAGATTGTGAACGTGGTTAACAGATCAATAAGTGAGCGGGAGGACTTAGAGAGTGAGAAAAAGGGCAAAAGGATATAAGAGTTGCAAAATGCAGAGCAGGAGGACAGGCCTGGCAGGTCAGGCTGGAGGAGATATTCTATTCCAGGCTGTCTCACAGGATGACAAGAAGAGGAAGATACAGGAAAGGATTCAAGCATGTTTTCAAAACTTAAAAAAAATCAATCCTTTTGCGAATCCTTGGACAAGTACTGTTCAAAGTAGAGGCCAGGGTGACATATTTAATTGAGCCGATGGGAAAACACAGCACAAACAAGGCATAATACCTCCCATCCATCAGATATGTTCTGCCCCATCTGTACAAGACACTATGGTTCCCACTAGGACCTCCTCAGTCACCTCTGTATTCTCATAACATAAATGGAAGTGAGTTATCTTCAATCCAAGGGAATGCCTGCGAAAAGAAAGGCAAGTTTGTTAACCATTTTAGCAGAGGCTATCTGAAATAGTTTAAGAGCCCTGTAGGAAGATCAGACAGAAAAGAACAGTAGGCAGACATGGTCACCATTCAAATGCTAATATCTCATACAAATGAAATTTCAAGACTTTGGCATCAGTCTGTACTCCGTACACTGGAACAGTTCCAGATTTTGTGTAAGATTAGATTAAGATTCCTTTGAATGTACAGAATTGGACAACTGCTTCTAAAATGGGCCTTAATGCTGACACTAAACTCCGTCACCCAGCTGATATGGCTCAAATCACAGTGGGGGAATCACACAGAAGGATCTATCTCCCTTTTCCTACTCTAATCAGACCTGGCATTGAATTGGGAACACCATTCACCTCAGTAAGATTCTTGATCTAGAGAAAAGTGAAGGTCAATGTTTGTTTTGGGTGCTTACACTTCAGTTTAATATCTTATATTGATTTAAATGTTTTGTTACTTTTATTTATCTTTTCATTGTTAAAAAGAACTTCCTTATCTTTATTCTAAAGGGATATGCTTTTCTTCTGAGACTGTGACCTCTGATCCTAAACTGTCCCACTAATGGAAAATTCCTCTCCATGTCCACAGTATCTAGGCCTTGGAGCCAAGATCGCTTCTGCAGACATTCAAGATCTTCCAGTTCTAGACACCTGCCCCCCACTCCCCACCCACGGTGCTAATAAACATACAGGACAGGATAAAGCAAAAAAAATGCTTATTTATTCATTTATTGAGAAACATCATGGAATAGTCCCTCCTGGCCTTTTGAGCCATGCCACTCAGCAACCCCTGATTTCACCCTAGCCTAATCATGGGACAATTTACAATCACCAATTAAACTACTAAACAGTACGTCTTTGGACTGTGGGAGGAAACCAGAGCACCCAGAGGAAACCCATGCATTCCACGGAGAGGACGTATAGACTCCTAACAGATGATGACGAAATTGAACTCCGAGCTCCAACACCCAGAGCTGTAATAGTGTTTTGCTAACCATGCCAGCCTAATGACAGTTACCAAGTGCTTAAAAATGCAGAAAGCTTTCTATGCATTAACTCTCTATGACTTGTGAATAGCTACAATTGTTCACTGCAGTTTTATAACAATCAGTCAAAAACAATTATTTCCCCCCTATCATCCTATCGTTTTGTGGCTGCGAAAACAAATGGTTTAAGGACTGCAGTTAAAGCCCTGTTGCCTCGGCAGAAAAAATATTTCACTGCTGAGATCAGGAACTGGTCTGGCATTGGGCGCAGTGTTGTAATGTTACTGGAATTGGTCTGCTATCGTCACATGTCCCGAGTTTCAGTAAAAAGCTGTCTTGCGTTCTATTCATACAGATTAAATCATTACAACAGTGCATCAAGGTAGTACAAGGTAAAACTATAATAATGCAGAATAAAGTGTTAGAGATATGGAAGATTGGTATATCACCAAATCCTCTAGGAAATTTCTACGGATGTACTGTGGAGAGCATTCTGTCTGGTTGCATCTCCGTTTCGCATGGAGGGGCCACTGCGCAGGATCAGAAAAAACTGCAATGGATTGTAAACTCACCCAGCTTCGTCATGCGTACCAGCTTCCCCACCATCTTCAAAAGGCGACGCTTCAAGAAGGTGGTATCCATCACTAAGGACCCTCACTACCCAGGACATGCCCTCTTCTCAGTATTACCATCAGGGCCGAGGTACAGGACCCTGAAGACACACATTTAACATTCTATGAACAGCTTCTTCCCTCCACCGTCAGATATGTGAACAGTCTATGAATCTTGCCTCACTATTCCGCTCTCATTTTGCACTATATATTTATTTTTTTTGAGATTTATGTGTTGCAATGTACTGCTGCTGCAAATCAACACGTCAATGGTAATAGGCCTGATTCTGTAGAAAGTAGACAAAAGGTGCAAAATCATAATAAGATAGATTGTAACATCTAGAATCCATTTTATTATATTCTTGCCTCTGAGTCCCAGGGTTTTGGGTTCAGTGTTCACTCTGAAGACTTGTGTGGATAAATTGTGGATGACACTCCAGTGTTAAGGGATGGCATCTTTTGTGTCTAACTTACCATCTACCCGCCCGCTTGAGTGAATCTACAAGGCAACGAGATATTTGAAGAGCAGTGGGAATTATCTCCAGTATCACAGAGCTGATTACAGTGGAGGATTATACTCCAATTATAATCCAGGATGACACTCCAATTACAATCCCGTACAATGGATTACACTGCATTTGAAAAGCAGAGCAAATTATCATCAGTATCCTAGATAATAGTAGGCTCACACAGAACATTACTAAAGCAAATGATTACAATGGTTTATGGAGGAGTGTATAAATCGGTGGCCAAGTTCCATACCTTACCAGAGGTGGCTGTTACAGGATAAGGCAGCTGCCTAGGGCTGAGATGAAGAGAACAGACTTCACAGCCCAGGAAGTTCTTTAACATGCAGTGACATTTTGTGTTTTTCTGATAAAGCAGCTCTCATAACAGTGAAATGTCAGCATCTGGATGAATGCAAGGTCTAGTCTCTGTACTGTATACAGTACAGAAACAGGCCATTCAGGCCATCTTCTCTTCACCAAGGTGCCTTCCTTATCTAGTTCCACCTTCCTGCCTGCCAACCATTTCCCTCTAAGCATTTCCTAGCCATACCTATATGTCTGTGTATTTACTTTCATTTACTTACTCTCTCCAGCTCTGGATGGCATCACTGCTAATCTCAGTCCTAGATAATTTCATTTGGACTTTGCAGCAATTTTATTTATTAATTTACTGAGATACAGCACGGACCTTCGAGCCGCACTGCCCGGTTACCCCGGACAACAGCTGATTTAACCCTAGCCTAATCATGGGACATTTTACAATGACTGATTAACTTAACAACTGGTGCGTTTTTGACTGCGGGAGGAAGCTGGAGCACATGGAGGAAACCCATAGGGTCATGGGAGAAAATACATCTCCTTACAGACAGCGGCAGGAAATGAACCCTTGTCACTGGTACTGTAAAGCGTTATGCTACCGTGCTGAGCAAAATGCAATGAAAACAACTCACATCTATTCAGTAACATCTACAAAAGCAAATTGCAGTAGTTTTATCAACAACATTTGGCGCAGCGGCAATGAGTCTGTTGATCAAAATCTAAGCCAGATGCTTCCTTGAGGAATGCCTTTAGATTTAGTTCCTTTACCTCAGGAAAGTTGTCTTTGCACAGTCCAGGATTTAACAGGTTAAATTATATAGCTAAGAGGCAAAAATGTGGATTGAGTTCAGCTTAATTTAGAACATTGTGGAGTGATCTTGTTTACGATGAAAAAAGATTTAAAAGTTTCCTTCGGTGGAGGTGCCCCAACTTAAAGGGTAGAGCTTTCAAATGTGAGCCAGACCATTTAGGAATGGAACCAAGAATCACTTCTATTTTAGTAGAAATTTTGAACATGTTCTCTGAAAACTTATGCATGAGTGTGCTGTATTTTTGTTCACTGATGGTGTCAGGGAGCTTTGGATCAACCATGTTTCAACCAAATGGCGGAATAGTTTTGATTAGCTGGCTAGCTTATGCCACTGAAAGGTACCTCAAATACTTTATATTTCTACAGTACAGTGGGCTCAGTTAGTGCAATCTTGCCTCTGAATTTAAAGGATATGAAATCAGAAGGATTTCTGACACTCCAGGGCATTGTCAACGGGGTGTTGCCTTTTGGACAAGTTGGTAGAGTGAGGTCATATCTGCTCCAACAGGTGGTTGTAAAAGATCCTACGGAATATGAGTGATCAAGTCATCCTTGATGATCTAGCTGGTGTTTCAGCCTCAGCCAATATCACTGGAAATGGTCTATCAGGTCATGATCTCATTGTGAGAGCTTGCTGTGTGCAAATTGTTCTCTTTGTTGCCTGCATCACAACAGTAACTGCACTTCAAGGACATTTCACTGTGGCAAATGACATTAAAGCTACCGGACAAATGCAAGCCATTTGTACTTAATTACCCAGGAGACATGCCTAATCTGTATTGAGTAAAAGCTTCATCTATAATGTAAGTGCCAGCTTTCAAATGGCTATGACTAACAACTTGATTTGCCCATGGAGTCTGGGCTTCCAGTGTGCCCAGTCACTTGGATCCTTTCCCTGTTCATTATCCATAGGCCTTTGCTCTATATTTGAAAAGAATTCTGGTTACATACTGACAGCATGACATGTTGCCGAGAGTAAGGCCAAAACTCTTTGGCCATGCCATTTCCAATTCTCTTTAATCCCCTGCCAGCATTAATTCTCTTTCATGTCTGCTTCTGCCAACCTATTTTTGCTTTAACATGTTAAAGATTTATTCCCTCACAAGATGGACAGTAAAGCCCTGTCTTCTCTTTCAGTGCTGATGTGTTGAAAGTTAACTCCTGATTTAACTGGCTCCCTGATTCCAGGGAGGATATTCTAGACTGAGTGACAGTGCCAAGGCTGAGCCGTAATGTGCTAACATCAAACTGGGTTTTAATTAACCAAGGAAGCTGCAATCTGCACTCAGATGTTAGTGTGTAGATGGTAATAGCAGCAACATTCAAAGTGGAGACAGGAATTCAAGTGAGATGGTGCAGTTTAGGGTAATATCCCCAAGTGAATAGACACATCAGGGCCCTGCATTCAACTGCTTATTTAGATACCAATTAAAATTTATTTATTTTATTTAGAGATACAGTGTAGAACGGGCTCTTCAGGCCCGTTGAGCCACAATGCACTGCAACCCATTTAATCCTAATCACGGGATAATTTATAATGACCAATTAACCTAATAACCAGTACATCTTTGGACTGTGGGCAGAAACCGGAGCACCCGGAAGAAACCCATGATCATGGGGAGAATGTACAAACTTGCTACAGAGGATGCTGGAATTGAACTCTAATTGATGTCCCAAGCTTTAAAAGCATCGTGTTAAAGTATGGCAAGGGTTTCTGCCTGCACCAGTCCCTCTCAGGCAGTTAGTTCCAAACCCTCACCACTTGTTGAGTAATATAATATTTTCTCAATTCTTCTCTATTTTCTCTATTAATTACTTTAAATCAATACTTCCTATCACTGACACGCATAGTAACCTAATGTACACATCTGGACCCTTCATAAGTTTATACACCTCTATGAAATCTTCCCTCAGTCTCCTCCATTTCAAAGAATTCAATCCCGGATCAGACAGTAATTCTCATAATTATATTCCTGGCAACGTCCTCGTAAATCTCTCCTGCACCCGTACCAATGCAATTACATTCTTCCTGCAGTGAGGTGAGGCATTCTGATTACTAAGCCTTTCTCTCTCACATTGCATTTCCAAATGCTGCTACAGTGGATTCCAGTTCATTGGGACACATCACAATCTGTACATTTTGGCCCAATTAGCTGAAGTTTCATGGACATAGTTAACTAGGTATTAAAAAGGTAAACTACCATTCAACTGAGTAACAATTTGTGCACTTAAATGAAATACAGAACAAATTAGAACATGACCATTGTCTTTACAGTACTATAAAACTCTGTATTAGTTCCTAATAGTTATCGACAGAGGAATTCACCTGCTGTGTTATTTTGATTGACTGCAAATGAACACAATCAGCAGAGACACCTAGTGCAGAAAATAGACTACCTTCATACAATGCTTTAGATGACTGCATCCTATAAATTTTCATTTTCATTGTAATATTCAAGTTGACTGTCGATACCTTCATAATCCTAACTTGTTGAATTAGTGAAATAGTTTCATTTTCAATCCTGGCATCTCTAAGTCTGAATGCTTCAAACCCCAGTGAGAAAAAAAGTTCCAAATTGTCTTACGGCTTATTTCTTGCCAAATATCAGTGACAAAAATCACTGCTTTTTGAACACAAACACATGTGACTGACACTATTTAAAACATGCTATAGTGTATAACGGCCACACAAGTGCTCATGACCGATGCTGGTTAGAAACTATTTGGCAACAGTCTCCTGTCCCAATTAAGCAGCATAGTGTCCCAGGTAAACAAAGGGAATCCCAACTATTTTCTCAATTAGTTTTTGTTCTTAAGAGTTGTCCAAAATAATCTGAGCCGCCTAGATTAACGGATGGCCCAGTTAACCGGAATCTACTGTCTTTTAACAGCCATCTAATAGGCTTGTGAGTTGCTTCTAGAAGAAAATTACCACCACCAATAATAACAGCAGTTCTAGCATTTTTGTGGTGCTTTTAATTCAGAAAAGTCATCTATTGATCACTTGCCAGGAGTGCTACCAAACAAAATTGAACCTTAGGCTCTAATAGAAGTGTCAGTGCAGATGAGAAAATGCCTCACTACAGCTGATAGATACCGTGTCCGGTGCTCCCGATGCGGCCTTCTATATATTGGCGAGACCCGACGCAGGCTGGGAGACCATTTCACTGAGCACCTATGCTCTGTCCACCAGAGAAAGCAGGATCTCCCAGTGGCCACACATTTTAATTCCACGTTCCATTCCCACTCTGATATGTTTATCCACGGCCTCCTCTACTGTCAAGATGAAGCCACACTCAGGTTGGAGGAGCAACACCTTATATTCCATCTGGGTAGCCTCCAACCTGATGGCATGAACATTGACTGCTCAAACTTCCGCTAATGCCCCACCTCCCCCTCGTACCCCATCCGTTATGTATTTATATACATGCATTCTTTTTCTCTTTCTCCTTTTTCTCCCTCTGTCCCTCTGACTATACCTCTTGCCCATCCTCTGGGTTTTTTCCCCCTCCCCCTTTTCTTTCTCCCTGGGCCTCCTGTCCCATGATCCTCTCATATCCCTTTTGCCAATCACCTGTCCAGCTCTTGGCTCCATCCCTCCCCCTCCTGTCTTCTCCTATCATTTTGGATCTCCCCCTCCCCCTCCCCCTCCCATTTTCAAATCTCTTACTAACTCTTCCTTCAGTTAGTCCTGACGAAGAGTCTCGGCCCAAAACGTCGACTGTACCTCTTCCTATAGATGCTGCCCGGCCTGCTGCGTTCACCAGCAACTTTTATGTGTGTAGCTGATAGAGATTGTTACCTCACTATAACAGAAACTCACGTTCCATCATGATCTCTGGTGCTGTTTGTGTAGAATGTGTTCGTTCTCCCTGTTCAATGTGGGTTTCCTATGGGTGTTTCAGTTTCCATCCATATCCCAAAGACATGCGGGATGGTGGGTTAAATAGCAACTATAAATTGTCCCCAGTGTGTAGGTGAGTGATAGAACCTGGGAGGAGTCGATGAGAATGTTTGGAGAATAAAAATAAACGTAGAATGAGTGTAAGTTTTTGCTTGATGTCTAGCACAGACTCAGTGGACTGAAAGGCCTGTTTCCATGGCGTATCCAGTGGAATGAAGGGCCTGTTTCCAGGCTGTATCCAGTAGGCTAAAGGGTCTGTTTCCATGGTGTACCCAGTGGGCTGAAGGGCCTGTATCCAGGGTGAATCTAGTGGAATGAAGGGCCTATTTGCTGGGTGTATCCAGTGATATGAAGGGCCTGTTTCCATGGTGTATCCAGTGGGATGAAGGACCTGCCTCCAGGGTGTATCCAGTGGGATGAAGGACCTATTTCCTGGGAGTATCCAGTGGAATGAAGGGCTTGTTTCCAGGGTGAATCCAGTGGGATGAAGGACCTGCCTCTAGGGTGTATCCAGATTCACTTTCAAGGACTCTTTACAACTGTTACTCTCCTTATTATATTTTTATTTGTACAATTTGTCTTCTTTTGCATATCGGATGCCAGCCTTTAGATTTTTGTAAGTTCTATTGTATTTCTTTATTTTCCTGTGAATGCCTGCATGACGCTGAATCTCAAAGGAATATATAGTGACATATAAGCTCTTTGATAATAATTATTAATTTGAACCTTGAATCGCTCTATCATCTGATGCCTTTATAACTCAACGCCTTGATGACCCTTTTCCAGAGTACATGTCCAGCAATTGCGAGGACTTTATTGCTTAACCTTACAACCACAAGGCAGAAACTGGTGTGCAAGAATGAGCAGTGTACAGATCTCACAGGTAAACATTGTTCTGTCGCGGAGATACATAGCTGAGTACCATCAGTCTCCCCTCAGACGCAGCCAGCTCCATCTTGGGCATCTTCAGACAGCAATGCCTCAAAATGATGGCATTCATCATTCAGGGCCCAACCACCCAAGACTCACATTGTTACCATCAGGGAGCTGCTACAGGAGCCTGAAGACACACACTCAATGTTTTAGGAACAGCTTCTTCCCCTCTGCTATAAGATTTCTGAATGGACAATGAACCCAAGAACACTACCTCACTATTTTTTCATTACTTATTTAATTTGATTTTTAATATATACTTCTATTTGCAGTTTATAGTTTTTATTATTATATATTACAACGTACTGCTACCGCAAAACCGCAGAATTCCCAACATATGCCAATGATATTAAACCTGATTGTGATTCTGACCCAAGACCGGGTCCAATGCTAAGAATCCTTTGGTGAGTAACTCACCTCCCAACTCCCCAAAGCCTCTTTACCATCTACAAGGCTCAAGTCAGGAGTGCAATGAAACACTCTCCAGTTGCCTAGATGAGTACAGCTTCAATTACACTCAAGAAGCTCAACACCATACAGATAGGCACCCCCCTGACAACTTCTTATTCCACCCCTGACACGAAGCAGCAGTCTGTAAAATATACGGGGTACATGCAGCAGCTCTGAGATTTCTTACACAACACCTGCCAAATACAACGTCTCTACTAAATAGAATGACAAGGGCAGCAGAAGCATAAGAGTACCATTATCTGGAGGTCACCCCCTGAGCTGCACACCAAACTGTCTTGACAATGTAAAGCTGTTCTTTTATCATCATTGGGCTAGATGCTTGGAACATCCTCCTTAAGGTACTGTGGGTACACCCACACCTCAAACACTACAGTGGTTCAAAAAGGCAGCTCACCACCACCCTCTGAAGGGAAATCATGATTGGATAATGCTGGCTCACCCCTTGAAGGAGTGAAAAAAATGCTAATTGCCATAAACGTAAGGAACAGCTCCTCATCTTTAGTTTGGACATATTACTGTTATCCAGAATCAAAACTGAACTCTACAATTTTAAGCAACGCATTTTTTCTGTTTGCATCAAAACCAGCTAGTCCACCACAACCAAGTGATTTCAACCACACTTTATCACCATGGCAACCCTGGACCTCACCTCTCCAGGGAAGTTCTCTGTCCCATCCATTCATTCCCTACCTTCTCTGCAAAGTTAAACTAATGCTTTTTTTTCAGAGATATAGCACGGATTAGGCTCTTCTGGCCCAACAATCTACACCACCCAGCAACCCCTGATTTAACCTCAGCCTAATCATAGGACAATTTACAATGACCAGTTAACCTATAAGCAGGTACATGTTTGACCTGTGGGAGGAAACCACATCTCCCTGAGGAAAACCACGCAGTCATGGGGAGCAACACACATCAAAGTTGCTGGTGAACGCAGCAGGCCAGGCAGCATCTCTAGGAAGAGGTACAGTCGACGTTTCGGGCCAAGACCCTTCGTCAGGACTAACTGAAGGAAGAGCTAGTAAGAGATTTGACAGTGGGAGGGGGAGGGGGAGATCCAAAATGATAGGAGAAGACAGGAGGGGGAGGGACGGAGCCAAGAGCTGGACAGTTGATTGGCAAAAGAGATATGAGAGGATTATGGGACAGGAGGCCTAGGGAGAAAGAAAATGGGGAGGGGTGAAAAAACCCAGAGGATGGGCAAGGTGTATAGTGAGAGGGACAGAGGGAGAAAAAGGAGAGAGAGAAAAATAATGTATGTATATAAATAATTAATGGATGGAGTATGAGGGGGAGGTGGGGCATTAGCGGAAGTTTGAGAAGTCAATGTTCATGCCGTTAGGTTGGAGGCTACCTAGATGGAATATAAGTTGTTGTTCCTCCAACCTGAATGTGGCCTCATTTTAACAGTAGAAGAGGCCGTGGATAGACATATCAGAATGGCACATGGAATTAAAATGCGTAGTCACTGGCAGATCCTGCTTTCTCTGGCGGACAAAGTGTAGGTGTTCAGCGAAATGATCTCTCAGTCTGCGTCAGGTCTCGCCAATATATCGAAGGCCACATCGGGAGCACCGGACGCAGTATATCACCCCAGCTGACTCACAGGTGAAGTGTTGCCTCACCTGGAAGGACTGTCTGGGGCCCTGAATGGTGGTAAGGGAGGAAGTGTAAGGGCATGTGTAGCACTTGTTCCACTTACAAGGATAAGTGCCAGGAGAGAGATCAGTGGGGAGGGATGGGGGTGACGAATGGACACGGGAGTCGCGTAGTCATTGGGAGAACAGACAAACTCCTTTCAGAGGATGATAGATTTGAACTCCAAACCCCTGTATGCCCCAATCTTTAATGATGTTGTACTAACTGCTACACTACCATGGAGAGCCTGGACTTTCTCTTTCTCTGATCCAAAGCAGAGTCTTCAATCTGAAGCACTAATTCTGTTTTTTATCCCTCAGATGCAGAAAATGTTTCAGCATTTTCTGTTTTCATCACCATAGAACATACATTAGATAGTCCAAAGACATATTTTCCTCAAGTACTGAGGTTACTCGGCAAAATGAAGTAAATATGCTTTTGAAAAACGCAAACAACAGGAATTCTGCAGATGCTGGAAATTCAAGCAGCACACATCAAAGTTGCTGGTGAACGCAGCAGGCCAGGCAGCACCTCTAGGAAGAGGTACAGTCGACGTTTCAGGCCGAGACCCTTCGTCAGGACTAACTGAAGGAAGAGTTAGTAAGAGATTTGAAAGTGGGAGGGGGAGGGGGAGATCCAAAATGGTAGGAGAAGACAGGAGGGGGAGGGATGGAGCCAAGAGCTGGACAGGTGATTGGCAAAAGGGATATGAGAGGATCATGGGACAGGAGGTCCGGGGTGAAAGACAAGGGAGGGGGGAACCCAGTGGATGGGCAAGGGGTATAGTCAGAGGGACAGAAGGAGAAAAAGGAGAGTGAGAGAAAGAATGTGTATATAAAAATAAATAATGGATGGGGTACGAGGGGGAGGTGGGGCATTAGTGGAAGTTAGAGAAGTCAATGCTCATGCCATCAGGTTGGAGGCTACCCAGACGGAATATAAGGTGTTGTTCCTCCAACCTGAGTGTGGCTTCATCTTTACAGTAGAGGAGGCCGCGGGTAGACATGTCAGAATGGGAATGAGATGTGGAATTAAAATGTGTGGCCGTGGATAGACATGTCAGAATTCCACTCCATTATCCATGCAATCTTTCCTGTAATGCCATAGGATTTTAAGCAGCTTCATGAGTAGCACCTTATCAAATGCCTTCTGAAAATCCAAGTAAATGTCATCCACTGCCTCTCCTTTGTCCATCCTGTTTGTTATTTCCTCGAAGAGCTCTAACAGATTTCTCAGGCAAGATTTCCCTCGCTAACAGAATTCATGCTGATTTTGACTTATTTTATCGTTAGTCTCCAGGTACCCAGAAACCTATTATCATCTTTAATAATAGACTCCAACACTTTCTCATTGAGGTTAGGCTAACTGGCCTATAATTTCCTTTCTTTTGCCTTCCTCCCTTCTTAAAGAGTGGAGTGACATTTGCAACCTTCCAGTCCTCCGGGACTATGCCAAAGTCAAGTGATTCTGAAAGATCATGACAAATGCATCTGTTAACTCTTCAGCATCTACTCTCAGGACTCTGGGATGTAGTCCATCTGGCCCAGGTGACTTATCCACCTTTAGCCCTTTGAGTTTGCCTAGTACCTTTTTCTTTGTAACAACAAAGGCACTCAATCCTGCTCCCTGACACTCATGGACCACTGGCACACTGCTAGTGGCTTCCATGGTGAAGACAGATGCAAAGTACCCATTAAGTTCATCTGTCATTTCTTTGTCCCCCATTACTACTTCACCAGCATCATTTTCCCTTGTCGAATATCAACTCTCAATTCCCTTTTACTCTTTAGATAACTGAAAAAACCTTTGGTATCCTGCTTTACATTATTGGCTAGTTTGCCCTCATATTTCATCTTTTCCCTTCTTATAGCTTTTTAGCCACCTTTTGTTGGATTTTAAAAGCTTCCTAATCATCCAACTCCCCACTCACTTTTGCTACCTTATATACCCTTTACTTGGCTTTTATACAGCTCTTAACTTCCATTGTCAGTCATGGTTCCCTCCCCCTGCCATTTGAGAACTTCTTCCTCTGTGACAACAGACTCCTTGGTAATGGCAGGGATCCACTGCATAAAAAAGGATAGGGAACCCCTTTATTAAACAAAAGTGAATGGAATTACGTGCTGATAGAGGCATAGAGTCATAAAGCACAGTTCATGCTAACCAAAATTCCCATCTAAAGTTGTCCCATTGCCTATTTTTGGTCCATACCTCTCAAAGCTTGTACTTATCTAAGTGCCTTTTAAATGTTGTTAATGTACTTGCCTAAACCACTTCCTCTGACAACTTGTTCCAACAGGAATTCTGCAGATGCTGGAAATTCAAGCAACACACATCAAAGTTGCTGGTGAACGCAGCATATGTTCCATATGTTGTTCACCCTCAGGTTGAAAAAGTAGCCCCTCAGATTTACATTATGAATCCCTCCTCTCTCATTCTGAAAACATGACCTCTAGTTCTTGATTTCCCCATCCCTGGGAAGAAGACTATGTGCATTCACCCTCTCTACACCCATCATCATTTTATATGGTACACCTCTTTAAGATCACTGCTTCTGTTCCTACTCTCCAGTGATTAAACAAGAGATAAATAGATACTTCATTGATCCTAAAGAAAAGTACAGTGTCACAGAAGCTTTACAAGTGCACAGATATAAATATTAGAAGACAAGTAGAAAGAATAAATAATGTTACCACAAACAGTCTAAATGGGGGGGGTCATCACTTCCCGGCCATAGGTTGACTTATTATAGAGCCTAATGGCTGAGGGTAAGAATGACCTCATAGAGAGCTCTTTGGAGCATCTCAGTTGTCTTGTCTTAGAGGAAAATTGATCTGAAATGTTGATTCTGCTCCTCTTTCCACCTGACTTGCTGAGATGACGTGGTTCATGTTGATTCTCAGTTCTTCTCCATTCTACGTTCTCTTGAACAGTGAGTACAGTAGTAATGTATGTGCTGAGAATCTACATTTGAAGTAAGTGTATTATTATATGTTGCCAAAGCTACTTTGACATTCATTTTCTTGCAGGCACTTACAGAAAAATAAAATAGAATAGAAATTATGAAAACAACAAAGACTGACAAACAACCAATGTGCAAAAGAACACAAATCATGCAACTCATAAGTAAATAAGCATGAGTTGTCGAGTTATTGAAAGAGTCTGTATGTTATGGAATCAATTCAGTGCTGAGGTGAGTGAAGTTAACCACTCTGGTTCAGGAGCCTGATGGCTGGGGGGTAATAACTGTTCCTACACCTGGTATGAGACCTCAGGCTCCTGTACCTTCTGCCCAATGGTAGAAGCGAGATGAGAGCATGGCATGGACGGTGGGGGTCCTTGATGATGGCTGCTGCTCTCCTATGGCAGCTGTCCTTGGAAATGTGCTTAATAATGGGGAGGGCTTTTCCTAAGATGGATACTAAACCGGACCCAAACAGGATCAGTGTCCTGTCACACTTTCTGGCCTCTGTATTTTACGTTGACTCTGATATTGTTGACTTCAGAAGGAGTAGCGGACCGCACGACCCCTTTTATATCGGTGGTACGCCAAGTGGAACAGGTCAAAAGCTTTATGTTCCTTGGGGTCAATATCACAAATGACCTGACTTGGTCCAACCAAGCAGAGTCCACTGCCAAGAAGGCCCACCAGCGCCTTTACTTCCTGAGAAATCTAAAGAAATTTGGCCTGTCCCCTAAAACCCTCACTAATTTTTATAGATGCACCGCAGAAAGCATTCTTCTAGGGTGCATCACAACCTGGTATGGAAGTTGTCCTGTCCAAGACTGAAAGAAGCTGCAGAAGATCGTGAACACAGCCCAGCACATCACACAAACCAATCTTCCGTCCTTGGACTCACTTTACACCGCATACTGTCGGAGCAGTGCTACCAGGATAATCAAGGACACGACCCACTCAGCCAACACACTTTTCGTCCCTCTTCCCTCCATTACAAGGCTCAGGAGCTTGAAGACTTGTACAGCCAGATTTGGGAACAGCTTCTTTCCAACTGTGATAAGACTGCTGAACAGATCCTAACCCGGATCTGGGCCGTACCCTCCAAATATCTGGACCTGCCTCTCGGTTTTTTTGCACTACCTTACTTTCCCTTTTCTATTTTCTATTTATGATTTATAATTTAAAGTTTTACTAATTACTATCGATTTGTAATCCATGGAGCGCGAAGCGCAGAATCAAATATCGCTGTGATGATTGTACGCTCTAGTATCAATTGTTTGGCAACAATAAAGTAAAGTATATTGTCGTTGGCATGTTGTAAACCTCTGGAATCGACATTCCCTGTTTTTAATTCTGATCTCCAGAATCTGCTTAGAAGAAAAAATGCTTTGCTACATGCTTGAAGTATCCTGAGCTTTTATTTTAGTTTTTATTTAGAGATAAGTGTAGAAAGGTCCGACCAGCTCACTGAGATCTGCCACCTGGTGACCCACCTATTGAACCCTGGCCTAATCACAAGATAAGTTACAATGAGCAATTATCCTGTTAACCAATACACCTTTGGAATGTTGGAGGAATCCAGCGCATCTGGAAAAAACAGACACGCACATGGGAAGGTACGTACAAACCTGCTTACAGAGCATCCCAGAAAAGAACTGAGAAATCTGACACCCTGAGCTGTAGCAACATCATGCTAACCAATAATCTTTGATTCAAGTCATGAACGACAAATCCCTGTTCTCCAATCTGGGTCTGAAATCAATGATTTAAATCAAGGTTGCTTCCAGGATTCAGAGATGGTTGATTATGTTATCCCATTGTGACAGTGAGTATCACGCTCCCACACAAGATACAATTGCTGATGCATTATCCAGATTACCACACCAAGAGTCTGATTGGGAAGTGAAAACACAATCTTTACCATATGGCCAGAGGATCACAACTTTCCAAATACGCCTACGCAAATTGCTGAGAGAACACAGACAGATTCAATCAGAAGGCAGTTAAAGGTTGGACCGGTTTTGATAAATGTCCAAAGACAGATATACAATAATTTTACCAAGGAAGATATGATATGCATGATCAGTGGATTCGTGGATATTTATTTATTTATTTTATTTAGAGATACAGCAGAGTAGGCCCTTTCGGCTCTTGAGCCACACAGCCCAGCAACCCATTGATCTAACCCTAGCCTAATCAGGGGACCTAAGGATAAGCTATCTCGTTTTTATTCGGATATATCTCCCTCCTGTGACAGATGTAATAATGGAGAAGCTTCATTAATTCATATGTTTTGGACTTGTCCGAGTCTTGAAAAATATTGGAAGGATGTTTTTCAAATTTTTTCTTTACTTTTCAAAGTCAATTTTAAGCCTACTCTTCTGATGACCCTATTTAGTATTGTTGTAGGACAAGATAACAAGCTGAAGACGTCTGATTTACATATTTTGGCCTTTAGCTCGCTTATAGCTAGGAGGGCGCTTTTGTTTAAATGGAAAGATGTTTTTCCTCCTACTCATGCTCAATGGTTATGCGACGTTATGTCGTGCTTAGATTTAGAGAGGATTCGTTGTTCAGTTTCTGAATCTCGTCAAGACTTTCAAACATTTGTGGGGACCTTTTCTGAATTATTTTCAAAATCTTCAATTCGTTTTTTAAATTCAGATGTTGGCTATTATTATTTTTTATTATATGAGAAGGTATTTATCTTTTTTCTCCTTAATGAACAGCTATGGGTCTTGGTAGGGGTTCGATTCTTTTTTTGTAATAAATTAGTATATTTCAATATAACTATTGATTAACTTACGTGAATACGGGGTAATGAGAGTGTTATTATGAATAGATATAGTGTAATTGGTAGTTTTTAAAAATCTTTTTCGACCTTTATATATACTTTCTTATACTCTGTATTCTTCGATGTAGAAACTAATAAAAATATTGGAAAGAATCAGGGGACAATACCGACTAACTGGTATGTCTCTGGACTATGGGAAGAAACTGGAGTACCCCAGAGGAAACCCGTGCACACACAGGAAGGAAGTACAATCATGCTTACAGAGGATACTGGAATCGTATTCTAATGCCCTAGGCTGTAATAGTGCCACGCTAACTGCTACACTACTGCATTATCCCATGATATCTTAGGTGAAAACATTTAACAGCCAATCCCAACATCTTGAAAATCTGAAACATAGACAAATTACATTCAGAAATTAGTGATATTGTGAAAATAAAAGAAGCAGCATATATTGAAAATTATTAAATTAGTGATTCTGGAAATCTAAAATAGAAACAGAAATTACTGCAAAAACTCAACAGGTCAGGCAGTATTTGTTGAAAGATCTTCTTGCTAAATGGTTAACTCCTTCTCTTTTCACTGATGTTGTCTGACCTGCTGAACGTTTCTGGTCTCCTGTTTTAGACAAAGACTTGGAAGTTTAAATTTCAATGTGTAGGGTCAGTCGAGAGGGCAGAGTTAAATCACCAAGGCACTCTTAATTTAATGAAAGAGGCCAACACAACTACTTCAGAAAGTTCACGTTGACTTCTTCGATCAGGCACTGACACATTTGTAGCCTTTGTTAATGCACAGTTTATGTGGATCAAAATTTTGATATTTGTGATTATGTGTTTCAATGGATTTGAGGAATTGAGACATTTTGTTCAATGTAGAAATTTACCCTGTTTGGACGATAGACCTCAAATCTGGTTAAATGTTTCATATAGAAGAATAGAATTAATTGAACCACCCAACCTGAAAGGCTTGAATGTTCTCTCACAAAAGTTTTGAAAAACTTTTTCAATTATAATTATAATTGGCAAGATAACATCATAAGTTACACATCGTATGTCACATCATGCCCCATTTTGCCATGGGATTCATCCAGTGGAACTGCTAATACGTCACAAACTTTAAACATGTTGGACAAAGCAGATTGCAGATACTGGAATGTGGAACAAAAGCACATCACTGGAAAAAATCATCATCTGGAAGAAAGATCCAAACAGAGTGGATGTGGGAAGGATGTTTCCTATAATAGGAGAGTCTAAGACCAGAGGGCACACCCTCAGAAGAGAGGGATGTTCTTTTTGAAACAGATGAGGAAGAATTTCTTTAGCCAGTGAGTAGTGAATCTGTGAAGCTCATTGTTACAGACAACTATGGAGGTCAAGTCATTAACTATATTCGAAGCGGAAGTTGATAGGTTCTTCATTAGTCAGCGCATCATAGGTTATGGGGAGAACGCAGGAGACAGGATTGATAGAGATAATAAATCAGCCATGATGGAATGATGGAGCAGCCTCGATGGGCCGAATGACCTAATTGTGATCCAATGCCTCTGTCTCATGCCAAGTCAGTCAGCAGAAGTACAAGTTTTGATGCTTCACCTAGACCTAAAATATCAGCTTACATCTTTTGCCTCTACAGCTGCTGCTTGACCAAGGTTTTTCCAGTGTTCAGGTTTTCACTCTGAACCAGCTGGAGTTTATTACAGCCCAGTCTGGGGGAGAGAGCAGAGTTACAACATAAGCATGTTCATGATTCAAATTAAACCAGAGACACACGATGATTTATTCCAGAAGTTAATGTAAAACCAGACACTGAGGAGGAGACAAAAGTCATCAATGAGTTGGAATATTATACAAACTTCAGAGCGAAAGACTCCTGAACCCACTTCAGAACATCATTTAACACTTGTGGAGAAGTGTACGGTCATGCACCTTGGTAAAAGGAATAAAGGCATAGGGTATTTTTTAAACAGGGAGCAAATTCAGAAATCAGACTTGGGAGTTCTAGTGCAGAATTCCTGAAAAATCTATTTAATTTAATTTAATTTATTTTATTTTACTTAGACAAACAATGCAGGATCTTTGAACCGCACCAGCCCAGTAAGCCCTGACATCCCTAATATTTCAGCCCTAACCTAATCACAGGACAATTTATAGTGACAATTAACCTACTAACCAGTATGTCTTTGGACTGTGGGAGGAAACCGATGAGCCCAGTGAAAACCCACAAACTCCTTGGGGAGGACATACGGAGACTCCTTACAAAGGACACTGGAATTGAACTCCGAACTCCGATGCCCTGAGCTGCAATAGCATCGCACTAACCACTATGCTACCATGGCAGTAAAGTTGACTTACAGCCTGAGGCGGTAATACGGCAGGCAAATGTAATGTTAGCATTCATGCTGAGAGGGCTAGAATATCAAAGCAAGAATGTAATCCTGAGGCTTTACGAGACATTGGTCAGACTTGCACATAGAATAAGATGAGCGGATTTGGGCCCCTTACCTAGAAGAGGATTGTACCGGCATTGGAGAGAGTTGAGAGGAGATTCACGAGAATTATCTTGGAAATGAAAGGGTTAACCTACAAGGAGTGTTTGATGACTCTGGGCCTGTACTTGCTGGAGTTTAGAAGAATCTCATTGAAGCATATCATATATTGAAAGGCTTAGATAGAGTGGATGTGACGAGGATGTTTCCTATAGTAGGGGAGACTAGGGCCGAAGGGCACAGTCTCAGAATAGAAGGATGTTCCTTTAGAACAGAGATGAGGTGGAGCTTCTTGAGGAAGAAGGTGGAAAATCTGTGGAAATCATTGCCACAGGTTGCTGTGGAAGCCAAATCATTGGGTATATTTAAACTGGAGGTTGATAAGTTCTTGATTATTAAGGGCATCGAAAGTTAAGCAGAGAAGGCAGGAGAATGGAGTTGAGAGAGGTAATAAATCAGCCATGGTGGAATAGCAGAGCAGACTCAGTGGGCTGAATGGTCTGTTCCTGTTCCTGTACATTCTGACTATGGTCTTGCAAACATTTTTAGAGAAAGGACCTCAGTGTGGCACATTTATATATACAGTATATTCCTTCCTGTACAGTATGGAATGAGCACTCTTATTGTAAAGTAACTACAGTTGATACATATAGGAAGAGCTCCCATGCCTTCTGAAGTTATTTATAATAGTTGTGGTTAGTCTCTTAATGTGGCATCTGCACCACTTTGTAATAGACCACAGCCAACACAGGCTAAATGGCACATGAAAGGTGATATATAAATGCTTCTTTCTTCACTTGCAGAGCAGAAATAGGATTCATTGTAGGTTGATGACATGAGGCATGTAAGCAATCTAATTCATTCTTTCTATGTCATGTCCTCTCATGTTTTAGCAATTATTCTCCCTCTCCCCAGATTTTTCTTCCCTTTGGAGAACTTCAGGAATGCTCCCAACCTGCTTTCAGAGCTGCACATAATCACGACATCTGGGGTGCTCTGACAGAAGGGTGATTCTGCCTGGACTACACAGGAATGCACAGGAATAACCATGACTCTCTGCTATTCGAGTAGATCAATGGGCTTTAAATCACAGGGCAGCCACCCGGAACAATTGCCCGGCTTGAAATTTTATTCAATACCATTGAGTTTACAAGCACGTATATTATTCTCAACCAGAAACCAACCACCTGTTCCTTTATCTAATCTGGTCCTGACTAGATTCAGGTGTGCAATGTTCCATTTTATTTACTTAATTGACAAATGGGAAAAAATGAATATTTCAAACAAAAGTGTGTGCATTTATGAAAGTATTACTGCAGGAAAGTGCCACTTGTTATATTGCTGCTGATGACTCAATGGAAGGAAAGAGCAGCCAGTGTGAAATGTATTCCATTCTGATGAGGAATCCTTCAAAGCTCTGCCCTCAATCCCTCAATCCCTGTACTTCCCCCTGCCCTGTGTCAGCTATTCTATTTATTATTGCCACCACTCAGGTTGAGTATTATGTTCTCCTAAGGAGCTCAATGGAGAATGCCTGTGGGTGACTTTATTTAGCAGGCCATCCACCACATGGTACTTTACAGATGGGCGACAGGGTCCAGTGGCAGGGAATGCAGGAGACCGGGGAACCTTCACTGTCACCACCTTTCTCCGATGTCACTGCCATTGTGATGTATTATCCTCTGCCAACTCTGCCGTTCAGGTCCATGTTGGATCACTCTTCATCTGGAATCTTTACCTTGACCATACCAGGAACTAAGCTCTAGAAAGCATTACTCTCGGGATCTTAGGAACTCACAAAGCTCTCCACAAAGACAAGGTGAGAAACCTCAGAGAAGACAGCTAGTCTACAGCTGGAGAAAGAAATACTTGAACTACAGATGTGGACTCCTGCTAGAAGTCATCAGGGTGGGTGTGAAGCAACAATGGGATCTTGCTCAGCAGTGATGCCCTCCCCAAACACTCACTGCTACTGGGAGGTGGGGAAATGAGAGCTGCAGCCTCAGCCCAGGCAAGGATGAGTGCCTTTAGCAATAATAATTTGAAATGAATCCAATTGCCCTCCTCTCTCCCTCTCTGGATAAATTACTGAAGTGATGTCTGTGTATTAATGGATAATCATTAGACCCTGGGGAGCAAGCCTGAGACTAGAGGTTCAAGGACAGACTAGGCAGGTGGCTTTGAAGATAAGCCAACACAGTAATTAAATGTCAGAATATCAGAAACATTCTGAGAGTGACTTGTAGCCTCATTAAATTTAATCACTGCTTTAATTTCCCAGCTCTGCTCTGGGAAGCATGAGGGATTATATCAGTGCCACAACTGTCTATTTTAAACAGTGAAAAATGACATTCACCTGTTTTAGTATAACATCACATAGCTTCCTTACAATTCTGGAAATGTTTCAACTTGTGCGAGACTTTGTTCTATATCAAGCTTCCAGTTCCCCTCCCTTGCATCGTTGGCAAGCGTACTCAACACATCCATCAAAAGCCAGTGGGATACCAGGCTGGCAGGCGACTATAGTTTCTAATTTGGTTTGGAGAACTAACCAATGAAGTACAGAGCATGTGCTGGAGTCACCTTTCCTGACTGGTGACCACGATCCTCCAGATTCATTTAAAGTATCCATCAAACGGGGTGCATGGGGTGTCCAGGAAGGGCTAGCGTCTCTGGTGGGTCTTGTTAAAGTGGGTCTTGTTATGTCTAATCTGGGGCAGCTGACACACCGTTCATCTCCATCAGACACTCAGCTCTCACCTGTTGCTCCAAGTAGCTATTAGCATGTGACAGCGGCCACACCCTGGTACACAGCTTCAATGGGCAAGCTAAACCAGGTGAAGTAGCCAACAGACCTCATAGTGAGATAGGGACTTGCCTGTCCTAGTATGCGATTTCAGCTCTGGCAAACTGGGCGGATGAGATCAACTTTGAAATTCAACAGCCAGGAAGGTGGTTCTGCAATGCAAAGGGTATGTGTAGGCACAGAAGACATCATGGTCATCCACTGCAACCAAGGAAGACCCCGGTGTGTGATGACTACTCGTACCCCTGGATCTGGTCTTGTGAGTCAAGAAAGTGGAACTGCCCAGTGCAATGGCTGTTCCACTTTAAAAACTCTCCTGCACACGACTCCTGTGATGGTCAAATATGGCAGACAACCAACACCATCCATCAAATGGCAGAATTCCTCTCTTATCTTCAGTTCTTATTCACTGACAAGGTATGTCTGTTCCTGGAAGATCAGAATTTGCTGCCTCTCCTTGGGTGCCCTTGAGAAAGTAGTGACAAATTGCCCAAGTTGAAGCACCATGAGCCATGTAGTGAGCAGATTGGAACAGTTTATTATGCTACATTGAAGGACAAGACATGCAAGGGACTGGGGATGCTGGAATACCAAACAAAAAAGAAAAGATACAGGAATTGGAAGGCAATAAGAAGACTTGCAGATGAACTCACAGGTCAGGTAGCATTGGCGAAGAGAAATGGACAGTTAACGCTTTGAGTCAAACCCTTCATTGGGACCATAATCTTCCCTCCGCAGATGATGCCTGATCTCTTGAGATCCTCCAGCATCGTTTTTGTTATTTTATAAAACGGTCATTACCCAATTATATTGCTGTTGGACAACATACACAGAATGCTGGAAGACGTCAGCAGGTCAGGCAGCATCTGTGGACTCTTTCTGGTGTTTGTGATTTTCTGCTCCACTGCGAAGTCTCTTCCAGAGATGCCTACCCTGAAGAAGGGTAAATCTTCCCTTTGACTGGCGATCAGTGAAACCATGTCTCACTGTTCTCTGCTGCCCTCCGACTCCTTGACCATGTGCTCACCCAGATCCACTCACCTTGACTGAAACAGACAATGTCTCAGTCCGAGACCCTTCATCGGCACTGGAAAGGAAGGGGAAGAAGCCAGAATAATAAGGTTAGGGTAAGGGGAAGGAGTAGAACTAGAAGGAGATAGGTGAATTCACATGGATGGAGGAGCGAAATGAAGTAAGAAACGAATAGATGGGTGGAAAGAATAAAAGGTTGAAGAAGAAGAAATCTGATGTAAGAGGAGAGTGGACCATGGGAGAAAGGAAAAGAGGAGGTTCACCAGGGGGAAGTGATAGGTATATTGTTGTAGTACTGGAATCACTTACATGCCTGACTGAAATAAAGAGTCCATTTCCTTCCCTCAATATAGTGCTGATAGTCAGTAAGAACCTAGCCATGGGACTTCTCTCTTAATTTCAGATTAATTAATTTATTTTAAATCGTATTCTAGATGGTATGGTAGGATTTAGATCATGTCCCTAAGCTATTACTCCAGCCCTCGGGTTTAGAATCCTGTACATATAACCACCGAGTTATTACTGGCCATAACTAGATGTGAAACATGATATCTGTACTCAAAGGCTCTTTGTAGAATTACTCATACTTGCAGATTAGCTCTATTTGTCACGTACACTGAAATGTGGAAACATACAGTGAAATATACCTTTTGCGCCAATAATCAACACAGTCCAAGAACGTACTGGAGGCAGCTGCAAGCAACACCATGTTTCTGATGCCAACACGACATGGCCACAGCTTTCTAACCCTTCCTCACCTGTATGTCTCTGGAACGTGGGAGGAAACCAGAGTACCCGGAGGAAACCCAGATAGTCACAGGGAGAATGTAAAAATTCCTTATGTACAATGGTGGGAATTAAACCCCACTGCTGGCTCTGTAAATCATTACACTAGCCACTACACTAGCATGCATACCTGATGTACTGTACTTGTAGTTTAGGACTTGTAGTTTTGGCTTTTCCATCTAGGTGCACAATGCAAAACTGAACCAAGTACAGTCCTTGTACATCGTTCATAGGTATAATTTTCCTTTCCTGTCTCTCATCTCCCAGCTGAACACAGAGAGATTGGGGATCAGCTTCAGATTCAGATTTATTTATCACATGTACTTCAAAGCATACAGTGAAATGAGTTGTTTGCATTAACAATCAGCACCCTGAGGACATGCTGGGGACAGCCCACAGGTGTTGCCACATACCCAGTGCCAACTGCTTAGCAGATGAACACAGAACACAACAGAAATGAACATACTAAGTGACAAAGCAACAACAGTAAAACAAGCCCTATTCCTCCCTTCAATCCCACCCACCAAAACACATATACAGTCCTCTAAAACCAGGATAGGCTGCCTTCTTTGGCCTTCCACTTCAATCTAACATTTTTAATTTTTGGAAACAAAATACACACGCTTTCACTTATTTTACCTCTTCCTCCTCTCCTGTCCTGTAAACTTAAGCGTCTTCCAAACTGCCACCCGTTATGTAACTTACATTTTGTTCCCTTAATCTATCCATCTATGGCTGTGCTGACTGACCTTCTTCTTCATCACCACTGCTGGGGCATAGACCACCGTCAGCAGCCTGCCAGAGTCCTCCGTCCTGGTCTGAAGGTTGATCAGCCCCTTGGCTTCTGTTTTCACCACATAACTTCATACACCTTCTAGGCAACGATCCTTCCTCTCCCAGGAATGAGGTCTTTGGAGCTTTGGTAACACATATTTTTTTACAGGATAGGGTTGCTAGCCCCATGCCCAAGCCTCCCCCTTTCACATCCAGGCTTTGGATTGTCCTACCTTTTGGACAAAGTTTTGGGTTACATCTCCTACATTAACTCGTTGCCAAATTTGATTTAATGATATCTCTGTAAAGCCCCTTGGGAACCTCAACTACATGGAGGCTCTATGACCTGCAATCTATCCTCAGTGGCCACTGTTTTAGGTATACCTGTACACCTATAAAAGGGGGGTTGAGTAGCTCAGAAACTATTGTTCTGCTGGGATTTTCATGCACAACAATCTCTAGAGAATGAAGAAAAAACAAAAATTATCCAGTAGGTGGCAGTTCTGTGGGGAGAACACCTTGTTGATGAGAAAGGTCTGAGGAGAATGGCCAAACTGGTTCAAGCTGACAGGAAAGTGATAGTAACTCAAATAACCACATGTTACAACAATGGTGTCCAGCTGGAGCAATAGAATGTGAATTACATAGGACCATAAGCTTAATGAGTCATATCACCAAGATACTTCTAAGAATTTTGATGTCAAGAGCTAAAAGTAAGATACAAGCTGAAATAGGCAAAGGACAATGTGATTTTGTGAAAGACAAAGGTACAAGAAACACAATATTGATGTCAAGGATACTATCAGAACGAGCTATTCAAGTGCACAAAGTTTTGTTTGTTTGTTTTATCAACTACACGAAAGCATTTGATAAAGTGAAGCACAATAAGTTATTTGAAATATTACAGAAAACTCTAGATCTAGATTCGAAAGACCTCCGCCTAATCAGAAATCTGTACTGGGAACAAACTGCCGCTTTAAGAATAGATGGAGAAGTGAGTCAGTTTACAAAAATCAGGAGAGGTGTTAGACAAGGGTGTGTTTTCTGCTCTGATTTATTTGATGTGTGCAGTGAAACAATATTACAAAAAATAAGAGACATCTTGGGAATCGTAGTTGGCTGTGAAAACATCAATAATTTCAGATATGCAGATGACATTGTGTTAATTGCAAGTACGGAGGAAGAACTACAAAACTTAATTGATATAATTGTTGAAGTACAAAAATGGGTTTATTTATCAATAGCAAAAAGACAGAATGTATGGTGATATCCAAAAAGAAGGAGAATCCTATCTGCAGGCTGAGAATAAATGTGGAAGACATAAAACAAATAAAGAACTTTTGCTACTTAGGAAGCTAGGTGACATCAGATGGCAGGTACGACTTGAACATCAAAAGAAGAATAGGGATGGCAAAAGACACCTTTACGAGAATGAAGAGTATACTGACCAATACTAAACTAGGCATGACAACCCGCCTCAGAGTACTGAAATGTTACGTTTATCCAGTTATGTCATATGGCTCAGAATGTCGAACAATATCTAGTAACATGAGGAAACGAATTGTAGCAGCAGAAATGTGGTTTTTGAGGAGGATGCAAAGAATATCATGGATGCAACGAATATCTAACGAGGATGTCATGAACAGAGCAAACACAAAAAGAGAGATAATGTATGAGATCATGAAAAGGCAACGTAACTTCATTGGACATGTGATTAGGAAAGAGAAGTTAGAATGCACGGTAATTATGGGAAAGATTGAAGGGAAGAAAGCAAGAGGAAGACAAAGACAAATGATGATAGAGACAGCCCCCAGAGAATTGGAAATGAATACCAATGAATTGATCCACTTGACCCGAAACAGGAGTGTATGGTCTATGGCAGTCAAAGCTCAAACTGGGCATGGCACCTGATAATGATGATGATGATGATGATGTCCAGAAGAGCATCTCTGAATGCACAACACATCAAACCTTGAGATCGATAGGCTGCAGCAGCAGATCATGAAAATACTCTCAGTGGCCACTTTATTAGATACAGGAGGTAACTAATAAAGTGCCCATTGAGTTTAAGTACTCAGTGCATGTCCTTCTTTTGCTGCCTCTTCAAGGTATTGTTTTACACCTATGTTGTGGTCTCTCTTGAAGACGCTAACTTGAAGAACTTCAAGTTCCTGGGAGTGTACTGATCGAAACACATTGATGCAATAGTCTACATCTCTAATTCCTCAGAAGGCTAAAGAAATTTGTCATGTCCCCATTGACTTTTACCAATTTTTATTGATGCACCATAGAAAGCTTCCTGCCTGAATGCATCATGGCTTGGCTCAGGAACACAAAATAATCTGCAGATGCTGGGATCAAAGCAACACTCACAGCACACTGGAGGAACTCAGTAGGTTGGGCAGCATCAGTGGAAATGATGAGTCGACGTTTCGGGCCGGAACCCTTCATCAGGACTGAAGAAAGAAGGAGGGGGAAGGATTTGAAGAAGGTTTATAGGTTCAGTTGAAAAACCAGTGGAAACAATGAGTCGATATTTCAGGCCGTAACTTATCAGTAGAAACGATGAGTCGACATTTCGGGCTGGAACTTATCAGTGGAAACGATGAGCTGACGTTTCGGGCCAGAACTGGTTTGGGAAGTGCTCTGTTTATGACTGCAGGAAACTGGCACAGCTCAGCACATCACAGGAACAACCCTCCCTCTGTTAACTCTGTCTATGCTTCTTGCCTCATTAAGCAGCAGCTATAATCAAAGACCCCACCCACTCTGAACATTCTCTTTTCTCCCTTTTCCCATTAGACTAAAGGTAAAAAAGCCTGAAAGCATGTACCCAAAGCTTACGAACAGCTTCAGTGCCATTGGTATCAGACTATTGATTGGATCTCTTATACTATCAGGTAGTATATATCTTGCTATGATGTTGCACTTTATCATTTACCTGCACTGCACTTCTTCAGTAACTTTCACACTTTAAAGATAAAGATTCTTTTTTTTTGTCACATGTACATTGAAACATCAAAATAAACAGTGAAAAGCAGATCTGTGTCCCATGACTAACACAATCCACGGATGTGCTGTGATTAGCCCACAAATGTCCCCATGCTTCTAACACCAAAATAGCATGCCCAGAATTTATTAATGCTAACCCATACATCTTTGGAATATGGGAGGAAACCATAGCACCCTGAGGAAATGCACATGCAGGGCCTTGTAAAAGTATTCAGTCTCCAAGCATTTGTTCACATAAATTAGTATTATAACCAGGGATTTTGATAAGTGTAATTGAGTATTTTTATTTGTGAATCACATGCTTTTTTTTCACAGTAGAGCCCAAAAAGTTAATAATTGTAAAGCATGAGAAAGTAAAAGTTTGAAAACTGAAATGTCAGCAGGTCAAAAGTATTCATCCTCCTTTCCTCAGTACTTAGTTGAAGCAGCTCTCACAGCTGTTACAGCCAGTAGTCTTTTTAGATAAGTCTCTATTAATCTTGCATAATGTGATGGAGCAAGATTTTCCCATTCCTCTTTGCAAAATTGCTCAAGCTGTGCCAGGTTAGTTGGGGAGCAGCGGTGGGCAGCAGTCTTGAGGTCTTTCCAGAGGTGTCGATCAGGTTAAGGTCAGGACTCTGACTGGGCCACTCAAGGATTTCACGTTTCTTCATTTGAAGCCATGCCATGGTTGCTCTGGCAGTGTGTTTTGGGTCATTATCCTGCTAAAAGTTAAACTTCCTCCCTAGTTTAAGCTTCCTAGCAGAGGCTAGTGGGGTGTTATCCAGGGTCTCTTTGTATTTAGCAGCATTCATCTTTTCATCAATCCTGACTAGATTTCCAGTCCTTGCAGCTGATAAGCATTCTCACAGCATGATGCTACCTCCTCTATATTTCATGGTAGAGATGGTGCGGATTGGCTGATGTGCAGTATTAGATTTATGCCACACGTACCACTTAGTGTTGAGGCCAAAAAGTTCCACCTTAGTCTCATCTAACCACAAGAATTTCTTCCACATCTTTGCAGTATGTTCTAACTGATGCTTTGCAAAGTCTTAATGTGAACGAATTTGTTTTTTTTTAGCCAGGGCTTCTTCCTTGCCACTCCTCCATAAATACCCCTTTTGTGCAAGGCTTCAGAGATTGTGAACCCATGAACATCATTTCCAGTTGCATCCACTAACTGCTGCAGCTCACTCACAGTGACTGTTGGTGTCACAGTAGCCTCTCTTAGAAGTGCCATTCTTCTCCGGCGACTAAGCTTAGAGGGGAAGCCTGGCCTAGGCAGTGTGGCTGTGGTCTGATATTTCTTTCCACTTTTTCACAATGGAATGCACTGAGCTCTGAGGTACTTTCTGCACCTTTGAGGTGGCCTTGTACACTTCCCCAGGTTTATGCTTCTCTATTATCTTTTCCTTGACTTGTCTTCATTTTGGTTTGGTTTATTTTAAATCTACCATGCTGTTGCACCTTACAGAGAGAGGGGGTATTTATATTATTGAATTAATTGAAAACAGATAATCCTCCAATTTTCTACATCAACAAATTGGGTGAGTTGCTAAGGTAATAAACAGTCTTGCACCTGAGGAAAGTTAGCATAGTAAAACAAAAGGGATGAATACTTCTTCACCCTTGCAATTTTAGTTTTTAAATTTTTAGTAAATTGTTGACAGGCTTTAGAATTTTCTTTTGACTTGATATGACGCACAATATTTTGTAGATTAGCTCAAGAATCCTATTTCATAATATTTTACATTTAGAACATGAGACAGTAAAATGTGAAAATAGTTGTGGGGCTGAATGCTTTTTCAAAACACTGTAGTCATGTGGAATAGAAACAAAGTCTTTATAGACGGAAGAGGAATTGAACCCTGACCACTGGCCTTGTATATCGTTGCACTAACTGCTAAGCTACCATGCTGTTTTTATCTTTTTCTAGCTCAATGCACTATGCAATGACTTGATCTGTAGGAATAGCATACAAGACAAGCTTTTCACTGCACCTTGGTACATCTGAAAATTATAAGCCAATTTTAATACCAATAACTGCAAAATATTGATATCTGTGAAGACATAAGGCAACAGCAGAGAATTCAGGAGCACGTAGAGATAAAACATTACAGTATTCTGATCAAATATTTGTGGGTTTGATTTGAGCATCGGTAACATTTGTAGGGACAAAGTAAATAGTGATGTAACTTATGAAACAGAATTTAACAGTTAGATTAGACAGATTCTCAGAATCACATCCAGCTCACTGTGTTAGGTCTCTCTGCTAGAGTGTGACACTTTATTAATTGGATGCATCTGCCAGGGTCTGTTGCATCTGGAGCTCCGGAGGTAAAGCCAAGCAAAGTAAAACTCAACATTCACAAACTTCTAAATAATTCCTTAGAAGCAGTTGAAAGGGAAACTGGTTATTTTAAGACAAGTTTGCGCTAGCTGCAGAGCCCTTGAAAGGAATGCTTATGATCAAATACCATGTGAGAGATGCAGAGAAGTGAAACCGTTCAGCTTAATTTATCTTGGTTCTCAAATTTACTTGATGAATTTTGAGTGAAGAATGACTCCATTAGCTCATGCTGTTCATTAGTCAGTGACGTTCATTGGAAGTGTAGCTCCCCTTCAATGTACAAGTATGGCAGCCGGGACGAACAGAGCAAGTACTCAGAAACAATGTGTTAGTCACCTGACAATCAGTTCTAGATGTTTGTCTTGTAAGAAATACAGTGGATTCCAGTTAATTGGGACACATTGGAACCAGTAGATTTGGGCCCAATTAAGTGGCTACTCCAATTCATTGAAATTTCAAGGAAATTGTTAAAAGTTTCAAAAAAGACTAACTACTGTTTAACTGAGTAACAATTTAGGTACTTTAATGAAATACAGAACAAATTAGAGCACTACCAATACCTTTTACAGTACTATAAAACTATGTATTAGTTATCGATGGAGGAATTCATCTGCTGTGTTCTTTTGATTGATTGTAAATAAACGAAATCAGTGCAGACACCTAGTTCAGATAATAGACTACCTTCATATAATGCTTTAGATGATTATATCATAAGACAAAGGAGCAGAAGTCAGCCACTCGGCCCATCGAGTCTGCTCCACCATTTTATCATGAGCTGATCCATTCTCCCATCTAGTCCCACTCCCCTGACTTGTCACCATAAACTTTGATACCCTGGCTACTCAGATACCTATCAATCTCTGCCTTAAATACACCCAATGACTTGGCCTCCACTGCTGCCCGTCGCAACAAATTCCATAGGTTCACCACCCTCTGACTAAAAAAAATTCTTCGCATTTCTGTCCTGAATGGGCGCCCTTCAAACCTTAAGTCATGTCCTCTCGTACTAGACTCCCCCATCATGGGAAACAACTTTGCCACATCCACTCTGTCCATGCCTTTCAACATTCGAAATGTTTCTATGAGGTCCCCCCTCATTCTTCTGAACTCCAAGGAATACAGTCCAAGAGTGGACAAACGTTCCTCATATGTTAACCTTCTCATTCCCGGAATCATTCTAGTGAATCTTCTCTGTACCCTCTCCAACGTCAGCACATCCTTCCTTAAATAAGGAGACCAAAACTGCCCACAGTACTCCAAGTGAGGTCTCACCAGCGCCTTATTGAGCCTCAACATCACATCCCTGCTCCTATACTCTATTCCTCTAGAAATCTTTTAAATCTTCATTTTCATTGTAATATTCAAGACGATTGTCGATACCTTCATAATCCTAACTTCTTGTAGTAGTGAAATAGTTTCATTTTCATTCCCAGCCATTTCTGGCATCTCCAAGCTTGAATGCTTGAAACCACAGTGAGCAGAACAGTTCTGAATTGCCTTCCTGTTTATTTCTTGCCAATTATCAGTGACAAAAATCACTGCTTTTTCAACCCAAGCACATGCAGCTGACGATATTTAAAAATGTTCACTCTAGGCATGACAGAATGTCTAATGACCACGTAAGTGCACACTAATCAGAAATTGTTTGGCAACAGGCTCCTTCCCCAATTAAACGGAACAGTGTCCCAAATAAACAAAGGGTATCATAGCTATTTTCTCAATTTAGATTTTGTTCTTATTTTGTTCTTAAGTTTTATCCCAAATAAATGATGGTCCCAATTAACCAATGGCCCAATTAACTGGAATGTGCTGCATCGCCTGAATATATGAGAGAACACCCCTGCTTTTGGATGAAATATTAGCATGGGATCTTTTCAGTACCAGAGTAAATGCTGGAGAAAGTCAGTGGGTGAAGTGGTATCTATAGAAAGGAGCAAACACTTGTTGTTTCAGCACTGACGAAGAGTCTTGGCCTGCAATATTGACTGTTTATTCACTTCCATAGATGTTAAGTTCCTCCTGCATTTTGTGTGTGTTTCTTTGGATTTCCAGTATCTGCAGGATCTCTTGTGTTTATGATGAGTAAATGTGTTGCATTTTGTTCACAGTGCATACTGTAGCCATGATGTATGGGTGGTGGTGATGGGCTGGGAGGGACATTGGGAAAGTGAATGTTTACATTGGTGGATATAAATGGCTTCTGCAGGCTGATGTGTCCCCGATCTCTTCCCTTTCTGGAGTCAGGATTACCAAGATGAATATACAGTGTTCATGTGACAGGTCATTCCTGGGCACTAAGATGCTGAAGGTGATGGATTCAATGTTATATTCTCTCACATTATGGGTTACATGATCTGACCACTCCTCAAATGAAAGGATGACAGAAAATCCAGAGTGTTATGTGCTTACTTATTTTTGAACAGCAAAATCACTCACCTCAAAACTGAACTGATTCCACAACCTTTGGACTCACTTTCAATGACTCTACACTCACGTTCATGTTCTTGTTCTCTCTCTCTCTCTCTCTCTCTCTATATATATATAAATATATTTATTCATTCATTTATATTATTATTTGCTTTTTATTAGCAGAGTTTGTTTTCTTTTGCAAATTGGTTGTTTGCCAGTCTTTGTGTGTAGTTTTCATTGATTCTATTATGTCTCTTTGTTCTACTATGAATGCCCACAGGAAAATGAATCTCATGGTAGGATATGTTGACATATCTGTACTGTGATAATAAATTTACTTCGAATTTTGAACAAAATAAGGGAACAAAAATAAACCCTCTATCATCTTCAGTCTTTTGTGTTTCCAAACTGGGAAAATGTTGGTTTGCATATTCTACTGTTTCACAGTGATCCGACAAATTAAACAGCTCATTACTGTCACCACCAGATGCCTTTCTATTTCACCTTTAGCTAGTTCTGCACTGCCTGCAGGAAATGACACTCGTTCCCCAGCAAAATGGAGCACTTTTAATTTGTTGCTCCTGAACATGACCAATTTGAGTGGTTTCTGAATGCCTCATTAATGCATCTTAAGAAAGGGGGTACAATGCTAATGATACAAACCCTTGAGCCTTGCCGTTACCTCCCGAAGAGGGCAATAACCAATTACAAGAAACTTACTGGTAGGAACTTCAGGGAGTCTGCATGATGCTACCTCTCGGGGCTTCCTAGTGGACTTCTGGAACATTACTTACCTAATTTGCTTTATCTCATCACCCTTACTGGGGCACAGGCTGTCAACCACATCTCGCCAGAGTCCTCTGTCCTGGGCTAGTCTTTAATGTTGCCTCCAGATGTAGTCTATTTTCTTGGTGTATCCTTCTTCTCCAAGAGATGAGGTCTTTGGACCTTCTGTTGGCGTTTCTATAGCTCTGGGTTTTTAGCAGATGGGGTCGCCAAACCCATGTCCAACCCTCCTCCTTCCACAGCTGGGCTTGGGACTGTCATTGACAGAGTTCTGGAACATTACATTCTTGAAATGGGTTAAAAAAGCACCCACATTCTGAAATTCTGAGTAATATCTTGAGATGACAGAGAGAAAGCTGACATTTTCTAGGTCCCCTCTTATCCCTTCTCTTCTCCTCACCCGCCAATCAACTACCTCTGAGGTGCACCCCCCTCAGTTCACTCTCCTCTCTTATCTGTGGTAATATCACATGCAATGATCTGCCAGTACATGACTGGACAGAGCACTGAGCATGTGCGGGATTGCCAGAATGTTCCAGCACATGGCGGGGTTAAGACATGTTTGCTTATTACTGTAAATAAAAGTTCTCTAATTCTTCCAGAATATGATTCTTTACTGTTAACCCATGGTACATTTAAACAGAAGTAACATAACATGGTGTCGGAAGTGGTTCTGAAAGAATAATATGGGAGAATCGAGAATCGAGAATCGAAGATAATTGAGTAAAAAGAGAAGAAATAAGTTCAAACTGTAAACGGTAAAAATGGAAGGTTTACAACCCCCACCAAAACTTCAGCTGACTGGCAATGTAGCTGAGAATTGGAGGATATTCAAGCAACAGTTTGAACTGTACTTATCAGCGATCGATTATGAAGGAAAATCGGAAAAAACCAAAGCTGCGGTTTTGCTCCATGTAATCGGGAATGACACAGTAGAGGTATATAATAATTTTGTCTTGGAAGATGGAGATAATTTCAATTTAAAGTCAATAATGGACAGATTTGAAGTATTTTGTATACCTAAGTGTAATTTAACGTATGAGCGATATAAATTCTTCACATGTGCACAGACAGCTGCTGAAACAATTGATCAGTATGTTACTGAGTTAAGAAAGCGTAGTAGTACATGTGAGTTTGGATTGCTCACGGACTCTTTCATTAAAGATAGACTTGATTGTGGCATTCGAGATAATGCTCTGAGAGAAAGGCTGTTGAGAGAGCAAGATTTAAATCTTGAAAAAGCTTTGGCGCTTTGCAAAGTTTCTGAGACCGTGACGTTGCAGGCTGAAGAGCTTTTTGTGGAAAATTGCAATGTAAACGCTATAAAAAAGAGCAAATACATCAAGAAAAATAACAATATTTTGATGAAACTGACAGAGCAAGACGGCATTTGAAAGAAAAAAGTCATGTGATCGCTGTGCGCGGGAACATCATGCAAATCAGGGTCCCACATATGGCAAAATTTGCAATGGCTGCAGTAAGATTAGTCATTTTACACGCTGTTGTAGAAGTAGAAAGAAGGAAAATAAAATGAAACAAGTAAATGCTGTGCTTGAAGATGAACATGAGGAATTTTATATAGATGTGCTTTGTGAAAATAAACAAAGTAAGAATGACTGGACTATTCCGCTGCAAGTGAATCAAAACAATATTCTGTTCAAACTTGATACTGGAGCGCAAGTAAATGTTCTTGCAGAATCCGAGTTTAATGCTTTAAAGCCAAGACTGAAGTTACATCAGACAAATATAAAAGTGACTGGGTATTCAGGTGCAGATATTCCAGTTAAAGGAACATGAGTAGCAAAGGTATCACACAAAAATATTGTGCGCACACTTTCATTTGTGGTCATGCCAAAAAATGTACAGTCATTCTGGGTTTATCTCCCTGTGAAAGACTTAATTTGGTGAAAAGAACTTTTGTCTTGGATAGTGACACAGAGCTGAAGCGACAGAATGTTGCATTACAGTCGGCAGTAGGTGATGTAACTCGACTGCTGGTCCAGCCCATGGAGGCAAATGCTGACATGGAGAATATAAAAGCAGCAGCTGCAGTGTCTGAGACGACCAAACCGGAGGCAACTGACGATATGAGAAAGAAATGGCAGGAGGAGATTGCTTCAATGCAAGGGATAATGAAAGAGACACTGAGGAAATATGAGATTCAGTTTCATCACCGTCTAGATGTGGATGTTGTCTACATGAACCTTAGTAAGGCCCTTGACAAGGTCCCACATGGGAGGTTAGTTCGGAAGGATCAGACACTAGGTATCTATGGAGAGGTTGTAAACTGGATTCGAAATCAGCTATGTGGGAGAAGACAGAGAGTGGTAGTAGATGATTGCTTATCAGACTGGAGGCCTGCGTACCTCAAGGATCTGTGCTGGGACCATTGTTGTTTGATGTCTATATCAATGAGCTAGATGATAATGTGGTAAATTGGATCAGCAAGTTTGCTGATGACACTAAGATTGGAGGTATTGTGGACAGCAAGGAAGGCTTTCAAAGCTTGCAGAGGGATCTGGACCAACTGGAAAGATGGGCCAGAAAATGGCAGACGGAATTTAATGCAGACAAGTATGAGGTGTTGCATCTTGGAAGGACAAGTCAACGTAGGACATACACAGTAAATGGTAGGACACTGAGGAGTGCGGAGGAACAAAGAGATCTGGAAGTTCAGATACATAAGTCCCTGAAAGTGGTGTCACAGGTAGACAGGGTTGTAAAGGAGGCTTTTGGCATCTTGGCGTTCATAAATCAAAGTATTGAGTATAGGAGTTGGGATGTTATGGGGAGGTTGTATAAGACATTGATGAGGCCAAATTTGGAGTATTGTGTACAGTTCTGGTCACCTAACCAGGATATCAGTAAGATTGAAAGAGTGCAGAGAAGATTTACTAGGATGTTGCTGGGTCTTCAGGAGTTGAGTTACAGGGAAAGATTGAACAGGTTAGTACCTTATTCCTTGGAGCATAGAAGAATGAGGGGAGATTTGACAGAGGTTTACAAAATTATGAAGGGTATAGACAGAGTAAATGTGAATAGGCTCTTTCCACTTAGATTAGGAGAGATAAATACAAGAGGACATGGCTTTAGGGTGAAAGGGGAAAGATTTAGGGGGAACGTTAGGGGGAACTTCTTCACTCAGAGAGTGGTGGGAATGTGGAACGAGCTGCCATCTGACGTGGTAAATGCAGGCTCACTCTTAAGTTTTAAGAATAAATTGGATAGGTACATGGATGGGAGAGGTCTGGAGGGATAGGGACTGGGTGCAGGTCAATGGGACTAGTGGAATAATGTTCTGACACAGACTAGAAGGGCCGAATGGCCTGTTTTCTGTGCTGTGATGTTCCATGGGTCTATGATTCTAGAGCAAGAACGCTTACAGTGGGCACAGCATAAGGAAGAAGTGAAAGCACAAGTGAAGGAATTGAAAAGTATTATTGAAATGATGAAGTCTCAGCATAAAAAAGAGATTACACAGTTAATGAATGAATTAGATGAAGAAAAGAAGATTCATATTTCATTACAAATGGAAGTGGAACGTGAATTGACTGATCTAAGGAGATGTTTGTCTGAAGGATAAGGAGACAAAGTGAGGATACAAGATAAAAGGAACACATGGACACAGACCAGATCATACATGGTCCAAACAGAGGAGGGAGCTGTGTTAAGAAAGAATCGCAAAGGCGTTAAGAAAGAGCCAACCTCAGAGTTTTAGTTTTCTGATATAGATTGTTCTGATTAACATGGTTAATTGTTTTTCTTTTTAAGGAAAAGAAGATGTGGTGATATCACGTGCAATGATGTGCCAGTACATGATTGGACAGAGCACTAAGCATGCGCGAGATTGCCAGAATGTTCCAGCACGTGACTGGGTTAAGACGTGTTTGTTTATTACTGTAAATAAAAGTTCTCTAATTCTTCCAGAATATGATTCTTTACTGTTAACCCACAGTACATTTAAACAGAAGTAACACAACATTTTTCTTTGAACAGTGTATCTGTTGCTATGTTCCTTGGCTCCACTCTAAATGGATGTCCCTCTAGTCTGAGGCTGTGCCCTCTGCTTCTACGCTCTTCCATGTTAGGAAATATCCTTTCAACATCCACCCTGTCTAGGCCTTTCAATATTTGAAATGTTTCAATGAGATCCATCTCATTCTTCTAGACTCAAGTGAGTACTAGCCCAAAGCCATCAAGTGATCCTCATACATTATTTTTTCTTTCCTGTAATCATTCTCATTAACCTTCTCTGGACCACCTAAAACCCCAGTACATTTTTTCTTAGATAGAAGGCCCAAAACTGTTAACAATACTCTAAATGTGATCTGACCAATACATTCCCGCTCTTATATTCTAGTCCTCTCAAAATGAATACTAACATTGCACTTGCCTTCCTTACCACCGACTCAATCTACAAGTTAACCTTTAGGGAATCCTGCACAAGGACTCCAAATCCGTTTGCACCTCTGATTTTTGAATTTTCACTCCATTTAGAAAATAGTCTACTCCTAATATAGAATAGTACAACACAGGAACAGGCCCTTCATCCTACAATGTTTTGCCAAACTGTTTAGACACCTTATTAAACTAGTCCCTGCTGCCTACAGAATGTCCATATCTCTCCATTCTCTGCACATTCATGTGCTGATCTAAGACCTCCATTGTATTTGCCTCCAAAATCACTGCTTGCAGTACATTCCAGGTACCCACCAATCTCTGTGTAAAAATTAGAGTATATGACTCTGACACAAGTTCCCAAGGAGACTGGGTTGTTGGCAGAGGGGTCAACATTGAATACACATTAGCAACAAAGATGGGATGGGACAAAGTTCAAAATAAATTTATCAAAGTAAAATAAAGAAATACAATAGTATTTAAGAAAACTATAAATAACAAAGACTAACAAACAACCAATGTGCAAAAGAAGATAAATCCTGCAAATAATAAAAAGGTAAGTAAATAATACCAAGAACATGAGTTGTAGAGTCCTTAAGAGTGAGTCGGTAGGTTGTGGAGTCAGTTCAGTGTTTTGGTGAGTGAAGTTATCCATGCTGGTTCAGGAGCTTCATGGTTGAACCTTGTGGTGTGGGACCTAAGGTTTCTTTACCTCATGCTCAATGGTAGTTGTGAGAAGAAAGCATGGGCTGGATGATGAAGGTATACAAGGTAACTGTTGTTACAGATCTGCATTGACCAGCACTGCATCAGGCAGCCAGCCATACTTTTGTGCAAAGAATGAGGGTCTGATGCAAGGAAAGACAGGGATGGAGGGAATTCAGGATGTGAAGGAGATACACGGTCTTAGCTTCAACTGTGAAGTCAGCATTGTGCCATTTCTATGGTGGGGGAGTCAGAGGACACAGCCTCAGAGTAGAAGGGTATCCTTTTAGAACAGAGATGAGAAGGAATTTCTTTAACTAGAGAGTGGTGAATCTGTGGAATTCATTGCCACAGGCCGCTGTGGAGGCCAAGTCTTTGGGTATAGTTAAGGCTGAAGTTCATAAATTCTTAATTAGTCAGGGCATGAAGGGATATGGGGAGAAAGCAGGAGAATGGGCCTGAGAGGGAAAATGGATCAGCCATGATAAAATGGAAGAGCAGACTCAATGGGCAAATGACCTAATTCTGCTTCTATAAACTATATTTTAAAAATTCCATACAAACTCTTGAGTTCTCTACTTCATGTTTCACACTTAGTCATCACAAGGTGCTGGAGGACAGTGTGCAAAACACCTAATGAAGTTATCAAGCACTCTACTCTTGCCAGACAAATTCACAGCAGGCCCATTGCTAGGAAGAAGTTCACTCTAACATCACCGTTGTGGGCTAAAAGGAAGATAACCGCTTCGGCAGTTTTGATGGAATACATTAGTAGAAGTTATTTGGAAACAGAAACAAGGTAAATGTCACAAAGTAAATACAGTAATAATCTGCAAGAACTTTGGAATGAGTCCTTGGATGTCCTTAAGGAAAATGGTACCCATCCATTGCCTACGTCAATCAGGATGTAATTTTACAAATTGTTTTGATATTGATATACGAGGGGTGATTGATAAGTTCATGGCTTAGGGTAGAAGGAGACAATTTTAGAAAACCTAGCACATTTATTTTTCAACATAGTCCCCTCCTACATGTACACACTTAGTCCAACGGTCGTGGAGCATACGAATCCCTTCTTGTAGAAGTGGTTCACAGCAGGGGTGATTGATAAGTTCATGGCCTAAGGTAGAAGGAGATGAGTTATACAGCTCTCGTTAAGTGCACGTGCAGTTCAACTTTTTGAGTGAAAATGCAAAAAGTTTGAAGTCAATAACTCATCTCCTTCTACCTTAGGCCACGAACTTATCCATCACCCCTGCTGTGAACCACTTCTGGAGGTCCAAGATGCCGACTTCTACAAAGAAGGGATCTGTATGCTCCACGACCGCTGGACTAAGTGTGTACATGTAGGAAAAATAAATGTGTTAGGTTTTCTAAAATTGATCCCTTCTACCTTCAGCCATGAACTTATCAATGACCCCTCGTATATTATATCCTATTCATGAAGGTATAAATACACTTACAAGAACGAGCACTTCCAGAATCAACGTTGTTTAGAGATCCAGCATAGTAACTGGCCCTTCCAGCCCAACAAGACCGTGCCACCCACTTAAACACAAATGACCAACCGACCGACTAATTTGTCCTGATGAAGGGTCTCAACTTAAAAACATCAACTGTTTTCATTTCCATGGATACTGCCTGACCTGTTCAGTTCCTCCAGCATTTTGTATGTATTATCCTAATAATGTTTACAGTGCTTATTTGGAATGTGGGAGGAAACCTGAGCAGCCAGAGGAGATTCACATGTTCACAGTAAGAACATACAGTCTTCTTACAGACAGCAGCAGGATTTGTTCCCAGGTGCTTGCCCTGTATTTCAAAGTTCAAAGCAACTTTATGATTGAAGTAAATATATGTCACCATATACTACCCCAAGATTCATTTTCATGTGGACATTAACAATAAATGCAAAGGAACACATGTAACAATAATAAGAATAATAATAAGAAGAAGTACTTTATTGATTCTGAGTGGGAAGTTCTTTTATTACAGCAGCAACATTTAAAATACACACTTAGCAGTGTACAGATTTAACTGGCCACTCCAAGCCTGAATGCTTGAAACCGCAGTGAGCAAAACAGTTCTGAATTTTCTTACTACTTATTTACTGCTTACTGCTTATTATCAACTATCAATGACAAAAATCAAAGGTTCTGAACACAAGTGCTCGGAACTGTTATTATTTAAAAAGTATTCACTCTAAACATAGTGTGGAGTCTAACGGCCACAAAGTGCATGTGTATGATGTTAGTTAGAAACTGTTCATTAACAGTTGCCTGCCTTAAATAAGTGGCAAAGTGTTCCAGGGTCAAGAGGCTGAGTACAGAAGAGTGGTGGACAACTTTGTTGAGCGGTGTGGGCTGAATCCATTGCAACTCCACATCACTAAGATAAAAGAATTGGTGGTGGACTTCAGGAAGGTGAAAACACCTTGTATTCCCATCTCCATCAAGGGAAGGGATGTGGAAGTCATCTGTGACTACAAATACCTCGGTTTCATTGCACATCTGTATTTTGCACTATTACTTTTTAATGCACGTTTGTATTTTTTTTGCGCCTCAATGCTTACATTTTGTATTTCAAAGTATTTATTTCTGACTGAGCAACCTTGCAACAATAATTTCCTTTGGGATAAATAAAGTTTTATCTTATCTCATTTTATCTCAAATAAATGAAAGGAATACGGTCAATTTATTTGATTAGTTTTTATTCTTAAAGAGTTGTCCCAAATAAACCGCTGCTTATTTTGGACAATTAGCCAGAAGCCACTGTGCTTGCATTGAAGGCATTGCTGGGGTGATTCACTAAATTGATTCCTGGGAAGAAGAGGTTGACATGAAGAAAAAATGAGTTAAAACATAGGAGCAGAATTAGGCCATTTTGCCCATCGTCTGTTCTGTCATTCCATCATGCCTGATCTTATTATCCTTCTCAACCCCATTCTCCCGCTTTCTCCCTGTAACCTTTGACACCCGTACTAATCAAGAACCTATCAACCTCCACTTTAAAAATGCTCAATGGCCTTCACAACCACCTTATGGCAACAAATGCAACAAGGTTCTTTCACCACCCTCTGGCTAAAGAAATTCCTCCTCATCTCTGTTCTAAAAGGATATCCTTCTATTTTAAGGCTGTGCCCTCTGGCCTAGACTTCCCCACTATAGGAGACAGTTTAGAAGAATAAAGTAGTGTTATGGAAATAGTAAGATTTTGAGGTGGCTTATAAGGGTTGATTCTGAGATGTTTTTCCAAATTGGAGTGTGAAAAATTTGGAACCTTAGTTTCAGGTATTGTCTATGAGAGCTCCTCATGAAAAGGATTTAAAGAAAGAATTCTTCTTTTACGCTGCTTAACTCTCCTTTTAAAGGATTTTAATATTTTACCCAAGTAGAGTGGCAGGATGGAGATACATCTCGACCAAAGGATGTGTCAGGTGCTCCTTCCCTCTGCCAGCCTGCAGGTCACTCGTGGGCAACGTGTAGCACATGCTTAGCCACCCCACCCCCTCACCCCAATCAGGGTCACATGAAACCATGGGAACAGGTGGTGCATGTTTGCACAAGCAACCAGTGTATAACCCAAGTCCTGATTCTGCGACCATTGATAATAGGCACACAATTTCTGAAGAGTATTGATAATGGCTGGAATCACCCGTCTTGTAAAGACACTGCCCAGAAGAAAGCAATGGCAAACCACGTCTGTAGAAAAATTTTCCAGGAACAATCATGGTCATGGAAAGGGGGTGATTGCCCTTGTCATGTGACACAGCACATAATGAACGAACAAACCCATGTAGAAGAGTGCAATTGGTTTGGTTAGCATAATTTGTTCCGAGGAATGGGTTAATTGGCATCTGTAAATTGACACCATAGGATCTCAATCTTATAATAAACCTTATTATGATCTTGCACCATATTGTTTACCTGAACTGCACTTTCTCTGTAGCTGTTGTACTGCAATCTCCTTTCAATTACTGTTTTACCTTATTCTAGTCAATGCACTGTGTAATTTCAGTGGAGTAAGGGAAATTGCAGTGGTATGAGAGAAGCTGGCCAAAGTCAATTGGAAGGAGCTGCTGGCAGGGATTTCAGCAGAGCAACAATGGCATCAGTTTCTGAGAAAAATGAGGAAGGTGCAGGACAAATGTATTCCAAAAATGAAGTAATACTCAAATGGTAAAATAGTACAAGCATGGCTGAAAAGGGAAGTCAAGATTATTGTATAGGAGAAAGAAAGGCCATATAACAAAGCAAAAGTTAGTAGGAAGATAGAGGATTGGGAAGTTCTTAAAAACCTACAGAGAGCAACTAAAGAAATCATTAGAAAGGAAAAGATGAAATATGAAAGCAAGCTACCAAATAATATCAAGAGGAGGGAACGTCGACCCAGACCATGAGAGGCCTGCGTCGGGCATTTTCATGCCTTACAAGGTGCAGATTGGAAGTCTGTGTGGGGCGCCACTCCTCGCACAGACACTAGAGCAATGTGTGGTTAAGTGCCTTGCTCAAGGACACAAACACGCTGCCACAGCTGAGGCTTGAACTAGCGACCTTCAGATCACTAGACAAACGCCTTAGCCACTTGGCCACGTGCCCAGCACAAATAATATCAAAGTGGATGGTAAAAGCTTTTTCAAGTATGTTAAAAATAAAAGAAAAATAGGACTAGGATAGAATATAGAATAGGACTGCTAGAAAATGAGGCAGGAGAAATAATAATGGGAGACAAGAAGATGGCTGATGAACTAGGTGAATATTTTGTGTTAGTCTCCACTGTGAAAGATGCTGCTGTATGCTAAAACCCTCACTAATTTTTATAGATGCACGGTAGAAAGCATTCTTCTAGGGTGCATCACAACCTGGTATGGAAGTTGCCCTGTCCAAGACCGAAAGAAGCTGCAGAAGACTGTGAACGCGGTGCAGCACATCACACAAACCAATCTTCCGTCAGTGGACTCACTTTACACCGCACGCTGTCGGAGCAGTGCTGCCAGGATAATCAAGGACACAGCCCACCCAGCCAGCACACTTTTCATTCCTCTTCCCTCCGGGAGAAGGCTCAGGAGCTTGAAGACTTGTACGGCCAAATTTGGGAATAGCTTCTTTCCAACTGTGATAAGTCTGCTGAACGGATCCTGACCCAGATCTGGTCCATACCCTCCAAATATCTGGACCTGCCTCTCAGTTTTTTCCCACTACCTTACTTTCCATTTTTCTATTTTCTATTTATGATATATAATTTAAATTTTTAATATTTACCATTTTTTACTATTTTAAATATTTTTAATATTTAATATTTGTAATCCAGGGAGCAGAAAGCGCAGAATCAAATATAGCTGTGATGATTGTACGTTCTAGTATCAATTGTTTGGCGACAATAAAGTATAAAGTATAGTGTTGTAGTGTGTGAAGGAAGAGAAGAGGGTGCAGTTACTATTACAAGACAGAAGGTGCTCAAAAAGCTGAAAGACCGAAAGGTACATAAGTCACCTGGACTAGATGAACTGCACCCTGGGGTTCTGAAAGAGGTAGCGTTAGAGATTGCGGTTGCATTATAAATGATCTTTCAAGAAACATAGAACTCTGGCATGGTGCCAGAAGAATGGAAAATTGCAAAACTTACTCCACTCTTTAGGAAAGGAGGAAGGCAGCAGAAAGGAAATTATAGACCAGTTAGCCTGACCTCAGTGGTTGGGAAGATGTTAGAGTCAATTGTTTAGGATGAAGTGATGGAGTACTTAGTGACACAGGACAAGATAGTACAAAGTCAGCATGGAAAATCAGGGAAAATCCTGCCTGACAAACCTGTTGGAATCCTTTGAGGTTACAAGTAGGATAGATAAAGGGGATGCAGTGGATGTTGTATATTTGGACTTTCAGAAGGCCTTTGATAAGGTGCCACACATGAGGCTGCTTACCAAGTTAAGAGCCCATGGTATCACAGGAAAGTTACTAGCATGGTTAGAGCATTGGTTGATTGGTAGGAGGCAGCGAGTGGGAATAAAGGGATCCCTTTCTGGTTGGCTACCAGTGTCTAGTGGTGTTCCGCAGGGGTCGGTGTTGGGACCACTTCTTTTTATACTGTATATATATGACTTAGACGATGTAATAGATGGCTTTGTTGCCAATTTTGCAGGTGATACGAAGATTGGTGGAGGAGCAGGTAGTGTTGAGGAAACAGGTAGGATGCAGAAGTACTTAGACAGATTAGGAGAATGGGCAAGAAAGTGGCAAGTGAAATATAATGTTGGAAAATGCATGATCATGCACTTTCATAGTAGAAATAAATCTGCAATCTATTTTCTAAATGGGGAGAAAATCCCAAAATCTGAGATGCAAAGAGACTTGGGAGTCCTTGTGCAGAACACCCTAAAGGTTAACTTGCTGGTTATGTTGGTGGTGAGGATGGCAAATGCCATGTTAGCATTCATTTCAAGAGGTCTAGAATACAAGAGCAGGGATGTGATGCTGAGACTTTATAAGGCTCTGGTGAGGCCTCACCTTGAGTATTGTGAATAGTTTTGGGCCCCTCATTTTAAAAATAATGTGCTGGCATTGGAGGGGTTTCGGAGGAGGTTCACAAGGATGATTCCAGGAATGAAAGGGTTCTCATATGAGGAACATTTAATAGCTCTGTGTCTGTACTTGCTGGAATTCAGAAGGATGAGGGGGGTTCTCATTGAAACCTTTCGAATATTGAAAGCCCTAGACAATGTTAATGTGGAAAGAATGTTTCCCATGGTGGGATAGTCTAGGACAAGAGGGCACAGCCTCAGGCTAGAAGGGCGCCCTTTCAAAAGGAGAAATTTCTTTAGCCAAAGGGTGGTGAATTTGTGGAATTTGTTGCCACATGCAGCTGTGGAGGCCAGGTCATTGGGTGTATTTAAGGCAGAGATTGATAGGTTCTTGATTGGAAATGGCATCAAAGGTTATGGGGAGAAGGCTGGGAACTGGGATTGAGGAGAAAAAAAAAGGATCAGCCATGATTGAATGGTAGAGCAGACTTGATGGGCCAGATGGCCTAATTCTGTTCCTGTGTTTTAAGGCCTAATGATTTGATCTGTATAAATGCAGGACAAGCTTTACACTGATCCTGGTGCATGTGACTATGATAAACCAATTGAGATTGCCCACACCACACAGCTCAGACCAGCAGTAAGCACAGAAGAGTCATTAATGTGAGTGTAGAGAGCACAGAAATAAGGGTTAATGTAGGATTATTATAAATAGATGGTTCACGGTCAGTGTGAAAAGGGCCTGTTTCAGCTCTTAATTTAAGAACTGGAAAACTGTCAGAAGTGTCAAAAACTGAAATAGGGAATAACCTTGTATGCAGCATGCATGTTTTATAATGTCTGTGAAATACCAATGCCCTCAAAGTGATGTTGCAGTTAGTGCAGCCATCTCACAGTTTCAGTAACCTGGATTCAATCCTGAGATTGGGTGCTGTGTGTGGAGTTTTCAAGATTGTGCTGTGACTGCATGAGTTTCTAATGGATTCCTCCCACAGCCCAAAGACAAGTGGCTGTTAAGTTATTTGTCTGCTCCAAATTAAAGCTAGTATGGATGTCTGGCAGGAGAATTAGGAAGGTGTTATCATGTAAGTGCAAGAGAACAGGTTAAAGGTGAATATGTGGGGAAATGGGATTGATATGAGAGTTGGTATAGACTCGATGGGCTGAGTGGCTTCCACCTTTGACAAAATAAAATATACAACATAGATAAGTAGATACTTTATTGATCGCAAAGGACACTACAGTGTCACAGTAGCATTACAAGTGCACAGATACACAAATATACAAATATCAGAAGAGAAGTAAGAAAGAATAAAAAATAAGTTACCTCAAACAGTCTAACAAAAGGGGATCATCACTTCCCCACTTATAGGTTGACTCATATATAATGAATTCATATGGCACTCTTAGGACCAGTCCAGTTGTCTTTGTCTATGGCTAAAAGTGCTCCTCTGTTCAGCCAAGGTGGCATGCAGAGAGTGAGAAAATTGTCCAGAATTCTGGAGATTTTCCGTAGGGTCCTTTGTTCTACCACAGACTCCAGTGTGTCCAGTTTGACTCCTATAACAGAACCAACCTTTCTAATCAGTTTATTGAGCCTGCTGGCATCACCCATGTTGATTCCAATTGCCCCAGCACACCATCACATAGAAGATCGTACTGGTGACAACAGATAGGTAGAACATATGAAGGAGAGGCCTGCATACTCCAAAGGACCTCAGTCTCTTCAGAAAGTAGAGGTGACTCTTACTTTTCTTGTACACAGCCTCTGTGTTTGTGCTCTACTCAAGTCTGTCATCCAGGTACTTGTAGGTCCTCACCACATCCACATCCTCACGATCAATAGTAACAGGGAGCGGTACGGGCTTGATCTTCCTAAAGTCCATCACCATCTCCCTTGTTTTACTGATGTTGAACTGCAGATGATTCAACTTGCACCATTTGACAAAGTCCTCCACCAGAGCCCTGTATTCGTCCTCCCATCCTCTCTTTATACACCCAATTATTGTTAAGTCATCAGAGAATTTCTGTAGATGACATGACTCAGTGTTGTGTCTAAAGCATGAAAAAATGCAGATATAAACTGCCAGTACAACCTGATAGATTTAAAAAAAGTCACCTTAAACACACAAAACTGTCACAGGATTCTTTAAACTTGCATTACCCTACTTCTGACAAAAAAAAGTCTTGCCTGGAAGTCTTCTCTGTCAAAATACAAATATTCCTAGTTACAAATTGATTTATTCTTCTCTATATTTTTTATTTCATTTCTTACTGTGAACTTTAAATGCTGGCAAAATATTTTGCCTCTCAGCACATTGCTAAGTCTTTACATTGCTGGATCTACATCAATGGCATTAGTGTCTGAGCTGGCATTTCTTTTGGGCTCCTTATCTGGATCTCTGGATCTCTGACAATTTCTCTCTCCCTCTCTCTCTTTTTCGCCCCCCCCCCTCTCTTTCTCTCTCTCTCCCTCTCCCTCTCTCTCTCTTGTTCTCTTCTGGCTCTCATTTTCATTATGTATTCTTCTCATTTGATACCTCACTGCTCCCTCATTTCTTTACTTCACCTAGCTTCCTATTTGTTTTCCTCTATAGAAATGGGTTTATGTTTTGTCAACAAATAAAAACAGTCTATTAAAGACTAAGAGATTCAATGGTCTGTGACAGGATTAGGCACTGTGCTCGAAGCTTTCTCGCCATGGATTGCAAAGCACTTCTCCCTGATTTTTATCAGGATCTTGATTTCACGGCTCTTTTCAGAAACTGCATTGAGTATGCTCATTCTTAATTGGTATCTATTAAGAAACAAAAGCTTACTTGCATTTCAATGAGCAAATACTGCTTTTTGTAGAATATCCTGAATGACAAGTAAATGCTAATTTTGTCATAAAAGAAATATTTGCTCTAATAATAACTTTGCTGCGCTGTGTGGTAAGAGATAACCTTCTGCACACCACTGTCGTAACACATGCTTATTTGAGTTACTGTCACCTTCCTGTCAGTTTGAACCAATCTGGCCATTCTCCTCTGACCTCCCTCATTACAAGGCATTTTTGCTCACAAAACTTGATATTTTTTGTTTTTTTGCACTATTCTCTGTAAACTATAGAGACTGCTGTGAACACAGAAGAGTACAGCACAGGAACAGGTCCCTCAGCCCACAATGTTGTGCCAAACCAGCTGAAAAGTAAATTTAAAAAAACAAAAACTAATCCCCCCTACCTCCACAATGTCCATATCCCTCCATCTTTCTCATGTTCCTGTACCTATCTAAACATCTCCTAAAAGCCTCTCGTATTTGTCTCTACCACCACAAGGCAACTCATTCCAAGCAGCCACCACTCTCTGAGTAAAAAACATACCACTCACATCCCCTTTGAACTTACCCCCTCTCACCTTCAATGCATGCCCTCTGCTATTAGACATTTCTCCCCTGGGAAAAAGATATTCATTGTCTACTCTATCTATGCCTCTCATAATCTTATAATCCCCCTCAGCCTCCAATGCTCCAAAGAAAACAACCCAAGTTTGTCCTGCCTCTCATGATAGCACATGCCCTCTAAACCAGGCAGCATCCTGGTAAACCTCTGTTGCGCCCTCTCCACCCTCTGACGTGGCCCGGGATCTATAGTTATCCTGAAAGTTTAGGAGTTGTTGTCACTGTTCCCTAACTGCTCATCCACTGTACGATTCGTCACCTGGCCAGGCTCATTACCCAACACCAGGTCCAGTATAGCACCTCCCCTCGTTGGACTGTCTACATATTGATTTTAAGAAATTATTCCTTCCAGTCCTTTGAGTTGCACTGCCTAGCAACTCCTGATTTAATCCTAATCTCAACATCCTTCCTATAGTGGGGGAAGGGAACTAGAACTGTGTGCAATACTCCAGATGTGGCCTAATCAGAGTTCTATAAATTTGCAAGGTAACTTCTTGACTTTTGAACTCAGGGCCTTGACTAATAAAAACAAGCATTCCATAGCCTTCTTAACAACCCTATCATCCTGTGTAGCTACTTTCATGGAGCTATGAACTTGGGCCCCAAGTTCTCTCTGCTCAGCAACACTGTTAAGCTCTGTTATCGCACTGTATCCTTTGCCAGTCTTCTACACTATTTACAACTCCACCAATCTTAGTATCATCTGCAAGTTTATGTACCCACCCATCTACATTTTCATCCAGGTTATTTACATACATCACAAACAGTAGAGGTCCTAGCACAGATCCCTGCAGAACACCACTATTTATAGACTTCCCGTTCCAATAACTCCCTTCGAGCACTACCCTCTATCTTCTATGTGCAAGACAATACTGAACCCAAACAGCCAAATCAGTTCAGATCCTATGCATCCTATTCATCTGGATTAGCCTCCTATGAGGGACATTGTCAAATATCTTCCTAAAATCCATGTAGACAACATCCACTGCTCTACCTTCATCAATCTCTCTCATCACCTTGTCAAAAAACTCATTCAAGTTGGTAAGACTCGACTTGTTCCACACAAAGCCACACTGGCTCCCTCTAATTAGGCCATGAGTTTCCAAATGCTCATATATCCTCTCCCTAAGAATTTTCTCCAACAAATTCTCCACAACTGATGTGAGACTCTCTGGTCTATAGTTCCCAAGTTTCCTTTGTTCTGTTCTTAACTTCTTCTTCGTTAGCCACTTGCCAGTCCTCCAGAACTCGCCTGTGTCGAGAGAAGACATAAAGATTCTGGTCAAGGCACCCATCCCTGCCTTTCCTTCTAACAGGAACACACTTTTCTTGTTCTCTGTGCAGTTTGATCTTTAAACACTCTCCACCTATCTGATGTGGATGTGCGGGGTAAAAGGTGTTCCCAATTAACTCATCTTAGTTCGAGCCCTTGTAATTAGCCCTACACCAATTTAAGGCTCTTCTGCAAGGACCATACCTATCCTTATCTATCCTTCCCTCTTTATGTGCCTTGCGCATTACATGCCTGGGAGATCATGGCTTTCCACATCGAATGATCCCTTGCAGCATCAATGATATCTCGTACACTTAGGTCTGTTAGTTCTTTCACAATGTCCATATATTTTCTTCTTTGTCTTCCTTTACCGCGTTTCCCAGGCATACAGCCTTGTAATGTAAGACATTCTATTTCTCCCTTTCTGATGACATGGCCCGGGATCTATAGTTATCCTGAAAGTTTAGGAGTTGTTGTCACTGTTCCCTAACTGCTCATCCACTGTACGATTAGTCACCTGGCCAGGCTCATTACCCAACACCAGGTCCAGTATAACACCTCCCCTCGTTGGACTGTCTACATATTGATTTTAAGAAATTATTCCTTCCAGTCCTTCGAGTTGCACTGCCTAGCAACCCCTGATTTAATCCTAGCCTATTCACAGCTCAATTTACAAAGATGGATTAACCCACTGACAGGTGCACCTTCGGTCTGTGGAAGGAAACCAGAGCACCTGGAGAAAATCCACGCATTCCATGGGGAGGGCGTGCAGACTCATTACAGGTGATGTTGGAATTAAACTCTGAAGCCCCACGCTGTAATACCATCACTCCAACCATTATGCCGTTGGGGAGCCCAAGTTCTGTATTCAGAAAACAAAGCAGTTTGTACATGAATAATGCATCTAGATTAAAGATGATGTTAATCACCATGACCAAGATATTAGATTCTAGCATTGAGTCCAGTCTGCGCAGAGTGAATGCACATCTTTTAGTTCCCCTAAAGTTCACTGCCAAGCATCAGCAGAAATGGAGTTCTGTGTCTCAGTGAAATGGAATTGAATTGGTTTCAGTCTTATTAAAGAGGTTTGAATCCCAAACTCTAGGGAGGTACTGAAACCAGGAAGGAAACGCCGGAGGCGGTGTGGCATGGCTTCCATGCTGGCTTGGGGACAGGCTCCTACTGTTGGAACTGCTCTCCAGTATTCGCTCGGTGGAAGGTAAGGTGCATTGCATGCATGTGTGTGTTTGTCTGTGGACTGCTGGAGGCAGTCAACAATTATCCATGCACCAGTAATCTGCACTCAATGACACTCAAGGATTTGGCCTGTATTATATATATTGTGTGACCGTATGTTTACTACTATCTTATGTATGCTATATGTGCCTTATGTTGTGTATGACCGTCGGTAAGGTGTTTTACACCTTGGTTCTGGAGGAACACTGTTTCATTTGGCTGTGTTCATGGGTATTCATGTATGGTTAAATGACAATTGAACTTGAGCTGGAACTTGAATGCAGGTTGCTATTCCCTGAATGGGATCTTAGACAAAAGGTCCGTCTATTCTCATGTATGGATATCTGAAAGATCCAATACTGGAATGCTGTGTGAAAATCAGCTGCTATAATTTCCTTTACAATATTATACAGTAATTACATTTCAAAGGGACTTCATTAGTTGTAAAACACTTTGATATATCTGGAAGTTGTAGAACATAGAATAGTACAGCACATTACATGCCCTTCGGCCCACAATGTTGTGCTGACCCTCAAACCCTGCCTCCCGTACAACCCCCCACCTCAAATTCCTCCATATACCTGTCTAGTAGTCTCTTAAACTTCACTAGTGTATCTGCCTCCACCACTGACTCAGGCAGTGCATTCCACGCACCAACCACTCTCTGAGTAAAAAACCTTCCTCTAATATCCCTCTTGAACTTCCCACCCCTCATCTTAAAGCCATGTTCTCTTGTTTTGAGCAGTGGTGCCCTGGGGAAGAGGCGCTGGCTGTCCACTCTATCTATTCCTCTTATTATCTTGCACACCTCTATCATGTCTCCTCTCATCCTCCTTCTCTCCAAAGAGTAAAGCCCTAGCTCCCTTAATCTCTGATTGTAATCCATACTCTCCAAACCAGGCAGCATCCTGGTAAGTCTCCTCTATACCCTTTCCAATGCTTCCACATCCTTCCTATAGTGAGGCGACCAGAACTGGACACAGTACTCCAGGTGTGGCCTAACCAGAGTTTTACAGAGCTGCATCATTTTGAAGGAAGTTATTCATAAAGATATTCAATGATGCAGTTTTCACAGTAATAGTTTACAATGGAAAATTATTCAGTTACACAACATAGAAATAAGCTCTTCGGCCCATCATTCAGGCTAACCATAGTGCCAAACAAACTACTTGTCCTTGTGTGACCCACATCACCCAAAACTTTTCCCACATATACACTTATTCAAATGTTATTTTTTAATGTGTCATTAACACATCTTCTGGAAGCTCATTCCATATATGCACTGTCTTGTACATGAAGAAATTTCCCTCTGTCCCTTCCAAATCACCCACCTAGAGTTTAGTTTACCTTCCTTGGCAAAAAGACTGTGTGCGCCCTGTATAGGGCGCCATGGTTCAGTAGTGATTAGTGACAGCTCACCACATCAGAGTTCAGAGCACAATCCCGGTGTCCACTATACATCCTCTCAGTGGAATGCATGGGTTTTCTCAAGGTGCTCTGGTTTCCTCGCACAGTCCAAAGACGTAACAGGTAGGTTAATCGGTCATTGTAAATTGTCGGGTGATTAGGTTAGGGTTAAATAGGGCTTGTCAAGGTTGCTGGGTGACACAGCACAAAGAAACCGGAAGAGCATATTCCATGCTGTTGTGGCGACCCTCTTTCTACACAAGTGAATCGACTCACAAAATAGCCCGCGCGCGGGGAGAGACTTTTGTAATGCACCTCTGACGTCATTTCCGCCTGGAGAGGGCTGGAAGGGAACTGCTTAAAAGCCAGTGCCACGATCTTTGAATAAACTAGTCTCGAGTGCGACTTACAGACTGCGTGTCGTTATTTCTAGCTCTGTGTGTAGCACATCACTACATTGGTGACCTCGATTGTCCAAACGGGATTTGGACCAAAGATGATCGACTCTTCATCTGTTCACGCAGTTTTGCTAAAACTGCCAACTTTCTGGACGCTGCGATCATGCGTGTGGTTTGACCAAGCAGAAGCCTAGTTCCAGATTCGGCAGATACCCTCGGATTCCATGCGTTACTATTACGTGGTGAGCTCCCTTGACCAGGAGACAGCCACACGGGTTGGAGATTTCATACAGTCACCCCCAGGAGAAGGCAAATATGCAGAATTCAAAGCGCTGCTGCACCTGGACGGTTTGGGAGACAGGCCGCCGTCAGCATTAATGAACGAGATGCTGGCCCAGGCTGAAGGACACAAGCCCTGCCTCATCTTTGAGCAGGCGTTCCTAGAACAACTGCCCGAGGACATACATCTGCTGCTGGCCAACACAGATTTCAGTGACCCCCGGAAGGTGGCGGCTCAGGCAGACGTGCTGTGGAAAGCCAAAAGGGAGAGCGGGGCGTCTGTCAGACAGGTTACCAAGCCACGCGCCCAACAGCAGGCCAGACCAGGCCCGGCAATGGAGCGCACACAACCCAGAGGCAGGAGTGAGGAGGCCAATGAACAGTGGTGTTTCTACCACCAGCGGTGGGGCACAGAAGCCCGCCGTTGTCGCCCGCCCTGCAAGTTCCCGGAAAACGCCAGGGCCAGCCACCGCTAATGGCTACGGTAGCTGGCCACCAGGACAGCCTCCTGTACGTTTGGGACAAACAGTCGGGACGCCGCTTCTTGGTCGACACTGGAGCAGAAATCAGCGTCTTACTCCCGATGGGATATGACACCCGCAACAGGGAGCCGGGACCCACCCTGAGGGCCACAAATGGCAGCACGATTCGGACCTACGGCACCCACACAGTGTAGCTACAGTTCGGCGCCAGCCAGTTCATGTGGGACTTCACACTGGCCGCCGTGGCCCAACCACTCCGGGGGGCGGACTTCTTGCGAGCCCACAGTCTGCTGGTCGACTTGCAAGGGAAGAGACTAGTCCATGCCAAGACTTTCCAGATGTTCTCCCTGGGTGAAGCCAAGTTGCTGGCCCCACACCTGGACTCCATCACGCTATCCGACAATGAATTCACCAGAATCCTGGCAGACTTTCCATCAGTTCTGACACCGCAGTTCATGGCAGCCATGCCCAGACACGGAGTACAGCACCACATCCCGACCCAGGGACCATCCCTCCACGCCCGTGCTCGAAGGCTCCCCCCGGACAATCTCCTCCTGGCAAAGGAGGAGTCCAAGAAGATGGAGGAATTGAGGATCGTACGGTGGTCCGACAGCCCATGGGCCTCCCCCCTGCACATGGTGCCCAAAGCAGCCGGGGGCTGGAGACCATGTGGCGACTACTGCAGACTGAACCAGGCTACAACTCCAGACCGCTACCCCGTGCCGCACATACAGGACTTTGCAGCAAACCTGCACAGGGCAAGCATCTTTTCCAAAGTAGACCTCGGCCGGGGGGTACCATCAAATCCCAGTATACTCCGAAGACATCCCCAAAACAGCACTCATCACCCCGTTCGGCCTGTTCGAATTCCTCCAAATGTCGTTCAGTCTGAAGAATGCCGCACGGACGTTCCAGCGACTAATGGATGCAGTGGGACGCGACCTGGACTCTGCATTCATCTATTTGGACGACATCCTCATAGCCAGCAGTAGTCGTCAGGAGCATCTGTCCCACCTCCGCCAGCTGTACTTCCACCTGAGTGATTTCGGCCTCACGATCAACCCGGCCAAATGTCAGTTCGGACTCGACACCATCGACTTCCTGGGCCACAGGATTACCAAAGACGGGGCAACACCTCTGCCCGCCAAGGTAGACGCGATCCGCCACTTCACCTGGCCCAACACAGTCAAAGGCCTGCAGGAGTTCGTTGGTATGGTGAACTTCTACCACCGCTTCCTCCCCTCAGCAGCCCGTATCATGTGCCCTTTGTTCACCCTGATGTCGGGTAAAGGCAAGGACATTACTTGGAACAAAGAGGCTGCGGCCACTTTCGTTAAAGCCAAGGAAGCCTTGGCAGACGTCGCGATGCTAGTGCACCCCAGAATGGACGTTCCAACCGCCCTCACAGTGGACGCATCCAACACAGCAATCGGTGGGGTGCTGGAGCAACTCATCGAGGGGCGCTGGCAACCCCTGGTGTTCTTCAGCATGCTCCTACGGCCACCTGAACTCAAGTATAGTGCCTTTGACAGGGAGCTGTTGGCACTATATCTGGCAATCCGGCATTTCAGGTACTTCTTAGAAGGCAGGCCGTTCACCGTGTTCATGGACCACAAACCGTTGACCTTCGCATTCACGAAGGCGTCCGATCCCTGGTTGGCCCGCCAGCAGGGACATCTGTCCTACATCTCCGGGTACACGATGGACATCCAGCATGCCTCAGGAAAGGACAACGTCGTGGCGGACACACTCTCCAGACCAGCTATTCAGGCCCTGTCCCAGCGGGTGGACTATGACCTACTGGCGGAGGCGCAGCAGACAGACGATGAGATGCCCAGCTACAGGACTGTGGTCTCGGGTTTGCAGCTGCAAGACTTCCTCGTAGGCCCAGGTGAGAGGACCCTCCTGTGTGATGTGGCTACCGGCCAACCTAGCCCCATCCTGAGTTTTCAACTCCATACATGGCTTGGCACACCCATCCATCAGGACGACCATCCGGATGGTCTTCAGCAAGTTCGTGTGGCACGAACTTCGCAAACAGGTCAGTGAATGGGCCAAAACGTGCATGCAGTGCCAAACGGCCAAGGTGCAGCGGCACACCAAGGCTCCGCCGCAGCAGTTCGAACCCACTCGCCGGAGGTTCGACCACATTCATGTGGACATCGTGGGACCCCTGCCAGTGTCATGAGGAGTGCGGTACCTCCGAACTATGGTAGACCAGTTCACCAGATGGCCAGAGGTGGTCCCGCTCACTGACACCATCACCGATTCCTGCGCCCCAGCGCTGATCGCAACCTGGGTAGCACGCTTCAGGATACCAGCCCACATTACCTCCGACAGAGGCACCCAGTTCACCTCCAGCCTGTGGTCGGCTGTGGCCAGCCTGTTGGGAGCACAGCTACACCACACAACTGCCTACCACCCACAGTCGAACAGACTAGTGGAACGCTTCCACCGTCACTTGAAATCGGCTCTCACGGCCCGCCTGGAGGGGCCTAACTGGGTGGACGAGCTTTCCTGGGTCCTGCTTGGAATCCGCATAGCGCCCAAGGAGGATCTGCACACCTCGTCGGCCGAGCTGGTGTACAGCGCACCCCTGGTAGTCCCAGGAGAGTTCATACCAGCCCCAAGGGGGCAAGAGGAAGAACCTGCAGCAGTCCTGGACAGACTACGCGAAGGGCTTGGCAACCTGGCCCCCGTACCGACTTCACAGCACGGACAGAGCCCGACCTGCGTACCCAAAGACCTGCAGAACTGTAAGTTTCTTTTTGTATGACGGGGCGGACACCGGGCACCGCCACAGCGGCCGTACGAGGGGCCGTTCAAGGTGATCAGGAACAACGGGTCCACGTACGTTCTGGACATTGGGGGGAAAGAGGAGGTTTTCACGGTGGACCGACTCAAACCGGCCCATGTGGACTTGGCGCAGCCGGTCGAGGTTCAGGCACCGCGGCGCAGAGGCAGACCGCCCAAACAGAGACTGATCCAGACTGTGGACATTGGGGGAGGGGGTGTATCGCCGGTTCTGGGGTGGGGTGGTTATGTAGCGACCCACCTTCTACACAAGCGAACCGCCTCACTAAGTAGTCCGCATGTGGGGAGAGACTTCTGTAATGCACCTCTGACGTCATTTTCCTCCCAGAAAGGGCTGGAAGGGAACTGCTTAAAAGCCAGTGACGCGAAATTTGAATAAACTAGTCTCGAATGTGACTTACAGACTGCATGTCATTATTTCTAGCTCTGTGTGTAGCACATCGCTACACTGTATCTTTAAATAAATGAAATTAAAATAAATAAACTAAAAATAATTATGCAGTCAGGGACATTAAATTAATAGATTAACAAGGATGTGAAGCTGAGGAATTAGAAGTATCAGAATATTTCAGTAAGACTTATTCTCTGGCATGTTACTCTTCCTGGTGAGCGAATCTCTTCTTGATCTTCATCTCGTGATTGATTGATTTGGGTGATTGTATGTGGAGAGCAATCAGTCAACTGTTTCCTAATTGCTGCATAATAGAACTAAGGTCACACCTTACAGCCTTAGACAGCCTCACTTTATTAACCCTCATTCACACTACAAAATAGACAATGCCACAAGGTGACTATCAACACACAGAAAAAATGCTGGAGGAACTCAGGGAGTCAGGCTGTATCTACGAAGAGGAATGAACATCAAAATTTCTAGCCAAGAGCCTTCATCAGGACTGATAAAGCATTTTCCTCCAGCATATTTTGCATGTTGTTTAAGACTTCCAGCATCCGTAGAATCTTAGACCATAAGACATAAGACCAAGGAGCAGAATTAGGTCATTTTGCCCATTGAGTCTACTCTGCCATTCCATCACAATTAATTTATTATCCCTCTCAACTCCAGTCTCCTGCCTTCTCCCTGTAACCTTTGACAGCCTGATTTATCAGGAACCTATCAACCTTCACCCAAAATATACCCAATGACTTGGCCTGTACAACTGTCTGTGGAAAGGAATTCCGCAGATTCACCACACTTTGGCTAACTGGATGTCCTCAACTCTGAGGATGAGCCCTTTGGTCCTATGCTTCCCCACTATAAACTTCCCTATCCACTCTATATATTCAATATGTTTTAATGAGATTCCACTTTATTCTTCTAAACTGCAGAAAATACAGGACTAGAACCATCAGACGCTCCTCATATGTTAACCCTTTCATTCCTAGGATAATTTTTGTGAACCTCCTCTGGACTCTTTCCAATACCAGCATATCCTTTCTTAGATAAGGGGTCCAACAAGTGCTCACAATGTTCCAAGTGCAGTCTCGTGCCTTATAAGTCCTTAGCATTATATCCTTGCTTTTGTATTCTAGACCTCTCAAAATTAATGCTAATTTTACATTTGCCTTCCTTACCACCAACTCAATCTGCACGTTAACCTTAAGGGAATCTTGCTTGAGGACTCCAAATATTCTATTGCACCTGTGCTTTCTGAATATTCTCCCCATTTAGAAAATAGTTCACACTTTTATTAATTCTACCAAAGTGAATGACCAGGCACATTCTTACATTATATTCTATCTACTATTATTTGCCTATTCCCCCAATCTGCCTAGGTCCTTCTGCAGACTTCCTCAACACTACTTGCCCCATCTTTTTGTATCTTTTTATTGTATGAAAACTTGACCACAAAGCCATCAATTCCTCCATCCAAACCATTAACATACAATGTGAAAAGAAGTGTTCCCACCCAACACTGACCACTGTCAGCACACCACTAGTTACTGGCAACCAAACAGAAAAAACCCTCTTTATTCCCGCTTTTTGCTTTCTGCCAATCAGCCAAACTTCTATCCATGCTAGTAACTTTCCATAATACCACAGGTTCTTATTTTGTTCTGCAGCCTCATAGTGCAGCACCTTATCAAAGGGCTTCTGAAAAATCCAAACAAACAACATCCTCTGACTCTTTGTTGTCTATCCTGCCTGTTATTTCCTCAAAGATTGTAACAGATTTGTAAAGCAAGGTTTACCCTTTAGAAAACCATGCTGACTTTGGCCAATTTAATCATGTGCCCCCAAGTACCCTAAAACCTCATCCTTAATAATAGACTCCAATATCTTTCCAATCACTGAAGTCAGGCTAACTGACCTATAATTTCCTTTCTTCTGCCTCACTCCTTTCTTTCAAGGGTAGAGTAACATATGCAATTTTCCAATCCTCGGGAACCATTCAGAATCTAATGATTCTTGAAAGATCATTACTAATGCCTCAACAATCTCTTCAGCCAACCCTTTCAGAACCCAGGGGTACAATTCATCTGGTCTAGGTGACTTATCTACCTTCAGTCCTCTCAGTTTCCCAAGCACCTTCTCCTTAGTAATGACACTTCCTGACTCTTGTGTAGTTTTGGCATCCACAATGAAGACAATGTAAAATACTTATTAAGTTTGTCCACCATTTCTATGTCCCCCATTATCACCTCCTCAGCATTATTTTCCAGCGGTATGATATCCACTCTCATCTCTCTTTTATTCCTTATATACTAAAAAATCTTTTTGCATCCTCTTGTATATTATTGGCTAGCTTACTTTTATATCTCATCTTTTCTCTCTTTATGGCTTTTTTAGTTGCCTTCTATTGGTTTTTGAAAGCTTCCCAACCCTCTACCTTCCCACTAATTTTTGCTGTATTATATGCCCTCTCTTTTGTTTCTTTGCTGTCTTTGACGTCTCTTGTCAGCCACCTTTACCTCATCTTCCCTTTAGAATGTTTCTTCATCTTTGGGATGTATCTTTCCTGTACCTTTCAAATTTGCCCCAGAACACCAGCCATTGCTGTTCTGCCGTCATCCCTGCTAGTGTCCTCGTCCAGTCAACTTTGACCAACTCCTCTTATGCCTCTGTAATTCCCTCTATTCCACTGCAATACTGATACATCTGATTTTAGATTCTCCTTGTCAAACTGCAAAGTGAACTCTATCATATTATGATCATTGTCACTGAAGTGTTCCATGATCCACCAAGGGTTTCTTGTGTGTAGGGGTCTCGGTACGAGCTGCCCCCTGTGCAGTTATCACTGTGGTGGTCATCGATGCAAAATAACAATGAAAAATAGCTGTGTTTCAATGTACATGTGACAAATAAAGTTAATATTTTTTTTCCAGTATGTACAGTACATGATGAGATAGGGTGGAGTGAATTGGCAGGACAAAGGACTTATGAACTAATCAAACATGAATCTCTAATGATTCAATCACATGCAGAGCAAACAGGATCTGAATTATCAAAGAACAGCAAGGCTAAAGGACTGTCTAATAAAGATGAATTCAAAAATGGTGATTTATTTTGCCCATAAACACCGGCACAAGGAAGTACGTGGTGATTTCATCTAGCCACCTATAGGATTTATTACCTTCTCGTCTCACTGTAGCATAGTTTACACTTAAACTAATGTTTGTGATTAATGACTAACTGTAGCAGCTGAATATGATAACAATGGGTGTATTTTTGACATGATTACAGCACTGATGCTTTCCTTTCTCACAATTTGAAAATCCCACAAGCAAGTATTTGTTTCTTTCGAGAGAATGTCTAATGCCCTTCTCACTATGCCCATCAGACAGGAACAGTTACAACCCTACACCATCAGGCTCCTGAACCCATGTGGATAACTGCACTCACCACTACTCAACTTATAGTTTCACCTTCAAGGAGTTTCTACAACTTACGTTCTCAGCACTAAATTTTTATTGGTACAGTTCTATTTCACGTTAGTTGTTTAGAAACATAGAAAACCTACAGCACAATACAGGCTCTTCGATCCACAAAGTTGTGCCGAACATGTCCCTACCTTAGAAATTACTAGACTTCCCCATAGCCCTCTATTTTCTAAGCTCCATGTACCCTATCCAAAGTCCCTTAAAAGACCCTGTTATATCCGCCTCCACTACCATTGCTGGCAGCCCATTCCGCACACTCACCACTCTCTGTGTAGAAAACTTACCCCTGACATCTCCTCTGTACCTACTCCCCAGCACCTTAAACCTGTGTCCTCTTGTGGCAACCATTTCAGCCCTGGGAAAAAGCCTCTGACTATCCACACGATCGATGCCTCTTATCATCTTATACACCTCTGTCAGGTCACCTCTCATCCTCTGTTGCTCCAAGGAAAAAAGGCTGAGTTCACTCAACCTATTCTCATAAGGCATGCTCCCCAATCCAGGCAACATCCTTGTAAATCTCCTCTGCACCCTTTCTACAGCTTCCACATCCTTTGTCAGTCTGTTTATGTATAGTTTTACAGAGATTCTATAGTATTTCTTTATTTTCATGTAAATACCTACAAGAAAATGAATCTCAAGGTGGTGTATGGTGACATAGATATACTTTGATAATAATTTTACTGAGACTTTCAATCTCATCTGCATCAAGAGAGCATCACGTGGTATGACATGGAACAGATTCTGCTGTGGGGGTTTCTCCATCTTGTACCATACAAATTGTTTTTTTAAGTGGAGATCAATGTTTACCAGGCCTTGTGGTAACAGTGTCCGATTCAATGGAAAAATAATCTACACTCAGTTCAAGAGCAACAGACTCATGCAGTCTGTGATGAAAGCCATTGTGCTGGTGAAAACAAAGTTCAAAGTACATTTATTATCAAAGTATACAGTATATATGCTTGAGATTCGTTTTCTTGCAGGCAGCCACAAATCAAAGAAACAGAAGAATCCACATGCAAATCCAACACAACAAAAACTGTCAAACTCCCAATGTGTGAAGAAAAGAACAAGTTGTGCAAACAATAAAAAAGTAAACAAATAACACACAGAACGTGAATCGCAGAGTCCCCGAAAGTGAGGCCAGAGCCACAGAGACAGTTCGTGTTGCAGCCTGTTCAGGAGCCCAATGGCTGCAGGCCACAGCCATGCGGCTGGTCCAGGAGTCAGATGGCTGTAAGTCACAACCACAGAGCCAGTTTAGCACTGAGGCGAGTGCTGATGACTGCAGGCCACAGCCATGGAGCCAGTTTAGCACTGAGGCGAGTGCTGATGGCTGCAGGCCACAGCCATGGAGCCAGTTTAGCACTGAGGTGAGTGCTGATGGCTGCAGGCCACAGCCATGGAGCCAGTTTAGCACTGAGGCGAGTGCTGATGACTGCAGGCCACAGCTGCAGAGTCAGTCCAGCACTGAGGCGAGTGCTGATGACTGCAGGCCACAGCTGCAGAGTCAGTCCAGCACTGAGGTGAGTAAAGTCTCACGGCGTAGTGAGTTCAGTGTGTTAAGTGAGTTAAGTGCATTAAACAGTCTGAAAACAGTCACACAACAATAGAATAGATGGAATTGTATTAAATGTTACAAAAAACAATCTGATGGGGAAAACCAGCAGGTCAATAAGCATCTACTAGGGAAGAAATTGTTGACAATTTGGGTTGAAACCCTGTCTCAGGATTTCCTCCTGCAGATAGCTCAGATACAGTTTGATCCACTAAGTTCCTCCAGCAGGTAGTTTGTTGCTCCAGATTCCATCATCAGCAGTCTCTTGTGTCTCCTGTATTAACCACAACTTCTATAAGTTGTAGATACTGATACAAATTTCACAGGATAGTTGACAAAGTATTATTGATCACTAGGATTGAACTGGCACTTGCTCTTAGCTCATTACTGTGCAGTACTTTGATTTAGCAAGAAGACTTACACCTTCCCAATCTCTGACCGTTTACATCTGATGTGGTATATTAAAGCAGCTATAGAAATTTTCAGTAGAAATGAAGGTTATTTGGCTCATCATGTTTGTGACTACCAGAAATAGGTTTTACATTAATCTCACTTCCCTGCTGTTGGTCACAGACCTGCAGGTTTTAGCTTATCAGCTGCTCACTCAAGCGGTTTTAAAATAGTGAGTCCTTTTTCCAGCTCTAGCCTTTCAGACAACAAATTTTAATATCACTTATTATATTAAGTAATCTTTTCTCAGCTACTCTCCAATTATTTTATCAAAAAACTTAAAGCTTTGCAGTTCATTGCCAGACACCATAAATGGAAGTAGGTCTTCCTTACCCTGTCAGGCCCTCTTGTAGTTATGTGCCTTGCCTCAGACCCTTTAGTCCAAAGAAAACAACCCAGCCAAGGCAGTCTCTCCTCATAACTATGTTTTTTCCAGTACTAGTATCTTCCTTGTAAATATCTGCACCCTCCTATCTCATCCCTCCTGTAATCAGGTGGTGGTCTAAGACACTTGGACAGCTTCATGGACAGGAAAGGATTAAAAAGATATGAGCCAAAGGGAGGCAAGCTGGCTGAGTTGGGTAAAGGGTTGTATCCATGCTGTATACCTCCATGATTCTAAACCTTCTCCAACTCGGGAACTTTTCCGAGGATAGTCACCTTGTCGTGGTGGAGAGGCTTGTGGAGAGGCTTGTAAGACCTTGAGATCCCGAGAGCAATGCCGTATGGAGCTTAGCTCCTAGTAGGGTCATCCATGGTAGTAAGATCAAAGGGGAGGCTCCAGAAAAGTGTAATATTACCCAAACCTCAGCACTGGAGCTGGCAGAAGATGATGACACATCAAAACAGTGTGAAGGTGGAGGAAGCCAACAGCAGTGAAGTGCCCCTCGGTCATCTTGCACCCCATGCCACTGAACCCTGACCCTGATCTGTTCAGGACCGTGTGGTGGCTGCCCATGAATAACCCCCGAGGACAACACCATAAATGACTCGAGTGACTGCACTACTAATCAGGGAGAACAGCCGGAAATATGGTGCGTTTGTTTGAGATTGCTTGCTTGCATCATTGATTCCAAGGAGCACAATTCAGTTGCAGTGCAGTCTCACTGTAACACAGAAGTGTGAACTTGGCACCAAGCAAGGCAGGGATTTCTTCAGGTTTTAACATCAGAGCTGAAGCGTGAAACTGTCCTATTCTTGCAACTATAAAAAGGGTGGAGATGTCTGAGGCATTCCAAGTGCCCCACCTGTGCTGTTGCAACACGTCCGGAACATTCCATCCAGTACTAGCAATGGCACCCATCCAGGAGCTCTTACTGGTCTATGATTGGCTAAGCAGCAAATTGGACATCTGCTGGAGTAACTTGCCAAACTACTAATCAATCTGCACGTCTAAAAAAATGACATCAAGGGTTCAACTCAAACTTCCCATCTCTCATCGATTTGTTAGAACTTTTTGCATTAACAACTTTGGAAAAGTGGTCATTGCACTTGTAGCTACTGAGATACAAAAACAGAGTGAGGCATCAAACCTCCCTAGTCTATTCCACTTTGCATAACTCCACATAACTACCTTCATCCACATCATTAAAAAAATATATTTAAGCAAAAATCCACCACTCTTAGATTTAACATTAACAATTGACCTACCATCAATGCCACTTCCAATTTCAAGTTGTCCCTTTATGTTGAAGCAGTATTGATTTACATTCTTAAAAGGTCGGGTTATAATATGTAGATTGTTCTCTGCTCTTGACCCCATCAACAAATATAGTTACAGCTACCCGTAAGAAATGCTGGAGGAACTCAGCAGATCTTTGGAACAGAATAAAGAGTTGACATTTCAGGCCCTTTATTAGGACTATTGAAAAGTTTTGGTCTGAAAACTTGACTCTTTATTCCCCTCCATAAATGCTGCCTAACCTCCTGAGTTCCTCCAGCATATTCTGTGTGTTACTTCTGATTTCCAGCATCTGCAGAATCTCTTGTGTTCTATCTACCCAGTTATCTTGTCATCATAAAGAAGATGCATTTGATTGCACAATGGAGTGCCAGTTTTGCTGAGTACTTTTGGTGGAAGTGCATATAGTTTGGTGAGAAGATTGACTGATCCAACCAAATGAGCCGAAATGAGCTTTGCTGATATTGCCAAAGTAATGCAGGAACATGTAGAACCAAAATCAATGTTGATTGCGAACACTTTAGAATCACTTTAGAAGCAGAACCAAAGGAAAGGGAGTCTACTTTAGTGAATGTGGCTGAACTGAAGAGATTTTCTGAGCATTGTCAGTTCAGTGATGGGCTTAAAGATGCACTGAGAGATTGTTTAGTTTGTGGAATCTTGCAAGAAAGCATTCATAAACAGCTCCTAACTGAAGCACAACTCACATTTAAAAGAGCAGTTGAAATCACTGTTTCAATAGACAGAAATTAAATTCAGTTGGAGTTAGGAGTGAAAGTGAACGTGAACAAAATTGCAATGTCTAATCAGAAACCAGTCTGGCTGAACAAATTGTGTTACAATTGTGGCAGGGCCTCACATACACCAGACCAATGCAAATTTAAAGGCAAAACTTGCAGAAAATGTAGCAAAATAGGACACATACAAAAAGCATGTCAGGCAGACAAAAATAAATGGACTGCAGTGGGAAGAGGAAAAAAAATGAAAAGTTAAGTTTCAGTTTTAAATAGAACACAAATCTACATGCTGTTCATGAAAAGTCTGATAATATTGAGAGTGACACAGGACTGCGTAGCCTTAGAATTTACAATGTGAAAACTAACAATAGACAAGCAATATGGCTTACTCCAGAAGTGAACAGCAAATTAATTAAAATGGAATTGGACTTTGCTTCAGTCATTACACAAAATTGGTTTGAATTGCATTCCAAAGATACTGAACTAAAGCCTGCAGATATCCAACTCAAGTCATGTCAAGTCAAGTCAAGTCACTTTTTATTGTCATTTCAAACATAACTGCTGGTACAGTACACAGTAAAAATGAGACAATGTTTTTCAGGACCATGGTGCTACATGAAACAATATAAAAACTATACTGAACTACGTAAAAACAACACAAAAACTACACCAGACTACAGACCTATCCAGGACTGCATAAAGTGCACAAAACAGTGCAGGTATTACAATAAATAATAAAATAGACAATAGGTACAGTAGAGGGCAGTAGGTTGGCGTCAGTCCAGGCTCTGGGTATTGAGGAGTCTGATGGCTTGGGGGAAGAAACTGTTACATAGTCTGGTCGTGAGAGCCCAAATGCTTCGGTGCCTTTTAGAAACATAGAAACATAGAAAATAGCTGTGGAACTGGGAATCAATGTGCAGAATCAGTGGGAAGGGGTTAGAGCTTGTGTCCCTTAATTGGATCACTCAAAGTCACTCCCCAGTCCAATGTCAGGCGACCTTGGTCTACATTACTCCTACTCAGTATATACACTCAATAGCCACTTTATTAGGTACAGGAGTGGAACCTGGAGGAGACCTTCTGCTGCTGTAACACATCCACTTCAAGGTTTGAGGTAATGTAGAAACACAGAAACATAGAAAATAGGTGCAGGAGTAGGCCATTCGGCCCTTCGAGCCTGCACCACCATTCAGTATGATCATGGCTGATCATCCAACTCAACCCTGTACCTGCCTTCTCTCCATACCCCCAGATCCCTTTAGCCACAAGGGCCATATCTAACTCCCTCTTAAATATAACCAATGAACTGGCCTCAACTGTTTCCTGTGCAGAGAATTCCACAGATTCACCACTCTCTGTGTGAAGAAGTTTTTCCTCATCTCAGTCCTAAAAGGCTTCCCCTTTATCCTCAAACTGAGACCCCACATTCTGGACTTCCCCAACATCGGGAACAATCTTCCTGCATCTAGCCTGTCCAATCCCTTTAGGATTTTATACGTTTCAATAAGATCCCCCCTCAATCTTCTAAATTCCAGAGAGTATAAGCCTAGTCAATCCAGTCTTTCATCATATGAAAGTCCTGCCATCCCAGGAATCAATCTGGTGAACCTTCTTTGTACTCCCTCTATGGAAAGAATGTCTCTCCTCAGATTAGGGGACCAAAACTGCATACAATTCTCCAGGTGTGGTCACACCAAGGCCTTGTACAACTGCAGTAGTACCTCCCTGCTCCTGTACTCGAATCCTCTTGCCATGAATGCCAGCATACCATTTGCCTTTTTCACCGCCTGCTGTACCTGCATGTCCACTTTCAATGCCTAGTGTATAATGACACCCAGGTCTCGTTGCACCTCCCCTTTTTCTAATTGGCCACTATTCAGATAATAATCTGTTTTCCTGTTTTTGCCACCAATGTGGATAACTTCACATTTATCCACATTAAATTGCATCTGCCATGAATTTGCCCACTCACCTAACTTATCCAAGTCACCCTGTATCCTCTTAGCATCCTCCTCACAGCTAACACTGCCACCCAGCTTCGTGTCATCCGCAAACTTGGAGATGCTGCATTTAATTCCCTCATCCAAGTCATTAATATATATTGTAAACAACTGGGGTCCCAGCACTGAGCCTTGCGGTACCCCACTAGTCACTGCCTGCCATTCTGAAAAGGTCCCGTTTATTCCCACTCTTTGCTTCCTGTCTACCAACCAATTCTCTATCCACATCAATACCATACCCCCAATACCATGTGCTTTAAGTTTGCACAATAATCTCCTGTGTGGAACCTTGTCAAAAGCTTTTGAAAATCCAAATATACCACATCCACTGGTTCTCCCCTATCCACTCTACTAGTTACATCCTCAAAAAATTCTATGAGATTCGTCAGACATGATTTTCCTTTCATAAATCCATGCTGACTTTGTCCGATGATTTCACTGCTTTCCAAATGTGCTGTTATCATAGAACCATAGAAACTACAGCACAGAAACAGGTCCTTTGGCCCTTCTTGGCTGTGCCGAACCATTTTCTGCCTAGTCCCACTGACCTGCACACGGAGCATATCCCTCTATACACCTCCCATCCATGTATCTGTCGAATTTATTCTTAAATGTTAAAAAAGAACCCGCATTTACCACCTCGTCTGGCAGCTCATTCCATACTCCCACCACTCTCTGTGTGACGAAGCCCCCCCTAATGTTCCCTTTAAACTTTTTCCCCCTCACCCTTAACCCATGTCCTCTGGTTCTTTTCTCCCCTTGCTGCCTGGCCTGCTGTGTTCACAAGCAACTTTGATGTGTGTTGCTCCAATCAACTGGTGGAGGTATTCAAGGACATTTTCAACCTCTCACTGCTACGGGTGGAAGTTCCCACTTGCTTCAAAAAGGCAACAATGCCTAAGAAGAGTAATGTGCCTTAATGGCTATGGCCTGGTAGCACTCACATCTACAGTGATGAAATGCTTTGAGAGGTTGGTCGTGACTAGACTGAACTCCTGCCTCAGCAAGGACCTGGACCCATTGCAGTTTGCCTATCGCCACAATGGGTCAACAGCGGATGCAATCTCAATGGTTCTTTGCACAACTTTAGACCACCTGGACAACACAAATACCTATGTATGTCAGGGTGCTGTTCATCGACTATAGCTCAACATTTAATACCATCATTCCCACAATCCTGATTGAGAAGTTGCAGAACCTGGGCCTCTGTACCTCTCTCTGCATTTGGATCCTTGACTTCCTAACTGGAAGACCATAATCTGTGTGGATTGGTGATAACATCTCCTCCTCGCTTATGATCAACACTGGTGCACCTCAGGAGTGTGTGCTTAGCCCACTGCTCTACTCTCTATATATCCATGACTGTGTGGCTAGGCACAGCTCAAATACCATCTAAAAAAAGGCTGATGATGCAACTATTGTTGGTAGAATCTCAGATGGAGATGAGAGGTCATACAGGAGTGAGATATGCCAACTAGTGGACTGGTGTCACAGCAACAACCTGGCACTCAGCATCAGTAAGACGAAAGAGCTGATTGTGGACTTTAGGAAGAGTAAGACGAAGGAACACATACCAACCCTCATAGAGGGATTGGAAGTGGAGAGAGTGAGCAGTTTCAAGTTCCTGGGTGTCAAGATCTCTGAGGAACTAATCTGCTCGCAACATAGTGATGCAGTTATAAAGAAGGCAAGACAGCGACTATACTTTATTAGCAGTTTGCAAAGATTTGGTATGTCAACAAGTATACTCAAAAACTTCTATAGCTGTATCGTGGAGAGCATTCTGACAGGCTGTGTCACTGTCTGGTATGGGGTGCTACTGCAAAGGACCGGAAGAAGCTGGAGAGGGTTGTAAATTTAGTCGGCTCCATCTTGGATACTACCCAGAATATCTTCAAGGAGCAGTGTCTCAGAAAGGCAGCATCCATTATTAAGGACCTCCAGCACCTAGGGTATGCCTTTTTCTCACTGTTACCATCAGGCAGGAGGTACGGAAGCCTGGAGGCACTCACTCAGTGATTCAGGAAGAGCTTCTTCCCCTCTGCCATCCGATTCCTAAATGGATATTGAATCCTTGAACACTACCTCACTTTTTAAATATATATTATTTCTGTTTTTGCACAATTTTAATCTATTCAATACACGTATACTGTTATCAATTTGCTTACTTATGTATTATCATTATTTTACTTTTTTTTGTTCTATATTATTTCATTTATTTCTTTTTCTCTTTCTTCTATATTACGTATTGCACTGAACTGCTGCTGCTAAGTTAACAAATCTCATGACACATGTCGATGATAAAAAACCTGATTCTGATTCTGATTCAGAAAAGACCCCACTCTGTCTCAGGCCACCCAAAATGACTGGAATGTGCAGCAAAAAGTCCAGGGCCCCATTTTTACCAGTGCGAGGTTGAACTTGCCCTTCATGGAGATTTCCTTATGAGGCGATTGAGAATTGTAGCTCATCGAAGCTGAGAAATAGAGTGTTGGAGAAGTCGTCATCTCGTCATCTAGGCACGATCAAAATGATAGCATTGACTCAAAGCTTTGTCTGGTGGCCTGGAATAGATCAACTTACCATGCATGACTTGGGATACGAACATGTCCAGAAGAAACACAAACATGAGGAAATCTGCAGATGCTGGAAACCCAAGCACACACAGAAAATGCTGGAAGAACTCAGCAGGCCAGGCAGCTTTTATGGAATAGAGTCCATGTCTTGGGCTTAGTCCCTTCATTAGAACTAGAAAATAAGATGAGAAGGCAGAGTACGAAGGTGTGGGAGAGGGAAGAAGCACAAGGTGGTAGGCGATAGGTGAAGGCAGGAGAGGGGAGGGATGAATTAAAGAGCTGGGAAGTTGATTGGTGAAAGAGATAAAAGGCAGGAGAAGGAGGAATCTGATAGGAGAGGGTAGAAATCCATGGAAGGGGAAGGAGCACCAGAGGGAGGTGATGGGCAGGTAAGGAGCTTAAATGAGAGAGGGAAATGGGAATGGGGAATAGTGAAGGTGGGGTGAAGGTTCAAGGAATCGATGTTCATGATATCAGATTGGAGGCTACCCAGACAGAATATAACTTGTTGCTCCTCCAACCTCAGTGTGCCTCATCACAGTGGTAGCGAAAGCCATAAGACCATAACACCATAAGACATAGAAGCAGAATTAGGTCATTCAGCCCCATGGACTTGGCCTCCACAAACTGTCTGTACCAGAACATTCCACAGTTTCACTACTCTCTGGTTAAAAAAAAATCCTCCTTGCCTCTGTTCTAAAAGGTCACCCCTCAAATCTGAGGCTGTGCCCTCTAGTTCTGGATACCCCCACCATAAGAAACATCCACCTCACATCCCCCTCATCTAGCACTTTTAACATTTGGTAGGTTTCAATGAGATCCCCACCCCATGTTCTTTTAAATTCCAGTGAGAGCTCGCCCAAAACTGCCAAACACTCCTCATACCTTAATCCCTTCATTCCCAGAATGGACAAGGGAGTCGCAGAGGGAGCAATCCCTATGGCAAGCAGAAGGTCGGAGGAGGGAGAAAGATGTACTTGATGGAGATGACAGAAGTTATGAAGTTATGACCAGAAGAAAGCTGTTCAGAGGTGTCAAAAAACTTCCTGCAGTCCCAGAGTCAATTCCTATTACTACACAGAGGAGGCCCAGAACTGAGATTGTTTCAAAGCCACAAGTCTCATCTGCCAAGCTGTGTGATGGGGTGAGTGAAGTTGAATGGTTCAAGAGCCTGATAGTTGACGGATAATAACTGTTTCCGAATCTGGTAGTGTGAGTGCCTTCTTCCTGATGGCAGTAGCAAGAGGAGAGCATGGCCTCGATGGTGGAGGTCCTTGATGATAGATGTTCCCTTTAGCTCAACTCAAAATACCCTGAAAACTTCAATCCAATCAACACCTAACTATATATTTAGGATAATTCCATATTAAACTTTATTTATGGATATATACTTCAGTGATCATCTGAACGAAAGACCCCACTCTCACCAGAAATTCTTTCTCCTCCCCTCTGTCCCTCCGTCATCAAGCACAAGATATAAAACCTTGGAAGTATGTACCACCTGGCACAAGAAAGGACAATTCCTATCCCACGGTTATCAGACTCTTGAATGACCATAAGACATAGGAGCAGAATTAGGCCATTCAACCCAGTAAGTCTGCTCCACAACGAACCTCTTGTGAGATAAGATGGCTCTTGGCCTTACAATCTACCTCATTATGATCTTGTACTTTATTCTTTACCAACACAACACATTATTCTGCATTGTTATTGTTTTACCTTGTCTACCTCAATGTACCGTGTAATGATTTGATCAGTGTGAACAGTATGCAAGGCAGGTTTTTCACTGTATCTCAGTACCTGTGACAATAATAAATCAATACCAATATTTATGACTGTGCATTCAATAAGTAGAACATGGATTCCACAGCATTTTACTTTAACACTTCAGCACACCTACACCAGTCAAATTCTTAATGTTTGCATGTCAGATGGATGTGAGCAATAGACACCTTAAACAGGAAGTCCAGTCATTTGATATGTTTTACTGTCACTCATCAACCAACGTTACACCTGCCTCTACCCTGGAACAGGCATTCACAGCCCAGCAATCAGTCATTGCACTTGCCACTCAATGAATGACATCCTATCTTGCATCAATGTGAGATTGTCAATTGTAAGCAGTGATGGCAATCACCAATTAAGGCTCACTGCAAGTAGACTGGCAAATATACAAACACAAGGCATTCTGCAGATGCTGGAAATCCAGATCAACACGCATAAATTTCTGGAGAGACTCAGCAGGTCAGGCAGCATCTGCTGCATGGAGGGGAATAAACAGTCAATGTTTCAGACCTTTCATCAGGACTGGAAAAGAAGGGGGAGGAGGCAGAAGCCAAAATGAGAAGGTAGGGGTGGAAGCTGAAGAAGTACAAGCTGGCAGGTGACAGGTGAGACCAGGTAAGAGGAAAGAGGGTGGGTGTAAGGCGATCAAGTAAGAAGCTGGGAGAGGAGATGTGGAAAAGGTAAAGGGATGAAGAAGAAGGAATCTAATAGAAGAGGACAGTGGACCATGGAAAAAAGGGAAGGAGGAGGGGAACCAGAGGAAGGTGATGGTCAGATGAGGAGAAGAAAAGTGGTCTGACGATAACCAAAACTGGGAACAGAAAAAAGAAAAGAAGGGAGGTAATTTCTTCTCTCTCTCTTTCTGCTTCCTTTCTTTCCAGTCCTGATGAAGGGCCTTGGTCAAAAATGCTAACTATTTATGTCCCTACATAGATATTGCCTGACTTGCTAAGTTCCTCCAGCATTTTATGTGCAGATTGTCAAACAGACCTCTACTACAAGTCTTGTTGTGATTGTTTAAACATTACATTAGACATCTGCTTGTATTCCTAGCCAAGCTGCAGACTGGTGTGGATGTCTGAAGACTTTGAAGTTTAAAAAAATGTCATTTTAGAAATATATAAGAATGATTGATGGAGACAGTTTCTTACTTCTGTATTTGAAAAGGGGAGAGGCCTTGTCAAAACTTGCAAAGCACAGCTCTGTACCTGTGAGGAGGAGGCAAGATCGCACCTTCTTTGGGAAAAACTCTGAAATTTCATTAAGCTTTCATAGATTATTTGCTCGTGAAATAGCTGTATCAAATTTAGAGGGGAAAGAACTGGGGAGGCTGGAGCAAAATACGTAAATAGGTAATCAATCCATTCAGAATAACATTACCCTGAAGATGGGGCCAGATAGCAGGTAAGCCTTTGATAAATATTCATTGTGTCAGCCTGAAATTAAGTTGTAGGAATGGTAGTGTTGTGGTTAGCACATTATTTACAGATTCATCTATCAGTGCTCTGGGCTGCCGCCTGTAAGGAGTTTGTACATTCTCCCCATGAGTTTCCTCCAGGTGCTCCGGTTTCCTCCCACATTCCAAAGATGTACGTTTAGGGTTTGTGAGTTGTGGACACACTATGTTGGTGAGGGAAGCATGGCTCAAGTCTGACCCTGGGTGCCAATCACGTGGAGTTTGCACCTTCTCCATTTGACCATGTGTGTTTCCAACTCAGGACAAAAGACTTGTGGGTTGGCAAGTTAACTGGTCAATGCAAATTGCCCCTATTGTGTAGGTGATGGCAGAATTAGGGCACCATGGTAGCATGGTGGTTAGTGCGATGCTATTACAGTTCTGGGCACCAGAGTTCAGAGTTCAATTCTGTCATCATCTGTAAGGAATTTGTACATCCTCCCCGTGGAATATGTGGGTTTTCTCTGAGTGCACCAGTTCCGTCCACAGTTCAAAGATGTACAGGTTGGTAGGTTAATTGGACATTGTAAATTGTCCAGTGATCATGTTAGGGTTAAATCATTGGGTTGTTGGATGGCGCAGCTCCAAGGGCCAGAAGGGCCTGTCCCACATTGTGTCTCGAAATAAATTTATAAATAACATCCTGGGAGAGGTTGATTAAAATGTGGGGAGGATAAAAAAGTAAATGGGATTAGTATGCAATTAATGTAAATGAGTGTTAGATAGTTAGCACAGACTCAGTAGGCTGAAGGGCCTGTTTCAAGTAATTAATGATCCCTTTAAAAATTAGATTTATTATCAGTGATGCAAGCTCAGGCTGGGAGGTTAATTGGTAACTAAGTTAACCCTGCAGGCCAGGCAGCGTCTCTAGGAAGAGGTACAGTCAGCGTTTCGGGCCGAAACCCCTTGTCAGGAAACGTCGACTGTACCTCTTCCAAGAGATGCTGCCTGGCCTGCTGCGTTCACCAGCAACTTTGATGTGTGCTGCTTGAACTTCCAGCATCTGCAGATTTCCTCGTGTCTAAGTTAACCCTAGTGTGTAGGTTAATGTAGAGTCTGGGGGAAGTTGATCGAATGTGGGATCAGTACGAGAATGGTGTTTGATGATTGGCACACACAGTGATTCAGATGGCCTGTTCTAGTCCTGTGGGACTTTATGGCTCCAATTCAATTCATCCACAGAAGGCCATCTTGTGAAATATCCAAGAGGTGCTCACTGCTCCAGTGATTGGGTCAGATGGTTTCATTAAAGCTACCTACAACAATTTCAAAATTCAAAGTTCAAAGTAAGTTTATTATCGAAGTACATATATGTCACCATATACAACCCTGAGGTTTATTCACAGGAGATACAAGAAACACAATAGAATCAGTAGAATCATTTTGGAATAGTATCGTGGTTAGTATGACACTACTACAGCTTGGGGCGTTCAGGAGTTCTGAGTTCAATGCTGGCACTGTTCTATAAGTCTCTGTATATCCTCTCCGTCAAATGCTTGGGCTTTCCCTGGGTGCTCTGGTTACCTCACACTATCCCAAGGCATACCAGGTAGGTTAACTGGTCATTGTGAATTCTCCTGCAGTTAGGTTAAGGTCAAATGGGGTTGTGGGGTTGTGGGGTTGTGGGGTTGTGGGGTTGCTGGGGTGGTGTGGCTCAAAGGGCTGGAGGGGCCCACTCCATGCTGTATCACTAAATGAAATCAAATAAAATGCAAATACAAAACAAAAGAAAAAAAAGAAATAGTGATATACATAAATAAGCAATAAATATTGACATCACATGATGGGCAGTCCTCGAAAGTGAATCTCTCTCGCAAATTGCAGACATAGTATTACTACAAGTTTTATTGCTATTTGATCAATTTGAATTTTGCAGCTTAAAGTACGTAGCTTGCTGATGCACACTTGAAATTTGCACGGGAGGTGTGATATGTGAGTAAATCAGTCCAGGAATGCTGGGCCATGTTTCTGCTTAACGTAAGCCACTCCTATGAAACCAGATCTGAAGGGAGACTTCCTATACACTATCAGTCCCTGCCAACTCATATTTTGTTCTACAGATGTATGGTGGAGAGAATTCTGACTGATATAGAGCCTCCAGTGCACAGGATCACAAAAGCTCAACCTTCCCCTTCATTGAGGATGTCTTCAAGAAGCTATGTTACCATCCGTCATATGTGCCCTTACCATTCGGGACTTGCCCTCTTCTCATTGCAGGTATCAAGGAAGAGATACAGGACCCTGAGGATCCACACTCAATTATTTAGGATTGCCCATGCCATTAGATTTGTGACAGTCTTTGAATACTACTTTACAATCTCTCTTTGGCCTATTTATTTTTGTGATTTATAGATTTTTGTGCCTTTTGACTGCTATCGCAAAACAACAAATTTGATTTTGATTTGTAAAGGGACCTTTTATTACTTTACTGAGTCTGATTAAATCAAACCTCACTGAGGAACCCACTCTACTTAAGGAATTCTTGTTCCAGCACATTGGCAACATTCTGATTTGTATTAATTGATGAGAGACATTGTGCCACTCAGCAGTCAGACATTCACTGTCCTCAGAGCGAATTAATCATTTGCCCCTGGGTTTTCAATGGCAGTGCTGATGTCCAGTCACTCTCCATCAATGTCCTGGGGATCTCCATTGACTTGTATCAGGTACGGTCAAAGTAAATTATTATCAAAGTACATATATGTCACCATGTCCAACCCTGAGATTTATTTTCTTGCAGGCATTCATGGTAAATACAAGCAATAAATATTGAGAACTTGAGATGAAGAGTCCTTGAAAGTGAGTTCATAGGTTGTGGGTACAGTTCAGTGATGGAGTGAGTGGAGTTGACTGAAGTTATTCCTTCTGGTTCAACAGTCTGATGGTTGAGGATGCAAGAGTATGTCAGAGAATGCAAACTCTGCAGCAATAGATTCTTTTCTATTACATTATAAAGAATATTACACTATATGCAAGATAAAAATCTTCCCATCTTGCTCAGTTAAATGTAATTCCAATCAGAGACTTGGAACATTAAGGCAGCCAGTTTGATAACATCCTTTCCCACAAGCTAATTGAAACCATTGCTTAGTACATCTGTCACACAGTGTGCATCACCTTGTTAGATTCTGGTGTTTTAACCTAAGTCAGGAAAGACTTCAGAAGTCAGGAAAGAGGTACAAAACATATTGCTTTATGATCATTTTCTGATCTGTTTATAGAATAAAAGAAACAGGAGCTGAAGCTTGTGACAGAAAGCTTAAAGACAAAGCTAAGATGCTGTGAAGATTAAAGGGGCTAAGGTGGTGCTGCCTTGTGTTTCATTACTTCATACCACAGAGATAAGGAAAATTCATTTAAGTTTGGAGATTTATCAACCAATGAGAAAACACATATTCAATATCACAGGATCAAGTTAACCAATGAGAAAGCACTTATTCATATAATGCAGAACAACTTTCTAGAGCTTTCTCATATACTGTTTTGAAAATTGCTTAAAATACAAGCAGATTATTAATTGATAAACTGCAAATTAAATAACAGTCTAAGAATTGGATCCAACAATGTCCAGGATGACTGGTAGGAATACACCAAGTCATTATAGGCAGAGCTAGGCAATCAGTTTGTAAAGTAGCAGGGTTTAAAACTGGGGTGAATGGGTGATTCCTACTTCTCATCCTTCACGACCACATTAGCAAAACTAAAAGCCTTTGGTGTTATGGTGGGATGGCATTCCTGATTCTGGGCTTGCGACTGGAATCCAGCTACTTTTCGGTCTGGCACCAAGACATGAATTTATCTTCTGGGCCCCAACTCCATATCCCTGAGAACACACAGCCTTGAATTCAGGGGTATCAAACAGCTGGACATACTGTAGGTCCATCACTATGAGTACAGCATCAACCCTCGGGAAAAATATTGGGGAGAAACTCTGTAAAATATGGAGAACGGGACCCAATTTAAACAGAAAAGGTCAGATTTTGCAACCACTTTTTACTAAAACCAATTTCTCACTGATCTGTTGGTCCTGCTGTACATTTCCATATATGTTGGCACAATGAGCAAATAAATCAGCTAACATAATGTTATTGATTATTGCAAGTGGAATTGAATGCAAAAATTGGGAGATTATACTTGATTTGTATAGGGCATTTGAAAGCTCGCATCTGGATTACTGGGTACAGTACTGGTCCTATTTAAGGAAAGATGTTAATGTGTTTGGAGCAATTCAGAGAAACATAGTGGGCTAATACCTGGAATGAATAGCTGGCTTATGAGGAAAAGTTGGATAAGACTAGGACTTTATCTGATGGAATTTGGAAGAGTGAGGACCAACTTAAATGAAGTATATGAGATCCTGAAGAGTCTCGACAGACTGCATGTGGAGAGGATGTTTCATCTTGTGGGAGGATTTAGAACTAAAGTTCTTTCTTCAACACCCCACTACATGGTAGTGTAGTGGTTAGAGTGACGCTATTACAGCTGAGGGCTTTTCAGGGTTTGGAGTTCAATTCTAGTGCTGTTCTGTAAGAAGTGTCTGTATCGCCTCCCTGTTGACTGTGTGGGTTTTCCCAGAGTGATCCAGTTTTCTCCCACAGTCCAAAGACATATCAGATACGTTAATAGATCATTGAAGAATAGTTCTGTAGTTACATTGGGGTCAGTCGGATTTAGAACACAGAACGTAGTACATAGAACTGTATAGCACAGGAACAAGCTCTTTGGACCACAATTTTGGCCAAACCAGCTAAAAAGTATATCAAAAACACCCAAAAACTAATCTCTCCTACCTACACAGTGTCCATATCCCTCCATCTTCCTCACATTCACATGCCTATCTAAACATCTCACATGTATTTGCCTCTTCCACCATTCCAGTCATTCCAGGGTTTGTTGCGGGTTGCTGAGACACATGGTTCCAAGGACCAAAAGGGCCTACTTCACACTGTGTCGCTAAATAAGTAAATAAAGTGAGTAAGGGGGCACCCCTTACGACAAGGATGTGATTCACTTAAATTATTTTGGCAGAGGGGAGGGGGTTTTGAGTCTCCTAAACTTTTACTTCATTGGGCAAGGGAAGCAGAGCTTTTGAAGGCAGTGGGGATAGATATTTGACAAAGAAGGGGCTGAAAGATGACTGCAGGGAATGAAGAGTTGGGATGACAATTAGATTAGCAATGATCCTATTGAGTAGTGGAGGAGAGCTGAATAGCCAACTCTTTGGAGGTTCACATGGAATCAGTACACAGATCAAGTTTTAAGTGTCAAGTTTTGTTCTAAGTAATAACCACGTGGTGCCACAGGAGCAGAGCGGTTAACTCAACACTATTATAGCTCAGGGCGTCAGAGTTTGGAGTTCAATCCCAGTGTCCTTTGTAAAGAGTTTGTACGTTTGCCCCATGGATTGCATGGGTTTTCTCGGGGTGCTTCAGTTTTCTTCCACCGTCCAAAGATATACTGGTTAGTAGGTTAACTGATCATTGTAAATTGTCTTGTGATTAGGTTAGGGTGAAATCAAGGGTTGTCAGGGGTTGCTGGGTGGCATGGCTCAAAGGGCCAGAATGGCCTATTTGCTACATCACTAAATTTTTTAAATTCCTTAATTCTTTACTCTGCATTGCATCCATTTATACTTGTTGGACCACATGCAGAAGATATTACAAAACCCATTTGTTATGGTTAGCAATGCCTCGGGTTTCATAGCTCTCTCACCTTGCAGACATTATAACCTCATTATGAAGGCTGCGTGCACAAACGTTACAGGTTGGTACCCCTCACCATTGCTGAGCTGACAAATCTGCAACAGTGTTTTCCATGAATAGTTCTCTGAACAACAGCGTTGCCTCTTTTTAAAATTCTTTGTTCCTTTATAATCTTGAAATTTGTCAAAAATGTTACATTTTAAAGAACCAAGACTGAGACAAACACCCAAAAAAATCATCAAAAACAAACTCTCTTGAAAACTACAACAGAATGAAGCAACAAATTCAAATTCCCAGAGGTAATTTTAACCAATTATTTTTCAGAAGCTTCAGAAAAGGTGTGGAAGGAACAGATGTAGCTCGCTGTGCTACTGCTCTGAAGCTTAGGCGCAGGTTCTATTTGGAAGTATGAATCTAATTCTTAATTGGCATAAATCTAAAAGATAAAATAATAAGAAACAAATTGGTAGTGAAATGAAGAGGCTCCATATTATTCCTAAAGCCATTATTATTCCATTGTTCCCTTCATTTTAAATTTAAATTGGGAGATTATGTTGGATTATTGGAGATCCATGTCTAGTAATTTCACAGATATTTTACACGTTCAAAACAAGCCCTGATCCCACTCACACACGTACCCGGTCCTTTAACCTAAGGTCAGGCCGCCAGCATCCAGCAGACTCAGACCTCCAAACATTGGACTGCATCTTCCGTAATGGACTTGCAGAGATTTGAAGATTCACAAATCCAGGGTGTCATCAGAACTTGTTCCTGCTGCCCACATAGAACTCTAGCTGCAGAACCCAACCAGAACTTGCTGATGGGGGTTGGGGGGAGGGGTGGGGGTTGGCCTCATCCACTTTCTGCCAGCTTGGCATCCTCTATCCAACCACGGATGTGGGACCAGATGAGGTCTTCGTTGGTGATCAGGGCTTGTTTTGTTGCTTAATATGTTCTGTTTTGCTGTGCCAAGCATCGTGGGATTGCTACGTTGTTGCTGGAATGTGTGGCAACACTTTCGGGCTGCCCCTCAGCACACCCTCAAATGACACATTTCACATTTGATGCTTACATATAAAATAAACTTGAATCTTGATTGGCTTAATGTTCATTTCTAAGGCCCATGAAGCAGATTTTTCCTTATATATACATTGAACTGTCTGGATCAGAAGCAAGACTGTCTAGAGTTGGAAATGCCAGTATCAGGAGTATGGTGGGAGCTAATCTAATGATTGTTCAAGTTCAAGTTTATTGTCATTCAGATGTACGCACGTATACCATCAAATGAAACAACATTCCTCTGGACCAAGGTGCACAACACAGTACATATATCTCACACACAAAACACAAAGCAATATTACCATGAATAAATTAACCAAGTAAAAAGTAAACATTATAATACTACAGGTGCTTCAATATGTGATGAAACCGTATGATGAAATTCATACGTAGTGGCAGGGAGTTCAGTAGTCTCATGGCCTGGGGGAAGAAGCTGTTTCCTGTTCTAGCAGTTCCCATCCTAATGCTACAGTACCTCCTGACTGATGGTAAAGGGCCAAAGAGATTGCTGGATGGGTGGGAGGGATCACTGACAATGCTAAGGGCTCTCCATATGCAGCATTCCTGATAAATATCTCTGATACGTGGAAGAGAGACCTCGATGATACCCTCAGCAGTGCTTGCAATCTTTTGTCAGGACTGGCGGTCAAATGCCTTTCAATTCTTGTTACAGACAGTGATGCAGCTGCTGAGGACACTCCTGATGGTGCTCCTGCAAAAACTGGTTAAAATAGTTGTGTGGGGGGGGGGAACGGAGGAATGGTGGATTATTCAAGTGGAGCTTTAGTCTGCAAGTGAGGGCTTGACTAGGCATTGCTGAGGGTAAAATAATTTGAATGCTACTTCCGGCTTTCCTGGCAATGTTTGAAAAACCCCTGGAAAAGAGTTGTGACCCATCATCTAACCCAAGAGCAACCTGACCTCTAAGTGCTCAAGGGGACAATGCAGAACGTGTATGACCTTGTATCTGACGCAGAAGCTACATGACCTGAAGGTGTTTAATATTGACATGGACACTTATATTAGGAATATATTCCATTATGTTCACTGACACCGTGACCCCTAGTGAAAAAGGCATACCTCATTTAACTTTTAATTTAAACACTGATTCTGACTGTGTTTCCAAATGCATTTTAGATTGAAACATGGAGTGATCTTGTAAACTGATGAGTGCAGGTTGAGATGGCTTTAAACTATGCAGGTGATGAAGGATAAATCTACCCTACCAGAGAAAAAAAAAATAAATGGCGAACAAACAGGTGGGAGAAGGAGAGGGGGAAGGTATGAGAGAAGTCACAAATCTCTTAGGCAAAGGTCTTTCCCAGGCTACAATAAGAGTAACTAATTAGTGGAGATCTACAATATCAACCGTATCACATAACACAAGTCTACAAGGTGATCACTATGTGAAATCTGAGCAGAAGAAGATTCAATAGGGTCCTGATTGATGTATAATACCTGACCTGATGCCACATCTTAGCAGAAAAAATAAATTAAAGGTTAGAGAATAAAACAGTGTCAAGCATGCTAATTAACCCTTTGGAGACCAAGATGATTCTTCTACCTTCACCCCACCCCCAGCAGTTCTTTTCATTTGAAAGAAAATTGAGTCAATTTTGAGAGAATTCGTGCTCTGGTCAGAATACAGACATGCACAGCAAATGTTTCTCATCATTAGCCACATTGCTTCCAGCTTGTAACAATTATTTTTATCTCTTTCACACAAATTCAAAGCTATTTAGACATCTCTTTTATTCAATGTTGCTTAAGATGGGCAAAGATCAGCAACCAACATATGTTCTGCAGTTGTGCCAGGAACATTCAGCATCTGTACTGAAACTTTGAGTCACTTTGTGCAGTTACAGATGCCAGGAAACTTTTTGAAGTTATCCTCCCCATAATTCCCAGAGAAGTCATGCCATTCTTCTGTGCCAGAGAGGTGTAAGAGGTGAAAAATCCTCCTTGGATGCGAATCCAAATATTCCGTAAATGAAGCTCATGTATCAGTTCAATCTGACATAGCTGGATCAGTACTGGAAAATAATCTGTTTTGGTTACTTATATTTTTACTCTTTCCTGCTCTCTGTTCTTCTCTAGCTTTATATTCCCCAGGGAACTCTGTGCTAATTTCTTATGCATTTCTGACTTCCAGCTTTCTGTTATTCAGAATCAGAATTGGGTTTAATATCACTGGCATGTGTTGTGAAATTTGCTGCTTTACAGCAGCAATACAATGCAATATATAAAAATAAAAATTATAAATTTCAATAAACAGTATGTATTTTAAAAACCATAAAAGTATATGGTATTTATCCTTAAAAGATAATAGCGAACCACTGGATTTTTACAACAATCTGATAGCCACAAAGTTACTAATAGTGGCACTGGATTTCTTTCACTGACCTCATCCACTCTGGAGAACTTCCGTCCATTGCCACCAAACTGATAGTTCCCTTAACCCACACTGCACGCTTCTACCAAAATCCACAAACCTGACTGTCTGGTTAGGCCTTTTGTCTCTGCTTGCTTCTGCCCCACTTAACTCGTGTCCTCATACTTTAACCACATTCTATCTCCCACCCCTTGGTTCAGCCCCTACCCACCTACATCCACGACACTTCTCATGCTCTTGATCTCCTCACTAGCTTTCAATTCCCTGGCCCTGACTGCCTCATGGATGTCCAGTCCCTTTATATTTCTATCCACCAACAAGAAGGCCTTAAAGCTCTCTGTTTCTTGCTCAATAAAAGAACCAACTAGTTCCCCTCTACCAGCACCTTCTGTAATCTGGCAGATCTGTTCCTCACCCTCAACAATTTTTCCCTTAGATCCTCCCACTTTCTCCAGGCACAAGCGGTAGCTATGAGCACCTGAATGGGCCCCAGTTCTGCCTGCTTCTTTGTTGGCTATGTAGAACAGTCCATGTTCCAAGCCTTTCCCAGAAGAGCTCCCCCAACTCTTCTCCACTCAGGCCTCATACCTCTTCTCACCTGCCTATCACCTCCCCAGGTCCCCTACTCCTTCCCTTTTTCCTATGGTCTACTCTCCTCTCCTATCAGATTCCTTCTACTCTAGCCCTTTATTTTTCCTACCCACCTGACCCTCCTCCCTCTCCCCCACCTTTATTCTGGTGTCTTCCCCCTTCCTTTCCAGTCTGAAGAAGGGTCTTGGACCGAAACCTCAACTGTCTATTCATTTCCATGGATGCTGCCTGACCTGCTGAATTCCTTCAAGATTTTGTGTGTGTTGCTCTGGGTTTCTCGCATCTGCAGACTTTCGTGGGTTTATGTACTGGAATTCTTTTACCAGATTTATTTGTGTATCAGTAGGCTGGGTGGGATTTGAACATTTTTCTCTGAATTATTAATCCAAGTCTCTGGATTGATGTCCTGTAACATAACCACAAGAAACTACACTGAATACTCTGATCCAGTAAAACAGAATAAAGTTAAAAATGGAGAAAGCAGTTGAGAGAAGGACAAGAGGATTTCTTGATCTCCAAAATCTAGGCTCATCCCATCATTCATTAGCACTGCTGTTCTTATTGACAGTTTCAGTTTTGTCTTTGCCTTTCGATTGAAGCCCATACATGTTAATCCTTGAATTCAGTGCAAGCCCCTCCCTAATTAGTGAGCAGTACTCCCATATTCTCCAAATTGAATGTTTAATATTTTGGATTTTGAGCTATTTGTCACGTATAGTCTTTAGCAAATATATGAGAGGATCAAATGTATTGGTCAATGTTAAGACGCCCAATTTTTAAAGCAATGTTGGCTGGAGATTGCACTCACTGAACTAAACTGAAAGCCTGAGAATGCCACTGAGGGATATCATTAATTAATCCTAATCAGTCTAATTAGCAATGGTTGCCCTCAGTAATCAGATTTATTTGCAATAGTTTTATGGTTGCACCATTGAAAGGGTTACTTGGTATGAAAATGAGATTATTTTCAATGAAGCCATCACTGGCAAAGAGGCTGCTAATTAATCAAAGGCAGCCAAAATAGTCTGACAGTTTGCATATTGATTGTGATATAATGAGATTCACTGTGGAGGTTACACCACTGGAATGATAATGTTCTACTAGTGATCTGCATAAAGGACAGTCCTGAAGCTGTCACATCAGACTGCTCTTTATATCCAACAGTTGACCATTTATTCTGATTCCTCCTCCTGCAGTTTGACGTCTGTTTTTTTTATAAGAATATTCCTTTGAAACACATTGGGATCACTAAATTCATTAAAAGTGCCTCAGAAATGGAGGCTGTGCATGGGGCTATATTTTAGACACTACATTACCCAGCTAGTTTGGAAATTGTACAGTAATCCCTCAATCACATGGCTAAAGTGAAAACCACTACTGAGTTTACGAAGATCGCTTGAATTATTGTGTTTTTCTCTATTCGTTGTACTTCACTGAAATCAGAGCAATCACTGCTGTATTAATCCTGCAGCCTTCTGGAAAAGATTTCTGATCATGAAGCCCTACCACTTAAAACTATCCTGCCTCTACCTCCAATTTATACAATAATACAATGGTGTTAATATTCATTCTGCTTGTGGAGGAAGAGGTTTTCGAAGTGGTCCATGCACTAGGATTAAATACAGTGTGAAGATAAATGCAACCCCACACCACATCCAGTTACTATTGTACCAAACTCTTTTAAACTAAAACACACCCCAGACACTGTCGCAGCAATTACGGTGCTTTCATTTTTGGTATGTGGATCTTCAGTGGTCCTGAGCTAGAAATGGATCTCCCCATCAGAAAGGAGCTTACCGCTCCCGCAGTCGAAAAGAAATAGAAATAGAACTTGTCTCATTATGATGACAGGAAAGCTGAAAACTGCTGCAAAACACAAGGCTCCACTCGTAAATAGCAGAGAAGAGCCTCTTAACATGGACACATTTGGATAATTTCAGCCGCACAGGAGGAGAAACAGCGGATTCAAAGAGAAGGTTCCCCTGACATTGAGAGCAGCTATCAACCACTCTGGAGAGATTATTAGACATCTCCTTGTCATCAGTTGTCATGCTATTGCGGCTAGAGGCTCAATCTAACACACTACCGAATTCAATCTACTCTAACATTCATTTCCATACAATTTGTATAATCTGAATCTACAGGAGTCTCTGCATAAATCATTATCTGAGTATTAACTCTACGGCCCTGACAGATTCCCTGTTATTTTGTAAGCCATATTAAGCAGAAATACTGAATGTTTAATGCATTTTAGTAAATTTACTTTATTTCCCCAATGAGAAAATGAAATAAATTCAGAAATATTTGATGGACTGAGCTGTCGTACTGGTAAGCATTGTTATGTCAAATATGCCATCCTTTGGAAATAAGGCACTTGATCTCGGGTAAAAAAAAATGTTAATTGACTATATTGAAGAGTAGAATTATTCTGGTGGGAGCTGTCATGGACCCTAAGGGCCTAATAGGCTCCTGCTACAACAAAATAACTAAAATTGTAGGTATGTGATGTGCATATTTCTGAAAAAAATGGAAAGACAGAGGAATTCTCTGGATATCCAAATCAATATTTATCAGTCAACACCCAAAACAGAAAACATGGTCAATTATTTCAGTGATGCATTGGAAGCTTCCTGCTATGTTGCTGACATAACACCAACAAAAAACAAACTGATGGAGCTTCTCAGCTGTAGAGAGAGAAGAATTGGCAATGTTTTGGACTGAGACCCTGAATCCAACATATACAGTCTCTTGTCTCCATGCCACTGAAAAAAATTGCTTCATTGCATATGAACCATCCTGGGAAAATTTGAGAAAGCTGTTACTTAAATTGAAGTTTTTTTAATTACAAGACTTCTAACTGTGGTGCTTGATTAAAACTGATCATTATCATGAGCCTTAACTCCTCCATGGACAGTCCAAAGTCTGTCTGTGAAAGAAGATGGGTTGAGCATGGGACAGCAACCCGATCCTGTCAAAAACTCGGAGCTACAGAAACACCAACAGAAACTCTGAAGACCTCATTCCTGGGAGAGAAAGGGTCTTCACTTAGAAGGCGTATGATGGGCCCAGGACAGAGGAGTCTGGCGAGCTGCTGTCCAACAGATACTCTGAAGACCTCATCCCTAGGAGAGAAAAGGTCTTAATCTGATGGGCCCAGGACAGAGGAATCTGGCAAGCTGCTGTTGGTGTCCTATGTCCCAGAAGGGGTGATGGGCTTAAGAAGAAGAAGAACATGAACAGCATTAGCTTTGATGATTAGATGTAGTGTTTCCCAATGGTGGAAACTTCTCTCCCACACTCTCCATGATGCAAGTTTGATGTCCAGAAATTGGAGCAACCTGCACACAGTTTAACATGACTTACTAGTAAAAAAAAATGTTAGTTTACACTAGATCAATAAATGATTCACAGAAAATTGTGTAATACACACAAAATTCTGGAGGAACTCCACAGGTCAAGCAGCATCTATAGAGAGGAATAAACAGTCAACCCTTCATCAGGACTGGAAAGAAAGGGGGAAAAATAAGAATAAGAAGAGGGGGGAGGGGAAGGAGGACAAGCTGAAAGGTGAAGCTGGGTGGCTGGGAAAGGTAAATTCAAAAGGTAGTCCTCAAGAAGGTGCCATCCATAATGAAGGACTCTCCCAATCCAGGACATGCCCTCTACTCATTACTGTCTTTGGAGAGGAGGTATAGAAGTCTGAAGACACACACTCAACATTTGAGGAATAGCTTCTTCCCCTCTGCATCAGGTTTTTGAGCAGTCCTTGCTATTCCTGATTTGGACAATGTTTTATTGTAACTGAGTCATTTTTTATGTCTTTCACTGCACTGCTGTCACAGAACTGCAAATTTCATGGCTTATGTCAATGATGATAAACCTGAGTCTGATCCCACATGGATATTGGAGTTAATTGGAGAAACCCTCAACCATCACTGTTCACAAACTAAAAACCAAGGGTGGATTGTCTGAGACTCAGGAGTGAAATGACAATACCAGGGTTAGCACAACCACATCAATGCCATTCTTCAGTGGTCGGCATAATAATACATCATTCAATGAAACTCTCCTCACTACTCCCATCCTCTTCCAAAGAAAGGAGGCTGAGATGAACCACTGGCCCATTGATACCATGTATCTCACAGAAGCTTGGGGCCATTCCCAGGCTGGGATTCAATAGGGGCATTTCATCAAGTTGGGAAGGGTCCCAGATGCTCGCGAGAACACTGCTTCTCACTATCAGATTCAGCGCAATTTTCCTCATGTTCATGGCTACCACTGCGGCCAACAGGGAGAATTCGATACATGCTGATTCACTTCCCAGCAGTCAGTGCAGCAATAATGCCGGAGCTAAGAGCTCGGCATACAGTGGCTGAAGTGAATTACCCATCACCAGTTTTAATACTTGGATTGGTATTCAAAACAGCATGTCGTGGTCTGATTTTAAAGCAGAAGAGTATGAAGTCCAATTTTAAAGTGAAGTTTTTGTTCTTTAAGCATATTGAGGAAAGAACTTTTACTTTATTCAGCGATAAGTGTGGAGTGGTCCTTTCCAGCCCTTCGAGCCGTGATGCCTCAGCAACCTCTGACACAACCTTAATTTAACCTTAACCTAATCACGGGACACTTTGCAATGACCAATTAACCTACTAACCGGTGGGTCTTTGGACAGTGGAAATAAGCAGAAGCACCTGGAGAAACCCCACGCATTCCACAGGAGGACGTACTGACAACACTGCGATTGAGCTCCAAGCTCCAACACCCCGAGCTGCAATAACGTTGCACTAACCACTGCACTACCATGACGGCTAACTTGAGCAAACAAGGCATCAAACTACTGGCTGTACTTTGCCACTCTGCACGTCATAGCTCGATGGAGTCAGATGCCAAAGATACTCCCCACTGGCAAGCCAGTGGGTCTCTGAGTGAGGAGGAGTGCAGGCGGGGGTGTTACTAATTAATCAAAAGTGACTGGTTAACTTAAGTGCCGGGCAACAGCTTTTATCCTTTCAAAACTGCTTCATGAAATATCTCCTTTGAGGGTTGAGTTGAATTGTTCCTCTTTATGGAGCCATTACAAAACACTATTTGTTCATGTAGGAAATTCCCCTCCCACATACCAAGCAGACTTCTTTCTTTCTTGACAGGATGTGGCAGAGAAAGGAGCTATGTGTCCCAAAATCTGAAATCCGAATAAAAGATTAAACCTTCCCTCACCAGAGACAGGCCAGAAGGCAAATCAAGCCAAATGGAGTTTACTCTCAAAGGCACCAATATGGTGTAGAACATAGAACATAAAATAGTACATCACAGTACAGGCCCTTCGGCCCACAATGTTGTGCCGACCCTCAAACCCTGCCTCCCGTATAGCCCCCCACCTGAAATTCCTCTATATACCTGTCTAGTAGTCTCTTAAATTTCACTAGTGTATCTGCCTCCACCACTGACTCAGGCAGTGCATTCCACGCACCAACCACTCTCTGAGTAAAAAAACCTTCCTCTAATATCCCCCTTGAACTTTCCACTCCTTACCTTAAAGCCACGTCCTCTTGTACTGAGGAGTGGTGCCCGGGGGAAGAGGCGCAGGCTGTCCACTCTATCTATTTCTCTTAATATCTTGTATACCTCTATATTTCTCCTCTCATCCTCCTTCTCTCCAAAGAGTAAAGCCCTAGCTCCCTTAATCTCTGATCATAATCCATACTCTCTAAACCAGGCAGCATCCTGGTAAATCTCCTCTGTACCCTTTCCAATGCTCTCACATCCTTCCTATAGTGAGGCGACCAGAACTGGACACAGTACTCCAAGTGTGGCCTAACCAGAGTTTTATAGAGCTGCATCATTACCTCGCGACTCTTAAACTCTATCCCACCACTAAGAACATCTTTCCCTCCCCCGCCTCTGCTTTCCGCAGGGATCGCTCCAACTCCCTTGTCCATTCGTCTCCCCCATCCCTCCCCACTGATCTCTCTCCTGGCACTTATCCTTGTAAGTGGAACAAATGCTACACATGCCCTTACACTTCCTCCCTTACCACCATTCAGGGCCCCAGACAGTCCTTACAGGTGAGGCGACACTTCACCTGTGAGTCGGCTGGGGTGATATACTGCGTCCGGTGCTCCCGATGTGGCCTTCTATATATTGGCGAGACCCGAAGCAGACTGGGAGACCGCTTTGCTGAACACCTACGCTCTGTCCGCCAGAGAAAGCAGGATCTCCCAGTGGCCACACATTTTAATTCCACATCCCATTCCCATTCTGACATGTCTATCCACGGCCTCCTCTACTGTAAAGATGAAGCCACACTCAGGTTGGAAGAACAACACCTTATATTCCGTCTGGGTAGCCTCCAACCTGATGGCATGAACATCGACTTCTCTAACTTCCGCTAATGCCCCACCTCCCCCTCGTACCTCATCCGTTATTTATTTTTATACACACATTCTTTCTCTCACTCTCCTTTTTCTCCCTCTGTCCCTCTGACTATACCCCTTGCCCATCCTCTGGGTTCCCCCCCCCTTGTCTTTCTCCCCGGACCTCCTGTCCCATGATTCTCTCACATCCCTTTTGCCAATCACCTGTCCAGCTCTTGGCTCCATCCCTCCCCCTCCTGTCTTCTCCTATCATTTTGGATCTCCCCCTCCCCCTCTCAAATCTCTTACTAACTCTTCCTTCAGTTAGTCCTGACGAAGGGTCTCGGCCTGAAACGTCGACTGTACCTCTTCCTAGAGATGCTGCCTGGCCTGCTGCGTTCACCAGCAACTTTGATGTGTGTTGCTTGAATTTCCAGCATCTGCAGAATTCCTGTTGTTTGTGTCCCTCGACTTATAAAGGTTAACACCCCTGGTCCAGATGCAATGAACAGCTTGCTTGCAGCACATTTTTATTTATTTATTGTTTTAGAGATACAGTGTAGAATAGGCCCTTCTAGCCCTTTGAGCCACGCTGCCCAGCAATCCCCGTCAACACCAGATTTAATCCTAACTTCATCACGGGACAATTTACAATGACCAATTAATCTAAGCAGTATGTCTTTGGATTGAGGGAGGAAACCAGAGCACCCAGAGAAAACGCACCACACTCCACAGGAGGACGTACAGTCTCCGTACAGAGGACATTGGGATTGAAATCCGATGCCCCAAACTGTAATAGTGTCATGTGAACTGCTATGCTACTGTGGCACCTACATGATACAGACCATAATCCTTTCCATTTTTGTCTGGCGTATCATGAACAGACAGTGCCTGCATAGACAGTGTGTGAGGTGCATGCTTGCGAAAAGCCAAAGCCCATCATCAGATCATACAACGATTTCAGCTTAGTCGCACCTATCTCCTCACACTTGCAGTAAAACATCAAAGAGTTCTTCTTTGATGCTATGGTACCTCCTGCCTGACAGTGGGGGAGGGGGTTTAAAGAGATTGTTGAACGGATGGGAGGGATCTTTGACAATTCTAAGGGCCCTGCATGTGCAGCACTTCTGATAAATATCTCAAATGGGTGGAAGAGAGACCCGAATGATCCTCTCAGCAGTCCTTGCAATCATTTGTAGGGACTTGCAGTCAGATGCCTTGCAACTCCCATACCAGAGAGTAATGCAGCTGCTCAGAACATTCTCAATGGTGCTCTTAACCAGAATTGATTAAAACGGCAAGGGAAGGCAATGTAGACCCTCACACACCTCAATTTCCTCTGGAAGTACAGACATTGCTGTCACACAATAAGATGATGACTGAACTGAACCTGGTCTCATCTCCTCTCTCCTGCTTATCCCCATAGTCTTTGATTCTCATGAGCTCAGATGACAATAGAGATTTATTATCATTGCTGAGGACAATGAGATTACCTCTCAGTGTAAAACAGCATACTGGCTATTCAATTACCAAAAACACAATGACTACATTTAAAATAATGACTGACTTATTTAGTGACATCCATGTTACAACTGAATTAAAGCAAACAACTCTAAAACTAAAAGAAATAGTGGCTGCCTCATGCAATAAAATTCAATGATTAAATACTAAATTGTATCAAGATGTAAAGCTGAAATTAAAAAAAATAACAAGCTCTAAATTCAAAGGAAGGTAGCTGCCCTATTTAAACCCCAAATTTGCACATACCCATGTATTACACTTTGAGATTATCCATAGTGGCCACAGTTGTACTGTGGCTGGTGGATGGGGTCATTGTTCAGTTGCACGACAGCCCTGGGGAGAAATCTGTTTTTCAGTCTGGATGTCTGTGTAGAGATGTTTCTGTATCTCCAGCTGGATAGTAGGAGATTGAACAGGTGAATACTGAGGTGGGATGAGTTCATCACGATCTTGCGAGTCTAACGTAGACGGTATGAATTGTAGATGATGTCCATATCTGCCAGCTGTTTTGTAATGATGTTCTGTGCAGCCCTGATCACTCGCTGAAGTGCTCTCTGGTCAATCTTGTTGCAGTGAGTGTAAAATACTGTCATCCAGTATGCTCTCAGTCACACACGGGTGATGGTTTACCAGCAGCTTTGGGGCAGATTTGCTCTCTTTAAACTCTGAAATTGTACACGTTCTACTGAGACATCCAAATATAAAGGAGGTGTTGGTGGCCCAAGGGAGTTCCTCTGTGATGTTCACCCCCAAGAACTTAAAGATGGAGACCCTTTCCACTGCTTAGCCATCTATGAGGAGTGGAACCTCTTCATACCTTCCTGATTTCCTGAAGTTGATAATCATCTCTTTGGTCTTTTTGATGTTGAGTGACAGGTTATGGTTATTGCACCGTTCAGACAGTTTCTGCACCTCTTCTCTGTATGTTGTTTAGTTGTTATTTGTAATTAATCCTATCATTGTGGTGCTGTCTGAAAATTGGATGATGGAATTGATGGCATAGGGAGGGGCAGAGTCACGGGTGAAGAGAGTGTAAAGGAGTGGGCTCGGTTCAGAGTCAGGGAGGCTGATGTCTAGTCTACTTGTCCAGTCTGACTGTCTGCTTGATATTGGCAAGAAAATCAAGAATCCAGTTGTAAATTGATGTTCTGAGCCCCAGATTGTGAGTGGTATTGAAGGCAGAACTGTGCTAATAAAATGCATTCTGGCATAGATGTTCTTATGCTCCAGCTGTTCCAGTATGATGTGGAGAGCGATAAATATGGTGAACTCTATTGATTTGTTTGCCTTATAGGTAAACTGGTGCTGGGTCAAAGTATCAGAAATGGCATTCTTAACATTGGGTGTCCCTCAAGGCAGTCGGCGGCCCTGGGGGTAGGTGCAACTGGTCTGTAGTGTTGAGGCATGTTACTGCAGATTGCTTTGAGATAGGTATGATGTTTGATGTTTTGAAGCATTCAAGAGACAGAAAATGGTTATAGATTTCAGTAAAAATCTCTTCCAGTTCCTGAGGACGCACTCAGGCACACCGTCTGGTCCAGCTGCTGTATGTGTGTTAATACTGTGGAGAGAATATCTCACTGCATGTGTCCTCCTCAGGTGTCAAGGCCTTCATTACTGGTTTATTGTTGTCCCTGGCACACCGAGTAAAGAAGTTGTTCAGCTCTTCAGCTAGCATGGTACCACTATTTGAGGGCAGGAAATCTTTCCCTTATAGTCAGTGATGGACCTGATGCCTTCCCATACGTGTCGGGGGTTGCTGGTGTTATTGAAGTGCATCTTTATCTGTTGTTTGTATCTGTATTTTATATCTGTGGTTTTGTGATGAGCATCCTTGATGAGCTTAGCGTGAGACTGATGAACTCACGCTGATTTGAGTGTACTCTGTATTTCATTGACTGTTCTATTTATTATAAATTACTATGATTGCACATGACACATTTAGATGGAGACGTAACATAAGGATTTTTACTCATAAGTATAAGAAGGATGTAAGAAATAAAGTCAGTTCAAATCAGTTCAATTCAGGAAGGTTTGAACCCAAATACTGGAGTAGCGGAAGCAAGGGTCGAGACGCAGTATCAAACTAGATCGAGAACTGAGCACAAAACAAATGGTAGACGATATTACTAGTAGGGCTTACAGTTGAATGTCAAACCTCAGTTCAAGTGCTCTTTAAATACTCGATTCTTGGTGCCCAAAACATGATTGCCAATTAGGGGATTGTCCTGAACCTTCAAAGAGGTTGCACCAGCTATCTATATTCCAGAGAATAAAAGTGTATAAATCCCAGAGGCTGGCGCAGTTGGGTGTGTATTGTAACAGGTATTAAAGCTTCTTTTAAGATTTGACCTGTCTTCACTATACACTGCAGTATCACTGGATCCGTAAGCAGCATCCTGAGCCCTGAGCAGGTACCAGACTTCGCTGTTCACCCATGGCTTTTGGTTCAGGAAGTCATGGAAGTTTTTATTGCTGTTGACATAGCCTACGCAGTATTTGATAGAGTGCATGACTGTGGTGGTGTGTTCCTCTAAGTCAATTCCTGAATGATGCGTTGACTGGCATGCAGGCAAGTTCCAGTCTGTGCACTTGATGCAGTCCTGAAGCTGTGAGGCAGTTTGCTCAGGCCATACTGTCACCGACTTGACAAATTGTTTTGCCATCCTTGTCACTGGTCTACATGCTGGAGTTAGAAATAAAGACAGATTCTTGGAGTGCACGGGGAAGCCCTGTATGCTCCCATGCGGTTGGTGTAATCTTGTTCCAGTGCATTGTTGTCACTTGTGAGGCATTTCACATTTCATATCTGGCTTAGTCATGGATATACCGCGTAAACACGGTCTGCACAGCACCCGAGAATGCACTCGAAGAGAAGGCTGGCAAGTAGGAGTGGAGAGTAGCCAGCAGATGCCTCAAACTTGTCCTACTAGAACAGTTACCTCCTTTCAACCATTCAGTGTTTGAGTGAACCAACAAAAACACATTATTTGTTAATTTAGAGATACAGCTTGGAATTGGCCTTTCCAGCCCTTTGAGCCACATCACCCGGCAACCCTGTTTTAATCTTAACCTAATCAAGGGATGATTTCCAAGTGCAAATTAAGTTACTAACCAGTATGTCTTTGGACTGTGGGAGGAAACTGGAAACTCACACATTCCATGGGGACAACTCCTTATAGAGGATGCTGGGATTGAACTCTGAACTCTGATGTATTGAGCTGTATAGAGTCACACTAATGGCTATGCTACAGTTTTGCAACACTGTAGCCACACTGCACTAAAATTGTGTTTTTTTCATTTTAACTGTGCTCTTTCTTGTAAAAAATTATACATAAGTTATAAACAATTTCATTTTTTTCTGTGTGACTGCTACGTGCCTGTGATTCTGCTTCAGGCAATTTTTTCATTGTACCTGTGCAGATGACGATAAACATGATTTTGACTTTGCTTTTCAGTGTAATCGTAGCTACTGCAGGCTTCATCTCCTTTTCTGTACTGGTCTAATTTAAAAAGGAAACAGACACAAGTTCTTTCAATTGAGTCATTCTCAGGATGTAGTCATCACATGAAAACTCAGCACTCATGTAATGTGCTTCCCTCCTCCACCTCACAACTAGCTGAATTATTTTCAGTGAGCTTTTCATTTTCATCTTTAGTCACCTGTGCATATCTACAAGCAGCACTGCCACAAGAAAGCAGCATCCATCAAATACGGACCATGCTTTCTTCTCACTACCACTATTGAGTAGTATGTATGGAACCGGAGGAAATAGCAGAGGTACTTAATGAATACTTGACTTCAATATTCACTATGGAAAAGGATCTTGGTGATTGTACTGATGACTTGCAGCGGACTGAAAAGCTTGAGTCACAACACACTGGGGGAACTCAGCAGGTCGGGCAGCATCCATGGAAATGCCTGCTGAGTTCCTCCAGCGTGTTGTGAGTGTTGCTTTGACCCCAGCATCTGCAGAGTATTTTGGGTTTATGAAAAGCTTGAGCATGTAGATATTAAGAAACAGGATGTAGTGGAGCTTTTGGAAAGCATCAAGTTGGATAAGTCACCGGGACCAGATGAGGTGTACCCCAGGCTACTGTGGGAGGTGAGGGAAGAGATTGCTGAGCCTCTGGCGATGATCTTTGCATCATCAATGGGGATGGAAGAGGTTCTGGAGGATTGGACGGTTGCGGATGTGGTTCCTTTATTCAAGAAAGGGAGTCGAAATAACCTAGGAAATTATAGGCCAGTGAGTCTTACCTCAGTGGTTGGTAAGTTGATGGAGAAGGTCCTGAGAGACAGGATTTATGAACATTTGGAGAGGTATAATATGATTAGGAATAGTCAGCATGGCTTTGTCAAGGGCAGGTCATGCCTTATGAGCCTGATTGAATTTTTTGAGGATGTGACTAAACACATTGATGATGGCAGAGCAGTAGATGTAGTGTATATGGATTTCAGCAAGGCATTTGATAAGGTATCCCATGCCAGACTTATTGAGAAAGTAAGGAGGCATGGGATCCAAGGGGATATTGCTTTGTGGATCCAGAACTGGCTTGCCCACGGAAGGCAGAGAGTGGTTGCAGGCATGTCATATTCTGCATAGAGGTCAGTCACCAGTGGAGTGCCTCAGGGATCTGTTCTGGGACTCTTACTCTTCATGATTTTTATAAAAGACCTGGAAGAAGAAGTGGAGGAATGGGTAAGTAAGTTTGCTGATGACACAAAGGTTGGAGGTGTTGCGGATAGTGTGGAGGGCTGTCAAAGGTTACAGCAGGACATCGATAGGATGCAAAACTGGGCTGAGAAGTGGCAGATGGAGTTCAATCTAGATAAGTGTGAAGTGGTTCATTTTGGTAGGTCAGTTATGATGACAGAATATAGTATTAATGGTAAGACTCTTGGCAGTGTGGAGGATCAGAGGAATCTTGGGATCCGAGTCCATAGGACCCTCAAAGCAGCTGCGCAGGTTGACTCTATGGTTAAGAAGGCGTATGGTGTATTGGCCTTCATCAAACATGGAGTTGAATTTAAGAGCCAAGAGGTAATGCTGCAGCTATATAGGACCATAGTCAGACCCCACTTGGGGTACTGTGCTCAGTTCTGGTCGCTTCACTACAGGACGGATGTGGAAGCCATAGAAATGGTGCAGAGGAGATTTACAAGGATGTTGCCTGGATTGGGGAGCATGCCTCATGAGAATAGGTTGACTGTACTCAGCCTTTTCTCCTTGGAGTGACAGAGGATGAGAGGTGACCTGATAGAGGTGTATAAGATGATGAGAGGCATTGATCATGTGGATAATCAGAGGCTTTTTCCCAGGGCTGAAATGGTTGCCACAAGAGGACACAGGTTTTAGGTGGTTGGGGGTAGGTACAGAGGAGATGTCGGGGTAAGTTTTTTTACTCAGAGAGTGGTGAATGTGTGGAATGGGCTGCTGGCAATGGTGGTGGAGGCATATGATAGGGTCTTTTAAGAGACTGCTGGTTAGGTACATGGAGCTTAGAAAAATAGAGGGCTATAGGTAAGCCTAGTAATTTTTAAGGTAGGGACATGTTCGGTACAACTTTGTGGGCTGAATGGCCTGTATTGTGCTGTAGGGTTTCTATGTTTCTGTTGAGCAGGAGGTACAAATATCAGGTTCAGGGACAGTTATTATCTACCCTACAACCATAAGACCACAAGACATAGGAGCACCATTAGGCTATTTGGCCCATTGAGTCTGCTCTGCCATTTCATTAAGGCTGATGCACTACCCTCTCAACCCCAGTCACCCGCCTTCTCCCTATATCCTCTCACAGCCTGACTTATCAAGAATCTGTCAACTTCTGTCTTAAATACACCCAATGACCTGGCCTCCACAGCCAGCTGTGACAATGAATTTCACAGGTTCGCCTCCCTCTAGCTAAAGAAATTCCTCCTCATCTCCAGTCTAAATGGACATCCCTCTATTCTGAAGCTGAGCCCTCTGCTCCTAGATACCCCCTATGATAGGAAACATCCTCTCCATATCTATTGTATCTATGTCTTTCAATATTCAATAGGTGTTGATGAGATTCTCCCTCATTCTTCTAAATTCCAGTGAGTACAGGCTCAGAGTCATCAAACACTTCTCATATAAGCCTTCCATTCCTGGTAGCATTTTCGTGAACCTCCTTCGAACTCTGTCCAGTGGCAGCCCATCCTTTCTTTGATAGCACTGGACAACAAAAATATTGGTTCCTGAATACTTTAGGATGTATCTCATTGATTTTGGACTGTTGATCATGAAAATCACTGAAATTTCCCTAACACATCATTTTTTAATATTTGTTATTTCAATTCATAATTCAGGCCAGTTAAACTGTTGCCCACAATGTAAGCTGGAAAGTCTTTTATCTAGGCCAGGTATGCCTGGGTATACTTAGGCAGGGTGGATGCTGCATGCCAGGACTGGTTTTAGAAAGGCAATAAAAGCATCTAAACACGCCATTCTATGCATTATGTTCACATGTACAGGTATATTAGTTTGTGATCACGTTGATGCACCTGCTCAACACACATAGCATACTGTGTACTCATTATAATAAAGTAATTGCATTTTCAGGAGTATTTGTGATAGCAGAATGTCTCAACACTGTTGCAACAGCTACGATACTTTCTGCTATATTTGCAGTTGGTGTACGCTTACGTCTCAAAGACGGAGCATGACCCCTCTTTTTAAGAAACCTACAAGCTCCACTTTGGGAGTAGAATTGGTAACCAAGACAAAGCCTGAACTCCACACTTTTGTTGAGCAACATGCAATGTCAATCTCAAAATTTGGCTCAGTGATACTCAGAAGTCAATGCTATTCGCTTTCCCAATGATATGGAGAGAGCAGAACAATCATGTGACAGACTGCTACTTCTCTCCGATCGGTGTGTCTGGTTTCTCTGCTAAAAACAAAAAATCCATTGAATACCCCAATCTCCCTTCAGCCCTGAGACCTGTACTGCATGATGATTATCTTCCAATACCAAAACCACCAGAGACATGGAGTCCAGAGGAGGCAGTTAAAGATGCCATGATGCATGAGCCAGGAGTGAAAAATAACACTGATACTGATAAAGATTTTGAACCCTTTATGCCAAGTGTGCCATATCTGATAACTCAGTCTGAGTTACGTGGCGTGGTCAGAGACATGAGTTTGTCAAAGGTAAAAGCAGAATTACTGGGTTCAAGACTGCAGCAATGGAATCTGCTGTCACCAGGGACTGTCAGTGACAAGCATGGTGAAAGGTTTCACAAGGATATTGTGTGGTCATGGAGAAATGGTATCAGGGTAAATGGAATCCATCATTGCTGGCTGATTATTGTTGGACACTTCAGTGTGAAGCCCCAGACGCAGAGTACAAATTAAAATCATCAACAAAATATTTTTAGCTTAGTTGATCTATTGCAAGGTTTTAGTTCCGTGATGCAATTAAACACATTATATTCAGTAAAAGTTAATTTCTTGTTTCTCCAAACTCCTATGTGCTACAAGTAATCTGAAATTGTATTACTGTTCAGCTTCAAGTGGTCTATCATAATAACAAAACCTTCTGAGGAAGCAACATCTTCAAAGAAAGTTGCTGTTCAATGTAAGGGATCCAAAGGGGATCAATGTCCGAGGGAGATTGTCTGCTAGTGCTGTTGGCGAGGTTGTAAACTAATGTAGCAGGGGGATGGGAACCCACACAGAAAAGAAGAGGGAAGTGATGCAGAGACCAAAGCTAGAGTTAGTGAAGAAAAAAGTAAGAGTAGAGTGCATAAAAGTAAAAAGCAAAAATCGCATAGGTTACTAGATTCTAAAAGGACAATGAGTATAAGGGCACTTTATCTAAATGCCCGTAGTATTAGAAACAAGGTTAGTGAACTTGGAGCACAGATCAGTACTAAGGTATATGATTTAGTGGCCATTACAGAAACATGGTTGCAAGGTGGAGATGACAGGGAATTAAATATCCAAGGGTATCAGGTAAAATGGATAGATAGGCAGGAAGGCTCAGGAGGTGGGGTGGTGCTCTTAATTAAGGATGAGATCAGGATGATTGTGAGAGATGATACAAGATCTACAGAGCAGAATGTTGAGTCTATCTGGGTAGAGATTATGAATAGTAAAAGGAAAAAAAAAAAATCACTGGTGGGAGTTGTCTATAGGCCACCTTATAAAAATATTGCAGTCATAGAGGCAATTAACCAAGAAATAATTGAGGCTTGTAAGAACGGAACGGCAGTTGTCATGGGGGATTTTAACTTCTACATAGATTGGGTGAATCAGGTTGGTCATGCAAGTCTTGAGGAGGACTCCATAGAATGTAACCATGTTGGCTTTTTTAAGCAGCATGTTAGTGAACATACAAGGGAAAAATCTAGTCCTGTGCAATGAGGCAGGTAAGATTAACGATCTTGTAGTCAGGGATCCTCTTGTAAAGAGTGACCATAGTATGATTGAATTTCGCATACAGATGGAGGATGAAATAGATCTAAAACTAATGTATTATGCTTGAACAAGGAAGACTACAACAGGATGAAGGAGGAGTTGGCTAATGTGGATTGGGAGCATAGGCATTTGGTAGGACAGTTGAGGAACAGTGGAATACATACAAAGCGATTTTTCCACAGTGCTCCAGTCAAAAGTAAGGACAGTAAGTGTGGGGAGAGCCAGCCTTGGATAACTAAGGAAATAAAAGATAGTATCAAATTAAAAGCACATGTGTACAAAGTCACAAAGAGTAGTGGGAGACTGGAGGATTGAGAAAACGTTAAAAAGCAACAAAGAACAACTAAACAAGAAATAAGGAAATGGAAGATAGAGTATGAAAGTAAATTAGCACAAAATATAAAAAACAGATAGCAGAAGTTTTTATAAATATATAAAGCAGAAAAGGGTGGTTAAAGTCAATGCAAGTCCCTTGGAAGACGAGAAGGGGAAATTGACATTGGGTGATAAGGAAATGGCTGAGGCATTGAACAACTATTTTGTGTTGGAATTCATGGTGGAGGACACATCTAATAGGCCAAAGAATAATGTTATGGATGAAATGGAGGTGAGGACCTCAATAAAATCACTGTCACTTGAGATAGTGATGAGCAAACTAGAGGGCCTGAAGGTAGATAAGTCCCCTGGACCTGATGAGATGCATCCCAGGGTGCTGAGGGAATTGGCGGAGGTTATAGTAAACACATCGGTAATCATTTTCCAAAATTCTCTGGACTCTGGGCAGGTCCTGGTGGATTGGAAGGCAGAAAATGACCCGTCACATTTTAAAAGAGGATGTAGGCAAAAGACAGGCAACTATAGGCCAGTTGGATTAACATCTGTAGTTGGGAAAGTGCTTGAAGCTGTCATTAAGGAAGAAATAGCAAAACATTTAGAAAGGAGTGGTTCTATTAGACAGACACAACATGGATTCAGAAAGGGCAGGTCCTGTTTGACAAACTTACTGAAGTTCTTTGAGGACATAATGAGTGCAGTGGATAGAGAGGAACAGGTGGATGTCGTATACTTGGATTTCCAGAGGTGTTCGATAAGGTGCCGCACAAGGGACTTATAAATAAGATACGGATGCTTGGAGTCGGAGGAAGTGTACTGGCATGGATAGTGGATTGGTTAACCAATGGAAGGCAGAGAGCTGGTATAAATAGGTGTTTCTCCAGTTGGCAGTCAGTGGTGAGTGGGGTGCCACAGGAGTTGGTGCTGGGCCCACAGCTGTTTACCATTTACATTGAAGATTTGGAAGAGGGGACTGTAGTGTAGCAAAATCTGCTGATGACACTAAACTGAGTGGAAAAGCAAATTGTACAGAGGATGTGGAGAGTCTGAAGAGGGATATAGATAGGTTAAGTGAGTAGGTCTGGTAGATGGAATATAATGTTGGTAAATGCGAGATCATCCACTTTGCAAGGAATAATAGAAGAGCAGATTATTATTTAAATTGTGAAAGATTGCAGCACGCTGTTGTGCAGAGGGACTTGGGAGTGCTTGTGCATGAATCGCAAAAAGTTGGCTTGTAGGTACAACAGGTTATTAAGGCGGCAAATGGAATGTTGGCCTTCATTGCTAGAGGGATTGAATTCAAGAGTAGGGAGGTCATGCTACAACTATACAGGGTACTGGTGAGGCCGCACCTGGAGTACTGTGTGCAGTTCTGGTCTCCATGCTTAAGGAAGGATATTCTGGCTTTGGAGGCAGTGCAGAGGAGGTTCACCAGGTTGATTGCTGAGATGAAAGAGTTAACTTATGAGTCACCTGGGACTATACTCTCTGGAATTCAGGAGAATGAGAGGGGATCTTATAGAAACATACAAAATTTTGAAAGGGATAGATAAGATAGAAGTAGGAAAGTTGTTTCCATTGGTAGGTGAGACTAGAACTAAGGGTCATTGCCTCAAGATTCAGGGGAGAAGATTTAGGATGGAGATGAGAAGAAACTGTTTTTCCCAGAGTGTGGTGAATCTGTGGAATTCTCTACCCAGGGAAGCAGTTGAGGCTTCGTCACTAAGTGTCACAATGGGGTGCTGGAAACAGACCCAAATGTGAGGTAGACACTGAAGTACTAGGAACAGGACTTGACTAGAGTAGGGACGTGACCAGATGCAGACAAGGAGCAAGGACAAGAACACAGACCTGGGCTAGACAGGGAACCTGGACAAGGAACTATACACTAGGATACTCGGGCTTGGGCTCCGAGCCAGAGACTGGACAAGGACCCAGAACCTGGATCTTGCCTCGGGCTCAGGCCCCAGAACCAGGCAAGAACATGACATGACTACAGGACAAGATGTAGCTGGGGTCTAGAGGCTTGGGTCTTGCAGGCTGGAGTCTTGGGGCTTGCAGGCTGGGATCTTGGGGCTTGGAGCTTGGAATGCAGATTCTGATAACTCAGAGGCTAGAGCTCAAAGACAGACTGGGAACTGTACATCAACATAGAGCCAGGACTGATCTTTCAAAAAGTCAGGACTCATCTTTAACACAACACTAACATGAGACTGGACAGAACATAGGCATAGAGCCAGGACTCATCCATAGACAAACCAGGACTCAACTTTATCTCCGCACCAAGGTAGGACAGGTCCACCTGTTGGGTAATGGGAGAACAGCCAGACTTACCCAACAGAGGCAAAGACAAGACCAGACATGTCCCCCCACAGGGCAACAGCAGAACAGCCTGACTTACCCCATAGAGGCAAGGACAAGAAGAGACAATCACCAAAGAGCAACAGGCAGTTCCATCTCTACTTCAGGGTAGCTTCGAGTCTCAGTTCAGCCAGCAACCTCAGCTGGCTATGGAAACAGCCAGATCCCTACCTAACTCAGAGTGGCTAGCAGCCACTCAGCTGGCCCAGAAAACAGCCAAATCCATACAACAAAGGCAGCTCCGACTACTGACAGCAAGGCTCCATGAGGGGATGGTTCCCCAACACAGCCTAAAGATGGCAAGTGGCCACTCTAGCCTTTCACCAGCAGGTCAATCCCAGGGAATCTTGACAAGACAATCCAGCCACCCACACTAGCATCCAAGGTTACTTATATTCCAAGCCTCAAGATGGGAATCAGGTGCCTATGATTAACCCAACTGAAACAAGGGACAGCTGGAAGACCCGGAGTCCTGAGTCCACAGACCGGACCGTGAACCGGAATGCAGACTTCACGGACCGGACCATGACACTAAGTATATTTAAGATAAGGATAGATAGATTTTTACATAGCAGGAGAACTAAGGTTATGGGGAAAAGGCAGGTAGATGGAGCAGAGTTTACAGACAAATCAGCCATGATCTTATTGAATGGTGGGGCAGGCTCGATGGGCCAGATGGCCTACTCCTGCTCCTATTTCTTATGTTCAAAACCACTCACAATACTCCAGGTGAGGCCTCACCAGTGCCTTATACAGCCTCAGCATTACATCCTTGTTTTAATATCCTAAATATCAGGGTTCCAAATGAGCACTGATGACTTCACTCATCTCAACTCTTTATTTACTTCTCCTATTATTTATACAATTAGTTTTCTTTTGTACATTGGTTGTTTGTCAGTCTTTGTTATTCATAATTTCCATTGTATTTCTTTAAGTTCCTGTGAACACCAACAAGAAAGCAAATCTCAAGGTAAATTAAGATTGACAGCAACTCAATGCATAAAAGCATGCAGAAATGGTCAAGAGGTTCAGTTGTTCATCAGACTAACTATCAGAATAGGGAAGAAAAGTGACTTTGAATGATTTTTGGTGCCAGATGGGGTGGTTTGAGTATCTCAGAGACTGCTGATCTCTGGGAAACTAATAAAGTGGTCACTGAGTATATACGAACTTTGATAATAAATTTATTTTGAATTTTAAACTTTTAAAGTCAACCATACTGCCAGGTCTAGAGTCACATATCAAGCAGACTAGGTAAAGAGTATGAGTTTTGAAAGAGTAATCCAGGAGCCACAGCTTTTTCATTAAAGATTTAATTAGTTACTTGAATGATGGAATTCAATCTCAAGTCTCCTATAAAGGGCACCTAAAAGTCCTACTAAAGTTAGTTCCCATCATTAGGAGTTAAGTTCTTCCATTTTGCAGACAAATGTGTTGTAAAGTGCAGACTATGCTTATTTGTCTAACAATTGGCAGTGAGTTACTTTTCTGCATTGGTGAAATTAAACTCTGTTAAACTTGTAACAGCATTCCAGTCCCAGTCTCAGTACCAGAGCCAGATTAAGTTTTTCAAATTAACTCTCACTACATCAACATCCAAGATGTGTTGTGCAGGTCTGTATAAACTCATTATTCTTCATAATAATAATCAGTGCTAATTAATTGCAATAGCAGAACTGAGACAGATGTTAAATGCTAGGCACTACATTCAACAAATATAAGGATTCAAGATTTTTAATATTGTCATACTTCAGTACACAAACTGTTAAAAAGAATGAAATAATTGTTACTTTGGATTTGATGCAGGATAAAAAACACAATAAATATAAAAGCAACCCTGTAAAGACAATGTACAAGCATCTGTTATAACCATGGATCGATGGCACTGTACGTACATAAAGTGATGCTAGTATGTAGTAGTAGTAGTAGGTGTGAGTTAATAGATGGAAGTGTTGATTAGCTTGATGACTCAGGGCAAGTAACTGGTGGCCTCGCCTATTCCCTGATGGGAGAAAGCAAACTATCCCTGTTGACACTGTAACTAATGGCTGGACATCTGAGATAATATTAGATGAGCTGTACAAACAATGGCCTAATACAGTCAGATGTAGAGTACTGTAACTACCAGTCCACAATTCCCCAGGTTCCATAATTGCCAATGACCTTTGACCAGAAGTGAATCACATACTTCAACTTCCTCTGGACTTCCATGACATCAAAGAAGTGGGTCTTCAGCCAATTTTTTCCCACCACAATCTCACAAACTACAGAATCTCTTGTGTTTATGATTTGCTGATCCACTGCAAAGACTCTTTGCGGGATGCCTATCCTGAAGCAGTTTAAATCTTCTCTTCGATGGGAGTTCAGTGAGAACCTTTCACTGCTCCCCCTCTGTGATTTCTGCTGCCATCTAACTCTTCCAGTCCTGATTAAAGGTCTCAGCCCAAAACTTGGACTGTTTATTAATTTTCACAGAAAATGCCTTACCTGCTGAGTACCTCAAAATTTTGTGTGTGTTGCTTGGTATTTTCAGCATTTGCAGAATGTCTTGCATTTGTGGTTTTACACGATTGTCTGCAACATTGTTTGCTTCAAGCTTGACTTAAGACCATAAGATATAGAAGTAGAATTAGGCCATTTGGCCCATCAAGTCTGTTCCATCATTTCATCATGGCTGATCCAATTTTCCTCTCAGCCCCAGCCTCCTGCCTTTTCCCCAAATCCTTTTATGCTCTGATCAACTAAGAATCTATCAACCTCTGCCTTAAATATATACGTAAATTCTTAGCCTTTACAGCTGATTGTGGCAAAGAATTCCACAGAATCACCACTCTTAAGTACAGTTGTAACTAAAACTCTGATCCATGCCTTTGTCAATCACACAGCTAACCACCCCAGTGCACTCCTGGTCAGCATCCACTCACCTGGCCATGCCACTCACTCCAAGGTCTACTGGTTTACTGCCCGTTTCCATTGCTGAAGTAAAGCCATTTATTTATTATTGCATCCTCACTGATTTACATCATGTACCCCCTTGACACAGTCTCCTTTAGTACCTGGACATCATCCGGAAGTAAGCTTCTGTTTCCACTAAATTCCTTTAGTATTTTGTGTGTAACTAGATAGACTTTTGCATTGCTGGGGAATGGAGGGTTATGGGGAAGAGGCAGGTAGGTGGATCTGAGTCCACAGCCAGGTCAACCATCATCAACAAACTCATTCTACAGAATCAACAAACTCATTCATAATGCCAGTGATGTTGTAGGGATGGAACTGGACTCTCTGATGGTGGTGTCTGAAAAGAGGATGCTGTCCAAGTTGCATGCCATCTTGGACAATGTCTCCCATCCACTACATAATGGACTGGTTGGGCACAGGAGTACATTCAGCCAGAGACTCATTCCACCGAGATGCAACACAGAGCGTCATAGGAAGTCATTCCTGCCTGTGGCCATCAAACTTTACAACTCCTCTCTTGGAGGGTCAGACACCCTGAGCCAATAGGCTGGTCCTGGACTTATTTCCTGGCATAATTAACATATTACTATTTAATTATTTATGGTGCAACTGTAACGAAAGCCAATTTCCCTTGGGATCAATAAAGTATGACTATAACTATGACTATGACTATCTTATTGAATGGTGGAGCGATCTTGACAGGCGAGCACCTTATACTTATACTTTATACTTTATTGTCGCAAAACAATTGATACTGGAACGTACAATCATCACAGCGATATTTGATTCTGCGCTTCCCACTTCCTGGATTACAAATATTAAATATTAAAAATAGTAAAAATTAGTAAATATTTAAAATTTAAATTATAAATCATAAATAGAAAATAGAAAAATGGAAAGCAAGGTAGTACAAAAAAAATCGAGAGGCACGTTTGTATATTTGGAAGATACGGCCCAGATCCGGGTCAGGATCCGTTCAGCAGTCTTATCACAATTGGAAAGAAACTGTTCCCAAATCTGGCCGTACAAGTCTTCAAGCTCCTGAGCCTTCTCCCGGAAGGAAGAGGGACGAAAAGTGTGTTGACTGGGTGGGTCGTGTTCTTGATTACCCTGGCAGCACTGCTCCGACAGCGTGCAGTGTAAAGTGAGTCCAAGGACGGAAGATAGGTTTGTGTGATGTGCTGCGCCGTGTTCACGATCTTCTGCAACTTCTTTCAGTCTTGGACAGGACAACTTCCATACCAGGTTGTGATGCACCCTAGAAGAATGCTTTCTATGGTGCATCTGTAAAAATTAGTGAGGGTTTTAGGGGACAGGCCAAATTTCTTTAGTTTTCTCAGGAAGTAAAGGCGCTGGTGGGCCTTCTTGGCAGTGAACTCTGCTTGGTTGGACCAAGTCAGGTCATTTGTGATATTGACCCCAAGGAACTTAAAGCTTTTGACCTGTTCCACTTGCGCACCACCGATGTAAATTGGGTCGTGCGGTCTGCTACTCCTTCTGAAGCCAACAACCAATTCCTTCATCTTGCTCGTCGAGGTGGTCTCCAGCTGGGTCAGTAGCTTCGCCAGGGTGTTGTTGATCTTGATCTTGCTAGATTGGAGATTTAGAAGGGTTTCTCGGGTATAGGATAGTGGAGAGGGCAGTTTGCTTGGGAGAGCACATGCAGAGTCGCCAGTACTGGGACCATCTTTAACGGAAAAAAAGACCTATTCCTTGTGTTCTTATGTTATTATTTTCTGTTTGGCTGATGCTGATGAAAATCTCTTTATGTTTTGTAACTACGCACACTCTTTCTGTAATTCTCTCTCTCGTTCTGACTATTATCAGAATATCATGCCAGTGAAGGAGCCCATTTAGCCCATTATGTCTGCAATGGTCAAACAAGAGCTACCCAGCCTATTCCAGTCCCTGAGCACTTGGACTGTTTTCTTACGGACTGTGGCTCCGCAGATCATGACTCTTTAAGTACACATTCAAATCCTTTCTGAATGAGATGAGGGTTCTTCCTCTTGCATCTATTTGGATGGACAGTCAGAGGTAGACTGCGAGCACACTTGGAATAAAAATCATTTTCCTTCATCCTTCAAATATTTATTTTATATCCACCCTCCCATAATCCCGTTATCCTTCAGATATAGAAAACAGTTTGCACCTCGTTACTCTGAGGTCCACTGTCATTTTCTACAGCTATTAAGTCTTCCCTCAAATAAATTTTTCCTGGGGAAACAACTCCATCACTACACTTGGCAGCACATCCCAGGCACCCATCAATCTCTGTGTCAAAAAGATTTTAAAGATTACCTTTATTTATCACACATACATTGAAGCATTGACACATACAGTATTTACACCAACAACCAACACAGTCCAAATATGTGCTGGGGGCAGCCTTCAAATGTCTTTATGCCTCTATTGCTAACATAGGATGTCCACAACTTACTAATCCATACATCTTTAGAACATGGGAGGAAACCCAAACACCAGGGGGAAACCCACATGGTCACAGGGCAAATGGCAGAAACTGAATATTGGTCACTGGTGCTGGAAAGTATTATTCTAACCATTATGCTACCGTGCCATGCACATCTTTAAACTTCACACTCTCACCTTAAATTTGCATCCTCTAGTCCTTGCCATTTCCACTCCAGAATAAAGATTCTGACAACCTACTCTATCCATGCCTCTCAATTTTACAAACCCCAATATTCTCCAACAAATTCCAATATTCCGGAGAAAGCAACCCAAGCCTCTCCGTATGGCTCATACCGCCTGATCCAGTCAGGATCCTGGTAAAGCTCGTCTCTAAACTTTATGTAGCCTCCGCATCCTACAGAGTTCAACATGACTTCCTGCCTCATATTTAATGCTCTATTGAACGAAGGCATTGTTCTATCCCACTCAGGCCATTTTGTTCATCTCTTTGAAAATCTCTCCTTCCTTACTTGAAGCAATGAAACCTGAGGTCCATGGATTATTTGCATTGCATAAAGAGTATATTAAGTCTTGTACTAAACAAACTGGAATGCCCATGTTCCTAGGGATAGACTGGAGTACAGAGCAGGATACAATTAGATAGATACAGTTCAACATTGCCCAAGTGCTAGTACGATGTTAAATAATCAGATCACATTGCAAGCAATCACCGAGCAGAACTATAATATTGGGCCAGAAAGACCATCGAGCTTTTGGATATTAACCACTGAAATATTCCTCTGGAATTAAACTGAAACAAAATTAAAGCAAGTTGTAAAATGGAACCCATTTCTTTGCAATCATCCCTCGTTAAATAGGCTTGTGGTTTGGGAACACAGTAACAGAATGAAATATTTATGAAATTGGTGAGCAAAATTCAGTGCACACAAGAACTGCCTTTATTCTGCTCAGTGGCATGAATAGATTAGGTTGCTACGCAGCAGGATTTCACAGTTTACAGTCACAAGTGCAACAAAAACATAATTCACCCTTAACATAACAAAAACATCCCAATGCATTTCAAAGGACTGCTTTCCAACAAAAAATAATGCTAAGGGATATTAGATCAAAAAATTGCTCAGAGATTGGTTTTTAAGGAGCTTCTCAAAAAAGCACAAAATGGCTTAGGGAGGGTCTTCACAGTTTAGCTTCGGCTGAAGGCATGGTTCCAGAGGTGGGTCACCAGAGTGATCTCCAGAATGAGAAGTTTGACGTATGAGGAGTGCTTGATGGCTCTGGGCTCTGTAGATTAGAAGAATGAGGGAAGGAATCTCATTGAAGCCTGTTGAGTGGACGTGGAGAGGATGTTTTCTATAGCAGCGGAGTCTAGGACCAGAAGGCATAGCCTCAGAATAGAAGAACGTCACTTTAGAACAGAGATGAGGAGGAATTTCTTTAGTCAGAAGGTGATGAATCTATGGAATTCATTGCTACAGACACTCAGGAGGCCAAATCATTTGGTATATTTAAAGCAGGATTTGATAGGTTCTTGAATAGTCAGGGTGTCAAAGGTTATGGGAAGAAGGCAGAAGAATGTGGTTGAGAGAGATAATAAATCAGCCATGACAGAATGACAGAGCAGACACATTAGGGTCAGAATTAGGCCCAATCTGGAGAAGCATAGTGATCTTGTGGGTGTTAGGGCTGGAGGAAGTTATAGAGAATGTGAAGAGTGAGATGGGAACTGGAAGGGCTTAGAATCCAAGGATGCAGACTCAGAATAAACAGACATGCTTTTAAAACTGTGCTGAGGGGGAATTATGTACTTCAATCAGATGATGGTGAATCTGTGGAATTCATTGCCGCAGTTTGTGGTAGTGGTCAAGTCATTGTGTGTAATTAAGGAAGAGATTAATAGGTTCTTGACTGGCAAATGAGAAATGAGTTAAGGGTCATGGAGAGAAGGCAAGAGAATAGTTGAAAAATATTCAGGAATGATTGCATGGCAAACTCAATAGGCCGAATGGCTCTTATATCTTATGTTGGTGTGGAAAACCAGGTCATTGTTAAAATAGCAACACACAAAAAATGCTGGAGGAACTCAGTAGGCCAGGCAGCATCTATGGAAAAAAGTACAGTTGACATTTCGTTGTTAACATCGTGACATTGCACAAGTGGGCCAGAACAAGCACAAAGGGGATGAGTCAGCACCTCAGGTATTGAATGATGTTTTTAGCAAACTTTCACTGCACTGAGTGCATGAGGGAAAGTAAGTGGAATGACAACGCTGACCACAACATATATATTTGGGTGTATCCTCCCAGCTTCATTCTGACTATTCTCTCTTTTCCTACCACTGGTAATTAGCAACAAGAATCCAGGAATGAACATGATTCACATTCATATCAAAGCTCTTAAAAACTTTTTTTTTGCCTTCAGTGAATTGTTTTGCAGTGTGATGACTCAGGTTATGTTGGACATTGATAGAATCTCACAAGGTCACAATGCAATGAATGACCAGCTTGTCCTAAAGTGAAGGAGTCCGTCCAAACCCTACGATGCAGCCCTAAGTCCTCTCCCACCCGAGGGAGGAGAGGATAGCCTTGGAGCAGTTCAGCACCAAAACCCACGGGCCCTCCTTCTCATACATTGTTCCTCCTCTTCCATCTACCCGACTATCTCTAAGCCTCAAGATGCCCTACCCTGAGATTCATTTTCTTGCAGGTATTTACAAGAAAAAGGAAATACAATAGAATTTTATTAATAACTATATATAAACAAACCAAGACTGATGAACAACCAATCTACAAAAGAAAACAAACTGTGCCACTAAAAATAATGCTGAGAATATGAGGCACATAAAGCGCCATGGGTATAATGTGATCTCAAGGCATCATTTAAGGAACTATCAATTGCCTGTTACTGGTTAGATGAAATAAAACATCAACTTGAAACATTATTTTGATCTCTCCATAGATGATGACTTATCTTCTGTTTTTATTTCAGATTTGCAGCATCTGCAGTATTTTAGTTATGAGTTTTGCTCTGCCCAACATTTATCCCTCGATTGACAGCTTCAGACTAAATTCCCAAAGCTATATCGTATTTTCCACGAGGGTCAACTGTGTGCAAATTGGCTAGAGGTTTCCTTACTTCAGACTGCAGGGACATCGCATCAGTTGCTGGTGCTTCAAGGCTTTCTGAAAGTGATTTGAAAGATGATATTCATAGAGTCAAAGAGTCGTGCAATATGGAAGCAGGTTCTTCTGTCCAATGTAACATCCCAGCAAAGTTGTTCCCATTTGCCTGTATTTGGCTATATCCTTCTAAAACTTTCCCATCCGTAAACTTGATCAAATACTTTTTAAATGCTGTTAATGTACTCGCTTTGCCATTTCCTTTGGGAGCTCACTGCATATAAGCAACAGTAGAAAAAGTTGGCACTCAGGTTCTTTTAAAGCTTTTTCCCTCTCACCTTAAACCTATGCCCTCTAGTTTGTTGATTTCCCAACACTGGGAATAATACGTGTATTGTCCCTATATTTGCTTCTCATCCCTGTGAGGATCACCCCCCCACCCCCCAGTCTCCCATACTCCAAGGATAACATCAATGTAAATTTATAATCAAACTATGTATATGTGAACATGTACAACCGTGAGATTGATTTTCATGCAGATATTTACTGGAAAATAAAGAATACAATAGAATTGATGAAAACTATACATAATCAAAGACTGACAAGCAACCAATGTGCAAATGTGCAAAACAAAATAAATAAATAATGCTGAGAACATGAGTTTGTCCATCCTCTCCCTGTAACTTCACCCCTTGTCCTGGTAATATTCTTTCCCTGCACTCTTTCAAAGCCATTCTTTAGCTCAAAGGGAGTAGAGCAATTTAGCTTTTCAGGAGCTTCAGTAATTTCAGCAGCATTTGGGATTTTATTTCTGGCCTTTCAAGATGCACCACACAGCGACCCACCGATTTAACCCAAGCCTAATCACAGGGCAATTTACAATGACCATTTCACCTACTAACTGTAACGTGTTTAGACTGTGGGTGGGAACTGAAGCGCCCAGAGGAAACCCATGTGCACATGGGAAAGAAAGAATAAGCTTGCTTAGAGTCAGCACTGGAACTGAACTCTGAAGTCTGATACCCCAAGCTGTAATAGTGTTGTGCACACTGCACTACCGTGGCACCCCAGGATTGGGAAGGAGAGTTGGCTGTTACTCAAATAACCCTGTTAAAGAACCAAGTTTGGAGCTGGACTGAATACCTGTAACCTGGCCCACATTCCTGTGGCTGTCTGTAAAGTAGCAATAGACAGTATATTCTCACTGTTACATCAATCTCTCTACCAGCTAGGATGAATGAGCTGGAGCCAGATGGGACCTACGATCCATCGTTTAAATTTATAAATAAGAGCGATGATCTCAGAAAGAGTGTTAAATTAGACCTGAAATGCATAAATAAATCACACAGCTTGTTTTAACCACCATTGGCAGAATTGCAAAGTTTACATCATGAGGTAGTCTCGTGCTGATATTTACACATGTGTACAGTGGGTGAAAGGTGAATTTTGCTGGAGTGTGTGTTTGGCAGGATGTGCCATTACATTCTCTCCTGCTTTGTGCTCTGACTTCAGTGCCCAAATGCAGGAAGCTGTTTAAAAGTTGTGGGGAGTCCGGGGATGTTTTGCCATTTTGTGAACAATCAGTGCAGTGGAAATCATTCAAGTGGTAATGAAGATTTGCATTTCCCATTATATTTCTCCTGTGCCTGAAATGATGACTATTAGAAATTTGTTGTACTGTTACAGGAAGATTTGGGAAATGAACTGGAATTAGTTTATTATTGTCACATGTACACAAGATACAGTGAAAAGCCTGTCTTGCATACTGTTCATACAGATCAAATCGTCACACAGAGCATTGAGCTAGAACAAGGTGAGACAACAACAACGCAGAATAAAGCGTTACAGCCTCAGAGAGTGCAGTGCAGGTAGACAATAAGGTGCAAGACTGTAACAAGGTAAATTATGAGGTCAAGATTTCATCTTTTTGTACTAGGCGACAATTCAACAATTGGGTAGAAGCTGTTCTTGAGTCTGGTGGTATATGCTTCCAGGCTCCTGTAACTTCTGCCCAATAGGAGGGAGTAGATAAGGCAATGTCTGGGGAGTGGCGGGTGACTTTGACTGCTTCACTGAGGCAGTGAGAAGTATAGACATAGTTCATGGAGGGGAGGCTGGGCTGTGTCCACAACTCTCAGCTGTTTCTTGATGCTATGGACATAGCAGTTGCCATACTAAAACATCCAGATAGCAAACACGAGGAATTCTGCAGATGCTGGAAATTCAAGTAACACACATCAAAGTTGCTGATGAACGCAGCAGGCCAGGCAGCATCTCTAGGAAGAGGTACAGTCAACGTTTCGGGCTGAGGCCCTTCGTGACGATGGTGCTCATGGTGCTCTCCATTTGATACACAGTGGAACACCTGTCTAGAATAAATAAATGCAGACCGACACACACAAAATGCTGAAAGAACTCAGCAGGTCAGGCAGCATCTATGGAAATGAATAAACAGTCGATGTTTCAGGCTGAGACTACAGAGTCCACATTCAGTCCTTTCCCCATGGCTAATCTCAATACCAAATGGTATTGTCAAAATGGTTGTTGTGGTGTTAAAGTGGTTCAAATAGTGTCAAGGTGGGCAGCCTCGGGAGAGACAAAGGCTACGGGAGTAAACCCAGACAGCAAATCAGGAGTGGACCCCTAAGGCGGCTGGACATCATTGAACATTCTTCTGGCAGCTCCTGCAGCCACGCTGGTGCCAAATATATTGCTTCATAAGCTTTCCTTTGGACTACAATGGTGAGGCCAAGAGGGAGATCTTAATGACTGGGCATCTCAGGATCTCCACAACTTCTGCCCAGGCTTGTGATGATCATCATCACCTGTTGTTCTTTGAGACAGATCGATGCCAACCAATCTCAATACAAATATTGACTTCAAATGAAACTCTACCAGATTCTGAAGACTGAATCAAGGTTTCCTGCCATCGTTTCTTCTTTTCTTCTATTGCTTTCAATGTGATAGAGTATCTTCCATATATCTGACAATCTAATGACTACTATCTTCTTTACATTTGAATTGGATAAGAATAAATAGAGCAGTACAGCACAGTACAGCTCTTTCGGTCCACATTTTGAGCTGACCTTTTAAGCTACTCCAAGATTACTCTAACTCTTCCCTCCCACATGGCCCTCCACTTTTTTATCCATGTGACCAGCTAAGAGTCTCTTAAACGTCCCTATTCTATCCACGTCTACTACCATCCCTAGCAGGAAGTTCTAAGCACTTACCTGTGCAAAAAATCTACTTCTGACGTTCCTCCTATGCATTCCACCAATCACCTTAAAATGATCTTAATATATGCCTCTCATTTTATACACCTCTGTCAAGTCACCTCTCATCCTCATTTGCTCCAAAAGCTCTTGCTTGATCAGACTTTCCTCAAAAGACATGCTCTCTAATCCAAGCAACATTCTGCTAAAGCTCCTCTGTATCTTCTACAAACATCCATATCCTTCCTATAATGAGGTGACAAGAAATGAATGCATTACTCCGTGTGGTCCAACCAGGGTTTTACAGAGCTGTAACATTACATCCCAACCCTTGACCTCAATCCCTTGACTAGTGAAGGACAACAATCCTTTACACTTTCTTAATCACCTGAACAATATCGCATAAAGAAGCATTATAATGGCTTGCACTACCCTCTCTGACAAAAGTGTGACCATGCCAAGATATGCCAATAAGTTTCCTGTAATAAATTGTATTAAAGCCAAGACCATTAGTGTGTGCTAGCTTGAGAGTGAGGCAGGCTGTAGAGTGACGGCACAAACCCCAGCAGTGGAAGTCAGGACTCGGAATGACCTTCTGCTCCCTGTTATAATTTGTACAAAAATCACAATTTCTGTTTTAAAACTATTTAGAACTATTTTTCCCTCCTAAGAATCAGATTCAGGTTTATTATCACTGGCATGTGACGTGAAATTTGTTAACTTAGTAGCAACAGTTCAATGCAATACGTAATCTAGAAGAAAAAAAAATTAAATAAAAATAATAAATAAAAATCTGAATCAATTACAGTATACATATATTGAATAGACTAAAAATTGTGCAAAAAACAGAAATACTGTATACTAAAAAAGTGAGGTAGTGTCCAAGGGTTCAATGTCCATTTGGGAATCGGATGGCAGAGGGGAAAAAGCAGTTACTGAATCGCTGAGTGTGTGCCTTTAGGCTTCTGTATCTCCTACCTGATGGTAACAGTGAGAAAAGGGCATGCCCTGGGTGCTGGAGGTCATTAATAATGGATGCTGCCTTTCTGAGACACCGCTCCTTGAAGATGTCCTGGCTAGTACCCAAGATGGAGCAACTAAATTTACAACCCTCTGCAGCTTCTTTTGGTCCTGTGCAGTAGCTTCCCCATACCAGACAGTGGTGCAGCCTATCAGAATGCTCTCCATGATACATCTATGGATGTTTTTAAGTGTATTTCTTGCATAACAAATCTCTTCAAACTCCTAATGAAGTATAGCCGCTGTCTTGTCTTCTTTATAACTGCATCGATATGTTGGGACCAGGTTACATCCTCAGAGATCTTGACACCCAGGAACTTGAAACTTCTCACTCTCTCCACTTCTGATCCCTCTATGAGGATTGGTATGTGTTCCTTCGTCTTACCCTTCTGGAAGTGGACAATCGGCTCTTTCGTCTTACTGACAATGAGGGCAAGGTTGTTTCTGTGACACCACTCCATTAGTTGGTATACCTTATTTCTGTACGCCCTCTCGTCTCCATCTGAGATTCTACCAACAATGGTTATATCATCAGCAAATTTATAGATGGTATTTGAGCTATGCCTGGCCACACAGCCATGGGTATAGAGAGAGTAGGGCAGTGGGCTAAGCACACAACCCTGAGGTACACCAATGTTAATCATTATCGATTAGGAGATGTGTTATCACCAATCCACACAGATTGAGGTCTTCCGGTTAGGAAGTCGAGGATCCAATTGCAGAGGGAGGTACAGAGGCCCAGGTTCTGCAACTTCTCAATCAGGATTGTGGGAATGATGGTATTAAATGCTGAGCTATAGTCGATGAACAGCATCCTGACAGTAGGTGTTTGTGTTGTCCAGGTGGTCTAAGCCCGTGTGAAGGGCCATTGAGATTGCATCTGCCATTGACCGATTGTGGCGATAGGCAAATTGCAATGAGTCCCAGTCCTTACTGAGGCAAGGAGTTTAGTCTAGTCATGACCAACCTCTCAGAGCATTTCATCACTGTTGTTGTGAGTACTACCAGGTCATAGTCATTAAAGCAGCTCACATTATTCTTCTTAGGCACTGGTATAATTGTTGCCTTTTTGAGGCAAGCGAGAACTTCTGCCTGAGGCAGTGAGAGGTTGAGTCCTTGAATACTTCTGCCAGTTAGTTGGCACAGGTTTTCAGAGCCTTACTAGGTACCCCACAGGACCTTCCTTTAAGGGTTCACTCTCTTTAAAGACAGTCTAACAACATCCTCTGAGACAGAGATCACAAGTTCATCAGGTGCAGTAGGAACTTTCACAGCTGTAGTTGTGTTCTCCTTTTCAAAGCGTGCATAGAAGGTGTTGAGTTCATCTGGTAGTGAAGCATTCATGCTATTGTGTTTCGCTTTGTGGGAAGTAATGTCATGCAAACCCTGCCAGAGTTGTCGTGCATCTGATATCACTTCCAACCTTATCTGAAATTGTCTCTTCACCCTTGAAATAGTCCTCCGCAAATCATAACTGGTTTTCTGGTACAGGCCCGGTTCGCCAGACTTGAATGTCACAGATCTAGTTTTCAGCAGACGACGTACCTCCTGGTTCATCCACAGCTTTTGGTTTGGGATTGTACAGCAAGTCTTTGTAGGCACACACTCATCCACACAGGTTTTAATGAAGTCGGTAACAACTGCAGCATACTCATCCAGATTCAAAGATGAATCCCTGAATACAGTCCAGTCTACTGATTCAAAGCAGTCCTGTAGGCACTCCTGTGCTTCCCTTGTCCAAACCTTCTTGGTCCTCACTACTGGTGCTGCAGTCTTCAGTCTCTGCCTTTACTCAGGGAGTAGAAGTACAGCCAGGTGATCAGACTTCCCAAAGTGAGGGTGTGGAACAGCACGGTAGGCATTCTTGATGGTGGTGTAGCAATGGCCCAGTGTGTTCTTTCCTCTGGTATTGCAAGTGATCTGTTGATGGTAATTGCTTAGTGATTTTTTTTCAGACTGGCCTGGTTAAAATCTCCTAAAATGATGGTGAAGGCGTTAGGATGTGCTGCTCCATGCATTGTTCAGATCATCTAAAGCCTGATTGACATTGGCCTGAGGTGGAATATACCAAAATGACCCTGGAGAACTCTAGTGGTAGGTAAAAAGGATGGCACTTAACTGCTAGTTATTCCAGGTCTGGTAAGCAGAATTGGGACAGCATTGATAGATTTGTGCATCAAGAAGAGTTGATCATGAGGCATACTCCTCCACCTCTGCTTTTGAGAGACACTATAGATCTATCCTGGCAGGGTATAGTAAACCCGTCGATCTGAATCGTTGCATTCGTTACAGAAGGGGTAGGGTTAACCATGGTTCTGTGAAACAAAGGACACATGCGGTCCTAATGTCCTTCTGATTCAGCACCCTAGCTCTGAGATCATCAGTTTTATTCACCAGAGACTGCATGTTTGCCAGCAAGATAGTTGGCATTGGGAGTTTAAAACCGATTTCCTTAAACATACTTGTATCCCTGATCTACATCCATGCTTCCCCCATGGAATCCTACATGGACCCTTCCATCCACAATCAGTGTTGTTTCCATCTTTGCCTCTACTTCTATTCCCCACTCTGGTCTCTTACCTCCTCTCACCTGCTATCACCCCACCATGGTGCCCCCCCTTCTTCCTCTTTTCACATGGTCTACTCTCCTCTGCTATCAGATACCTTCCTCTCCAGCCCTTTACCTTTATCACCCACCTATCTATCATTTTTTTCTATCCTCCTTCCCCTCTCCCCATCTTTTTATTTTGGCATCTTTCTTCTTCTTTTCTAGTCCTGAAGAAAGGTAGAACGAAATGTTTATTCATTTCCATAGATGCTGCCTGACCTGCTGAGTTCCTCTAGCATTGTGTGAGTGTTGCTTTGGATTTCCAGCATCTGCAGAATCTCTTGTGGTTATTTTTTTAAACTTTGTCTCTGTCTCAGTCTAACACTTAATAACACATGTCACTGCATCACAGGAAGAAGATGTATTATAGAGGGGACATCATGTTCCTGCTTATTAAAGGCCAGTTATTTCTCTGCAATGTCACCTTGCAGAGATGTATCCAAACAGCACAACTGGAGCATGGTCTTGATTCCCTTCTGACACAACTCTCCCTCCCACTTGCACCTCATTCTACTGCTCTTCCTTGCCAAATTCATTTTCACCTTCATCAAGATAAACTCAGTCCATGCTACACACACAAAATGCTGGAGGAACTAGGCAAGCAAGGCAATATCTAGGAAAATTGTACAGTCAATGTTTCAGGCGGAGACCCTTTGGCAGGACCGGAGAAAAAAAATTGCTGAGGAATAGATTTAAAATGTGGGGGGGAGGGGCGAGAGAAATCTGAAGGGAAGGGATGAAATAAAGAGCTGGGAGGTTGATTGGTGAAAGAGATACAGGGCTGGAGAAGGGGGAGTCTGATATAAAAGGACGGAAGGCCATGGAAGAAAGAAAAAGGGGGAGGAGCACCAGAGGGGGGTGATGGGCGGGCAAGAACATAAGGTGAGAGAGGGAAAAGGGGATAGGGAATGGTGAAAGGGAGGTGGGGAGGGCAGAATTACCAGAAGTTCGAGAAATCGATGTTCATGCCATCAGGTTGGAGGCTACCCAGACTCCAAGCTAAGTGTGGCCTCATCGTGACAGTGGACGAGGCCGTGGATAGACATATCAGAATGGGAATGGGAAGTGGAATTAAAATGGGTAGCCACTGGGGACAAAAAGTTCTGCACAGTGAACATACATGGTATTTATGGGTGTGGGGGGGGGGGAAGATTTTTTGCATTCACACGACTGTCTCTGCTGTTTGCAGGGGATAATGCCAAGTCATTCTCAAGTTCAAGTTTAATTGTCATTCAACTGTGGACACCCATGAATACAGTCAAGCAAAACAGCATTACTCCAGGGATAAGATGTGAAACACAATACCAACAGTCATACGCAGCACAAGGCACATATAGCACCTATCAGACAGCAGGAAACATACAGTCACAGAAAAAATATAATATAGCCCAAGTTCCTACATGACACGTCCGTGACATTAGGTATAATTTCACTTGCTCCACCACTGAAATGTTCCCACATCCTATGGACATACCTTCAAGGACTCTTCATCTCATGTTCTCAATATTTATTGTTTATTCATTTATTATTATTACTTCTTTTTTTGTATTTGCACAGTCTGTTGTCTTTTGCACACTAGTTATCCATCTTGTTGGGTGCGGTCTTTCATTGATTTAATAATGGTTATTGGATTTATTGACTATGTCTGCAAGAAAATGAATCTTGTATATGGCAACATGTACCTACTTTAATAATAAATTTACTTTGAACTATTGAACATACAGCTATAGCCTGATGTATGCATCTTCACTGTCCAGATGTTGCTGGGTTGAATGAAGAACCAATGAAATGACATTTGCTGTAGACCTGTTGTGCTGGTAGACAAATTGGAGCAGATCCAAGTGGCTTCTCAGGCAGGAGTTGATATGTTTCATCACCAGCCTCTCAAAGTACTTCATCACAGTGGATGTAAGTGCTACTGGACAGTGGTCATAGAGGCAGGTTACCACTGTTTTCTTGGGTACTGGTATAATTGAAGCCTGTTTGAAGCAGGTGGGTATCTCAGACTGCCAAAGTGAGGGGTTAAAGATGTCAGTTGAATATCTCTCAGCCAGGTACACATTCTAGGTCAAATGCTCTCCGCGGGTTCAGACTCCTGAAGGATGCTCCCGCGTCAGCCCCAGGTAATGAAATCGCATGGTCAACAGAGTCAGTGGGATTTCATGAAGGTATTGAGCTCATCTGGGAGAGAAGCCTTGTATATCATTTGGTTTTACTTTGTAGGAGGTGATAGCATTCAAACCCTGCCAGAGCTGTTGAGCATCCTTCTGTAATTCAAGAATTTCTATTGTACTTTTCATAGCCTTGGACACCCCCACCTCCCGATAGCAACTGAAGTAGTCTTGAAGTGTGGTTATTAGGTAAGATAGCAACCAATTGGTACAGAGAAGTTTCCTAGACAGTATTGACGCTAATGATCATGTGATCCACTTAAGGTGTCAGTGGAGAGACAGAAATTGGTCATGACATCTATCATAGGTCTGTTCTGGACCTTCCAGACCACAATTGAACATGATGCCAAATTAAACTAAATGTCTTCCGTCTGTACAAGTTCCTATCCCTCCATTCCAAGCATATTCATGGTATACATAAAAGCAGGTGAGACTCAATTTAAAAGTGGCACTTTACTGTCGGTACCTTCTGTACAGCTTTGAAGTACCAGGGTTTCAGCATGGCACCTCCAAGAGGACAACAACCTAGCAATGGCTTGGAGGCTACACTGGCTGGAGTCAGGTTTTTATGCTTTGGCTGTTGGTAGGATCACACATGCCAAAAAGGCCAAATCTGAGTGTGGTCCACTGATCCTGCAGGTTCAGGGGTTCAGCTCAGGGCTAATCGTCCTGACTGGTCAAACAAAACTGTCATGGAAACAGCAATGAAGAAGCCTTCTACATCTGAGCGCAGCCAAGGACAGCTAGAGATAGAGGACCTTCATTACTGCCCTAAATGCCAGCGGTATAATGGGCAGTAACCAGCATGGTACTTGAACCAGCAGCCCTCTGGCATAACAGTGTGGATGCTGCAACTAAGGCATGGATAATACTTGAATCCAAGGTCACCTGGCTGAAGAATATTCAGGGGGCTAAAACAGAGACAAAGGAACCTTACAAATACAAGAGCACATGCGTTCAAGCTAAGAACAGGAAAAGTTTAAAGGAGACGTGCAGAGGAGGTATATTGTTTCTTACACAGGGAGAGGTGGGGGCCTGAAATGGGTGGAAACAGAAATGATAGTGGCTTTTAAGCAGCTTTTAGATAGACACACAACAGCACGGACTGGAGGGACAAGGATTTTGTACAGAAGATTTCACTTAATTTGGCATTGTGTTCACTGCAGACATTGTGGTCCAGAAGGTCTGTCCTGATGCTATACTGTCCTGTTTCCTGTGATTTTTTTTTTTGAGTGTGACATAACAACACAACTAAAAGAGCTGTTGCGTCTCTGCTGCCGTGACTCAGGTGCATTCCTGGTTCATATAATTGTGTAGATTTCAGCTGTGCTCTCTGTTTGGTTGTTTAGTTAGCCAGTGAAAAATTACTTCACACTTAAAAATGAGTGTGTAGTTGAGCTGTAAGACTAGAAGGGAGCTGATGAGAATGTGGGAGAATGAAGAAAAGGATTACTGTAAGATCTGCCAACCTGTTGGGGTCATCTGTTGTGTTCAGTGTTTCCAGTGTGACCTCATCTACATTGGTGAGGCCCGATGTAAACTGGGGGACCGTTTTGTCAAACACTTCCACTCCATCCACCAAAAGTGGAATTTCCTGATGGCCAACCATTTTAATTCCTACCACCATTCGTGTTCTGACAAGTCAGTCCATGGCCTCCTCTTTGGCCACAATAAGGCTACCGTCAGGTTGGAGGAGCAACACCTCATATTTCGTTTAGGCAGCTTCCAACCTGATGGCATGAACGTCGATTTCTCCTTCCAGTAATCTTGTTTTTCTATTCCCTTCCCCCTTCCATCTTCTTCTATTCTTCACTTTGGCATCTCACCTGCCCATCATCTCCTGCTGGAGTTCCTTTTTCTTCCCTTTTTCCCATGCTCCACTCTCCTTTCCTATCAGATTCTTTTTCTCCCTTTACCTTTCCCACACACCTGGCTTCACTTATCACCTTCTAGCTAGTTTTCCTTCCCCCCTCTCCCCACCACCATTTTATTTTAGCAACTTCCTGCTTCCTTTCCAGTCTTGATGAATGGTTCGGCCCAAAATATCAACTGTTCATTCACTTCCACAGATACTGCCTGACCTGCTGAGTTCCTCCAGTGTGTGTTACTGTAGAATTAATGTCAATGGGTGCTTGATGGTTAGTGTGAACTCAGAGGACTGAACAGCCCATTTCTACACTACAAGACTGTGACTCCATAAACTGTTGGCTGAGGGACTTGGAGTACTGTGAACAGTTTTGGAACCTTTATCTGAGAAAGGATGTGCTGGCTTTGGAGGGTCCTGAGAATGATCCTCGGAATGAAAAGGTTAACATATAATAAGCTTCTGATGGCTCTGGGCCTGTACTTGTTGGAGTTTAGAAGAATGAAGGTGGATCTCACTGAAATCTACTGAATATCAAAAAAACTAGATAGAGTGGATGTAGAGAGGATGTTTCCTATAGTGGGAGGTCTAGGTCTAGAGGGCACAGCTTCAGAGCAGAAGAATGTCCATTTAGAACAAAGATGAGGATGAAGTGCTTTAACAAGAGGGTGGAATTCATTGTACCCTCAGCTGAGGAGGGCAGATGATTCTGTATATTTGAAGTGGAGGTTGATAGGTTCTTGATTACTATAACTAGGGGGCATAGCCTCAAGATTCGGAGGAGTAGATTTAGGATGGAGTTGAGGAGGAACTGCTTTTCCCAGAGAGTGGTGAATCTGTGGAATTCGCTGCCCAATGAAGCTGTGGAGGCTACCTCAGTAAGTATATTTAAGACAAGATTGGATAGATTTTTGCATAGTAGGGGAATTAAGGGTTTTGGGAAAAAGGCAGGTAGGTGGAGATGAGTCCATGGGCAGATTAGCCATGATCTTATTGAACTGTAGGCTTGTCGGGCCAAATGGCCTACCCCTGCTCCTATTTCTTACCTTATGTTATTTTATGTTGATTACTCAGGGCGTAAAAAGCTTACAGGAAGAAGGCAGAAAAATGAGGTTCAGAGAGATAGTAAATCAGCCATGATGGAATGGTGGAGAAGACTTGATGGGCCAAATGGCCTAACTCTGTTCCTATTTTTTATGGTCTTATGGGTTCACATTGACTGGGAAAGTAAGCTTCCAACTTCATGCTGGATAGGCATTTTTCATAGGATTCCCACGGCTGAGAAAGTGCTGATCCCAGTCATCAGCCAGAGGTGTGAGTCACTTGTAGGCTGCCCAGCACAATCTTCACTTATAAGATTTGACATAAACAATATACTTCACTGTATGATTCAATGTACGTGTGACAAATAAAGCTAATCTTTAAACTGTCGCCAAATCACAAAACTCTAGAATAGTTGGTGTTGGGTCTGAAGATGAGACAATTTATAACGTGTAAAAGGGACTTACTTTATTTGACCTCAACCAGTTTCATTTAGAAATGTTAGAAATTTGTACTATTCCCCCCATCTGTGCAAGTGAGACCACTTTCATCTACATAACAACAGTTCCTGTGCTTCAGTGCTGTGCTATAAGATCTTTCAGTGAAGTAATTAAGTATTACATAAACACAAGTATTTCTTTCTCTCCCAACCACTTTTTCAAAAGCCTCACTGCCTGTCAACATCAAGAGGAGAAAAAAATCTGTGGGCAGGATGAATTGCATCTTTCACCATATTAATTTTCTCTTTGTGAAAAGCTCATTTGTACTTTTCCAATGCAGTTTTAACACAGTATTTTGTCATTTCAATTAAATTGCTGGCTCTAAAACAGATGGCATTTATTTTTTTATTTAATAAAACAAAACCATAATTGCGATGTTTTCATATGTGTTTTTGATGTGGTTTGCTCTTGGCTGGTTGAGTAAAATATCCACAGAGCTAGACATAAATTTTGCAATAAAAAATGATTTAAGGTCTAGCTGCTGTTCAGAATTGAAACAACACATAGAGCAACAGGAACAGCCTTCTACAAAAATGAAGCTGAGGACCAGTGGGCTATACTTGTTCAAGGGCCTATTGTCTATATTTAGAAGAAAGAACATTACAGACCCTTTAGCCCACAATATTGTGCCGACATTTTAAAGAATAGTAGTAGGCAGCCATTGATCCCAGGGGATCATGGGTTTGCACCTCTGGTGGACTGTGTCCTCTCAGGGTGCAAGCCTGGGTGGGAAGATTTGAAGAACCGGCTGCTGCCCATGCAGCAGGTTCCCTCTCCCCACGTCACTGATGTAGTCCAAGGGAGGGGCAAGCAAGCGCCAATACAGCTTGACACCAGTGTCGTCACAGAGGTTGCCAGAATGAAGTTCAAAACAACATCAAACTGCCTTAGGCATCCTGGCTCCAGATTTCTTCCTTGGGGTTTACTCCCGAAGCCTTTCCCATGGGTGGGTATGGCCGCAAGGCAGAGGAGGTTTAAAATCAGAGTTTTCCTTCTCCTAGGAGGGCTACCGTCCAAGGCTGATGAGCCCCACCTGCCCAAAACATCTGGTTTTGAGACACCAGTGTTTTGCCTTTGGCCCCTCTCTTGTCAGTAGAAACAGTTCAGTCGGGCCTAGTAGCTAAGCCACATGTGAAGGCCAAGAGTTGGACTTGGTTGTCAGAGGCTGTTAGAGATGCTCGCCATTTGCAGCACTTTATAGGTAGTGGGAACTTATCCCCACTACCACCCACGGCTATGACAAACTTAGGAACCTTTTGAGGAACAAACTAATAGTTTCATTTTAAATAGTGACACATCACAGTTTTTAAACTGTCTATGGATATTAAAGGCGGTCTGCTTATTTAGTGGGTTATCTTCCTGGACATAATCAGGGCAACTTAGACCATAAGACCATAAGACCATAAGACATAGGAGCAGAATTAGGCCATTTGGCCCATCGAGTATGTTCCGCCATTCCATTATGGCTGATCCCTATCCCACTCAGCCCTATACACCTGCCTTCTCGCTGTATCTTTTGATGCCCTTACCGGTCAGGAAACAACCAACTTCTGCCTTAAATGTACCAATGGACTTGGCCTCCACCGCAGTCTGTGGAGAGCATTCCACAGATTCACTACTCTCCCGCTAAAACATTTTCTCCTTACCTCTGTTCTAAAGGGTTGCCCCTCAATTTTGAGGCTGTGCCCACTAGTTCTAGATTCCCACACCATAGGAAACATCCTCTCCATATCCATCCTATCTAGTCCTTTCAACATTTGGTAAGTTTCAAGCAGATGCCCCCCCCCCACCCGTATTCTTTTAAATTCCAGTGAGTACAGACCCAAAGCTGCCAAATGCTCTTCATATGCTAACCTGGAATCATCCATGCGAACCTCCTCTGGATTTTCTCCAATGACAAAACATCCTTTCTGAGATATGGAGCCCAAAACTGTTGACAATACTCCAATTGTGGCCTGATTAGTGTCTTATAGAGGCTCAGTATTATCTCCTTGCTTCTATATTCTAATCCCCTTGAAATAAATGCCAACATTGCACTTGCTTTCTTTTCCACAGACTTAACCTGTAAATTAACTTTCTAGGAGTCTTGCACGAGGACTCCTAAGTCCCTCTGCACCTTTGATGTTTGAACCTTCTCCCCATTTAGATAATAGTCTGCACTGTTATTTCTTTTACCAGAATGCATTATCATACATTTCCCAATGGTGTATTCTATGTGCCCCTTTTTACTCTTCTGATGGTAGGTTTCTGAACAGTGGCATTAACACTTTCTCCTTCTACAGGTGTTCAAAGTTCAAAGTAAGTTCATTATCAAATTACATATATGCCACCATATACTACCCTGAGATTCACTTTCTTGTGTGCATTCATAGTAGAACAAAGAAATACAATAGAATTAATAAAAAACTACATTCAAACAAAGACTGACGAACAACCAAGGTGCAAAAGAAGACAAACTGTGCAATAATAATATTAATAAATACTGTAAATAATTAACTAATACTAAGAACAGGAGTCCATAGGTTGTGGAGTCAGTTAAGGAGAGTAAAGCTGGTTCCAGTATTTTCTGTTTTCATTTCAGATTTCCAGAACCTACCTTTGCTTGATATGAAGGCTAAGGAAATTTAGCTTTCCCCTGTTGATCCTCACCAATTTTTATAGATGCACAATAGAAAACACCCTGTCCATATGTATCAGAGATTGATATGGCAACTGCTCTGCCTATTAGTGCAAGAAAATTATGAGAGTTGTGGACATCACTCAGGCTATCATGAAAACCAGTCTCCACTCCATAGACTCTGTCAATATGTCCCACTACCTCAGGAAAACAGCCAACGTATTCAAAGACTGATCTGACCCAATATTCACTCTTTTCCCTGCTTCCTTCAGGCAGAAGATACAAAAGCTGGTAAACACAGAGCAGCAGGTCGAGAACAGATTGTGACACACAAAATGCTGAAGAAACGCAACTCTTTAAGGAAGGGAATAAATAGTGAATGTTTATTCAATAGGAGAAGGTGGGAAGTGCACTCTTCCCTCCCCCATCTTATTATTCTGGCCTCCTCCCCTTTCTTTTCCAGACCTGGTGAATGGTTTTGGCCTAAAACTTTGACTGTTAATTTCCCTCCATAGATGCTGTCTGGCATGCTGAGTTCCTCCAGCATCTTGTCTGGATTTTCAGCATCTGCAGAATTTCTTGTGTTTGTGATCTCTCTGTTAGTCGAGTGTTAAGAGACTGTTGAATAGACCTCTTTTATGATAAAGATGAACCACATTACAAACTATATTCTGTTCCTGCTATGAGAAAATCTGCAGAGGCCAGAAATCCATGCCCGGTCTCCTGAGTTCCTCCAGCATTCTGTGTCTGATTATGTTGCTGCTTTTCCCTTTGTACTGCTTCAATGTACTAATGTTTTAGAATGATCTATTTGGATGACATGCAAAAATGTTTGTCATTAGATCTTAGTACATGTGATAATAATAAACAAATTACCATTTAATTTATATCAGAATTAACTTTAATATCACCGGCATATGTCATGAAATTTGTTGTAATGAAACAGCAGTACATTGCAATACATAATAGAAAAAAAACTGTGAAGTACAGTAAGTATATATAAATAGCTAAATTGGATAAGTAAAGCAAATAAAAGAAATAAAAACGTAGTGAGGTAGTGTTCATGGTTTCAATGTCCATTTAGGAATCAGATGGCAGAGGGGAAGAAGCTGTTCCTGAATTGCCAACTGCGTGCCTTCAGGCTTCTGTACCTTCTTCCTATGGCAATAATGAGAAGAGGTCATATCCTGGATGATGATGGTCTTTAGTGATGGATGCTGCTTTTTTGATGCATCACTCCTTGAAGATGCCTAGGATACTACAGAGACTAGAGCCCATGATGGAGCTGATTAAGTTTACAACTCTTTGCAATGCTATCTAATAGACACCCCATACCTGACAATGATGCAGCCAGTTAGAATGGTACATCTGTCAAAATTTGTGAGCGTTTTTAATGACATACCAAATCTCTTCAAACACCTGATGAAAGATAGCCACAGTCGTGCCTTCTTTACGGATGCATTGATATGTTGGGTCCAGGTTAAGTCCTCGGAGATATTGACACCTAGGAACTTGAAATTGTTCACTCTTTCCACTTCTGATCCCTCAATGAGGACTGGTGTGTGTTCCCTCATTTTAACCTCTCTGAAGTCCATAATCAGTTCTATAGCCTTACTGATGTTGAGTACTGGTTATTGCTGCAACTCCACTCAACTAGCTGACATATCTTGCTCCCGTACACCCTTTCGTCATCATCTGAGATTCTGCCAACAATTGTTGATTGTCAGCAAATCTATAGATGGCATTTGAGCTGTGCCTAGCCACACAGTCATGGATGTAGAGAGAGAAGAGCAGTGGCTAAGCACATATCCCTGAGATGCACCAGTGACGATTGTCAGTAAGGTGGAGATGTTATTTCCATTCCACACAGACTGTGTAAGAAGCCGAGGATCCAGTTGCAGAGGGAGGTACAGAGGCCAAGATTCTGGAGTTTTCAATCAGAACTGTAGGAATGATGGTGTAAAACTGTAGGAATGATCGCTCCAACATTACTTCACCTTGCTAGAACATCATAACATTCTTCTTAAAAAGCCAACTATCTGAGAAACACTTGTTCCAGAAAAGGTTCCCAGATTTTCATGGTAAAACTTTCAAGATTACCAGATAGAAATCAAATCTTTCCAAAATAATCACAGGGTAGTTTTTTGATTGTGCAGCCAATCTGACAAATTTCTGATTTCTCGTCTATTCTCAAACCCAGTGCAAGGTCTGACATCTTATTTAATACATTCCATGTATACATTTGTGCATAAAACAAAGCTTTTAAAGTAATCAATTTTCCAATTTTTTTGTAGAAAAATAGCTGAAATAGAACCCAGAAATGTGAGACTTTAACTGTCAAAAATGTATTCATCACACTCTTAAAGTTTATAACTTCCTTCTCAAGGGCTAACTTCCTGGCTTCATACACATTAAAATGCTTCAATGTTAAAAGTGCACAGCGCTGCATTGCTTTATTGGCAAAGAAAGGGTAATGGAGTTCTCTGTTTTCCATGCAACTAGAAATGCCTTCAGCCTGAATGTGTTTATGGTGTTGTTATAAGCAGTAATCTTTAAATCATGGGAACAAATGCTAAGTGATTTTAAACCTCTTTTAACTTCAGGAGTTTCCATTACTAACATCCACCTCACACTGGAAATGAAACAAGAGTTTGGAAGCTGTGAGGCAGCTGTGTTGCTCACAGGGATGAAATTCCAGCTCTCAGACTCTGCACAACTATAATACCAGAGTGAAAGACTGGAAAATGTGGGGAAAGCAGCTAACCATATTAATTGCACAAAATACCATCCCACGTCAAATCCGGACTGGACTGGAGAGGTGAAACTCTACCTTACTTCCCACAGTCAGGGCCTTCAAGAAAGTTCAAAGTTCAAATTCTATTTATTATCAAATTACATATACATCACTATATCAAAAGTTTTCAAAGTCTCAGAGTGTACTTATTACCAAAGGATGTATAAATTATACAACCTTGAGGTTTGTTTGCTTACCGGCAGACGCAAAGCAAGGAACCCGAAAGAACCCAATTTAAAAAAAATAAGACCACATCCCAAAGCCCACAAAGAAAGAGAAAAAACAAATCATATAAACAATAAAAGCGAACAACAACAACAGCATTCCGAACTGAACTGAGTCCTTAGAGCCAAGTCCCCGGAGTAGGCCCAAAGCCTCCCTATTCAGTTTATCAAATTAATGGGCAAATCACCACAAAGTTCACAGATATGAAGCTCAGCAGCCTTAGCGTCATGGAGAGAAAAGGCTCCAGACTAACTGGGCCTATGTTTAAATTGTCCAAACCTCAAACTAGGACCCGGCCCCACTGCCAGCAAATCGTTCTGAAGAAGCCATTCACAACCTCTCCAAATCGGCTCAACACCCAGAGTGATCCAACCTCACCTAACTCTTGATACCCTTCCTTTCCTGTCTATATGGGCCGGCATTTAGATTGTTCAAGCAGCGGATTGTACCTTGCATTAGAATCGCTCTGGGACTTGAACATGCTGCCCAGTGATTTGCATAGGATCTGGATTTCACTGCTGAAGCCATATACCATATACAACCTGAGAATCATTTTCTTGCAGGCATTCACAGTAAATATTAGAAACACGATAGAAACAATGAATGACGACACTCAACAGGACGAACAAACAACCAATGTGCAAAAAACAATGAAGTGTGGAAATACAAAAAGGGAATAATAACAATAATAAATAAATAGATAGATAGATAAATAAATAAATATCCAGCACATGAAATGAAGAGTCCTTGAAAGTAAGTCCATAGGTTGTAGGAATAGTTCAATGATGGGACAAGTGAAGTTACTTTATTTTGAAAATTACTTTACTTTATACATTATTGACGCCAAACAATTGATACTAGAACGTACAATCATCACAGCAATATTTGATTCTGCGCTTCCCACTCCCTGGATTACAAATATTAAATATTAAAAATAGTTAAAATTAGTAAATATTAAAAATTTAAATTATAAATCATAAATAGAAAATAGAAAAATGGGAAGTAAGGTAGTGCAAAAAAACCGAGAGGCAGGTCTGGATATTTGGAGGGTACAGCCCAGATCCGGGTCAGGATCCGTTCAGCAGTCTTATCACAGTTGGGAAGAAGCTGTTCCCAAATCCGGCCGTACGAGTCTTCAAGCTACTGAGCCTTCTCCCGGAGGGAAAAAGGACGAAAAGTGTGTTGGCTGGGTGGGTTGTGTCCTTGATTATCCTGGCAGCACTGCTCCGACAGCGTGCGGTGTAAAGTGAGTCCAAGGACGGAAGATTGGTTTGTGTGATGTGCTGCGCCGTGTTCATGATCTTCTGCAACTTCTTTCGGTCTTGGACAGGACAACTTCCATACCAGGTTGTGATGCACCCTAGAAGAATGCTTTCTACGGTGCATCTATAAAAATTAGTGAGGGTTTTAGAGGACAGGCCAAATTTCTTTAGTTTTCTCAGGAAGTAAAGGTGCTGGTGGGCCTTCTTGGCAGTGAACTCTGCTTGGTTTGACCAAGTCAGGTCATTTGTGATATTGACCCTGAGGAATTTAAAGCTTTCGACCTGTTCCACTTGCGCACCACCGATGTAAATTGGGTCGTGCGGTCCGCTACTCCTTCTGAAGTCAAAGACCAATTCCTTCGTCTTGCTGATGTTGAGGGATAGGTTATTGTCTTCGCACCATGTCACCAGGTTCTTAATTTCCTCTCTGTACTCAAACTCATCATTACCCGAGATACGGCCTACAATTGTTGTGTCATCAGCAAACTTATATACAAGTTATTCACTCTGGTTCAAGAATCTGATGGTTGAAGCTTAATAACTGTTCTTGAACCTGGTGGTGTGGATTGTGAGACTCCTGTACCTCCTTCCTGATGACAGAAAGAGATGGAAAAGTATCATACTATGCAACTTTCTTCCAATATAGAAGTATACTATTTGGCCCATTGATTCTATACCAGCTCTGGGGGTAATCCCAATAAATCCCATTGCTCCTTTTATTTCTCTGAAATCCATTCACTCTCCTATCAACTTCACGCTGATCCTCCTGTCACTTGGGATATTTTACAGTGGCCACGTAGGACGGCGCAGTCGCACAGCCCAGGTGCAATCAGCTGCCATCTAAGTGGAGTTTGCATATTCTTCCTGTGACCATGCTTGCTTCCTCCAGCATCCCACAATAGTGTGGCAGTTAGAGCAAAGCTATTAGAGCCCGGGGTGTTCTGGAGTTCAGAGTTCAATTCTGGCGCAATCTGAAAGGGGTGTACTCACTCCCCATGCAACGCATGGGCTTTCCCTGGGTGCTCCCGCGGAAATGAATAAACAGTTGACATTTTGGGCTGAGACCCTTTGTCAGGACCATCAACTGTTCATTCCTTGTCAGTGAAGTTCTTCTTGATCATATCCAAGAGCTGCATGAACTCCTCAGAGTTGCCTGCAGAGCCAATCAGAGACTCTAATGTCGAACAGCTGTGAATTCAATCCAAAAGCCAATTAGCAGCTGGGGTGTTGAAATAGGGCATTACTGTCAGGAAGGTTCATGTTTGTTGAGACTAATCATAGTTGTAACTGTCAGACCTTCAGTAAACATACTGGTCTCCTGGAGTCAAATTAACAACCAAAGAATTAGCTCAGTCTTTAATTCCCCATTATTAAGCCAATTTGGATTTCGTCCCTAAAATCAGTGAATCATCAAACAGGAAGAATAATATGTGTAGCACATATAAGTATATAAAGTTTAAGTAATAGATTATCTCTCACTCCTCCCTTACTCTCTTTCACTTTCTCACATTCACTCTCTTTAATTCTCTCTCTCTAATTCCCTTCCCATTCTTGAACCTTCTCAATCCCCCATCTACCTGTCATCCTCCCCCTCCTTTCGACCTCTCTCACCTTCCCCTCTCCTCTTCCCCCCCACCTTCCCCTCTCTTCTCCCCATCCACCTTCCCCTCTCCTCTTCTCCCCTCCACCTTCCCCTCTCCTCTTCTCCCCCTCCACCTTCCCCTCTCCTCTTCTCCCCCTCCACCTTCCCCTCTCCTCTTCTCCTCTCCACCTTCCCCTCTCCTCTTCTCCCCCTCCACCTTCCCCTCTCACCCTCTTCTTCCCCTCCACCTTCCCCTCTCCTCTTCTTCCCCTCCCCCTTCCCCTCTCCTTTTCTTCCCCTCCACCTTCCCTCCTCTTCTCCCCTCTCTCACACAGTCCCAGACTCTCAACATTGAGGAATGTTCACTTTCACTCCATTTCTTGAGCTGTGGAATTATAGTGAAACAGCATGGAAATAGCACAGGCCCTTCGGCCTAACTGACCCACGCTTACCAAAATGCCCCATCCACACTCGTCCCTTTTTCAGCATTTAGCCTATTCCTTTCCAATCTATGCATCTGTACCTGTCCAGCTGGTTAACCCTCTACTCTTACATTAGCCTCCATTTTTCTTTCATCCATGTACCCAAAAAGTTTCTTCTTGTTGTCGCTGTTGAGTGCCGTTGACTCTTGGCGACCCTATGGATAGTGTAGTTGTTGTCCATAGGGTTTTCGTGGCAGGATACAGAAGTAGATTGCAAGGCCTTTCTTCTGTGCAGATACATCTGCAGCCCAGTTGGGATCCCGATGGATTCGAACTCAGGACCATCCACCTCAGAGTCCAGAGTCCAGTGCTGATGCCACTACATGACTGGTTGGATCAAAAAGTCTCTTAAATCTCCCTAATGTATCTGTCTGTACCACCACACATGGCAGGGTGTTCCATGCACTTACTACTCTCTTTTTAAAAAAAACGACTTCTGACTGGTGGGGGATGTCAGAGGTACTACTATTACTACTGCTACGTCAACGCCGGCCACCTAGGCCTGAGTCGACGTAGTAGTAGTACCTCTGACACCCCTCACCCATGTGCTTTCCGCTAATCACATTAAAATTATGCCCTGATGTATTGGCCATTTCTGCCCCAGTAGCAATCCACTCTCTCTCTATGCCTCTTATCACCTTACACCTCTATCGTCTCTTCTCCTCCTTCACTCCAAAGGAAAAAACCCTCATAAGACATGCTCTCTAATCCAAGCAGCATTTTGGTAGATCTCCTCTGCACCCTCACTAAAGCTTCCACATGCTTCCTATACTGAGGTGACCAAAACTGAACACAATATTCTAAGTGACATCTAACCAGGGCTTTATAGAGCTACAACATGACCTCATGGCACTTGAACTCAATCTGCTGACCAATGAAGGCCAACACACCCTATGCCTTCTTAGCAACCCTCAAATTGAGTGGAAACATTGAGGGATCTGTGAATGTGGGCCAGAAGACCCCTCTGTTCTTCCACACTGTTAAGAATCCTGCCATAACTTTGTATTCTGCCTTCAATTTTGACCTCCCAAAGTGAATCAATTCACACTTTTCCAGATTGAACTCTATCTACCACTTCTCAACCCAGCTTTGCATCCTAACAATATCTTGTAACCTACGACAGCCTGCTACGCTATCCACAACACCACCAATCTGCTATGAAGCTTTATGTAACATTACATAGACAATTTAAAGGATAATCTCTTCATTGTTCATGGTGAGGAGACTCACTTTGTTTTTCCTTGACAGCTGATGAGGAACCTTCACTATCATCACATTCTCTCTGCCCTCTCTGCTTACTCATGTCACATGCTAATCACTCAGCAGTTCAAATCTTCTTAGTGTTTAAGGAATGACATTAGAATGCTCTTATCTGTTTATCAGTCATGAGGTAGTAACAATAAAGACAGCCTCCATCCAAATGGCTTGTACAGAAAAACTGAATAAGAGTGAAGGTAGGGTTTTGGTTGGGAATTTCTCTTCAGAGAGAAGGAAAACATGAAAACGTCAATTTAATTAAATCTGTAAAAACTCTCGCAAATAGCCACATTGAGTGACCTATCCTTGCTCAGGCTCAGGTTCAGAATCAGAATCAGCTTTAATATCTCTGGCCTATGTCATAAAATTTTTTGATCTTGAAGTTTTGCAGCAGCACTACTATGCAATATATAACAATGAAAACTATAAATTACAATACGAAGTATATATTAGAATAAACCAAATTTAATAGGTAGTGCAAAAATAAAGAGAAAAACGTACTGAGCTTGTGTTCGTGGGTTCATTGTCCATTCAAATTCTGATGGTGGAGGGGAAGAAGTTGTCCCTGAATCATTGAGTGTGTGTCTTCAGACTCCTGTACCTTCTCCTTGATGGTAGCAATGAGAAGAGGGCATGTCCTGGGTAATGATGGATGCCACCTTCTTGATGTCTTGCTTTCTGAAGGTGTCCTGGACTTCATCAACCTCAGGATCTACACAGAAACTTGAACTGCAGATGAAAGGCAGGTTACCTGACAGGTTAACAGATCCCTAGGGGATTACATAGGTCATTAGACTGCTAATAATAATATATAATGGCAGGGCAGAAAGCATTACAACAGGAAACTCTTATGACAAGTGTAGGAAGAATTTATTCTCTTCTTTCCGTTCTGGCTTAAAGTAGTTCTGGTTAAAGTAGTACTTAGAATGATTTGAGGTTGTCAGTTTACCATGCTATTTAAAAGCTGGTATTAGCACTAATATTGAAATATCGGGCTAGACACAGTAAGAACTAACATAATATCCAATAATCCTATACAGATTTTCAATGAATGTACTTCTCACATGCGGTGGTTGTCTGTCATGTCCAACAATAACAGGAAGCCTGTGTGGGAGAGTTTTTCAACATGGAAAAGCCATTGCACTGGGCCAGTTCTACTCTCCTGACCTCAGAAGTCTGAGTCCACTGGTACAAACAAGTGTCACAACCTGGCGTCTTCCTTGGTTGCAATGGATGACCATGACTTCTTCTGTACTTTGTCATGTCCTTCAATCACCATGGAGTAATGCAGAGCCACCTTCTTGGCCATTGGATCTCGCTGTAAGCCTGATCTACCCAGACTGCTGGAGCTGACATGCTAGAACAGTCATGACCCTATCGCTCTGGGGTATGAGGTCTGCCGGCTACCCTCACCTAGGTTTTGTCCACCTGCCAAAGTGGGGTACCAGAGAGTGGTTGCTGTCACATTCAAGCAAATACTTGGAGCCACAAGTGAAAGCTGCGAGTCCGGTAGTGACCAAAGGTGAGTGAGCAGTCCTGGAATGGATGTGACAAGCCTCTGCACCGGAGGTGCTACGCCTCCCTGGACACCCATTATACCCTGCTTCTTAGATATAACGCCTCCATTAGACACATCCATACAGCACTTGAAGATAGCCTCCTCCCTTTTCGACTCTTTCTCTTTCCCTTTCAAAGCTTATTTCTCACTTCCTCGAGTTCTGTACTACAAAGTTCATGACCTATGTCGGTGATAATAACCTTGCTTCTGAATCTGGTTCTGAAGTAAGGTCATTTTCTGTCCACAGATACTGATTCTCCTGATATGGTTTAAATTTGATATGAAGATATGATGATGTGATATGAATATGAGAAGTGATTCATTCCTAAGATGGTGCGATCAATGGTGAGATGATAAGTAGACTGAGACTATACTTCCCAAAGTTTGAAAGGAAGAGATGATTCTATGAAACACAAAAAGTTATTGTTAGGCTTGGCAGGGTAAATGCTGAGATGATGTTTCTCTTGACTATCATAATCCAATTCTCTAGAATATCATAATCCAAAGATAACTATCTCAAAGTAAGTAGTCAGTCATTCAGGGCGGAAATGTAGAGCAATACCCTCTCCCTGGGGTTAGTTAATAGACTCTCTGGATTTCTCCATCAAAAGTATTGAAGATACTCACTTCCTAAGCATACTTAAGGTGGAACTCAAGAGATTATTGGGTATTTTATAGAATTAAGGGATATGAGATGAGTGAATGGTGCTGAGGTATAACATTAGCCATGATATTTTGAATGGTAGAGAAGCTGATCAGTTTATTTTTAGTTCCTAATACTTACATACTAGCAAACTGCCCAGCTGAACATTTCAAGTCATTTATATTTTGTCTTATACCTCCAGCAGCTGCAGTATTTGGCTTGTGGATTACTGAATGTGGTAAATGTTCTCATTCCAAAAATGTAGCACCCTTGGCTTGACAGGTCAAGATTCCACCTTCATATACAAAGCAGGAGAAATGAAACACAAGAGATCCTGCAGATGTTGGAAACGCACAAAAAATTGCTGGAGGAACTCAGTAAGGCAGGCAACATATATGCAGAGCAATAAACGGTTAATGTTTTGGGTTGAGACCTATTTGCCCACAATCAATAGAAGAATGACCAGATAGACTGTCAGAATGACATAATTTCTTCAGTGGTTCGAACGGGACACGACTGCGCAAGCACATGGAGGTCGGCCAGTGAGAAGAGCAGAAAGAGTTTAAAAAGAAGACATCTTTACAGAGCGGGTATTGGAGGAGCGGGCGTCCGCGTAGAGCAGGAAGGCTTTGGCTCAATGGGGCTTCGGCGATAAAGGGTCCAGGCGAGGTAGGTTATCTGTTAAGAATACAAACAGAAAGTATGTATGTGGGGCCAGTTTTCTGTGCCGGATGTCAGTTGTGGGAGGCCCTGGAGACTCCCAGCCTTCCGGACAGCCGCATCTAAGCCAGGTGCATCGAGCTGCAGCTCCTTAGGGACCAAGTCAGGGAACTGGAGATGCAGGTCGATGACCTTTGTCTGGTCAGGCAGAATGAGGAGGTGATAGACAGCAGCTATAGGCAGGTAGTCACTCCGGGGCCTGGGGAGACAGATAAGTGGGGAACAACCAAGAGAGGGAATGGCAAGAAACAGATGCTAGAGAGTACCCCTGTGGCTGTTCCCCTTAACAATAAGTACTCCTTTTTGAGTACTGTTGGGGGAGACGGCCTACCTGGGGGGAAGCAACAGTGGTCGTGCCTCTGGCACAGAGTCTGGCCCTGTGGCTTAGAAGGGTAGGGAAAGGAAGAGGATGGCAGCAGTAACAGGGGACTCTATAGTTAGAGGGTCAAACAGGCGATTCTGTGGATGCAGGAAAGAAACGCGGATGGTAGTTTGCCTCCCAGGTGCCAGGGTCCGGGATGTTTCTGATCGCGTCCACGATATCCTGCATTGGGAAGAACAGCCAGAGGTCATAGTACATATTGGTAACCAACGACATAGGTAGGAAAAGAGAGGAGGTCCTGAAAACATACTACAGGGAGCTAGGAAGGAAATTGAGAAGCAGGACCTCAAAGTTAGCAATCTCGGGGTTACTGCCTGTGCCACGGGACAGTGAGTATAGGAATAGAATGAGGTGGAGGATAAATGCATGGCTGAGGGATTAAAGCAGGGGGCAGGGATTCAGACTTCTGGATCATTGGGACCTCTTCTGGGGCAGGTGTAACCTTTACAAAAAGGATGGGTTGCACTTGAATCCCAGGGGAACCAATATCCTGGCGGGGAGGTTTGCTAAGGCTATTGGGGAGAGTTTAATCTAGAATTGCTGGGAGGTGGGAACCAAACTGAAGTGATGGAGAAATGAGAGGTTGGCTCACAAATAGAGAAAGCTTGGAGACAGTGTGAACGGGAGGACAGAGAAGGGACGCAGGTGATAGAGAAGGGATGCACTCAGACCGATAGTTTGAGATGTGTCTATTTTATTGCGAAGAGTAATATGAATAAAGTGGGTGAGCTTAGAGCATGGATCAGCACTTGGAGCTATAATGTTGTGGTCATTACAGAGACTTGGATGGTGGAGGGGAAGGAATGGCTACTTCAAGTGCCAGGCTTTAGATATTTCAGAAAGGACAGGGAGGGAGGCAAAAGAGGTGGGGACGTGGCACTGTTGATCAGAGGTAGTGTCACAGCTGCAGAAAAGAAAGAAGTCTTGGAGGGGTTGTCTACTGAGTCTTTGTGGGTGGAAGTTAGGAATAATCAGGGGTCAACAACTCTACTGGGTGCTTTTTATAGACCACCCAATAGTAACAAGGACATTGAGGAGCAGATAAGGAGACAGATTCTGGAAAGGAGTAGTAATAACAAGGTTGTTGTGGTGGGAGATTTTAATTTCCCAAATATTGATTGGCATCTCCCTAGAGTGAGGGGTTTAGATGGGGTGGAGTTTGTTAGCTGTGTGCAAGAAGGTTTCTTGACACAATATGTAGATAAGCCTACAAGAGGAGAGGCTGTACTTGATCTGGTATTGGAAATGTACCTAGTCAGGTGTCAGTTCTCTCAGTGGGAGAGCACTTTGGAGATAAGGATCACAATTCTATCTCCTTTACCATAGCATAGGAGAGGGATAGGAAAAAACAAGTTAGGGAAACATTTAATTAGAGTAAGGGGAAATATGAGGCTATCAGGCAGGAACTTGGAAGCAAAAATTGGAAATAGATGTTCTCAGGGAAACGTACGGAATAAATGTGGCAAATGTTCAGGGGATATTTGCCTGGGGTTCTGCGTAGATACGTTCCAATGCAACAGGGAAAGGATGGTAGGCTACAGGAACCATGGTGTACAAAAGCTGTTGTAAATCTTGTCAAGAAGAAAAGAAGAGCTTATGAAAGGTTCAAAAAACTAGGTAATGATAGAGATCTAGAAGAGTATAAGGCTAGCAGGAAGGAGCTTAAGAATGAAATTAGGAGAGCCAGAAGGGGCCATGAGAAGGCCTTGGCGGGCAGGATTAAGGAAAACCCCAAGGCATTCTACAAATATGTGAAGAGCAAGAGGAGAAAATGTGAGAGAATAGGACCAATCAAGTGTGACAGTAGAAAAGTGTGTAAGGAACAGATGGCAGAGGTACTTAATAATTACTTTGCTTCAGTATTCACTATGGAAAAGGATCTTGGCGATTGTAGGGATGACTTGCAGCGGACTGAAAAGCTTGAGCATGTAAATAATAAGGAAGAGGATGTACTGGAACTTTTGGTAAGCAGCAATTTGGATAAGTCACCGAGACCAGACAGGAGGTACCTCAGGCTACTGTGGGAGGTGAGGGAGGAGATTGCTGAGTCTCTGGCGATGATCTTTGCATCATCTTTGGGGACAGGAGAGGTTCCAGAGGATTGGAGGGTTGCGGATGTTGTTCCCTTATTCAAAAAAGGGAGTAGGGATAGCCCAGGAAATTATAGACCAGTGAGTCTTACTTCAGTGGTTGGTAAGTTGATGGAGAAGATCCTGAGAGGCAGGATTTATGAACATTTGGAGAGGCATAATATGATTAGGAATAGTCAGCATGGCTTTGTCAAAGGCAGGTCGTGTGTTACGAGCCTGATTGAATTTTTTGAGGATGTGACTAAATACATTGATGAGGGTAGAGTCGTAGATGTAGTGTATATGGAATTTAACAAGGCTTATTGAGAAAGTAAGGATGCACGGGATCCGAGGGGACATTGCTTTGTTGATCCTGAACTGGCTTGCCCACAGAAGGCAAAGAGCGGTTGTAGACATGTCATATTCTGATGGAGGTTAGTGACCAGTGGAGTGCCTCAGGGATCTGTTCTGGGACCCCTACTTCTTGTGATTTTTATAAATGTCCTGGATGAGGAAGTGGAGGGACGGGTTAGTAAATTTGCTGATGACACAAAGGTTGGGGGTGTTGTGGATAGTGTGGAAGGCTGTCAGAGGTTACAGGGGAACATTGATAGGATGTAAATCTGGGCTGAGAAGTGGCAGATGGAGTTCAACTCAGATAAGTGTGAGGTGGTTCATTTTGGTAGGTCAAATATGATGGCAGGATATAGCATTGATGGCAAGACTCCTGCAGTGTGGACGATCAGAGGTATCTTGGGGTTCGAGACCATAGGAGACTCAAGGCTGCTATGCAGGTTGACTCTGTGGTTAAGAAGGCATACGGAGCATTGGCCTTCATTAATCATGGGATTGAGTTTAAGAGCCGAGAGGTAATGCTGCAGCTTTTAGAACCCTGGTCTGACCCCACTTGGAGTACTGTGCTCAGTTCTGGTCACCTCACTATAGGAAGGACGTGGAACCATAGAAAGGGGGTAAGTTTTTTACGCAGAGAGTGGTGAGTGCATAGAATGGGCTGCCAGCGGCAGTGGTGGAGTTGGAAATGATAAGGTCTTTTAAGAGACTCCTGGATAGATACATGGAGCTTAGAAAAATAGAGGGCTATGGGTAAGCCTAGGTAGTTCTGAGGTGAGGACCTGTTTGGCACAGCTTTGTGGACTGAAGGGCTTGTATTATGCTGAAGGTTTTCTATGTTTCTAATTTAAGGAATCAATATTGAGCAGAGGTTCCTTAAGGTTGTCAGAACCAGGGGGTTGGGGGGAAGGGATAGTTGTGATGAGCTCACACTTCCTATTAAATGTTCTTAATGACATGCATCTTGAAATAAGAACATAAGAAATAGGAACAAGAGTAGATGATCTGGCCCGTCAAGCCTGCTCTGCCATTTAATAAGATCATGGCTGATCTGGCCACGGACTCATCTCCACCAGCCTGCCTTTCCCCTGTAACCCTTAATTCCCCTCTATGCAAAAATCTCTCCAACCTTGTCCTAAATATGTTCACTGAGGTAGCCTCCACCACTTCATTGGGCAGAGAATTCCTCAAGTGTCCTCCTGGCCCTCACATATGACTTAGCTACTATGTCCAGTGGAACTGTTTCTACTGAAAAGTGAAGGGGGAGAAGTGGGTTACTGATGCCTCAAAACCATTCATTTTGAACAGATGAGGCCTGTCAACCATGGTTGGCAGTTCATCAAGGAGAAGGATCAGGAAAGAGATGGCGGTGTGTGCTTTGTTATCAATTCTCAGTGGTGCATGGACATTTGGGTTATATCGACTTCTTGTTTCCCTGACTTGGAACAACTGATGATTAAATGTAAACCATTCTATTTGCCTCAGGAGTTCTCATCTGTGATCCTGACAACAGTTCACCAGTGATCAACTCTAAGCAAGCACTTGCAAAACTGCATGATGCTGGTGGTAAACAAGAAGCCATCCATCCCAATGCATTTCAAATTATACTCAATGACTTTAATCAGGTCTGTTTGAAGAAAACCTTTCCCAGTTGTCACCAGCACATAACTGTTGCACCAGAGGTCCCAACACAGTAGACTATAGCTACACTATGATAACAAATACCTATCATTCCTTCCCAAAATCACATTTTGGCAAGTCGGATATTTGGCTGTACTTCTGCTATCTGCTGAACACCTACGCTCTATCTGCCAGGGAAAGCAGGATCTCCCAGTGGCCACACATTTTAATTCCACGTCCCATTCCCATTCTGGTATGTCCATCCATGACTTCCTCTACTGTCAAGATAAAGCCACACTCAGGTTGGAGGAACAACACCTTATATTCCATCTGGGTAGCCTCCAACCTGATGGCATGAGCATTGACATTAACTTTCGTTAATGTCCTTCCTCCCCTTCTTAACCCATCCCTTATTTATTTATTTATCTATCTATCTATTTATATATTATGTTTTATTCTTTTCCCCTTTCTTTCTCTCTCTTTTTTCTCCCTCTGTCCCCCTCACTATATTTTCCTCTGATGCTCCCCTCTCCTTTCTTTCTCCCTAGGCCTCCCGTCCCATTATCCCCTCCCTTCTCCAGCCTGGTATCCCTTTTGCCAATCAACTTTCCAATTCTTAGCTCCATCCCTCCCCCTCCTGTCTTCTCCTATCATTTCAGATCTCCCCCTCCCCCTCCCACTTTCAAATCTCTTACTATCTCTTCTTTCAGTTAGTCCTGATGAAGGGTCTTGGCCCGAAACGTCGACTGTACCTCTTCCTATAGATGCTGCCAGGCCTGCTGCGTTCACCAGTGTTTTGTGTGTGTTGCTTGAATTTCCAGCATCTGCAGATTTCCTCGTGTTTCTGCTATCTGCATTCAGTCAGAGCCTAAAGAGCAAGGCTCCAGATATCAAGACAACCAAGAGGTGGTTACGGGAGGCAGAGGAACGGTTACAGGATTGCCTCGAGTCAGTGGACTGGGACCTGAATCACTACAGCAGGGTCATTAGACACTTCATTAAAACAGCTGTGGATGAGTGTGTCCCCACAAAATCAGTCAGGGCTTTTCCCAATCAGAAGCCCTGGGTGAACAAAGAAATCCAGAATCTGCTGACAGCCAGGTCAGAGGTATTCAAGTCTGGATGTCAAGAATGCTACAAGATGTACAGATACAATCTCGGAAAGCCATCTCTCAGGTGAAGTGGAAATTCTGGACTACACTGGAGACAACGAGGGATGCTTGACACCTGTGGCAGGGTTTGAATGCTATAACCTCCTACAAAGCTAAATCTTGTGCCATAGGGGACAGCAGAGCTTTGCTTCCAGATGAACTCAATGTCTTCTATGCTCGCTTTGATCACAAGAACGGGGGGAACCATCACGCATCCCCATGTCTCACAATGATCCTTTGGTCTCAGTAACTGAAGATGGGGTGCAAGCTGCCTTCAAGAGAGTGAATCCAAGGCAAGCATCCGGTCTGGACAGAGTACCTTGCTGAGTACTGAAGATCTGTGTTGACCTACAGGGTGGTGTTTTCACAGATATCTTCAACCTTTCGCCCCGGCAATGTGTGGTAACCACTTACTTCAAGCAGGCTTTAATCATACTGGTGCTCAAGAAGAGCATAGTAACTTGTCTAAATGACTATCACCCTGCGGTATCCACAGTGATGAAGTGTTCTGAGAGGCTGGTGTTGAAGCGTACCAGCTCCTGTCTGAGCGGGGACTTGGATCCTCTCCAATTCACCTACTGAGCAACAGATCTACAGCGCATGCTACCTGTAGGCTCGTCACACAATCCTGGAACATCTCGACAGCAAAGATGCATACATCAGATTGCTCTGTACGGATTACAGATCAGCATTTAGTACCATCATCCCCTTAAAACTAATCAGGAAACTGCAAGACCTGGACCTCAATACCCTTTGTGCAATTGGATCCTGGGTTTCCTCACATATAGATCCCAGACAGTTCTGATGGGCAAAAGCATTTCCTCCCCAGTCTCCATCAGCACAGGAGCACTGCAGGGATGTGTGCTTAGCCCCCTGCTCTGCTTGCATTACACCTGTGACTGTGTGGCTAAGTAGAGCTCCAACACCATGTACAAGTTGGATGATGACACTGCTGTTGTGCGCTGTATCAAAGGAGGTGATGAATCAGCATTCAGGAGGGAGACTGAAAACTTGGCTGAGTGATGAAATAACTACAACCTCTCACTCAATGTCAATAAGACCAAAGAACTGATTGTAGACCTCAGGAGAGGGAAACCAGAGGTCCGTGAGCCAGAAATCATTGGAGGATCAGAGGTGAAGTGGGTCTGTAACTTCAGATTCCTGGGTGTCACTATCTCAGAGGACTTCTCCTGGAGACATCATATAAATATTACTGCAAATGTAATGCCTTGGTTAAGATTTCCACTGTTATGCTGTAGATATTTCATTTTAGCAGTTCTGTAAAAGCAGTGTGTTTTGCTGGTAGACTGTTTTGGTTTCAGCTAAAAGGTAAGGGCTATGATGTTCAACTTAGAAATGTTGTGTCAGCCAGTCAAGGTGGTGGAATTGAGAGAAGGCTCTAGAGTGAACTGGGCAGAGAGAGACTTGTGACAGACTGTGTGGTTTACGGGTCTATTTGGCAAGACTGTGGAGAGGACAGGAGGGAAGGTGGCTAAGGATGCCATAGGAAGGAACGATTCCTCCCCCCCCACTTGCACAAAGTGCTTTGTGTAGATGAATGGCTCCAAAGAGTAAGCGCCAATACTCCTGAGAATGCGACCATTTATTCGAATGGATTTCAAGCAACGTTCAGAAGGTGGTGTGTGCTTTCACGTTGACCGCGATAAAATGACATCTTCAAGATGAGCTCCAACTTTAGGTAGTCATTTTGACTGGGTTAACTGTAATGGGGCTTTAATTTATTTTTCTTTTCTTTTTCTTTATTCTGTCCAATAAAGCTGAAATTTGTAAATATACTTTCTTTATAATTTTAGGTGGTATATGATCTGTTACTTCTTGTCGAATGCCAATGGTGTACGGGCAGTAGTTACACAACGTTCACTCAAATCGAGGTTTCTTTCATCTGAACATCACAGTGTTCCTGTTTGTTTGAACCACAAATCATACCAACCCTACTCATGCAGTGTATTGTTTATGAGAGGTAGTCTTCTTACCGCGGAACCTCGAGGCTGTTAGCAGAGCCAGCTAACAAGCCAAGTTTACATATGAGCACAGTGAGGGGTTGGACAAAGGAATTGGTGCAGGAGGGAGGGCTTCATGTTTCTGGACAATTGGACCTTGTTCCAGGGAAAATGGGACTCGTTCTGACGGGACGGGTTGCACCTGAACTGGAGGGGGGCTAACATCCTTGCGGGAAAGTTTGCTAGTGCTGCTCTGGGGGGTTTAGACTAGATTTGCAGGGAGAGGGGAACCAGAGTGTTAGAGTAGATAGTGAGGTGGAGGAGGATAAAGGTCATGCGTGAACTGCAAGTATAGTGCATGGAGTAAAGCCAGATCTAGCAATATAAAGAGGCTTTGAGGGAAGAGAAGCAGAATAAAGGGTGTAAAGGTAGTAAGTAGAAGGGCTAAAGTGCATATACTTCAATGCAAGAAGCATCAGGAACAAAGGTGATGAACTGAATGCTCGGATACACACATGGACTTATGATGCAGTGGCCATTACAGAGACTTGGCTGGCACCAGGGTAGGGAGCAGTTACTCTATTGGGAGTATTCTATAGGCCCCCTGGTAGCAGCAGAGATACCGAGGAGCAGATTGGGAGGAAGATTTTGGAAACGTGCAAAAATAATAGGGTTGTTATCATGGGTGACTTTAACTTCCCTAATATTGATTGGCTCCTGATTAGTTCCAATGGTTTAGACAGGGCAGAATATGTTAAGTGTGTCCAGGATGGATTCCTGTCACAGTATGTTGACAGGCCGACTAGGGGGAATGCTATACTAGATCTAGTATTAGGTAACAAATTGGGTCAGATCACAGATCTCTCAGTGGGTGAGCATCTGGGGGACAGTGACCACCGCTCCCTGGCCTTTAGGATTATCATGGAAAAGGACAGGAGGACAGGAAATTTTTTAATTGGGGAAGGGCAAATTATGAGGCTATAAGGCTAGAACTTGCGGGTGTGAATTGGTATGATGTTTTTGCAGGGAAATATACTATAGACATGTGGTCGATATTTAGGGGTCTCTTGCAGGATGTTAGGGATAAATTTGTCCCGGTGAGGAAGATAAAGAATGGTAGGGTGAAGGAACCATGGGTGACTAGTGAGGTGGAAAATCTAGTCAGGTGGAAGAAGGCAGCATACATGAGGTTTAGGAAGCAAGGATCAGATGGGTCTATTGAGGAATATAGGGTAGCAAGAAAGGAGCTGAAGAAGGGGCTGAAGAGAGCAAGAAAGGGGCATGAGAAGGCCTTGGCGAGTAGGGTAAAGGAAAACCCCAAGGCATTATTCAATTATTTGAAGAAAAAAAGGATGACAGGAGTGAAGGTAGGACCGATTAGAGATAAAGGTGGGAAGATGTGCCTGAGGGCTGTGGAAGTGAGCAAGGTCCTCAATGAATACTTCTCTTCGGTATTCACCAATGAGAGGGAACTTGACGACGGTGAGGACAATATGAGTGAGGTTGATGTCCTGGAGCATTTTGAGATTAAGGGAGAGGAGATGTTGGAGTTGTTAAAATACATTAGGACAGATAAGTCCCTGGGGCCTGACGGAATATTCCCCAGGCTGCCCCACAAGGCGAGGGAAGAGATTGCTGAGCCTCTGGCTAGGATCTTTATGCCCTCGTCCACGGGAATGGTACCGGAGGACTGGAGGAAGGCGAATGTTTTCCCTTTGTTCAAAAACAGCAGTAGGGATAGTCCAGGTAATTATAGACCAGTGAGCCTTACGTCTGTGGTGGGAAAGCTGTTGGAAAAGATTCTTAGAGATAGGATCTATGGGCATTTGCAGAATCATGGTCTGATCAGGGACAGTCAGCATGGCTTTGTGAAGGGCAGATTGTGTCTAACAAGCCTGACAGAGTTCTTTGAGGAGGTGACCAGGCATATAGATGAGGGTAGTGCAGTGGATGTGATATATATGGATTTTAGTCAGGCATTTGACAAGATTCCACACGGTAGGCTTATTCATAAAGTCAGAAGGCATGGGATCCAGGGAAGTTTGGCCAGGTGGATTCAGAATTGGCTCGCCTGCAGAAAGCAGAGGGTCGTGGTGGAGAAAGTACATTCAGATTGGAGGGTTGTGACTAGTGGTGTCCCACAAGGATTGGTTCTGGGACCTCTACTTTTCATGACTTTTATTAACGACCTGGATGTGGGGGTAGAAGGGTGGGTTGGCAAGTTTGCAGATGACACAAAGGTTGGTGGTGTTGTGGATAGTGTAGCAGATTGTCGAAGATTGCAGAGAGACCTTGATAGGATGCAGAAGTGGGCTGAGAAGTGGCAGATGGAGTTCAACCCGGAGAAGTGTGAGGTGGTACACTTTGGAAGGACAAACTCCAAGGCAGAGTACAAAGTAAATGGTAGGATAATTGGTAGTGTGGAGGAGCAGAGAGATCTGGGGGTACATGTCCACAGATCCCTGAAAGTTGTCTCACAGGTAGATAGGGTAGTTAAGAAAGCTTATGGGGTGTTAGCTTTCATAAGTTGAGGGATAGAGTTTAAGAGTCACGAGGTAATGATGCAGCTCTATAGAACTCTGGTTAGGCCACACTTGGAGTACTGTGTCCAGTTCTGGTTGCCTCACTATAGGAAGGATGTGGAAGCATTGGAAAGGGTACAGAGGAGATTTATCAGGATGCTGCCTGGTTTAGAAAGTATGCATTATGATCAGAGATTAAGGGAGCTAGGGCTTTACTCTCTGGAGAGAAGGAGGATGAGAGGAGACATGATAGAGATGTACAAGATAATAAGAGGAATAAATAGAGTGGACCACCAGCACCTCTTCCCCAGGGCACCACTGCTTAATACAAGAGGACATGGCTTTAAGGTAAGGGATGGGAAGTTCAAGGGGGATATTAGAGGAAGGTTTTTTACTCAGAGAGTCGTTGGTGCGTGGAATGCACTGCCTGAGTCAGTGGTGGAGGCAGGTACACTAGTGAAGCTTAAGAGACTACTAGACAGGCGTATAGAAGAATTTAAGTTGCGGGGGGATACATGGGAGGCAGGGTTTGAGGGTCGGGACAACATTGTGGGCTGAAGCTGCCTATACTGTGCTGTACTATTCTACGTTCTATGCTACACAAAGTTCTATGCCTCTACTTCCTGCGGAGGTTTTGCATGTCATCAAAAACTTTGGGAGACATCTATAATGTATGGTGGAATGTGGACCGACTGCATTATGGCTTGGTATGGGAACACCAGTGCCTTTGGCGGAAAATCATACAAAATGTAGTGGATTTGGCCCAGTACATCACTGGTAAAACCCTTCTAACCATTGAGCAAATGTACATGAAAAGTTGCCGTAGAAAAGCAGCATCCATCATCAAAGGTCCTCACCACCAAGGCCGTGCTCTTTTCTCACTGCTATAGATGGCTCAGGATTCGCACCACCAGGTTCAAGAACAATTACTACCCCTCAACCATCAGGCTCTTGAACAAATGAGAATAGCTGCACTCATTTAAGGACTCTGTTATATTGTTATTTCATGCTTGTTATTTATTGCTATTTGTTTATATCCGCATTTGCACAGCTTGTTTGCGGCTTACAGTTACTGTTCTAAGTATGCCCACAGAAATGGAATCTCAGAGTTGTATGTGGTGACGTGTGTATTATGATAATAAATTTTTTACTTGTGTAAGGGGGTTTCGACTTTTATGTTACTGCGGAGGCTAATTAAAATGGTGTCTTTGTTATGTTAATCTGGGGAATGCGGCTTTGTTGTGTTAAACGCTGAGAAAATTTGCGCTAACAGTTTGTTTTTGCTTTAGTGTGTGATAAGAGAGTGTTATTAACCAATTGGGATAGTTGTTATGGTTTTGGTGTATTTGAAGATACTGTATGCGCGGGGTTTTGGGGCAGAAGGCGGGAGATCGAGACAGAGGATGGACGAGGTGCTGTGAGTCCGCTAACGGGGTCGGACCCCAAGCGGGACGTTCGGCGAGGAGACGGAGACGGACTGGTGTGGAGCGTCTGGTCGACCACCATTGTTGGTCCCAGGCGGCCGGTCGAGGTGGTCCGAGGGGTCGCAGGGTGAAGAAGAAGGTCCTTGAGCTCCAACGGTTTTTGTGCACGAAGAGATTGAACTTTGATAAGTATGGCGCCTTTTATTTTCCTTTTATATTTTATTCTCTTTTAATTATATAGTTCCAGTAATATCTATAAACTGTAAATCATTTAATTGCATCTGGTGTATTGTCTATTATTTGGGCAGGGTGGGACCACACAAACGAATTATCGGGGCCGAGGCTGCTTCCCTAGACGACAGCGAGCCGAGCGACCCTGAGAATGGCCAGGGGGCTACATTGTGAAAAACAAACTGTTAGCTCAAACTTTCTCAGCGTATAACACAACAAAGCCGCATTCCCCAGATTAACATAACAAAGACGCCATTTTAATTAGCCTCCGCAGTAACATAAAAGTCGAAACCCCCTTACACAGGAAAGATGTAAATAAGGTTGAAAGAGTGCAGAGAAAATTTACAAGGATGTTGCCGGGAGTGGAGGACCTGAGTTGAAAGGAATGATTTAATAGGTTCGGACTTTATTCCTTGGAACGTAGAAGATTTAGAGCAGATATGATAGAGGTATACAAAATTATGAGGGGTATAGATAGGGCAAATCAACAGGCTTTTTTCACTGGTGGGTGGAACTACAACTAGGTGTCACGGGTTAAGGGTGAAAGGTGAAAAATTTAAGGGGAAGCTGAGGGGAAATTTCTTCACTCAGAGGGTTGTGAGAGAGTGGAATGAGCTGCCAGCACAAGTGGTGCATGTAGGCTTGACTTCAATGTTTAAGAGAAGTTTGGATAGGTACATGGATGTTAGGGTATGGAGGGCTAGGCATGGACTGGATGGGCTGAAGGGCCTGTTTCTGTGCTGTACTTTTCCATGACTCTATCTACAAGGAGCGGTATTGGAAGGACGCAGCATCCATCATCAAGGGGTCCCACCATCCAGGCCATGCTGTCTTCTTGCTGGTGCCATCGGGAAAGGAGTACAGGAGCCTTAGGACCCACGCCACCAGGTTCAGGAACAGTTATTGTTCCTCAGCCGTCAAGGTCCTGAACCAGAGTGGACAACTTCACTCACCCCAACAGTGAACTGATTCCATAACTTATGGACACACTTTTAAGGACTCCCCAACTCATGTTCTCAATATTTATTATTATTTTGTTTCTTTTTTTGAATTCACACAATTTGTTGCCTTTTGCACATTGGTTGCTGGTATGCAGTTTTTCTTTGATCCTATTGTGTTTCTTTGTATTTACTGTGAATGCTTGCAATAAAACGACTCTCAGCATATGGTGACATATATGTATTTTGATGATAAATTTATTTTGAACTTTGAAACCATGTTTTAAAAGAAAGTCTTTGGAAAAAATTTGGGGCACGGAGCTCATTGCTGATTTCAGGTATGGAGATTGCAATTTTTCAATTTTGCTTTCACTGGATTTTTCTGTTCCAAGTTATCATTGAATCAGTTGGCTTCCTGGGCCACTCCAGCGAACCACTCAAAGTCAATGACATTGTTTGTGTCCCATATACATGCCAAACTAAATAACGACAGCAGTTTTCCTTTCCTGAAGTATGTCAGCAAGCCAGATGTTTTCAATTTAGGACAATCCAGTTGTCTCATGGTCAGTATAACTGATACTAGCTATTAATTCCAGATTTATTTAATTACCTAAATCTGAATTTCCCAGCTGTACTGTTGAGATTTGAACTCAAGTCTTTAGCAACATATCTCTGAACCCATAGACCTTTATTCCAGCCCACTGAACTATGAGACTAGCTTTATCATCATTGTGCTATCTTCCCTGTGATGGAAAGACAGGAAAACAAGAGAATGTGACTGGACAGGATTAATATTACAGCATAGCAAGGCTCTTTGGCCCACAGTGTTGTGCTGGCCTCTCACTCATCTGAGTGCCACTCGTACCATGTAACCCCGTACTACCTGTTGCATGGTTGGGTGTCGGCAACTAAACCGGCTTCCCCCCCCCCGCCCCCCCCCCCCCAGGCTTGCCTGGTGAGGAGGGTAGCTAGACACCCTGCAGGACAAAAAACAAGACCTGTCAAAGGGTGGATGAACCCTCTTGTAGGGTCAACGGCCATCTAGCAAACACGTGCCGTGAAGCGCGGAAAGGGCATCCCTTGCATCGAAGCTTGGTCTGGCCATTCACTGCAACAGAACTTCCCCCAGCCGTCTTGGACCCCACCATGCAGCTGGATCTGGGAGGGGATGTCGAAAGGGTGGGTCAGGACTTGTGCAACTCCCTACTCACCTAAAATCCATTCACGTACACCCTGTTCTTGAAAGGAACCATCATCACCCTATGAGATGGATAGCCAGAAGAAGAAGAAGCTGGCCTTTTAACTACTCAAAGTTCAATCTAACCTTCCCTTCCACATAGCCCTCCATTTTTCTGTCAGCCATGTACCTATCTAAAAGCCCCTTAAAATGTCCCTAATGTTTCTGCCTCTACCTCCACCTACCTTCACACACCCACCACTCTCTATGTAAAAAAATACCTCTAACATCCCTCGAATACATTCCTCCAATCATCTGAAAATTATTTCCCTCATATTAGTCCTTTCCACCCTGGGAAAAAGTCTCTGGCTCTCCATTTGACCTATGCCTCTTATCATCTTGTACAGCTCTATCAAGTCACCTCTCATCCTCCTTCACTCCAAAGAAAAAAGCCCTAGTTCGCTCAACGTATCCTCATAAGACAAAATGGTCGGGTCCCTTGATGTTACTTATATTTAGTTGACTGTAGTGTTGTAAGGATTTGGGATGACATCATCTTGCTCTGTTCTCCTCCAGAGGATATAAGGCGGTTGAGAATAACCAGAATTGTGACCCGAGCTCTCGAGCAATAACTTTGGAGGTTATAGTAATGCAGCATGGGTTAAACTATACAAATTGCTTTTCCTGTTGGAAGGCGGTGAAGTGAATGCTTATCTCTACAGCTGTCCCTTTGTGAATCCTCCAGAGAGTTTCGGCACACTGCCCTCAGTGGGTTTTAGTTATTGCTTTTACATCTCAGGCTCCTGGGGCACTTTATGACCATCGGTGAATTTTTCATAAGTAATTCCAGACTGTTGCCTTGGACAACCCGTGGGGGTTTTCCGTTGAGAACTACAAGGCATTGCTGAATTTCTCAGTGTTGTCTGGCTGCAGTCCCAGTTCATTTCCTCTTCAGTTATGCTTTACATACATTCTTTCCAGAGTCCTGCACTTGCTTGCCATCTTTCACCAGCCTCTCTAGCCCCTGTCAGCAAAACGTTGCAAATGATATACCAGATACAGATATGCAACCAATCCATATCCCACTGTGTTCTACCCTATCCTCAACATTACCAACCTTCATATCAACTGCAGAGATGTTCTCAAAAGAGAAGTCAGGAGCAAGTATTTTTTACACAGAGAGAGGTGAGTGGCTAGTTGACAGTGCCCTGCCTCAACCACTACATCCTGAAGTTGGGTAGTAGGGGTAGTAGGGAAGAACTGAAGAGCAGCTCACCCACAAATCTCCTTATGCATTGGCTGAAGTACATACATGAAAATCTCCATCTCCACAATGATCCATTGTGTAAGAAGAAGGAATACAAGCCATCCCAGCTTACCTGCTGGAGTTTAGGAAAAAGAGGGGGATCTCATTGAAACCTATCAAATATTGAAAGCATAGATAGAGGACATGGAGAGGATGTTTCCTACAGTGGAGGAGTCCGGGACCAGAGGGCCTCAGAATACAAGGACATCCCATTAAAATAAAGATAAGGAAGAATTTTTTTAGCCAGACGGTAGTAAATCTGTGGAACTCGTTGCCATGGATGGATATGCAGTTCAAGTCAATGAGTATAAAGCAAACGTTCTTGGTTAGTCAAGGCATCAAAGGTTATGAGGAGAAGGCAGGAGAGGGCAGAGAGGGACAATAAATCAGCAGTGATTGAAAGGTAGAGCAGCCTTGATGGGCCGAACAGCCTAATTCTGCTCCTGTCTTATGGGCTAATGGTCCTACCGATGTCTGACATGGACACCCCTACATAAGAATGAGCTTGTGTAGTATTATTAAATTTAATATGTTTGAACTAGTTTCCTCTCTCTCTCTCCACTTCTGATGATTTTTCTCTCATCATTAAAAAGTGTTTTTGATGCCATACATCAGAACATTATGGTGGTAAGGTTAACATAGTGGGTGTTTTTTTTTTTGTCTACTACCAACTTATGGGTGTTTGTAAAAATGGAACCTGTTTGTTACCTGGAGAAACCTATAGAATTTTATAGCACAGCAAGATCCCATGTGGCATTTCCAAAATTTGCACTCCTCCCTCTCCATAGGTGTGCCTGACCAATTTTACAATACTTTTAGTAAGGTGCGCAGAAATGGAAACCCTTCATTATAAATGCACAGAAACAGATCAGTTCTTTTTCCAGACATTGCTCCCTGCATTTCCACAGTCCAGATGCATGTTGAGCTACTAATACAATCTCTTTGATCAGGATGTGCAATTAGTCCAATATCGCACAGTGTCCCCACAGCCTGCAGACCTTTCTCCTTGAAATATTTATCCAATTTGCTTCAAATGCTTCTGCTTCCGCCACTAATTCAGGCAGTGTGTTCCAGATCAGAATTGCTTGGTGTATTGAAAAAAAATCTCATCTATCTCTCCATCCCCCACCATGTTATTTTTGACAATTATCTTAAATGTATGTCCTCTGATGACTTCCTCCAGCTATTGAAAACAATCTCTCTCTATTCATTCTATCAAAAACCTCTCATGATTCTTCTACACCTTAAAATTGTGTCCAGCCTTCTCTACTCTGAGAGAACAGAGACCAGGCTTCTTTCCAATCAAATCACCTTTTTCTAGGGATTGTTTTATTGCTATGATGTATTTGAACGCATTTAAAAGGGAAGTTCTCTTAAATGAAGGACAATCTTACTGGTACCATTTGCTTTAGAGCTTCCAGACAAATACACTGGAGGATCACCTTGTCAGTTCACTGTCTGCACGGGACTGTCTATACTCAGCAGGAGAGTTGGTAGAAGATTAACAATTGGAGTCAGCCCCAGTTGCCTCCAGGGCATAAGATTAACTATATTTGCCATTCCTGCTCAGTATCCAAAATTCCACTGGGAATTGTGTGTGTGTGTGTGTTGTGGACCTCAGGTGAAGACAGGAATGGTTTAGCTATAATGTTCTCCATGGAATCGGCATCATGTAAAAGATGGTCTCTTAGCTGCGCTACTGAACATTTGCTGCTGCCTGTGGAACTCAAACCAGAGACGAAACCAGAAGCATCGCCAGGGAGGCAATCTCCTTAGAATATGAAGCATTAAACAGAACTTTAAAAGAGAAATTTGAAATCAAGAGAGATTTTTGATAGAGTGAGAAAAGGAGAAATCGGTAGGAAGGGAGGGGGACATTTCCAGAAGGCACACATTTAAATTAATAGGCAGAGGTAAAGTGGTGTGGAGGCTGAGTGGAGAGTTGAGAATCCCTTTATTGATACAGGGAGCTGTTATAACCTGAAACACACTGCAGGACATCCATTACCAGGAGTAGAGAATGGAAGATAATTAAAATAGAGTATTCTCTTTTATGCATCATTCAAATGATCACAATCAAGGCAATTATCCTACAACTCTGTGAAAGTGACGCCTGGGCCTTAAGAACAAAGAATTGTTGATGCTCTCAATGGGCGACAAAGTGATGCTCCATGGTTTGATTCCGAGAACTTTGATCTTCAAACCTGGCTTGTATTCAACTTGAAGAAGAGCTATGAAAGTTTAATGTCCATTCACTCAAACATGAGGAATTCTGCAGATGCTGGAAATTCAAGCAACACACATCAAAGTTGCTGGTGAACGCAGCAGGCCAGGCAGCATCTCTAGAAAGAGGTACAGTCGATGTTTCAGGCCGAGACCCTTCGTCAGGACTAACTGAAGGAAGAGTTAGTAAGAGATTTGAAAGTGAGAGGGGCAGGGGGAGATCCAAAATGATAGAAGACAGGAGGGAGAGGGAAGGAGCCAAGAGCTGGACAGTTGATTGGCAAAAGGGATATGAGAGGATCATGGTACAGGAGGCCCACAGAGAAGGAAAAGGGGGAGGGGGGGAAAAACCCAGAGGATGGGCAAGCGGTATAGTCAGACGGTCAGAGGGAGAAAAAGGAGAAAGAGAGAAAGAATGTGTGTATATAAATAAATAATGGATAGGGTATGAGGGGGAGGTGGGGCATTAGTGGAAGTTAGAGAAGTCAGTATTCATGCTATTAGGTTGGAGGCTACTCAGACTGAATATAAGGTGTTGTTCCTCCAACCTGAGTGTGGCTTCATCTTTACAGTAGAGGAGGCCGTGGATAGACATATCAGAATGGGAATGGGATGTGGAATTAAAATCTTTCTCTGGCAGACAGAGCGTAGGTGTTCAATATATTGGCGAGACCGGACGCAGACTGGGTTCTATATATTGGTGAGACCCGACGCAGACTGGGTTCTATATATTGGCGCAACCCAACGCAGACTGGGTTCACCACCATTCAGGGCCCCAGACAGTCCTTCCAGGTGAGGCGACACTTCACCTGTGAGTCGGCTGGGGTGATATACTGCGGCCGGTGCTCCCGATGTGGCCTTCTATATATTGGCGAGACCCGACGCAGACTGGGTTCTATATATTGGGGCAACCCGACGCAGACTGGGTTTACCACCATTCAGGGTCCCAGACAGTCCTTCCAGGTGAGGCGACACTTCACCTGTGAGTCGGTTGGGGTGATATACTGCGTCCGGTGCTCCCGATGTGGCCTTCTATATATTGGCGAGACCCAACACAGACTGGGAGATTGTTTTGCTGAACACCTATGCTCTGTCCGCCAGAGAAAGCAGGATCTCCCAGTGGCCACACATTTTAATTCCACATCCCATTCCCATTCTCATATGTCTATCCATGGCCTCCTCTACTGTAAAGATGAAGCCACAATCAGGTTGGAGGAACACTTTATACGGTATTCCGTCTGGGTAGCCTCCAACCTGATGGCATGAACATTGACTTCTCTAACTTCCGCTAATGCCCTACCTCCCCCTCGTACCCCGTCTGTTATTTATTTATATACACACATTCTTTCTCTCTCTCTCTTTTTTCTCCCTCTGTCCCTCTGACTATACCCCTTGCCCATTCTCTGGGTTTTCCCCCCCTCCCCCTTTTCCTTCTCTCTGGGCCTCCTGTCCCATGATCCTCTCATATCCCCTTTGCCAATCACCTGTCCAGCTCTTGGCTCCATCCCTCCCCCTCCTGTCTTCTCCTATTATTTTGGATCTCCCCCTCCCCCTCTCACTTTCAAATCTCTTACTAGTTCTTCCTTTTGTTAGTCCTGATGAAGGGCCTCGGCCCGAAACGTCGACTATACCACTTCCTAGAGATGCTGCCTGGCCTGCTGCATTCACCAGCAATTTTGATGTCCATTCACTGTTTGGATCCTAAGTAAAATTCTTATGGGTAGTCTTAACACTGTTCCATTACAAGGCATGAACATTTTTCTTGTAGATATGAACCAAAGCAATGCTGTAATGGATATTCACTCTTTGATCAGTGGGCCTTTTGTTGGTTTGCTAATCTCCGTTTTTTAAGCACAACAAATGCCACTCGTAAAATTCAAGGCAGATGTAAGTAAACTCCCAACTAAATAATTTTTTCATCTTCTGGTCATAAATGGAAGCCTATCTTCAGTTCTTAAAATGTAAATGGAAGCAGTAATCAGCTTGAAATTGTAAAAAAAAAGTACACAGCTTTGTAAACAAGGTCTGTTTATAGTACAGACTGTTATAAACAAATGCAGCTCACTATACCTGCTTTATTGCTGCTCAGTTTGTGATATAAGATAATGGATTGTTTAAATTGGCTTGTTTCAAACAGACAAGCAGACTCTTAAGTTGCTTAGTTCAAGGAATCATGCAGAACAGATGGATAATATCATTTAACATATCAATAACTGATACGATTATAGTTGGATAGTTTATGTACTCAAGGAAGTTAACTTCACAGCATTTACACCCTTAGTTGAAGTCTGTCTCCAAGAGCTTTTAAACTGGTTGTGTTAAAAGGATATCTGAGAGAATATCATATGTGTGTGAAGTCAGCCAAGTAGGAGAAAAGGGGATAAATGTAGAAAGCAGTTCAGGCTTATTAGGAATGAGGTAAGTAACATTAAGTAGAAACTTGGAAGAAACATGAGGTGAACTAGAATCTATTCCTCTGGCTTCAGTTTCTGCGATGGACAGCTTATTCATCTGCATTGTGTTTTTAGCTTGTAGGGAATGTACTTGTGTTTTAGAAATCCTGTGTGCTTGAGGAATTCTTTGTGTTTTAGAAATGATTTCTGTTTTATGTTTAGGAAATTATTTCTGTTTTACAAATGGTTTGTAATTTGGGTATGTTTATGATGGAAATCTGTGAATTTTAAATGTGTTTGGATATAAACATCTATCACTGAAAATAAATGAACTGTGTTTTAAACTACTTTGATATCTGGAAGTATCTTCTACTTGGTAGGGAGAGGGGACCCACCACTCAAATAGCAATAAAAGACATCGTGGTGAATAAACTGGAAAGTGAACTAATCTTTGAGGGTTGGGTAGTTACAGTATAATCTCCCTTTAGTGAGAGTACTTGTGGCTATTCATATCCAATAGGGCTTTAGGTCTTCATTTGAGTTTAGAATTTCATGGTCAGCAAACCCAATATCATCATAATGCCAACAGACGAGCCAGATGTGAAGCCAGATAATTAAACCCACAGTTATTTCTCCAGGACTTTCCAGGACTAATTCTATAAGCTTTGAATCATGGTTGTCATCTTCTTCAAGCTACATTGAATGAACTGATCACCTTGTTTGGGCCAGAAGGGCTCAGATTCAACCAGTTGTCCATACAGTCAGTCTCACTTGGGTCAGTGAGGGTCCACTGGATTATTCTGAGAGCTCCATATAATTGGCATGGAAGAGCAGCTAAAGAATGCTCAGCAGCCACTTTATTAGGTACACCTTGGAGCCCAGTGTGGTCTTCTGCTGCTATTCGCTTCAAAGTTTGAGGTGCTGTGTGTTCAGAGGTGCTCTTCTGCACACTGCTGTTGTAACGTGTGGTTATTTGAGTTAGTGTTACCTTCCTGCCAGCTTGAATCACTTGGGCCATTCTCCTCTGACCTCTCTCATTACCAATGCATTTTTGCCCACAGACCTGCCACTCACCGAATGATTTTTTAAATTTTTTTGCACCATTCTCTGTAACATCTGGAGACTGTTGTGCGTGAAAATCTGAGATCAGCAGTTTCTGAAATACTCAATCCACACTGACTGGCACCAATGATCATTTCATAGTCAAGGTCACTTAACTGACATTTCTTCCATTCTGATGTTTGGTCTGAACAACAATAGAACCTCTTGGCCATGTCTGCATGTTTTTATGCATTGAGTTTCCACCAAATGATTGGCTGATTAGATATTTGCATTAAAGAGCATGGGAACGGGTGTACCTAATAAAGTGACCACTGAGTGTATAATCCATTGATAGCTGCCAGAAATTGTATTGGACTAGATGTCCGGTGAGAACAGAACTGGAATTAATTGCATTGATAAATACCAATAATGTAAGGGAGAAGGAACAAGCAAAGAAAACCAGGGTGGAAATTGAGGGATAAAATTTTACATCTGATGTGCTCTAAACCATTTAAATATATTGTTAAAAGTATTTATCAGTTTTCAGCTGCCAAAGTGAAGAATGTTTTCGTACAATAGGAGTTAATTTTGCTCCACTTCACCTTGAACTTCAGAAATAGAATCAGGAGTTGATCATGTGACTCTTCAAGTCCGTCTGGGGTTCAATATGATCTTGTGCCTCAAGTCCATTTTTTCACCTGACCAATTCCCCCTCTTCCCAGAAACCTACTCTTACCTTTCCCAATTTGCAACACCAAAAGTGGCCAAAGTTTTCTCTTTAGGACACAGTCGGAATCTCCAGCCATTTTCCCTATCATCCCCACTCTCCATGGATAAAGAAAGCATTCCATTCTTGTTCTTTGTTCATCCTTCGCATCAGGAGCAAGGAATGAAGAATTCCAATTCACTGAACCTCAGCTGTACATCCTATCCCTGGAGAGGGCTACATAGTGACCTTTCTCCCCTTCATTTGCTTCCCATTCAAAACCCCCACTAATGCTTTTGAGTTGACATTCACAAAGATAATTCAGTGTATGCATTGGAGTGCCACAGAGTGCCTTGGGACAGAAGGCAAATTACACTACTGAGGTTAGGGGTTGAGAGACTACTTATCATCATTTTAGTTCATCTCATTCCCATGCTCCAGCACACATCTACTGTCCCTAACAGCAAATGGGAGTTGACAAGCTGTGACCTGTGTAATTACAGTTCAGAATCAGAATCAGGATTAATATCACTGGCATACGTCATGAGGTGTGTTGACTTGCAGTGGCAGTATGCTGCAATACATAATGATAAAAAATATAAATTACAATAAATAAATTTTAAAATATATATATATATAATGTACAAATTAAATTAAATTAGACATACAAAAAAAAGGGAAAAAATAGAGAGATAGTGTTCATGGGTTCATTGTCCGTTCAGAAATCTGATGATGGAGGGAAAGAAACTGTTCCTGAGTCATTGAGTGTGTGCCTCCTCCTTGATGGTAGCAATGAGAAGAGAGCATGTCCTGCATGATGGGGCCCTTAATGATGGACGCCACCTTCTTGAGCCATTGCCTTTTGAAGGTTTCCTTGATGTTGGGGATGATGGCAGTTGCCCTTGCTCGATCTGTTTGCATGTACGGACTTCCAGCTAGCTTTCCCTTTTAATCACTACACCCTGGTACAAATCCAGGAGTGGAATTACTCAACCAAAGCGAATTTTATAAACATTCTACAACATCAGGGAGCAAGTGTGGAAAATAGCTCCATCCCATCGAACTGGACTAACAGCCAAGCTTCTGGATCAGAGTCACCTTGGTCACCAACAAATTTAAATTCAGCTAACCAACTGAAATTAAAAGAACTAGTCCTGGTAAAAAATTTTAAAAATGCACTTACTGGATTGTCCTAAAACCCATCTGGCTCACTCATGTCCTATAGGGAAGGATATGAATGAAAACTATATTTATGGAGTCTGACAAATTCCATTTTAATTCTACTTCCTATTCCCATTCTAACATATATGTCCTTGGCCTCCACTGCTACCACAATGAGGCCACTCTCAGGTTGGAGGAACAACATCTCTTATTTCATCTCTTGCCTCCAACCTTATGACATGTACATCAACTTCTCTGACTTCTGGTAATTTCTCCGGCTTCCCCTTCGCTTGTTTTCTACTCCCCATTCTGGCTCCCCTCTGACTCGCTCTTTTCTACCCAGCCAGCCATCACCTTTCTCTGGTGTCCCTCCTCCTCTTCTGTCTCCCATACCCTCTCCTATCAGATCTGTTCTTCTTCAGTCTTTTACCTTTTCCGCCTAATACCTCCCCACTTCTCAATTCATCTCCTCTACCCCACCCACCTACCTTCTCCTTCACCTATCACTCGCCAGCTTGTACTTCTTTTCTCCCCATTTCCCCTCTAACTTCTTATGCTGGCTTCTTCCACCTTCCTTTCCTGTCCCGATAAACAGTCTCAGCCCCAAACCTCTCTGTAGATGCTGCCTGTGCTGCAGAGTTCCTCCAGCATGTTGTGTGTGCTTTGAATTGTGATTATACCTACCAATGTGTATGACTTCAATTTGTCATTTCTCAGTTCAGAGGCAAATAAGCATGGAAAATAAGGTGCTGGAATTTCCAGAGACAATCACATCCAATGAAAGATTGATAGTGGTATTTTAGATTACGAATAAGATATTAAATTAGGGACAAGGGCATAACAAAATTAACATAGGCGAAGTACGAATGGCACCAATGAGTGGCAAATCTCTACCTGGTTTCCTCCCAGCCTCTTCAAAGTGAAAACATTATGCCTGCAACACACACACACAAAATGCTGGAGGAACTCAGCAGGTCAGGCAGCATCTATTCATTTCCAAAGACACTGCCTGACCTGCTGAGTTTCTCTAGCATTTTGTTTGTGTGTTGCATTGGATTTCCAGCATCTGCAGACTTTCTCGTGTTTATGACATTGTAGATGCACTACTAATTTTCTGAAACTCTTACATTACAGGAATTATTAATTTACAGAGGAAAAGACGCCTGCCCTTCCATTATTTAATAAAGATGAAATAAAAAGTAACTAGGCAGCCTAACATCTGTTTCCTGGAAAGTATAATCTACATTTAACTATATGGGATCTGAACACATTTACTTTTTTTTCAGATCGGAAAGAACCCGTGTGGATTTGTAGATGGCAACTTGAAATAGATGATCAAATATTTTGTTGGGCGGACTAAAGTAGTGGATGGAGATTTTATTGACGTGGAGTTCCAGAAAATATTTCATAAATTCTCCTGTAAGAAACTGTTAAAAATGCACAAGAAATGAAAGGCAAAACTTTGATTGTACTGGGAATCTGGCTGAGCAACATATGGCAGAGAACAGGAATAACAGACAAGGACTGAACTAGTTCATGTAATGAGTATTGCATTTATTAATGTCCTAGATTTTGGGATACTAAGCTATATGTGTACCTTTATTAATGATACAAAGGCAAACTAAAGTAATGTAGGTGGGTGGATTCAAATAACAAAAATATTTTTATTGAGGAAATTGGCAAAGAAGGATAGAACTTTGTAGATGATGAGAAGCTGAGCATGAGGTCGATAGTTGGTGAGTCCGGAGGTTAAAGCCCCAAAATCAAAGCCCCTGGGTCAGCATGTCTGATGGCCGAGGCCCAATGTCTGTGTGTCATAAAGTTTGGAGATGGGACTTGTGGTCGTAGATCTGGAGATGGCCTGTCCTGGGGCTAGAGGCCTGTCTGAGTGTGTGTAGTGGGTAGGTGGGAGGACGGGGAAGGGGCTTGTTTTGCTGTTGTTGTTGTTGTTTGTGTTGTTCTGCTGAAATTAGGGAGCTTACTTGTGGGCTGCCCCTTGCTTATTCTCAGGTTGTGTTGATTGTAAACACTAATGGTGCATTTCACTGTATGTTTCAATGTACATGTGATTAATAAATGAATCTGAATCTCATGATTCAGGGAATTGGCTTTCTTCAATACTGTCACAGACCTGATCATTTATTCCCTAGTTTCCTCTAATTTCCTTTGATTGTGCCATGGTTCCGACCGTTAATTTCCCAAATTTCTTCTAATTTTCTTTGATGACAGCACACTTGGTTTCCATCAGGACCTGCAGTATAAGAACCCCGGCGTTACAAACCCTAGTTGCCAGATCGTTGGTCTTCTTCCTGTGTGATAACTAACATTTTTCGACCACTTAGAACCGTTTGTTCTAAGTTTAGCTCCAGTTTCAAGGTTTACCTATGAGACTCCGTCTCTCTGAGTCAAGGCTCCATATCAGGGCCCCGTGTCAAGATCCCTCCTGTTTGCTGTTCAGCGTTTTCGCCCGTGTAAGCATCTTAACTCAATCTCCATCCCTGTGTCCTGCACTTGTGTCCGCCTCATTAGCCACGTTCCATTGCAACAGAGTAAGCATCCTAAGTCAATCTCCATGCCTGTGTCCTGCACTTGGGTTCGCCTTATTCGCCATGTTCCATTGCAACAGAAGGATCTAGCCACAATGGACCCAGTGTAAAAGAATCCCCTGCTACAAGCCCTCGCCAGCCAGGGCTCCCTACTGGGTCTGCACTATCAGCTTATCCGGGATGTCATGGAGAACCTCCGTTCCCTGTCTGCTAACGTAAAGAAGACCGGTGACCAGGTGGACCAAGTATCCACTCATCTTACCCCATCCACTCTTGGAACTCTGTCAAACCAGCCCAGACAGACAGCCTGTAGTGGCAACCCCCTACGTGTCAGCAACACCCCCACCAAGAGAGCCGCATGCACTGGAACCAGAACACTATGCTGGGGATTTGGGGAAGTGCCGGGCCTTCCTTCTGTAATGCTCCTTGGTGTTCGATCAGCAGTCATCCACGTACTCCATGGACAAGTCAAAGATAGCTTATATCATGGGGTTGTTGCGGGGAAGTGCCTCAGCGTGGGCCACAACTATTTGGGATAATCAGCCAGAGATCTGCTCTTCTTTCCCCACCTTTATCACAGAAATGAGAAAGATCTTTGACCACCCTGCCCGTGGTAAAGATGTCGTTAAGCATTTACTCTCTCTCTGTCTGTCAGGGCTCACGCAGTATTGCTGAGTATTCCGTCGAGTTCCGGATGTTAGCGGCTGACTCAGGGTGGAATGGTGAGGAACTCCAAGGGGTATTTCGGAATGGCCTCAGCGACATGGTGAAAGATGAGTTGGCAGCAAGGGATGACACCAACAGCCTGGATACCTTGATCTCCCTAGCCACCAGGTTGGACAATCATCTTCGAGAACACCATAGGGAAAGCACTGGTCATCCTTCACCTTTGGCCACTCCACGGCGCTCATTACTGTCTCCCACCAGCACAAGCCTCCCTCTCCTCCTATTCCAAGAAAAGCTCCCAGCCTGGCCGTTTCCACCGCCCCGGGAGAGGAACCAATGCAGCTGGGATGGAACCGCCTTTCTCCCACAGAGCGACTCCGGAGATTAAGAGTGGGGGGAATGTCTCTATTGTATCCAGTCTGGCCACTTCCATGCTACTTGTTCCCTCGGCCAAAAGGGAGGGCTCACCAGTAGAAAGGGGGACCTTGGTGAACCAGACCACATTCCCTTCTGTCCCCCGAACCCAGATGCAGATCCAATCTACTTTAAGTTACAATCAACAGTCCCTGCCTCTGTCTGCTTTAGTGGGCTCCAGTGCTGAGGGAAACCTGTTGGATGAGGACATAGCTTCCCGGGCCGGAATTCCTCAGGAGCCGTTGAGTACCCCTCTGGAAGCCTGGGCACTAGATGGTAGACTTCTGGCCCGAGTCACTCACTGCACACTACCCTTGTCTCTTATTCTCGCTGGGAAGCATTGTGAACAGGTACAATTTAACCTAATTTCCTCTCCTCAGGCTCCTATAGTTTTTGAGTACCCCTGGTTAAGCCACCATAATCCCCACATTGATTGGTCCACCGGGCAGATAGCCAGCTGGAGTCCATTCTGTCACTCCACTTGTCTACAGTTGGCCCTTTCCCCCGTGAAAGTCACTGCGATCTTGTCTGCCTCTGAAACCCCTGACTTGTCCAAGGTTCCAGCAGAGTATCACGACCTGGGACAAGTGTTTAGTAAACAACGGGCCCTTTCCCTGCCTCCACACCAACCTTACGATTGTGCTATTGACCTTCTCCCCGGAGCCCCTCTACCCACCAATCAGCTGTATAAGCTGTCCCAGTCTGAAAGGGAAGCAATGGAGGCTACCTAAATGAATCTGTCGCGGTGGGCATTATCCAACCCTTATCCTCCCCTGTTGACGCAGGTTTCTTCTTTGTGGGGAAGAAAGACAGTTCACAGCACCCCTGCATTGGCTCATCATCATCATCAGGTGCCATGCCCAGTTTGAGCAATGAACCAAAAAGGTTATACTTTATACTTTATACTTTATTGTCGCCAAAACAATTGGTACTAAAACATACAATCATCACAGTGATATTTGATTCTGCGCTTCCCACTCCCTGGATTACAAATATTAAATATTAAAAATTAAAAATAGTAAAAATTAGTAAACATTAAAAATTTAAATTATAAATCATAAATAGAAAATAGAAAAATGGAAAGTAAGGTAATGCAAAAAAACCGAGAGGCAGGTCCGGATATTTGGAGGGTGCGGCCCAGATCCGGGTTAGGATCCGTTCAGCAGTCTTATCACAGTTGGGAAGAAGCTGTTCCCAAATCTGGCCATATGAGTCTTCAAGCTTCTGAGCCTTCTCCCGGAGGGAAGAGGGACGAAAAGTCTGTTGGCTGGGTGGGTCGTGTCCTTGATTATCCTGGCAGCACTGCTCCGACAGCGTGCGGTGTAAAGTGAGTCCAAGGACGGAAGATTGGTTTGTGTGATGTGCTGCGCTGTGTTCACGATCTTCTGCAGCTTCTTCCGGTCTTGGACAGGACAACTTCCATACCAGGTTGTGATGCACCCTAGAAGAATGCTTTCTACGGTGCATCTATAAAAATTAGTGAGGGTTTAGGGGACAGACCAAATTTCTTTAGTTTTCTCAGGAAGTAAAGGCGCTGGTGGGCCTTCTTGGCAGTGAAATCTGCTTGGTTGGACCAAGTCAGGTCATTTGTGATATTGACCCCGAGGAACTTAAAGTCTTTGACCTGTTCCACTTGCGCACCACCGATGTAAATTGGGTCGTGCGGTCCGCTACTCCTTCTGAAGTCAACAACCAATTCCTTCGTCTTGCTGACGTTGAGGAATAGGTTATTGTCTTCGCACCATGCCACCAGATTCTTAATTTCCTCTCTGTACTCAAACTCATCATTACCCGAGATACGGCCTACAACTGTTGTGTCATCAGCAAACTTATATATTGAGTTTGATGGAAACATGGCTACACAATCATGGGTGTACAGTGAGTACAGCAGGGGGCTGAGTACACAGTCTTGTGGAGCACCGGTGCTCAGAGTGATTGTAGAGGAGAGCTTGTTCTCTATTTGTTACATCAACAAATCAAGAATATCACTGATAAAAAGCTCCTCTGTTCTTCAGGTGGCTGTTTGAAAGCAAAGGAGAGTACCATTATCATGGAAGAAGATGAGATTATGAACAGATGGACTGAGTATATTCAGGAATTGTTGGAAGACGATCGAGGCGAAAAATCAGAAATTAAGATAAACATTGAAGGTCCAAGCATTTTAAAATACTCTGCATTGACTACAGAGGCCTAAATAACATAACCATAAAGAACAAGTAACCACTGCCCCTTATCAACTCTGCTTTCAAACCACTTCCCGGAGCCACCATCATCTCCAAGTTGGATCTACGAAGTGCCTAACATCTGGTCAGAATAAGGGAGGGAGATGAGTGGAAAAGAGCATTTAATACCCCTCTTGGTCACTTGGAATACCTGGTCATGCCATTTGGTCTCAATAATGCCCCCGCTGTCTTCTAAGCCCTGATAAACGATGTCCTTCGAGACTTTATTAACCATTCTGTGTTTATTTATTTGGATGACATCTTAATCTTTTCCAGCAGTCTTCAGGAACACACCCACCATGTCCGCCAGGTTCTGCAGAGGCTTTGGGAGAACAAACTATTCGTGAAGGCTGAGAAGTGTGAGTTTCATGTCTCCTCTGTCAGTTTCTTAGGGTGTATCATCAAGAGCGGGCGAGTGAGGGCGGATCCCGAAAAGATCCGGGCAGTGGCAGAGTGGCCAAAACCCACAACACTCAAGCAACTCCAGCGATTTCTGGGGTTCGCAAACTTCTATCATCGTTTCATCAGGGATTATAGCTGGGTGGCAGCGCCCCTTACTCGTCTCACCTCACCCACGACCCCTTTTCACTGGGACCCCAAAGCTGACTCAGCTTTCTCGGAGTTGAAGAGGTGTTTCACCTCCGCTCCCATCCTGGTCCAACCTGACCCCTCTTGTCAATTCATTGTGAAGGTCGACACCTCCGACTCTGGGGTGGGAGCGGTCTCTCCCAATGCTCAGACCCTGATCAGAAACTTCATCCCTATGCCTTCTTTTCTCGTCCGCTGTCCCCCGCCGAACGAAATTACGACGTAGGGAACCGGGAGTTACTGGCCTTCAAAATGGCTTTGGAGGAGTGGAGGCACTGGCTGGAGGGAGAAGAACATCAGTTTATCATCTGGACCGATCACAAAAGCCTTAATACATCCGAAACGCCAAACACCTGAATTCCCGACAAGCCAGTTGGGCATTACTTTTTGGCCGGTTCAGGTTCACCCTTACCTATCGTCCAGGGTCCAAGAACGGGAAGCCCGATGCTTTGTCCTGTCAATACATCTCCGAGGAGAACCTTCCCAACCCCGAAACCATCCTTCCACCTTCCTATGTAGTGGCTGCCCTCACCTGGGAGATCGAGTCCACAGTCAAAGAAGCCCAGCGGACTCAACCTGACCCAGGCAACAGACCCCCCAATCGCCTCTTTGTGCCCGATTCTGTTCGGTCGCAGGTTCTCCACTGGGGGCATTCTTCTCATTTCGCCTGGGATTGATCGGACACTGTCCTTTCTGAAGAGATACTTCTGGTGCCCCTCCATGGACGCTGACACCTGTTCCCTTATCTCTGCCTGTTCTGTTTGTGCCCATGGTAAATCCTCCCACCGACCACCTGCTGGATTTCTTCATCGCCTACCTGTCCCTAGTCGCCCTTGGTCTCACATTGCACTGGATTTCGTTACTGGACTACCCCCTTCACATGGGAACACTGCCGTACTCACCATGGTGGACCGCTTCTCCAAGGCTGTGAACTTCGTATCCCTTCCCAAACTCCCTACAGCCCGTGAAACAGCCAACCTTCTCATCCACCATATCTTCCGCCTTCATGGGATTCCCTCTGACGTTATTTCTGACCGGGGTCCCCAATTCATTTCTCAAGTCTGGAGATCTTTTTGTCAAGCCCTTGGAGCCTCAGTGAGTTTGTCGTCCAGCTTTCATCCGCAGACGAACGGTCAAACAGAACTAGCAAACCAGGACTTGGAAGCAGCATTTCACTGCATAACCACCAACAACCCATCTTCCTGGAGCACCCATCTCACTTGGGTGGAATACGCCCACAACACCCTGGTCAACACTGCCACCGGAATGTCTCCCTTCGAATGCTCCCTCAGTTACCAAACCCCTCTGTTCTCCGCTCATGAAGATGACATTGCTGTGCCTTCCGTTCAGTATCATCTCCGCTGGTGCTGCAAGATCTGGAAAGACACGCGCACGACCCTGCTCCGCTCAACTGACCGCAACCGGAGGATTGCTGATCACCATTGGGTTCCTGCACCTGATTATCGGCCTGGGCAGAAGGTTTGACTCTCTTCTAAAGACATTCCCCTCAAGATTGAACCCAGGAAGCTCGCCCCTCACTACCTGAGACTATTCGCAATTGTGAGTGTCATCAACCCCTCGGCGGTCAGACACAAACTGCCAAAATCTATGCACATCCATCCTACATTCCACGTCTCCCAATTGAAACCGGTATCTGTCAGCCCTTTGTGCCCTCCTGCCGAAATCCCTCCACCCGCCACGATCATTGACGACCACCCAGCATACACTGTCTGGCGAATACTGGATGTGTGCCGCTGAGGCAGAAGCCTCCAGTACCTGGTTGATTGGGAGGGATACAGCCCGGAGGAACGCTCCTGGATTCCCTGCTCCTTCATCCTTGAACCTTCCCTCATTTGTGATTTCCATCGTGACAATCCGGACAAGCCTGGTGGTTTGCCTGGAGGCTCCCATTTGGTTGGGTGGCGGGGGGGGGGAGGGTACTGTCACAGTCCTGATCGTTTATTCCCTAGTTTCCTCTAATTTCCTTTGATTGTGACATGGTTCCGACCATTAATTTCCCAATTGCTTCTAATTTTCTTTGATGATGACACACCTGGTTTCCATCAGGACCTGCAGTATAAGAACCCTAGTGTTACAAACCCTAGTTACTAGATTGTTGGTCTTTTTCCTGTGTGATAACTAACGTTACCCGACTGCTTAGAATCATTTGTTCTAAGGTTAGCTCCAGTTTCAAGGTTTACCTATGAGGCTCCGTCTCCCCGCGTCGAGTCTCCGTGTCGAGGCCCTATGTCAAGGCTCCATTTCAGGACTCCGTGACAAGATCACTCTTGTTTGCTGTTTGGCGTTTACACTCGTGTAAGCATCCTAACTCAATCTCCATGCTTGTGTCCTGCACTTGGGTTTGCCTCATTCGCCACGTTCCATTGCAACAAATACAGATCTTTGTCATGTACAGATACAAGGAAATAGTGTACCTATCTCCCTCCCAGCACTTATCCTTGTAAGGGAACAAGTGCTACACCTGCCCTTACACTTCCTTCCTCACCACCATCCAGGGCCCCAGACAGTCCTTCTAGGTGAGGCGACACTTCACCTGTGAGTCAGCTGGGGTGATATACTGTGTCTGGTGCTCCCGATGTGGCCTTCTATATATTGGCGAGACCCGACGCAGACTGGGAGACTGCTTTGCTGAACACCGACGCTCTGTCCGCCAGAGAAAGCAGGATCTCCCAGTGGCCACACATTTTAATTCCACATCCCTTTCCCATTCTGATATGTCAATCCACGGCCTGCTCTACTGTCAAGATGAAGCCACACCCAGTTTGGAGGAACAACACCTTATATTCTGCCTGGGTAGCCTCCAACCTGATGGCATGAACACTGATTTCTCCAATTTCCGTTAATGCCCCTCCTCCCCTTCTTACCCCATCCCTTATTTATTATTCCCCCCCTTGTTTTCTCTCTCTCTGTCTGTCTCACAATCACTCGTTGCCTGCTCTCCATCTTCCTCTGGGCTCCGCTCCCCCTTTCTTTCTCCCCAGGACTCCTGTCCTATGACCCTCCCTCTTCTCCAGCTCTGTATCCATTTTGCCAATCAACTGTCCAGCTCTTGGCTCCATCCCTCCTCCTCCTGTCTTCTCCTATCATTTTGGATCTCCCCTTCCCCCTCCCACTTTCAAATCTCTTACTGTCTCTTCTTTCAGTTAGTCCTGACGAAGGGTGTCGGCCCAAAATGTCGACTGTACCTCTTCTTATAGATGCTGTCTGGCCTGCTGCGTTCCACCAGCATTTTGTGTGTGCTGCTTGAACTTCTATCATCTGCAGATATTCTCGTGTTTGAACAGTGTAGGCTAATAGTGTTGGTCTTTATAGCTGGGCGACTGGACTACCATTAACACATCTGAGACACAGAGCTCAGGAAACTTGGAAGGAATGTAGTGTAGGTGTTCAGAAAACTGAACCTTGCTTCCCAAATAAAATGATTACAGAAGCTATGATTGTACATCACCCAAAGTCTACACTAAAAGACAGAAGACTATCTGTTTTCCCTTCAGCCCAGTGGAACAGGCAGACTGAATCTTAAACTGTTTCAAGGAGTGAAGATTAGTCCAAAGCTATTATTTTAAACTTAAATAAGGGCAATTATAAGGTCATTGGAGCAGATCTAGCCAAAGTGAGTTGGCAAATTAGATTAGGGAATCAGTCAGTCAAGATGCAATGGCAACTATTTCAGGGAATCTTTTGGAATGTACAGAAAAGATGCACATTTATCAGCCCTTAGTATTGTCAGTGATCTCTCCCATCCATCACACAATCTCTTTGACCACCCACCCCCACCCCCCAACATCAGGCAGGAGGTACTGTAGCATTAGGAAAAGAACTGTTAGGATGGGAAACAATTTCCTCTCCCATGGCCATGACACTACTGAAATCTCTGCCACCACCTAGGTCTCGCCACATATGAAGCACCAGTAGATACTTACTTTTTAACTTGTATCGTAAATGCACCTTATCATTCATTAATTTATTTGTAGTAATATTACTTCATGTTTCAAAGGTACATTTAACATATGTATACAATCTACATCCTAAAATACTTTTTCTTCACAACCATCCATAAAAATCAAGGGAGTGCCCCAAAAAATGAATGACAGTTAAATGTTAGAACCCCAAAGCCCCCCCCATCTCCCCCTCCCATGCGTAAGCAGCAGCAAAGCAATGATCCCCCCTCCCCCACTGGCAAAAAGAGCATCAACGCTCCCCACCAAGCGTGCAGCAGAGTATAAATAAACACACAGACTTGCAGTGCCCTGAAGACTACACATTCACCCAGTATTCAACATACCACAGGTGCTCTCTCTCTCTCTCTTTCTCCCTAATAAGGGAAAAAGGGGTGTCTCTGTTTCACAGCGAGAAGGGAGACATAACAAACAACTCGCTGATTTACGATGTTAAACGTCTGCTGCGTTGCTTTTCCCGAGCTCTGTGCCCAAATAGCTCAGGCCTCTAGACTCATAGCTAGCTTTTCTTTCAGTTAGTCCTGACGAAGGGTCTCGGCCCGAAATGTCGACTGCACCTCTTCCTATAGATTCTGCCTGGCCTGCTGCGTTCACCAGCAACTTTTATGTGTGTCACAGCTAGCAGCCAGCTTGCTGCTTTCGATCTTTAGTGTGTGTGTTCGTCCACCGTGAACGTCGATGAAGACCTCGACACCATTATGATGGTGTTGAGACTAGCACGTGGTTTGGATTTAAGTGAGGGAGAGTTGCGCAGCGTCAGCCTCACTCTCTCTTCCCAATTCCCATCTGGATCCAGTGGCAAGACAGAGTCGAGACGGCTGGAGATGGGACTAGGTGCAGTGGATGACCAGGACGCCTTCTGTGTCTTGTCCTGCTCTACACATTCCACGACGCTTGCAGAGACCGCCTTCTTGATCGTTGGACCTTCCATTGGTTTCGTCCGCTCAATCCGCCGGAGTCTGTCTTCACATGCTGGGATAGACACCGAGGGTTTGAGACCCGTCGGCTACCCTCACCTGGTTTAGCCGGCTTGTCGAAGCCGTTGCCCAGTCTGTGGCCGCTGCCGCATGCAAACAGCTACAGGGAGCCACAGGTGAGAGCTGAGTGCCAGGTGGGGACCAAAGGTGGACTAACCACCTTGAAAAGGACGCGACATGTTACCCCACCAGAGGTGCTACCCCTCCCTGACACCTCATACACGATCTTCAGTGTACTCCCACAGCACACCAGACAGTGGCACCAACCTCGAGGCCACCTGCCTCCAGAGCCACGAGATCCCGAAACCCTGGCTAGTCTATAGGCCGCGTCCTTGATATATCAAATAGGGGCCAGTCATGAGACCACGAGAGTAGGTCCTATTCCCGCAAAGATCCGAAGTCAGCATGTAACTCCAGGTCAGGGTCTTCAAAAGAACCCTGAAAGGGCAAAATAGAGATATTAAAGATGGAATCGCCGTTAGGTGTCATCGTCTCCTAAACTCCATGTGTGATGTGTGTGAGTTATATGTACTGTGCTGTGCACCTTGGCCTGGAGGAATGCTGTTTGCTTTGGCAGTATACGTGTATATGGTTGAAATAACGATAAAATTGAATTTAACCTTGAAGATAAATTCCAAGGGAAGGGTCAACCATCTGTGATTAACTGAAGGGCTATCAAACCTAAAGAAGAACATAATTTGACAAAGATTGGGAGTAAAGGATTGGCAGAATTTATAATAAACAGCAAAGAATGGATACAGGATTAACTGGAAGGAAACATTTGTGTAGAAGATAATGTTAGGCAGAAATATAAAAATGGAGTTTCTATAGATATTTAAAATGAGAAAAGTGAGTATTGGTTCTAGAGAAATTGATTGGGATATTAATAATGGAAAACCAAGAGATTGCAGGTGAACTAAATAGACATTTTGATTCAGTTTTTTTTTATAAAGGACTCAAGTAACTCTCAAGTAAGACTCAAGTAAGAAGTAGCGGTAACAGACCTATTGAATGGATGGTGGAACTCAGGAGAATTGCAATGACCAGGATGGTAGCTAGGAAATTATTGGAGCTGCAGACCGAATGGACTTTCTCCAGCATCTTAATTGAAATAGCTAATGAGATAGCTGATGGATTTCAGTTTTATTTTCCAAAGTTGCTTAGACTCATAGAAGGTTCCATTTGGTTCGAAAACAAAGCAAATGAAACTCAAAGTTGAAAATAATTTTATTATCAAAGTCCATATATTTAACCATGTGCAACCCTGAGATTCATTTTCTTGTGCACATTCACAGTAAATGCAAGAAATACAGTAGAATCGTACCCAACAGGATGGACAACAATTAATGTGCAAAGAAAAACAAATGGTGCAAATATATAAAGAAAGAGAATAAAAAAGAAATAATAATAATAATAGTAAATAAGCGGGGCACATAAGGGTGCATGGGAGGGGTAGCACCTCTAGACGGGGGGCTTGTCGCACTCCTTGGAGTGGCTCTTCATCTATTGGACCCCACCAACACCCAGCTCTCACCTGTGGCTCCTCGTAGCTGTTTGCACGCGACAGCGGCCACACCCCGGGCAATGGCTTTGACAGTCCAGCTAAACCAGGTGCGGGTAGCCAACGGGTCTGAAACCCCTGGTGAGATAGGGATTTGCTCATCCCAGCATGCGAAGACTGCTTTGGTGGATCGGGCAGAGGAAACCCCGGGGGTTCAGCGGCTGAGAAGGCGTTGCAGCAGCGCACTGTGGAGTGTGTAGGGCGCGGCAGAGCACTTAAGAAGATGTGGCCATCCAATGCAGCCAAGGAAGTTGCCAGACATAACAATTCTTTGTGCCACGGGATCCTGACTTCTGAGGCGGAGAGAGAGGGATCGTCTCTGTGCAAGGCTTTGCCACTTTAACATCTTTCGCGCACTGGTTACATTGTGCAAAGGTCGGCTGGTGGCGCAGTGAGATCAGCGCCGCGCTCGAGAGCGGAGGTTCCCGAGTTCGATGCAGTGACAGACCACCCCCGAGCGCACTTTCCATCCGTGCCGGGTTGACGTTGAGCTCGCAACTCGGCCTCGTTAAAATAAAACACTGCCACCCTGTACAACGTAATCTTCCTCGGACCCCAAGGGACAACCATTAATAAATAAGCAATAAATATCAAGAACATGAGTTGTAGAGTGCTTGAAAGTGAGTCCATAAGTTGGTGAAACAGCTCAGTGATGCGGCAAGTGAAGCTGAAAGTTATCCCCTCTGGTTGAAGAGCCTGATTATTCCTGAACCTAGTGGTGCTTTCATTTAAAAAGGGATGAGACTTGAAAAGGAATTTATTGGAGTTCTTTGAAGAAGTATCATCTGCTGTGGATTAAGGGAAGTTGGAGCGTGTGCATAGGGCATAGAACATAAACCGATCGAGCACAGGACCATGCCCTTCGGCCTATGATGTTGTGCCAAACTAATTAAGCTAACTAACCTAATCCCTTCTGCCTGCATGTGGACCATATTCCTCCATTCTCTCCATACTCATGCTTATTTAAGATTTCCTTAAATGCCTTTAATATATTTGCATCTGCCCTCCACCTGGCAGTGCATTCCAGGCACCCACCACTCGCTGTGAGAAATCTTGCCCTGTCTATCTTTTTTCAACTTAACCCTCTCACCTAAGTGCATGTCTTCTGGTATTAAACATTTCAACACTGGGGAAAAAGATATTGGCTCTCTACTCTCAGAATCAGAAACAGATTTAATATCACTGGCACATGTCATGAAATTTGTTGTTTTGCGGCAGCAGTACAGTGCAATAAATAGCGATAAAAACTGTAAATTAGAATAAGAAGGAAATATAAAAAAAGGAAATTAAGTTAAAAAAAGTAGTACAATAAGAGAGGGAAAATACTGAGAGAGTGTTTATGGGTTCACTGTCCTTTCAGAAATCCAATGGCAGAGGGGAAGAAGCTGTCCCTAAAACATTGAGTGAGCGTCTCCAGGCTCCTGTACCTCCTCCTTGATGTAGCAATGAGAAGCTGGCAGGTCCTGGGTGATGGGGGTCCTTAATGATGGATGCCACCTTTTTGAGGCATCGCCTTTTAAAGGTGTCCCCAGTGCTGGAGAGGCTCGTGCCCAAGATGGTGCTGGCTGAGTTTACAATCCTCTGCCGCATTTTCCGATCCTGTACAGTGGCCCTCCATACCAGATGGTGCTGCAAACAGTTAGTATGCTCTTCATGGCGCATCTGCAAGTGTCTTTGGTGGACTACCAATTCTAATCAAACTCTGAATGAAATATAGCCTCTGCCATGCTTTCTTTGTAATTGAATTAAAATTTTGGGCCTGAGATAGATCCTCAGGGATGGTGACACCCAGGAACTTAAAATTCTGTTCACCTTTTCCACTTCAAATCCCTCAATGGGCAGTCTTTCGCCTTCCCCTTCCTGAAGCCCACAATCAACTCCTTGGTCTTACTGACTCTATCTATGCCTATGATAATTATGCTCCTTAGGATATGGCTGTAAAGATCCCTGCTACTCTACATATTTCTACAAAATATGTTCCCACACTGAACATCACAATGAAACCAACAATATCAAATTCAACCCAGTGTTGCACAGGGGATCTCAATAATGCTTTTGTGTGAACCCTGCAGTTTAAGTTCTCGTTTTTTATCCAACTTGCACAAATTCTGTGAAGCTTACCCACACTTTTTAAGAGTCCAAAAAGGGGAATGAAAAAATATGAGGCCTCTGAGACTGAGGTAATTAAGAGGGGGCAGCATGGCAAGTGTAATTCTGTTACAGCATCAGAGAATCAGGTTCAATTCCCACTGCAGTGTGTAAGGAATTTATATGTTCTTACCATGACTGTGAGGATGCTCTGCTTTCCTCACATATTCCAAACATGGACAGGATAGTAGGTCACATGAGTGTAATTGATCAGCTTGATCTGCTCTGTTCCTCCAGCAATTTGTTTTTCTACTCCCTATTCCAGTATCTGTAGTCTCTTCTATTTCCTTTCACAACTGAAGTTAGGAGATAGTTTGACATTGAACCCAGCAGGTCAAGCAGCATCTATGGAAAGAAACAGTCAATGCTTCGAGCCAAGGCCCTTTATCGGGACATGCTGGGCTCAAAACGTGGACTGCTTATTCTTCACTGTAGCTGCTGTCTGACCTGCAGAGTTCCTGTAGAATTTTCTGGATTTTCAGCATCTGCAGAATCTTCTGTGTTTATCATTTCTAAATGTATAAGATAGTAATTATTTAGAAATCTCTACCACCGATAGGCTAGTGGTTGGTTTTAAGTCTGATTGATCTCGTGTGGTGCTCTCCTGCGAGGTGATCAACAGCTCACCCCAGTATTCCAGGTGGCGAGCACTATTTATTGTTCTTGTTTTAAAATGCTTGTGGGATTATGGTGGGATATTCAAGTTCATTTATTACATCTTAGCTTGGGTTAAACAGTTATTCACTTGTGTGTTTGTGGGTCACCTTGACCGTAACCGGGGTGTGTAATATCCACCTGCCCCGTCTGTGTGAGGCTGAGCTGTTCTCTTTCAGAGTCATAGCGTCCTGTTGTTTGTGTGTTTATCGCAATAAAACCGGCAGTTGAGCTAACGAGCTCTCTCGTCTGTCATCGTGGTTTAAAAGTTTGCCACATTGGTGGCAGGAGTGGGATTAGAAATTGACGGCGAGATTGAAGAGCTACAATGTCAGATAGAGCATCTTAAAACCCAAGGAACTAGTCCAGGTACTGAGTGATATGCCACCTCCATATCCCTGGGCCATGTAACCGAAGGTGGGTCCACCGACCCAGGAGTCTCTGGAAACCAAGCAACATTCCTTCCCCGGGAACCCCGATGGGGCAAGCATACCCAGACTCCCTCACCTGGGGCACATGGTGGAGTGCATCACCCACCTCCCTTATGGCCCATACCGGGGAACCCAGGAAACTGAAGCCACGGGAGGATGGGCAACGTGGCTGGCACTACCAACATCGCTGGAGAAAGAGGAGGACCAACAGCCCCAGCAATTAACGCCACAAGGTCCATCCTGAAGCTCCCCAGATATGATGGTACTGGCACTTGGAGCCTTAACTAGTGCAAGACAAACTTGCTGCATGTAGCCCCTCTGAGACAGTGTGAAACTTGGCCTGGTGCTGGAGTGGGTTACCATGTGCCCCTGCCTTGACCTAACGCCGGCAGAGCAGAATGACTGTCACAGTGGTGTGGATCGGCATTTTGGGCAGAGGACATTGGAGGAAGCACTGCTCAGCGACGCCATGTGGGAAGATCGCTGCTACCAGTGTGGAGAGGCCAGGACATGTAGCCCAGGACTGCCCCGAGCCAGTGACACACTACAGCGGGCAGCCGAGCGGGCAGCGCCACCCCAGGTCATGTAGCCCAGGACTGCCCCGAGCCGGTGCCACGCTACAGCCCAGCACAGCAGGCAGCCGAGCAGGCAGCGCCACCCCAGGACATGTAGCCCAGGACTGCCTTTGTAAGCACGCTGGGGGCAACACTCTACCACGGTGCAGAAGCACGGTTCTCTGCCAGGGCAGCTCCAGGAAGAGGACCACCAGTCTCAAAGCAGCCCACAACAGGTCAGCATATCCCGCAGTGGCCCACACAACACAGCAGAACCAGGGGCAAGAGGTAGTGGCAGCGCTTCAGGTGGTAGCCAATGGCAAGGTAGAACTCCCCACCACTGACCACCAGCAGCTGCACTGCGGGCAAGTGAGCAATCCTGTGCTGGCCTGGGTGAGGGGGTGGCTGAGCAGGGGCCAGCAGCCTGAGTAGGCAGGACGTGGAGCTGTTTGTGCACTGCTGTGACGCTTGTACATCCCAGAAGGGGCCGGGCCACTAGTCTAGGACGCCAATGCAGCAATGCCCGGTGGGGGCCCCAAAGGAGCGCGTAGGAATGGACATGCCAAGCCCCTTCCCCTGCACTGATGCTGGGATCCGCCACATTCTTGTGGCCATGGGGTGGCCGGAGACTTGGGGAGGAGTTCTTCTGGGGTTTTGCCACTCCTGAGGAACTCCACTGTGACCAGGGGCACAACCCTGAGGCACAGGTGTTTGGTGAGGTCTGCATGCGACAAGGAATCACCCCTCTTCTGCCACAAATGATGGGCTGGTGGAGCACTTTAACCATACTCTAGTCAGTCAGCACCAGTGCGTTGGCGATCACCACCTACCCCCTAGTATTGTGGGCATACCGAACAGCAGTTCTGGAGAGCACCAGGTGTATATCAGGTGTGGTCACCGGAGTGACGGAAGGCAGTCGTGACACAATGGGATTGCCTGGCACTGTATTTGCTATGGCCACCACCGAGCCAGTGAAGCTGAAGGAAGGAGAGACACTCTGGGTGCCCTGCCTCTTTCTCCCCTGGAGGATCAGACATCTCCCAGCTCCCCAGGTAGCAGCAGCAACCATCACCGGGACTCTTGGACTTTGTTGTGGACTCTGGGGTTACTGGGGGCAGCTGACCCCTCAGATGGGGGCAGTGTGGAGCTCTGGGGTGAGAGGAGTGCACAGTCAACAGCTTACCCCTGCGTTCCTGGTGGCCAGTGTTATTTATTGTTCTTGCTTTAAAATGCTTTGTGGGATTATGGTGGGATGTTCAAGTTCATTTATTGCTACATTTTAGATTGCATTTTGCAATTAATTGCTTGTGTGTTTGTGGGTCACCCTGACTGTAACTAGGGTGTGTGATAATCTGAATAGTTCTCTCGTCGGGTCATAGTGCCTGTCTGTTTTTTAGCTTATCTCAATAAAACCGGCTGTTGAGCTAAACGAGCTTCTCGTGTCTGTCATCATGGACCAAATACTCGCCATAGTACTTTAAAAAAGCAGAGCTTGCAGAGCGTGGGGGATATGGTAAGCATATGGAATTAGATGATAGAGCAGCTTCGATAACACTCTACATCTACTACGAATGAGTCCCTTTATTAGGAATCCCTTTCGCCATCCTGGTCACTTATCCTCTCTACCAGCAATGGACAGAATACACTTCAGTCGCTCGCACAGTACTTCCCCAATCCTAACCCATGAGAAGAAAAAAGGCATCAGACCCTTGGGAATACCAATGCAGGTTACCCTTCAAGTTACACAATAATCTGAACGTGTTGCCAGCACTTTATTGTCACTGAGTGGAAATCTTACATCTCCCTCCCTAACAGTATTGTGGGAGCATTTTCAGCTGAAAGGCTGCAGGGTTTCAATAAAGTGATCCACCACCCATTTCTCAAGGAAAATTAAAATTAGGGATGTGCAATAAATGCTTGTCTTACCAGTAGCACCCTCATCCAGTATATTGAAATCAAATGACAGGGAAGGTTGAAAAGAATTGATGGTTTGCACAGCACAGCAATAGGCTCTTCAGCCCATGATGTCTGTGTGCAACACGATGCGGCATTAAAGTAAATCACTTCTGCCTGTATGTGGTACATATTCCCCATTTCCCACATTTCCATACAGCTATCTAATAGCCTCCTATCACTGCCGAATCTGCTTCCACCACGACCCTGACAGTTCATTCCAGGCACCTACCATCCTCTGTGTGAAAAAACTACCCTGCATGTCTCCTTTAGGCTTACCTCCCTTACCCTAAATGCATATCCTCTAGTATTTGGCATTTGGGGAAAATATTCTGGCTGTCTACCCTATCTATGCTTCTCCAAATTATAAAAACCTCAGGTCTCCCTTCAGCCTCTGACACTCCAGAGAAAACAACCTAAGTTTACCAACCTGTCCATCCTTTCTTTATAACGCAAACTTCCTAACCCTGGCAGCGTCCCAGTAAACTTCTTTGCACCCTTTTCAAAGTCCTACCTGCCAGAAAGGCATGTAATTATCAATTACAGCTCAGCATTCGACATCATCATCCTCTCAGTACTAATTAACATGCTTCAAAACATAGGCACATGGATGATAGAAAAATGGAGGCTCTGTAGATGGGAGGGGTTAGTTTGATCTTAGAGTAGGTTAAAGGATTAGCACAATATTGTGGGCCAATGGTCTGTACTGTGCTACGGTGTTCTGTGTTTATTTTCTTAAACCTGGGTTTCTCTACCTCCCTCTGCAAATGGATTCTTGAATTCCTCATCAGGAGACCACAGTCAGTACAGATTGTCAATAGCATCACCTTCATGTTGACAATCAACACTGGTGTACCTCAAGGAAGCACACTTAGCCCACTGCTCTACTCTCTCTACACTCATGACTGCATGGCTAGGCACAGCTCAAATGTCAGCTATTAATTCACTGTTGTTGTCAGATGACAACGAGGAGGTCTACAAGAGCAAACTAGATTGGCCAGTTGAATGGTGTCTCAACAACAACCTTGTACTCAATGACAGCAAGACCAAGGAATTGATTGTAGACTTCAGGAAGGAGAAATAGGGAGAACACGAGTGGTCGGTGGTGGAAAGTTTCACGTTCCTGGGAGTCCACATCTCAGAGGATAGATCCTAAGTCCACAATGCAGTCACAACGAAGGCACACCAGTGGATATATTTCATTAACAGCCTGAGAAGATTTAGTACGTCATAAAAGATTTTAACAAATTTCTACATATGTACCATTCTGACTGTTGATGTCACCATCTGATATGGCGGTACCACTGCAGAGGACCATAAGAGGACTCAGAGGGTTGCAAAGACATAGGAGCAGAATTAGGCCATTCAGCCCATCAAGTCTGCTCCACCATTCCATCATGGCTGACCTCAGTTCCCACTGAACCCAATACACCTGCATTCTCGCCATATCTTTTGATGCCCCGACTGATCAGGAAACAATCCTCATCAGCCTTAAATATACTCACAGACTTGGCCTCCATTGCAGTCTGTGGCAGAGCATTCCACAGATTTACTCTACTCTGTTCTAAAGGGTTACAACTCAATTCTGAGGCTGTGCCCTCTAGTTCTGGATACCACCATCATAGGAAACATCCTCTCCATATCCACCCCATCTAGCTCTTTCAACATTCGGTAGGTTTCAATGAAATGCACCTGCATTTTTCTAAGTTCCTCGAACACGGCCTTACTCTTCCTTTTTTGCACTATGTATGTATTTAATTTTATTGCAGTTTACGGTCATTTGTTATACTGGCACTGTACGGCTGCCACAAGAGCAGTGCGGCATGGCCATGCATTTCACTGTATAAAGTTCATTCTGATTCTGATTTCTGCAAGTGTTGCCTAACCAAAACTTAATCTCAGTGTACTTTCCATTCCAAAGATTTATTTATTTTTCAGGTTTATTTATTTGGAGACACAGCATGGTATTGGATGTTCCAAGCCTTTAAGCCGTGTTGCCTAGCACCCCCAATAACCCCCGATTTAAACCTAACCTAATCACAGGACAATTTGTAATGACCAATTAACCTACTAACCAGTACATCTTTGGACTGTGGGAGGAAACTGAAGCGCTCAGAGAAAGTACATGCATTCCATGTGAGGACGTATGGGTTCCTTACAGAGGACGACGGGATTGAACTCCATACTCCGATGCCCTGACCTGTAATAGAGTTGCACTAGTGGGTATGCATCCAAAATAGTTTTTTTACATGGTTTCAGGCTGATTTTAAAGTTCTTTCTTTTACCACTCAGCAAATATACCAGTGTCAACTACCAGGGAGTATCTCTGTGTTGTTATTTCAAAGCCATACTGAAAGGATCCTTTCTGCTAAACCTTTGCAACACAAGATATTTCCTGCTAAATGTGGAATTAATTGACACCACTGTCCCTTTGACTCAGATTGCTTGATCACTGTTGGATAACCAGCTGCCAGGTATGAGTGGAGAGAAGATAATACCTTCAATCTAATTTTTCTGAAGGGTCAGTCGGCAAGTTCAGACAAAGTTCAAACTAAAAGCGTTGTACTGATTGGTGAGATATCAGTGCTGCAAGGAACATGAACAGTCTTTTGTCCAGGCACTTGAGTTGATTGCCCTGTTGTTATCCATTGGGGCTCAGACTAGGATTACCTTGATTGCTTCCACTGCTTATCCTCCCCAACTCCAGCATACAGCTGCTGCTGTAATTATGAAGCTCAATTTCCTGATCTCTATATTTCCCCTTAACTGCAATTCCTACATACTTTCTGATTCCAATTTATTATAGTTTCTTTCGGAATAATGGTCAGCTGTGTGTATGGTAACCAGTCTCATTACCAAAGTTGAGACCAGATTTGACAGAGGTATATAAGATTATGAGGGGTCTGGAGAAAGTAAAGAGAAGCTGTGGGGACACAAATGACCGCAGATACTGCGAACTGGAGCTTTTCCTGTAAGCAAATGGTTCAAGGACAAAAGGATGCTGGGTTTAAGATGAACTGTGAGAGATACTGGTGGAAGGGAGGAGAAAAGTGTTTGCAGCGTGATCATATTGGGTTCACTGTCCACAAAGCCTTACACTCAAAAGACCTATCTAATATCGATATCTATGAGTCCACCGCTATGGGGAGAATAACCTACTCTTCAAAGACCAGATTACTTCCCTAACTAGTATCTGCTGTGGGATTCAGCTTCCAATACCCAGTATATGAGTGGTAGTTCCCCCCTTTCTATCATACTTCCAGCTAACAAAGTAGGTTAAACATGATTTATATTATTTTTAATGATACATGTTTAATTTTTGACAAATCATTCTTAACACAAATGTAGAATTCACAGATGATTTCTGATTTATAAAACATTTCTGAATTTGAAAAGATTTATAAAATACAAAGGATTTCCAAAGGTCCCCACCTCCTTCACTTGTTCCCATGGTCCACTCTCCCTTCCTATCAGATTCTTTCTTCTCCATCCTTTACCTTTTCCACCCATGTGACTTCACATATTACCTTTTAGCTATCCTCTTTCCCTTCCCCCCAGCTTTTTATTCTGTCGTCCTCCCCCTTCCTTTTCAGTTCTGAGGAAGGGCTTCAGCCCAAAACAACACCTTGATGCTGCCTGACCTGTTCAGGCCCTCCAGCACTTTCCATGTATTGCTAAGGATTTGCATACACGGGTACAATCTTTATGAACGAAAAGAACATATCAAAAGTTACAGATGAACCAGTCATTCATTACAAAATCTGAAAGTTGAGGAAAGAATTTGAGTTCTTTCTGTCACCCCATCTTTCTATCTTTCTCTATCTCATTCCTAACAATCCTCAATACTTTCTACTTACTTTTTAGATACATTTGCTGGGACAAAGTAATTCACACAGCTGGTCTACAAGCTTCTGAGACAGAATTCCCAGGCACCAAGCTTAATGCTGTGAGGGCTGACTATGAGAACATAAATATACTATTGCATTCTCAGAGAACACAAATATGCTCAAATGTTGGAAAATCAGCTATGTGTGATCAAGTTTGATGTGTTAAGTGACAAAAATAAATCTGGACTAGAACCTTCCTTGATCTCTATCACAATGATGCATACATTTTAGTTGCAGTTGCTTGGTTTGATGTAGACAGCGCTGTTTGTTTGCAGATCTATCCTTTTAACTTCAGACTGATTATTGATTGCAATATACATTAAAAACTGAAGGTTGATGGAAATGAAGGTTTAAAAGGGAACTGAACAGGCACTTGAGACAATGTCATTTACAGGACTATCAGTAGGGAACAGGACACAAATATTGACCCATGGGGAGGCTCAGTGGCCTGAGCTGTTCAACGTAACAGTTCTACAACTCTATTGTGACCTGAACCCAGAATGCTTTTTAATAACCTTTTCGTTGACTTGCTTAGAGTGTTCTTTTGTCTTCATGGTGTAGCTTTGGCCAGGATACTGACTCACCAGCAGTTGGACCTTTCAGATTTAGGTATATTTTTACTACAATCAGTTGAAGCACCTTGACTCCACACAGGTCTCCAAAAACAAATCTCCATTTAACTAATTTTTGACTTCTAAAACGAATGATGATTTGGCTTGTCATATTAAAGTGGGTGAATACTTATGCAATCAATTATTTTCTGTTAATTATATTTGTAATTAATTTAGATCACTTTGTAGAGAACTATTTTCACTTTGACAGGAGTCTTTTTCTGTTGATCAGTGTCAAAAATGCCAAATTAAATCCACTGTGATTCAATGTCGTAAAACAATGAAACATGAAAATATATTAGTATGATGGACTCTTGACCTCAAAGTCTTCATAGTTTTGCATCTTATTGCATGTCTGCACTGCACTTTTCTGTAACCTTATTCTGCACGCTCACCTTGGTTACCTCAATGCTCTGTTGTAATCAATTACTTGCATGAAGAGTATGCAAGAGACCTCACACATGTGACATTAATCAACAAATTTGATTAGAAGCTTCACTTCAGTATTAACTCCCAGTGGGAGGTGAGGTGTGGGTATGGGGAGCAAAGAATCCCTCTTTCCTCTTCTTCCATTCCCCCTTCTGGCCCGTTACCTCTTCTTCTCAAAAGACCATAAGACCATTAGACATGGGAGCCATTCGGCCCATCGAGTCTGCTCTGCCATTCCACCAAGACTGATCCCAGATCCCACTCAACCCCATACACCTGCCTTTTCACCATAACCTTTGAGGCCCTGACCAATCAGTAAATGATAAATTTTCGCTTTAAATGTACCCACGGTCTTGGCCTCCACAGCTGTCTGTAGCAAAGCATTCCACAGATTCACTAAAAATTCCTCCTTACCCCTGTTTGTAGGGTCTCCCCTGTTTTTAGGCTGTGCCCTCAAGTTCTGAACAAATCTTCCTGAACACACCTAACAAATTCCACCCCATCTAAACCCCTTGCTCTAAGGAGAAGCCAGTTAATATTAGGAAAGTTAAAATTTCCCAACACAACAGCCCTACTATTATTGCACCGTTCTAGAATCTGCCTCTGTATCTTCTCCTCAATATCCCTGTTACTATTGGGAGGGGGGGGTCTGTAAAGAAATACCCAGTAGAGTTATTGCCCCCTTCCTTTTTTTGACTTCCACCCACACTGATTTAGTTGATAATCCCTCCATGACTTCCACCTTTTCTGCAGCCGTGACACTCTGCCTGATTAGTAATGCCACACCCCCCACCTCTTGTGCCTCCCTCCCTGTCCTTTTCGAAACACCTAAAGCCTGGCACACTCAGCAGCCATTCCTGCCCCTGAGACATCCAAGTCTCTGTAATGGCCACTATGTCATAGTTCCACGTAAAAGTTCACGCTCTAAGTTCATCCACCATGTTTCTGATATCCTTCCTCACAAACTCCCCACAAGCTGTCTCTACTTGTGCACCAACCACCCCATCCTCTGCCTCTTCACTTCAGTTCCCAACCCCCTGCAAATCTAGTTTAAACACTCCAGAACAGCATTAGAAAACTACTTGGAGGCCTATATATGATTCCCATAATGGTATTTTTACCCTTGCAGTTTCTTAACTCCACCCACAAAGATTCAACAATCTCTGACTCTCTGTCACCTCTTTCTAAAAATGTAATTCCATCTCCTACCAACAGAGACACACCACCGCCCATGCCTTCCTGCCTGTCCTTTCGATACAAAGTATATCCTTTGATGTTAAGTTCCCAACTATGATCTTCTTTCAGCCGCGACTCAGTGATGCTCTCAACGTCAAACCAACCAACATCTAACTGCACCATGAGTTCATGCACCTTATCCTGAATAATATGTGAATTTAAATACAACACCTTCAGCCCTGCATCCTTTTGAATTTTGCCTCTGTAGTACAAATTAACCCTTTGCACCTTCTGCATTTGTACCCAGTCATTGGCTTGTCCTTCCTTACATATTACATCATCTACTTGTAAGCCTGCTGGCTCATCCTTAGCTCTATCATATTGGTTCCCATCCCTCTGCCATATTAGTTTAAACCACTCCCAACAGTTTTAGCAAACCTGTCCACAAGAATATAGGTCCCCCTCCAATTCAAATGCAGCCGACCCTTTTGTACAGGTTACATCTGCCCAGAAGAGGTCCCAATGATCCAGAAATCTGAATCCTTGTCCCCTTCTCCTATCCTTCAGCCACGCATTTATCCACTACCTGATTCTATTCCTGTCCTCACTGTCACTTGGCACAGGCAGCAATCCTGAGATTACCACCCTTAAGGTCCTGCTTCTCATCTTCCTTCTTAACTCCATATATTCTGTTTTTTAGGACCTCCTCCCTTTTTCTACCTATGTTGTTGGTACCAATATGTACCACGACTTCTGGCTGCTCACTCTCCCTCTTCAGGATGTTATGGACACGTTCAGAAACATTGCAGACCCTGACACCTGAGAGGCAAACTGCCATCTGTGTTTCTTTCTGGCATCTACAGAATCACCTGTTTATCTGTCCCCCTGACGATAGAGTCCCCTGTTATTGCTGCCCTCCTCTTCAGCTCTTCAGTTCCCTATTCTTCTGAGCCACAGGGCCAGACTCAGTGTCAAAAGGCACTGCTGTTGTTGCTCCCCCAGGTAGGTTGTCCTCTCTGGCAATACTCAAAATGGAGTCCTTATTGTTTAGGGGAATGGCCAAAGGGGTGCTCTCCATTCTCTGATGTTTTCCCTTCCTTCTCTTGACAATCATCCATTTATCTGTCCTGTAGTCTTGCGGTGACTATTTCCCTGTAGCTCCTGTCTATCGCTGCTTTACTTTCCCTAACAAGCTGAAGGTTAACGAGTTGCAGCTCCAGTTTCCTAACACGGTCTCTAAGGAGCTGCATCTCCATGCACCTCGTGCAAATGTGGCATTCTGGGAGGCTGGAAGTCCCACAGGTGACACCCCAAACAGAATACAGGCCCTACAGACATACCTCCTATACATTCATCTGCCTGTAACCTCTCTCTGGGGCCCCTCTTTCTTTCCTGTCCTCTATGGTTCGCTCTCCTCCCTTTTCAGATTCCTTCTTCTCCATTTCTTTACTTTTCTCTCCCACCTGGTTTCACCTATCCCCTTCTCATCAGTCCTCCTTCCCCTCCCCCACCTTTTAATTCTGATGTCTTCCCCCTTCCTTTCCAGTCCCAATGAAGGTCTCAGCCAAAAACTTTGACTGTTTATTCATTTCCACAGATCCGCCTGGCCTCTAACACAGGGTTTACCAGTACTTTCTGTGTATTGCTCTGGACTATCAGCATCTGCAGAATCTCTTGTGTTTATACACGTGAACTAGCCTATTTCACTTACTCAGCATACCAATGGATTGGGAAGAAAGGCTAAGATTACACTGTCTGTTCAGAATGTTATCCAGTCCAGCTTCCAGGAGTAGTAAAGTTGGACAGATAACATGGCCTGATGACAAACAGCTCATTCTCTTCATGTCCTGACATGAGACGTAAGCAGCCTCTTTGAAAATAAAAGCTGTTCTTGATAAGATTGTTGGTGCCAGTCTTGCCCCTGTCTCTCATGTTGCTGTTTGTTCTGTTCACCGATTTGATTTTAGGAATCAACAATCCTGAAGCACGAGAGATAATTCTTGATTGCTTCTGGATATCTGCCTGATATCTTCACTCACCTCTTCTGCATGTGCATTCCATCCTCTATCCATTTGCCACTCCACATTCTGATTCTGTTTCTCATAATGACAGAAATAGGCCCTTTAGCCTGACTTATCCGTACCAACCAAGGTGCCCACCTAAACTAATCATATTTGCCAAAATCTGATCCAAATCCCTCTGAGCCTTTCCTACCCATGTCCCTGTGGTAATGTCAGGTAAATGCTGTTGTTGAACCAGGCTCAGTCACTTTTTCCACCAGCTCATTCCTCATGTGAGAGAACTGTCCCTTGCAGGTTCCTATTAAATCTACTCCCCCCAACCCCCAATTTAAATCTACGGTATGTCCCCTAGTTCTTGATTCCTCAGCCCAGGCATTCACTCGATCTACACCCTGGTAGTGTTTTATATCTCTACAGGATCACTCTTCACTCTACTATGTTCCTAAGAATGAAGTCCTCAGTTGCCCAACCTCTCACCACAACCTAGTCCCTTGAGTCCCGCAACATCCTCACATATCTTTTCTGCACTCTGCAGCTTAAAGACGTCTTTTCTTTAACAGGGTGACCAAAATTGAACACAATACTTCAACCAACAGAGGGTACAGGGGCTACGCCGACAGCTCTCTGTTACCCTGGGGCATGCTATGGCAAACTCAATTCATTTTCTCAACACGTACAAAATACTTCAGGAATTCAGCAAGCTAGGCAGCATCTATAGAGGCAAATAAACAGTCGATATTTTGGACCAAGATCCTTCATCAGGTTTGGAAAGGAAGGGCCAGAAGTCACAATAAGAAGGTGGGAAAGGGAAAAGGATACAAGCTGGCAGGTGATAGGTGAAACCAGGTGAGGGGAAGGTGGATGGCTGAGAGAGAGGGGAATGAAGTAAGAAGCTGGGAGATGATAGGTGGATGAGGTAAAAGGCTGAAGAAGAAGAAGAAGAAATCTGATAGGAGAGGTCCGTGTACCGAGGGAGAAAGGAAAGGAGGAGGAGAACCAAAGAGAAGTGGTGGGCAGGTGAGAAGAGAAGTAAGACGTAAGAGAGAACCTGAATGGGTAATGGAAAAAGAAAGAAATGAGGGGTGAGAAATATGCAGAAGTTAGAGAAACTTTCTAAGTAAGAGTAAGAGGTGTAAGAGTTCGGCACAGACTAGAAGGGCCAAGAGGGCCTGTTTCTGTGCTGTAATTGTTATATGGTTATATGGTTATATTGATATTCTTGCCATTGGGTCAGAGGCTACCCAGACAGAACATGAGATGTTGTTCCTTCAACTTAACTTTGGCCTCATCATGGCAATAGAGATGCCACGAACAATGTCAGACTGGGAACAGGAAGTTAAATTAAAATGGGTAGCCGCCAGGAGAGTCTGCATTTTGCAGTGAAAAGTTGCTCGACAAAATGGAAGTCTTATCAATATAGATAAGGCCACACTGGGAGTGTAGGTACAGTAGATGACCCCAACAGATTTGCAGGTGGTGTTGCCTTACACAGAGAGACAGTTTGGGACACTGAATGGTGGTGAGGGAGGAGGTATAGGGGCAGGTGTAGCCCTTGTCATATTTGCGGGGTAAGTGCCAGGAGGGAGATCCATGTGGAGGGGAGTCACATAGAGATCCCTCCAGTTTTCTCTGTTTCCTCATACAAGGTTACAGACATAGTGCATCTGGCTATGAAGCCTGTCTACATGCTGAATTGATCCATTTACCACAGTGTTGTTAATAACAATATCTTAGATTTAGTGCAGAACCAATAACCCAGGGGCTCAAAGGCTCAAAGGTTCATTTATTATCAAAGTGTACAATTCTGAAATTCTTCTTCTCCTCGTACCCATGAAACCAAGAAAGAAAAGAACAGCAACACGATCATCAACTCCCAAATCCCCCCTCCCTGTACAAAAAAAACAAACAGTCATGGAACAGGTAGATAAACCCCCAAATCTCCTTCCCTCCACATAAGAAAAACAAGAAAGATCAGCCAAGAAACATAGAATACAAAAAAAAACATAAGACTGAATAAAGTCCATAGTCCAAGTCCTCATCCAAAACTCAGAAAACCTGGGCAACACTCTCTCTCTCCGTAGCAGAGTGGTAAAAAAGGCAGTCTTCCTTCTCCAGCAGCAGAGCGATCCTTCAACAATAAAAAAGGTCAGCAGTCAGAGTTTCAATCTCCCTCGTCACTCTAACCGGTGAACAACATAAGCTTTAATCGGCAAAATGGAGTCAAGCTCGGGTCGCAGCCTTCTCACCACGAGGTTCATGCATGCTGCCCCTCGGAGACAGCAGAACACTGAAACATCCAAACTGAAAATCACAGTTCTGCTTCATCAGGTAGCTACGGTACCACTGAATAGCTTGCTAGGCTGTTTCAGAGGACAGTTAATAGCCAGACATATCATTGTAAGACTGAAGTAAAATGTATTTATTTATTTAGCTAGTTATTGAGATACAGCACAGAATAAACCCTTACAGCCATTTGATCTGCACTGCCCGACAACCTCCATTTTAAATTGGAATTGCTAGTAACAACAAAACACTGAATTCCAACAGGATTAAGTTACTCCAGTCTAGTCAACCAGAGTCCCCCTCACAAACATTTGGAGACTTACAGTCAAAGTCATAGAGTCATAGAACATGAAGCTAAATTGGGTCTAAATTAGAAAGTAGGCCTACTGATAGTAAAACATCCTGATGATAGCATACTCACAAGTCTGTACTTTGCAATCAATGTGACTGACTCATTCCTCCTACATATGTCCTGTTCCACAGGCTCACCACAAGGGACTGAGTCTACCCAGAAACTCCAAGCCCTGAGAACTGTCATGGCATCAGGGCAAGGAAACCTCCTACTGACTACCACGTCCTCAGCTGAGAAACCAACGCACCTCCTTTTGAACATCACTCAGAAGCAATATTGAAAGAATAAGGGCTGAGTTAGTTTTTTTAGGATGGGCAAGTTCAATACTCATTGATGATTGGGCTTTGTAGCATCACTACTCACCACATCCTGAAGGACATGCCTGCCAGGATGGGTTGGAACCTAAGAACTAAAGAAATCTAGGCCATGATTGTTGGAGATCTATCATCTCCAACATTACAATAGTTTCTCAGGTCTGTGTCTGAGGTTCAATGCTCTTCAACTATTTCATCAATGAACTACCTTCCATCATGAGGTCGTTATGAGCACGGAACAGTCCTTGTTACAAACCCACCCTGGTAATACTCTCCAACCCTTTCTCACTGCATTAAGCTCTGCAACAGTGCTCCCTCGTCAATTTATCAACTTCACTGGGGAACTGAGGACTATGAGAAACTGACACAGAAGAGACATAGATGTAGGTGTAGGTGTAAATCAGTCATGATCATAGTGAGGAACATGGTGACATACACAACACGCTAGAGGAACCCAGCAGGTCATGCAGCGTCCGTGAAAACAATCAGTCAACATTTCGGGCCAGAACCCTTCATCAGGACTGAAGAGGGAAGGGGCAGAGGCCCTATAAAGAAGGTGGGGGGAGGGTGGGAAGGAAAAGGCTGGAAGGTTCCAGGTGAAGAACCAGTAAGGGGAAAGATAAAGGGGTGAGGGGGGGAAGCAGGGAGGTGATAGGCAGAAAAGGTGAAGGAGGAAAAAGGGAAACCACAAGTAGAAGGAGGTGGAACCATAAGGGAGGTAGTAGGCAGCTGGGGGAGGGGGCGGAGTGAAACGGATGGGGGAAGGGAGGAGGAGGGAATTACCGGAAGTTGGAGAATTCAATGTTCATATCAAGGAGCTGGGGACTACCCAGACGGTATATGAGGTGTTGCTCCTCTAACATGAGTTTAGCCTCATCATGACAGTAGAGGAGGCCATGTATGGACATATCCGAATGGGAATGTGAAGCAGAGTTGAAGTGGGTGGTGACCGGGGGATCCTGTGCTGAGTTCCTCCAACGTGTTGTGAGTATTGCTTTGACCCCAGCACATCTGCAGAGTATTTTGTGTTAACATGGTGACATATGTATGAAGAACATAGTGAAGAATATATCTTCTTATATTCTTCTCTTCATTGTTTTCCCTCAGGCTTCTTCGAACTCATTGTGGTTCAACGTTTTTAGTAGTCAATTTAACATGTTGTATACCTGCTACTTCACTGTTAAAGGTGAGCCACTTTAAACCAACAACAGATGAAATCCAGAAATTGGATCATGGACCTCCATTTTCTCTTCCTGAAGTCAATGATCAGCTCCTTGGTCTTGCTGACATTGAGTAAGAGGTTGTTGCTATGGCAACTCTCAGCCAGATTTTCAATCTCCCTCTGATATGCTGATTCATCACCACCTTTGATTTGGCCAACATTGGAGCTGTGCTTTGTCACTATTACTATTATCCATTGCTTTACTTTTACTATTGTTTATTATTCCACTTATCTCTCTGAACTTTCACAATGGTCAAGTCAGATAAATTACCAGAATTATCTGCAAGTTAAAAATTGACGTTATATATTTTTTCAATTGTTTCCCAGTACACAGAGTGATGCAATAATTCCTAAAGAGGATCTGTCAAGGACCAATACTAAGGGATAGAGGCCAAGGGCAGAAAGATGTCCATCAACAAGTTGCCTTTCCTGTAAACAGCTGAAGATCATCTTTTCCTGCCGAAGGTCAGGGGTCAATCTTAACGTGTGGGAAAGAAAGGCCTAGTGATAGAAGAAATATGGAATCAGGAATGGAGGACAAGAAGCAAAGGAAGGCAGTTAAGAGATTTGAAAGAAAAATTTTGTCATAGTGGATAGTGTTCACATTTCTGAAGCAGAAAGTTGTATGTTTGAGATCCCCCTCCAAAATCTTAAGAGTACAATGTAGCCTGATACTTTTCATTCATAAACTGATAGAGTTACTCAGTAGGGAAATAAACCCTTTAGACCAACTGGTCCAAACCCACCAAGATGGCCATCTATACGATCCTATTTGTCTGCATTTGGCCCATATTGGAATATCTAACAGTGAAGTATCACCATTAATATCAGCCATGGGAGTTCAATTTAGTTAACCTGATAGTAGTCTCCATCCACCTCAGGCAGACATGAAACTTGCGTTCAATAAACTATACTCCAGGGTCAACAGCCATCATCATTGGCACTGATTTTAACAAGGCCAATTTCAAGAATGTGTTACCACAGTGCCACCTGCATATCTCCTGACCCTACATCTCTTGACTATTGCTACACAACCTTCAGGCTTTTGTATCTTCTGCATGATTTAGGGGGTGTGGGTGGTGGTGGTAAAGGGTGAGTGGTGTGTCACAAGTTTCTATGTAGAAGCATTTAGAATAATGAATTCTTTATATTGAATGAGTTTAACATTTTAGGGGACAGACATTTAAGGTTACGTGGTGAATTTACTTCAAATGAAGTATACTTCATCTGCACATTTTTCATAGTTTCCATGTTTTTATGTAAAGAATACTTGATTTCCATCTGTTCTTCTCTTCCAATCAGCAATTAGCAATACTTCTAATACAAGTAATATTGACCTCTGCCTTGCCGAGGCACAGCGACAACTCGCGGATACCTCCTCTTATTTAACCCTCAATCGTGACCCCACAAAGGAGCACCAGGCCATTGTCTCCCACACCATCACCGACCTTATCTGCTCAGGGGATCTCCCATCCACTGCTACCAACCTTATAGTTCCCACACCTCGCACTTCCCGTTTCTACCTCCTACCCAAGATCCACAAACCTGCCTGTCCTGGCAGACCTATTGTCTCAGCTTGCTCCTGCCCCACCGAACTCATCTCTGCATACCCCGACACGGTTTTATCCCCCCTTGTTCAATCCCTTCCTATCTATGTTCATGACACTTCTCACGCTCTTAAACTTCTCGATGATTTTAAGTTCCCTGGCCCCCACTGCTTTATTTTCACCATGGATGTCCAGTCCCTATTTACTTCCATCCCCCATCAGGAAGGTCTCAAAGCTCTCCGCTTCTTTTTGGATTCCAGACCTAACCAGTTCCCCTCTACCACCACTCTGCTCCGTTTAGCGGAATTAGTCCTTTCTCTTAATAGTTTCTCCTTTGGCTCCTCCCATTTCTTCCAAACTAAAGGTGTAGCTATGGGCACCCACATGGGTCCAAGCTATGCCTGCCTTTTTGTTGGCTTTGTGGAACAATCTATGTTCCGTGCCTATTCTGGTATCTGTCCCCCACTTTTCCTTTGTTACATCGACGACTGCATTGGTGCTGCTTCCTGCACGCATGCTGAGCTCGCTGACTTTATTAACTTTGCCTCCAACTTTCACCCTGCCCTCAAGTTTACCTGGTCCATTTCCGACACCTCTCTCCCCTTTCTAGATCTTTCTGTCTCTATCTCTGGAGACAGCTTATCTACTGATGTCTACTATAAGCTTACTGACTCTCACAGCTATCAGGACTATTCCTTTTCTCACCCTGTCTCTTGCAAAAATGGCACCTCCTTCTCACAATTCCTCTGTCTCTGCCGCATCTGCTCTCAGGATGAGGCTTTTCATTCCAAGACGAGGGAGGTGTCCTCCTTTTTTAAAGAAAGGGGCTTCCCTTCCTCCACCATCAACTCTGCTCTCAAACGCATCTCCCCCATTTCACGCACATCTGCTCTCACTCCATCCTCCCGCCACCCCACCAGGAATAGGGTTCCCCTGGTCCTCATCTACCACCCCACCAGCCTCCGGGTCTAACGTATTATTCTCCGTAACTTCCGCCACCTCCAAAGGGATCCCACCACTAAGCGCATCTTTCTCTCCCCCCATCTCTCTGCTTTCCGCAAGGATCGCTCCCTACGCGACTCCCTTGTCCATTCGTACCCCCCCATCCCTCCCCACTGATCTCCCTCCTGGCACTTATCCTTGTAAGCGGAACAAGTGCTACACATGCCCTTACACTTCCTCCCTTACCACCATTCAGGGCCCCAGACAGTCCTTCTAGGTGAGGCGACACTTCACCTGTGAGTCGGCTGAGGTGATATACTGCGTCCGGTGCTCCCGATGTGGCCTTCTATATATTGGCGAGACCCGACGCAGACCGGGAGATCATTTTGCTGAACACCTACGCTCTGTCCGCCAGAGAAAGCAGGATCTCCCAGTGACCACACATTTTAATTCCACATCCCATTCCCATTCTGACATGTCTATCCACGGCCTCCTCTACTGTAAAGATGAAGCCACACTCAGGTTGGAGGAACAACACCTTATATTCCGTCTGGGTAGCCTCCAACCTGATGGCATGAATATTGACTTCTCCAATTTCTGCTAATGCCCCAACCCCCCGTACCCCATCCGTTATTTATTTTTATACACACATTCTTTCTCTCACTCTCCTTTTTCTCCCTCTGTCCCTCTGACTATATCCCTCGCCAATCCTCTGGGCTTTCCCCCCCCTCCCCCTTTTCCTCCTCCCTGGACCTCCTGTCCCATGATCCTCTCATATCCCTTTTGCCAATCACCTGTCCTGCTCTTGGTTCCATCCCTCCCCCTCCTGTCTTCTCCTATCATTTTGGATCTCCTCCTCCCCCTCCCACTTTCAAATCTCTTACTAGGTCTTCCTTCAGTTAATCTTGACGAAGGGTCTCGGCCTGAAACGTCGACTGTACCTCTTCTTAGAGATGCTGCCTGGCCTGCTGCGTTCACCAGCAACTTTGATGTGTGTTGCCTGATATTATTGTATATATCATGGAAATCACTGCCTGTCCAAATTAGGAGGAAGAAAGTGAAGGGAAGGCCAGGGGAAAATGGGTTTGGTGGAAACATTATGGTACTGGATTATGAGCAAACATGTTGTCATTTTTAAATGGCAGGTTATAACTCCCACTGAAGTGAGAGTTCAAGGTCAAACTTATCCAGGGAAAAGCATGATTAAATATCATACTTTCTTATGTAGACTTAACCCTTGAAGCAAGATTGAAATATCTTTCATTAAGGTCAGTTTGCTTGTTGCACTTCTGAGAAAGGAAGCTGACCCCTAGGGCCTCCAGAGTCCAGGCTGTGACCTCCAATCAGTGTCTACCACGTCAGGAGAATTCACCAAGGCCAAAGTTTAGCTGTTCATAGGAAGACTGAAGTTCAAGTCCATGAGAGCAGAACAGAGCTTGCCAAACACAAACTCTTGATTGCATGGGAATTCACTCACATGAGAAGTCATAGGCGTCTGGTTTGGCTAAATTCAGGGAAGGGCCAGTTCAGGTGAGAACAAACAGGACATAGTTAGAGTCATAGTCATAGTCATAGTCGTACTTTATTGATCCCGGGGGAAATTGGTTTTCGTTACAGTTGCACCATAAATAATTAAATAGTAATAAAACCATAAATAGTTAAATAGTAATATGTAAATTATGCCAGGAAATAAGTCCAGGACCAGCCTATTGGCTCAGGGTGTCTGACCCTCCAAGGGAGGAGTTGCAAAGTTTGACAGCCACAGGCAGGAATGACCTCCTATGACGCTCTGTGTTGCATCTACCAAGCCCTATCTCCCACCCCACCAGATGTGGATGAGCGGTTGAATGAGGGGAGAGTCGTAAAGAATGTGGAGAGAGTAAAAATGTGGGACTACTGTAGGATTAATGAAAATAGGTGGTTGATGGTCAGCACAGATTCAATGGGCTGAGGAGCCTAATTCTGTGTTGTACTTTTATGACTCTTTGATACTGCCAGGATTGGAGGTAGAGGCAGACACAATAGAGGCATTTAAGAAACTCTTAGATAGACACATGGATGAAAGAAAAGTGGAGGGCATTGTGGGAGGGAAGTGTTAGATTAATGGAGTAGGTTAAAAGGTCAGCAGAACATCATGGGCCTAAGGGCCAGTACTGTGCTGTGTTAATCTGCTTGACATTCTAACTCTGTAAAACATTGGCTAAGCCTCAGAAGAAATATTGTCTATAACTCTGGCTACCACAGAGGTGATTCTCCAGGATGTCATGGGGATAGAACATTGCAGATATGAGGAGATACTGGATAGGTTGGGTTTCTTTCCCTTGGAGCAGAAGAGGCTATGGAGGTCCTGGTAAGGGTGTATAAAATAATGAGAAACATAGATAGGGAAGATAGCAGGAAACTTTTCTAAATTGCTATAGTATCCAAAATTAGATATTTTAAAATATTTAGAGGGGACAACAAATTATTATCCTCACAGAAGGTGATTTCAAACTGCCTGAGTGTGTGGTGGATGTTGGTTCCCTCACATCATTTCTGTGGGTAAGTATGTACTTGAATGATTGAGACATGGAAGGCCAGCAATCAAGTTCTAGTAAATAGAATTAATTTTGATTGGTGCTTGACGTCAGCATGGAAGTGATAGGCCAGAAGCCCTCTTTTCTGTGCTCTGCAATTACATGACTCTAATAAATAGAAGGTAACTCAGAAGAAATGAAAGCAATAAAAGAGTAGCGAAACACATCCTTCCCTCCCACAGACCAAATCATCATGGAATAAGTTTACCTGTGAAACACTCAGGATTGCTTTGAAAATTTCACCGGTTTCAATTTACAGTGGATTACGGTTAATTGGAACACACAGGGACCAGTACATTCTGGCCCAATTAAGCGGTTGCCCCAACTAGCTGAAGTTTCATGGAAATAGTTAAAAAGATCTAAAAATATAAACTACAATTAAACTGAGTAACAAATTATGTATTTAAATGAAATACAAAGCAAATTAGAAAACAACCAACACTACTACAGTACTATAAAACTGTCTGTTAGTTCCTAATAGTTATTGATGGAGGAATTTATTCAGTGTACACTGTCTTATTCCTTTGAAGACTGTACATGAACAAAATCAGTACAGACACCTCGCGCAGATAATGAGTTCGACGATTACATCCTCCAAATCTTCAATTTCATGGTAACATTCAAGATGGTTGCCAATTCCTTTAAATTCTTCATTGAACCTAATTTATTGAAGTAGTGAAATTGTTTAATTTTCACTCCCAGACATATATGGCATCTCCAAGCCTGAAAGCTTGAAACCACTGTGAGCAAAACGGTTCTGAATTGTCTTTCTGTTTATTTCTCACCAACTATCAGTGACAAAAATCACTGCATTTAAACACAAACACAGGCAACTGACGCTATTTAAAAATTGCTCACTTGAAGCATTGTGTAGTGCCAAGCAGATACAAGTGTACATATCTGACACTAGTTGGAAATTATTCAGCAACAGTCTCCTGTCCCAATTAAGTGGCATTGTGTCCCAAATTAATGAAGGGAATCCCAAATATTTTCTCAATGAGTTTTTGTTCTTTTAGAGTTGTTTCAAATAAGCTGCTTGCCCAATAAACCAATGGCCTGATTAAATGGAATCTACTGCATTTTATTGGAAAGTTACTCTGAGCTGTTCCTCTGAATAGGAATAAGGAATCAATCACTGGAATGGAGAAAAACAGAAATTTCTGTATGTAGGGGTTGTAATTAGACTCATAGAGTTACACAGCATGGCCCAGATCACCCATGCTGACCAAGATGCCCAATTAATTTAGGCCCATTTGGCGCATATCCTTCTAAGCTATTCCAATCTACTGCATGTACCTGACCATAAAATACTACAGGAACTCAGCAGTTTATTCATTTCCATAGATACTGCCTGACCAGCTGAGTTCCTCCAGTACTTTGTGCGTGTTGCTTTGGATTTCCAGCATCTGCAGAATCTCTTGTGTTGATGTACCTATCCAAATGTTTTTCAACTGCTGTTAATGTACCTACCTCAACCACTTCCTCTAGCAGCTCATTCCAAATATACATTACCCTCTATGTAAACATGTTACCCCTCGAGTCCCTTTTAAATATTTTCCCTGTCATCTTAAGTCCATACCTTCTCATGTTTAATTCCCTTTTCCTATTTGATTGTCCAGACACTGTCTAATACCATTTATACCCTGGAGGCCTGTATTTTTACTTGAATAGCCCCCTCAGGCCATTGTCCCCACATCCAGAAAGACGGCAGCAGACGATAATGCCAGTCCTTTGTACTCTCTGTAGAACATTCAGGGATTGCATTCTGATGCCCAAGACAGTGGGAAAGGGGAAACTCTTCATCATTTTAAACAAACAACCAAGGGAGAGGAAGTGTGGAGACGGAGGCGGATCTGAAAGGACCTTGGGGCACAAGGGGTCAATCAGTCTTTAGAGAAGTAGATGATTCCAAAAGCAGAGAGTTACAATAGGTTGATGCACACTTGAGTGAAGGAGGAAGAGAGAGGGCGAGGGGCAGGCAGGTGATTGACCAGTCCCCCAACACATGAATCATTTATTATTGCATATGTTTTGTAGACCCATCTGGGGACATAAATCACCCAGATATTGGAAGAGTTGACACTGTAGTTGGCTCAGTCCCATGCTGTGCTTTATTTATCTCTTCCTGGCTCAGTGAAGAAATTCTATTGCATAAAGCAATGTTGCTGAGTGTGCAAGCCATAGGCCTTTCACTGTGTTAATTATTTAAGATGTGATCTAAAGTGCATGCCCACGGCTAGTAGAGAAGGCAGATTCAATTGTACTGTTTCAAAGGGAGCTGGATGAATATCTGAAAAGATTTTTACTGCAATGGGGAGAGGATGGGGGAGGGGGCTGAATATATTGTCCTTACAGGCTTGATGGGCCAAATGGACTCCTCCTAGCTGTCATTACTTTGTGATTCTTTAATGCCTTCAGCCTCATCCAGTAAATAAGCTACAGTGCCTGGTCATGTGTGAGACCTCAGTCAGTATATACGTTACAGTGTCTGGTTGTGTATTAGACCTCAGTCAGTATATACGGTACAGTGTCTGGTCGTGTGTCACACCTCCGTCAGTATATACAGTACAGTACATGTTCGTGTGTGAGACCTCAGTCAGTATATATGGTACAGTGCCTGGTTGTGTATTAGACCTCAGTCAGTATATATAGTACAGTGCCTGGTCATGTGTCACACCTCCGTCAGTATATACGGTACAGTGCCTGGTCGTGTGTGAGACCTCAGTCAGTATATACGGTACAGTGCCTGGTCGTGTGTGAGACCTCAGTCAGTATATACCGTACAGTGTCTGGTCGTGTGTGAGACCTCAGTCAGTATATACAGTACAGTGTCTGGTTGTGTATTAGACCTCAGTCAGTATATACAGTACAGTGTCTGGTTGTGTGTGAGACGTCAGTCAGTATATACTGTACAGTGCCTGGTCGTGTGTGAGACCTCAGTCAGTATATATGGTACAGTGCCTGGTTGTGTATTAGACCTCAGTCAGTATATACAGTACAGTGTCTGGTTGTGTATTAGACCTCAGTCAGTATATACAGTACAGTGCCTGGTCGTGTGTGAGACCTCAGTCAGTATATACGGTACAGTGTCTGGTCGTGTGTGAGACCTCAGTCAGTATATACTGTACAGTGTCTGGTCGTGTGTGAGACCTCAGTCAGTATATACGGTACAGTGTCTGGTCATGTGTGAGACCTCAGTCAGTATATATGGTACAGTGTCTGGTTGTGTATTAGACCTCAGTCAGTATATACTGTAAAGTGTCTGGTCATGTGTGAAACCTCAGTCAGTATATATGGTACAGTGTCTGGTTGTGTATTAGACCTCAGTCAGTATATACTGTACAGTGCCTGGTCACGTGTGAGACCTCAGTCAGTATATACGGTACAGTGTCTGGTTGTGTATTAGACCTCAGTCAGTATATACTGTAAAGTGTCTGGTCATGTGTGAAACCTCAGTCAGTATATATGGTACAGTGCCTGGTTGTGTATTAGACCTCGGTTGGTATATATGGGACGCTGTTATGCGATAGTCTGCCTGGTCGTGAAATAGACAATTTCTGGACCAGGTTATCAAAGGATTAGAGGGGAATGGAAAAAAAGAGAAAGTAATGTAAGCAGAAAGTGAACAAGCTCTGGAAGACAAAAGAAAGAGACAGTATACAATGTGTTCGATGTTAGGTAGCAGGAAGCCAAGAGAATGCACATCAAGATTTCTCAGAAAGTGAGTGCAAGATGCGGCTGGTTAGGGATAAAGCGCACACACACACACACACACACACAGGTGTTTGTTCAGTGAAGGGCACACTTTGGGAGCTGATTGACAGGAGAGGTGAGGAAAACCTATTGCCACTCAGATCCAAATGAAATGCAGTTGAAACCTGTTTCAGTTTACATTTTAGAACAAAATCAAATCAAATGGAAGTGGTGGATAATTGGTGCCCTGCTCGTGAACTCTGAGAAAGTCTCAGTGACTTGTTGCCATTGCCTTAGTGCACTGAGGTGATGTAATCCTTGGGCTTCAATGTCATGGTTGCAGAAGGAGGACAGGATTAGTCCTCATGCACTCCAAGGAAAGAGTGGGGAATAAAATAATCTAACCAAGATTCCCCTGTCTCACACCATCCACTTGGACAGTACTCCCGTGCCTGCTGATGGTGGGACTAGGTTTGATGACTGACTGTACGTGGGACTGGAATCCGTACACAATGATCATTCCTCTGTAGAAGGCTTGAAGGGGCCTTGAGAGCAAACTGAGTGTGTGTGGGCACCTAAAGTGGTACAAAACACCAAGAGTGAAGAGGGCAGTGAGGACTCTAATGGGAAGAGCAGCTGCATCAAGGCCCATTTAACTTAGTTTTCTGAACTCCCACAGCGCAGCAGAGGCCTATTTGAAAGGAATCCTTGAACACAAGGCCTTCATTGACCAGAATAGTTTGCTGATTGAAATGAGCAAGGAACAACATTTTGCCCCTTTTGCAGTTTATAGAGCCAGTACTTGCTGAGCAGATAATCACTTTACCAGGCCTGATGACTAACAGGAAGGTATGCTCCATGGCTATTTAAAGGGGAAGGATTCTCTACAGGTAATTGCTCCGCATGTCAACTGCCTCTCTCAAGACATGTTCCAGGTGCTGGTTCTTTTTCCCCCTTTGTCTAAGATTCATTAATTAGAGAGAGGGAAAAAAAGGTGCTTTTGACAGGCCTCTCCCTCCAAGCCCAGGAGACCACCATTTCCTACAGGAAGGATTCAGGAGGATGCGCTTGGATGGAGATGTCCGTGAGGACACCTGCGGTGCATGTCTGCTACCCAACGCTGAAGGCAGTTTCTGTTGGTCTGTTTCCAGATCAAATAGGAATAATTGTTTTTTCTCCCCCTCCCTCTCTCCCTCTCTCTCGGTCTCTCTCTCTCTTTCTGTTAACTCAGTGCTTGCTGAAGGTTTGCAAGCAAGATGAGCAACGCTTGGAACAGAAACATCAGAGACAGTGTGCATCACTGCCCGAGGCACCATTTATTATAGAGACCAATGCAAAGCAGACATGCCATGCACGGCAAGGTCTCATCGATCTAATGAGACGAAAAATGATGGTAAAAGACTGCTAAGAAACACTGTTAGGATGCTGCAGCAGCATAGCAGTAAATGCGACCTTATTACAGCTCGGGCATCAGAGCTCAGAGTTCAACTCCAACGTCATCTGTAAGGAGTCCGTACATCCTCTCCGTGGAATGCATGGGTTTTCCCAGATGCTGTGGTTTCCTCCCACAATTCAAAGACATGGGGGTTTGTAGGTTAATTGGTCATTGTAAGTTGTCCTGTGGTTAAGTTAGGGTTAAATTGGGGGTTACTGGGTGGTGCTGCTCAAAGGGCTAGAGGAACCTATTCCATACTGTATCTCAATCAATAAATATTAATAAACTCATTCTGTTCCTCAGCTCCAGCTCACAGGCCACCATGAGCTCATTGTGGTAGCTTCAATATCATAGTATCCTATAACTCCTGCCCATTTGTCCACCTGTCACTGTCAATCATAGCCCTCCAGTTATGGCCTGCTCTGCTGAGGGAAATTGTTTCACCTGGCCAGGCCTCTCATTATTATACATACCTTGATTAAATTCCCTATTGATTGATGGAGCTGAAGCCCAAGGGTCCATGAGTAAATCCTACATCCCAAACCCTGCTGAATTGTTCCTTCATCAGCAATTTCCTCCTCTCCAGTGATGTCATGCAAACTGGATTATTAGACAAAGCTCTTCCAAAGATCAACAGAAATAAATATCCATCTTGTTCCTTGAATGTTTCTCTTGTTCAGCATTGTTCAACAACTTTGCCAGAAATTCCTGTGAAATTGTGTATGTTTGATCTATGCATCGCTCACATTGTTCCTCTCAGACTTGACATTTCGCCGACTGTCTGGTGTGGAGTCATTGGAAATGGAAATAGAAATACGGGCCCACTCTTGGCTGATCTATCTTACGATAGTCTGAATGGTGTTATTTTACAAAGAGTTTTGTAATCTGTACTTTTCATTTTCGTGGCATCATAGTTCAGAGTTCAATTCTGACATCATTTGTGAGGAGTCCATCTGTCTTCCCCGTTGAACATACAGGTTTTCTCCAGGTGCTCTGTTTTCCTCCCACAGACCAAAAATGTACTAGTTAGTTGGTTCAATTGTCATTGTAGATTGTCCTGTTATTAAGCTAGTGTTAAATAAGTGGGTTGCTGGATGGTGCTGCTTGGACTGGAAGGGCCTGTTCTGCACTGTATCTCTAAATAAAACAAACAAATAAAATTTGACAACAAAATGGAGAAACTCCTTCCTTTTCCCTCTGTGCTGACAAGTGTGAGAGAAGACTGCAGAGTAATGCTGGAAGGGCCTATTCCACCCTATTTATGAACTAAATAAATAAATACAATTTGAAGATTTAGTGGAGGAACTCTCATCGATTCCCACTGTGCTGACCAGTGTGAGAGATAACTACAGAATAATGAGGCTTTTTCCCATGATTTTACTCTCATTGTCAGAGGCCAGCATCCTCAGGTCCATTGAGCTTAGGTGAACTGTGAATTAAATTGTGCTGTGGGCATACCATGTTGGTGACAGAAACATGACGATACTTGCTAGTTGTCCCCAGCACATCCTCAGACTGTGTTGGTTGTTGACATAAATGACCTATTTCACACTGTGTTTCAATCTTTCAATGTAAATATGACATGTAAAACTAATCTTTTATTTTCAATCTGCTCTTTGCAAATTGGTGTTACGAAGGCTCTGTGACATCACCCTTACTCCACAGTTAGGAAAATTATGGGTTCATGTCCTGCATTTTAGATGCAATATTAAATCTTGGCTGCTGTGCTGGTACTAAAGAGATTTCTGGATGAGGTGTACAAATTGATGAGAGTATTAGATGAACTAATAAGGAATTATTTTCTATTAGTAAAGTACTAGTAATAGAAATTCCTGGTACCAGTTCAAGAACTAACAAGGTCGTAGTGTAATGTCAAGGCTGATAATAAAAATCAGTCTGTGTCATGGGGAATTATCCTTTCACTCTACTGAATCCATGATGACCACTAAGCACCTGTTTGTACTAATCCTACATCAGTCCATTTTAATCATAAACCTGTAACATCACAGGGAGAAAGTGTAAACTTCACATAGGCAGTACGGGAGATCAGCATTGAACCTGGAACATTGGAGTTTGGAGGTAACAGCTCGACTAGCTGCTTGACTGAGCTATCCAAATTCGCTAATTACTTGTTTGATCCAAACCCCAATTTGCATACGCATGCATTTCCAATTTGATCTCAACCTATTGGTGCTGCATCAGCTGCCCTCCCGACTTGTGCTGAGAGGCCAGTCTTTTTTTTAATTAATTTTTTTATGAATTTCTACATTGAAACAAAAAAAACAACGAAAAGGAGATTTATACAGTGCAAAACCAACGTGTCTGATATACAATTGATAACAGCAAAGAAAAAGCACCCAAAATAAAATCATATAAAGTTAGTTACCCTCCCACTACACACTCTAAGTCAACCATTACGATATAAAGAAAAGTTAATCAGAGCTTTTCTCGCCACAGAGCTGTGAATATAAAAAAAAGTGTATTGCCTACTACCTAAACTATAATGTATTTCACATCATAAAAAAAACAAAAATTAACCAGAAAAGAAAGCTGGATGTAAGGGACTAAATCACTGAAAGAAAAAGGACAATAAACCTTTAATCTAAAGAGGAATTATGAAAATAATCAAGAAAAGGTCCCCATACCTTATGGAACTTCATGTCCGAATTAAGAGGTGATTAATGAATCTTTTCAATGTCTAAGCAGGACATAATGTCTCTGAGCCATTGAGCACGGGTGGGTAGGACAACATCTCTCCACCTAAGAAGAACTAAACGTCTAGCCAAAAGAGAGGCAAAAGACAATGTTCGCCATTTAGTCGGACTCAAACGCGTGTCAGCTTCACCCGAAATGCCAAAAAGAGCAACCAAAGGGTTAGGTTCTAAATGGCAATGAAGGATATGGGATAAAGTTAAAAAGATAACTCTCCAAAATTTCTCCAAACTGGGACAAGCCCAATATATGTGGAAAAGAGAAGGTTCACCCACTATACACTTGTCACAAAAGGGACTAATATCAGAATAGAACCGCAACAATTTGACTTTAGACATATGAGCCCTCTGTACAACCTTGAACTGCAAAAGGCAGTGGCGAGCACATTAAAGAGGTTGAGCTAACTGACTTAGGAATTGAATCCCAAACCTCGTCGGACAGGGAAATATTTAAATCATGCTCCCAGGCAGTTCTAATTTTATCAAAGGGGGCACGCCTCAAGGTTGCTAACTTACCACGAATAGTAGACATTGAACTTTTACCCAATGGGTTTATACAAAGAAACAAGTCCACAACATTTTTTTTGGGCATCTCAGGAAAATTTGGTATTAAAGAGTTAATAAAATGTCTAATTTGAAGATATCTAAAGAAATGATTATTAGGTAGGTTAAACTTTGCAGACAGTTGTTCAAAAGTTCCAAAACAGTTATCTATGAAAAGATCTTCAAAACGCCTGATGCCCTTTCTGTACCAGTCTTGAAATGTTAAATCTTGTATGGAAGGTCGGAAAAGATGATTATGAAAGATAGGACTAGAGAGGGAGAAGCCATAAAGACCATAATGTTTTCTGAACTGAGCCCACATTCTCAGAGTACGTCTAATGAGAGGATTAACAATTAGTCTAGACAAATGACAAGGAAGTGCGGATCCAAGAAACATAGAAACATAGAAAATAGGTGCAGGAGTAGGCCATTCGGCCCTTCGAGCCTGCACCACCATTCAGTATGATCATGGCTGATCATCCAACTCAGAACCCTGCACCAGCCTTCCCTCCATACCCCCTGATCCCTTTAGCCACAAGGGCCATATCTAACTCCCTCTTAACTATAGCCAATGAACTGGCCTCAACTGTTTCCTGTGGCAGAGAATTCCACAGATTCACCACTCTCTGTGTGAAGAAGTCTTTCCTAATCTCGGTCCTAAAAGGCTTCCCCTTTATCCTCAAACTGTGACCCCTCGTTCTGGACTTCCCCAACATCGGGAACAATCTTCCTGCATCTAGCCTGTCCAATCCCTTTAGGATTTTATATGTTTCAATCAGATCCTCCCTCAATCTTCTAAATTCCAACGAGTATAAGCCTAGTTCATCCAGTCTTTCATCATATGAAAGTCCTGTCATCCCAGGAATCAATTTGGTGAACCTTCTTTGTACTCCCTCTATGGCAAGGATGTCTTTCCTCAGATTAGGGGATCAAAACTGCACACAATACTCCAGGTGTGGTCTCACCAAGGCCTTGTACAACTGCAGTAGTACCTCCCTGCTCCTGTACTCGAATCCTCTTGCTATAAATGCCAGCATACCATTCGCCTTTTTCACCGCCTGCTGTACCTGCATGCCCACTTTCAATGACTGGTGTATAATGACACCCAGGTCTCGTTGCACCTCCCCTTTTGCTAATCGGCCACCATTCAGATAATAATCTGTTTTCCTTTTTTTGCCACCAAAGTGGATAACTTCACATTTATCCACATTAAATTGCATCTGCCATGAATTTGCCCACTCACCTAACCTATCCAAGTCACCCTGCATCCTCTTAGCATCCTCCTCACAGCTAACACTGCCGCCCAGCTTCATGTCATCCGCAAACTTGGAGATGCTGCATTTAATTCCCTCGTCTAAGTCATTAATATATATTGTAAACAACTGGGGTCCCAGCACTGAGCCTTGCGGTACCCCACTAGTCACTGCCTGCCATTCTGAAAAGGTCCCATTTATTCCCATTCTTTGCTTCCTGTCTGCCAACCAATTCTCTATCCACATCAATACCTTACCCCCAATACCGTGTGCTTTAAGTTTGCACACTAATCTCCTGTGTGGGACCTTGTCAAAAGCCTTTTGAAAATCCAAATATACCACATCCACTGGTTCTCCCCTATCCACTCTACCAGTTACATCCTCAAAAAATTCTATGAGATTCGTCAGGCATGATTTTCCTTTCACAAATCCATGCTGACTTTGTCCGATGATTTCACCGCTTTCCAAATGTGCTGTTATCACATCTTTGATAACTGACTCTAGCAGTTTCCCCACCACCGATGTTAGGCTAACCGGTTTATAATTCCCTGGTTTCTCTCTCCCTCCTTTTTTAAAAAGTGGGGTTACATTAGCCACCCTCCAATCCTCAGGAACTAGTCCAGAATCTAAAGAGTTTTGAAAAATTATCACTAATGCATCCACTATTTCTTGGGCTACTTCCTTAAGCACTCTGGGATGCAGACCATCTGGCCTTGGAGATTTATCCGCCTTTAATCTCTTCAATTTACCTAACACCACTTCCCTACTAACATGTATTTCCCTCAGTTCCTCCATCTCACTGGACCATCTGTCCCCTACTATTTCCGGAAGATTATTTATGTCCTCCTTAGTGAAGACAGAACCAAAGTAATTATTCAATTGGTCTGCCATGTCCTTGCTCCCCATAATCAATTCACCTGTTTCTGTCTGTAGGGGACCTACATTTGCTTTAACCAATCTTTTTCTTTTCACATATCTATAAAAGCTTTTACAGTCAGTTTTTATGTTCCCTGCCAGTTTTCTCTCATAATCTTTTTTCCCCTTCCTAATTAAGCCCTTTGTCCTCCTTTGCTGAACTCTGAATTTCTCCCAGTCCTCAGGTGAGCGACTTTTTCTGGCTAATTTGTATGCTTCTTCTTTGGAATTGATACTATCCCTAATTTCCCTTGTCAGCCACGGGTGCACTACCTTCCTTGATTTATTCTTTTGCCAAACTGGGATGAACAATTGTTGTAGTTCATCCATGCGATCTTTAAATGCTTGCCAGTGCATATCCACCGTCAACCCTTTAAGTGTCATTTGCCAGTCTATCTTAGCTAATTCACGTCTCATACCTTCAAAGTTACCCTTCTTTAAGTTCAGAACCTTTGTTTCTGAATTAACTATGTCACTCTCCTTCTTAGTGTAGAATTCCACCATATTATGGTCACTCTTACCCAAGTGAGGAAATGGAGAAATCCTTATGGGAGTTCAACTTCACTGCCACCCATTTTGGGCAGTCAGACAGACTATGAAAGAAAGACCAAAAAGTAAGGCAGCGAATATTGACTGCCCAGTAATAAAAATGAAAATTGGGCAAGGCCATACCACCTTCCCTTTTAGGTTTTTGAAGGTGAACTTTATTAAGTCTGGGACGTTTGTCCTTCCATAGATAGGACGAAATAATAGAATCTAACAAATCAAAGAAAGCTTTAGAAATAAAAATTGGTAAAGATTGGAATAAGTATAAAAATTTAGGAAGGATATACATTTTAACAACGTTAATTCGACCTATCAGAGACATAGACAGAGGTGACCAGTGTGCCAAACTCTGTTTTGTATGATTTAAAAGATTAGTAAAATTTTCTCAAAAAAGATGCTTAAAGTTCCTTGTTACAGTAATACAGAGGTAAGTGAATTGATTATATACTACTTTAAAAGGGAGGTTATGAAATTCTAATATTTTTGCTTCTCTGTTAATTGGGAAAAGTTCGCTCTCGTGTAAATTAAGTTTGTATCCAGAAAGCTGGCTAAGTTTATTAAGTAGTGAAAGCATTGGGGATTATGAGGTCGACACGAGGAAATCTGCAGATGCTGGAAATTCAAGCAACACACACAAAAAATGCTGGTGGACTGCAGCAGGCCAAGCAGGATCTATAGGAAGAGGTAGAGTTGACGTTTTGGGCCGGGACCCTTCGTCAGGGTCTCGGCCTGAAATGTCGACTGTACTTCTTCCTATAGATGCTGCCTGGCCTGCTGTGTTCCACCAGCATTTTTTGTGTGTATTGGGAGTAAGGAGGTTGTCGGATTTGATATAAAAAGTAAAAGATCATAGGCATAAAGAGAAACTTCATGCTCACCAACCCCCCCTCCAAATCCCCGTCAATTCAGCACAGCTACGAAACGCAATCGCCAGTGGCTCTGTGGTCAGATCAAAAAGTAAGGGACTTAAAGGGCACCCTTGACAGGTGCCATATTTAGGGTTAAAAGGTTGGGCTTGCTGAGAGTAAGGCCAGTCTTAACACTCCCGCAAGTATTTGTTTTACAAATTACAGTTGGGTTCTTCTGTGACATTCAACTGCAAAGTCCTTACCTCAGGTGCCAACCCACAGTAGAAATGAATTTATTGAATTAATTTGCTGAACAAATTATGATGGGATTGTGAAACTTCATGTTCTGTGAGGTACTAGTTACAAGGAAAGATTGAACAGGTTATGACTTTATTGCCTAGGATGTAGAAGAATGAGGAAAGATTTGATAGGGGAGTACAGAATTGTGACAGGTATAGATAGGGTAAACACAAGCAGGCTTTTTTCCACTGAGATTGGGTGAGATTACACAGAGAGGTCATATGATAAGGATGAAAGGTGAAATGTTTAAGGGGAGCATAAGGGGAAACTACTTCACTTAAATAACAGTGAGAGTGTGGAACAAGCTACCAGCATAAGTGGTGGATGTGGGATCGATTTCAACATTTATGAGAAGTTTCGATAATACATGGATGGGAGGAGTAAGGAGGGCTATGGTCTGGGTACAGTTCGATGGGAACAGGTAGCATGGACTATATGGGCTGAAGGGCCTGTTTCTGTGCTATACTTTTCTATGACTCTTGTCCACTACTACAACTAACTGGGGTGTATTAAGTGTCCAGGGAGGAGCAGGATGTTTGATGAAAGAGTTTGTCATATCCATTCTGAAGCAGCTCCCATACTTTTGACCCCCACCAGACACTCAGTTCTCATCTGTAGCTCCAAATAGATGTTTGCATGTGACAGTGGCCATACCCTGATACATTGCTTCAACAGGCAGGCTAATCCAGCTGATGGTAGCTGGACGGCCTCATATCCCAGTGAGATAAGGACATGCCTGTCCTAGCATGTGAAGTCAGCTCTTGTGGACTGGGTGGATGAGATCTACAATGAGATCCAATGGCTAGGAGCTCTCTGTGGAGAGTGAAGGGCATGACAAGGCACAGAACAGAAGTCATGGTCATCCACTGCAATCAAGGAAGACCCCAGGAAGACCCCAGCTTGTGACGATTATTCATATCATTGGACTTGGACTTTTGAGGTCAAGAAAATGGAACTGTCCCAGTGCAATAGCTTTTCCACTTTAGCGCAATAACTCTCTCTCATAGGTTATATCATCATCAGATATGACGGACAACCATCACTGCAACTATCAGAGAGATATTGTGTGTGACCCACCACCATTTCGTTCCCTGCATTAAGGAATGATAATTGGTAGTTGGTTTATTATTGTTACGAACACCAAGACATGTGAAAAACTTTGTTGTTGCATGGCAACCATTCAGATCATTACATGATATCAATACATCTGGGTGACACCAGGGGAAGTATAACAAAATGCTGAATATAGTGTCATGGGTGCTGAGAAAGTGCAGTGGAGGTAGACATTATTGTGCAAGGTCATGACGAGGTAGATTGTGAGGTCAACAGTCCTTTTTAAAATACAAAAGATCCATTTAATACTCTTCTAATAGCAAGATAGAGACTGTCGCTGAGCCTGGTGGTACATGCTTCCGAGCTTTTGTTTCTTCTACCAATTGGGCAGAGGGAGAAAAGAGAACGTCCGAAGTTGGAGAGCTGCCTTACTGAGGCAGTGAGAAGTATAGGCAGGATGATATTTATGATGTGCTGAGCAATATCTACAACTCTCTGCAGTTTCCTGCAGCAGAGCAGTTGCTGTACATATCTGTGATGTATCTGGGTAGGATGCATGCTGTGGTCATCTTTCAAAATCGGTGGGCCTCAATGGAGAAACGCCGAGGGTGGTTGTAACATGGAGCATCACACATAATATGGGGCATCTACGAATAATTGATGTTCCAGGACAAGAACCTTCATCATGGCTCCCAATGAAGGGTCTCTGCCCAAAACTTTGACTGTTCATTCCCCTCCATAGCCTGATCTGCTGAAATCCTCCAGTATTTTGTTTATGCTGCTCTGGATTTCCAGCATCTGCAAAATTTCTTGTGTTTATCAGGTGGAGAGTGCTGTCACAATGAGTTATTGGGGTAGTTAAGGGGAAGATAGCAAATGGGAGAAAAAAGCTAAGAGGTGACGGAGTGACGGAGGTTTTTAAGGATCATGAAAGCCAACATAGGACATTTGTGCTGTAAGTGTAGATAAATATGTTTAAAGCTTTCTATTGATGGATTTATTTAGCTCTACATTAACCAACTTCCCTGGAACTACTTTCATATGTATAATGGGTCTCCTGGAGGATTGGTGATTGATCCCCACAGAACAATTTGATTAGTATTGGGAGCAGGGGATTAACCCAGAGAGAAGGGAAGGGAACAATTTATGGTCTAAATGTGTCCCCTCTGTGTGACGATCTTTGCAATATAGTGCTGGCTAATAATATAATCTTGATCATGCCTTCTGGGCATTTTTGAATACTTATAAAAGGATAAAGTGTAGATTTTTTTAATTAAATGCAAAATATAGCAAATTTGAACTTGCCAATTCATTGATCAGAGTCAGACATAAAGTTCTATTCAAAAACACCTTAATATGCATCATTTATTCAAATCACTGCTCTGAGTGCTTAGAGAATCTTTATAAGGTTACAGTCCTGCCCACAACCTCACTTGACAGAGAGATGTGTGAGGGGCAGGCACTGCCTTGAGACAGCATCAAAGCAGAGGGCATACAAGATGAAAGGGAAAATAAGGAAGCACAGAGAAAGTGATAAAGAGCTCGAAAATCTGAAGAAAAAGAAACAATTACTTAGCAGGTGTGACAAAGTCTCAAATTTAGACACCACTTGTCAGATATCTTTTACAGTAATGCATGAAGGGATAAAAGGGGAGGAGAAGATGGCAGCGTGACGCAGCGCGGGCGGCCGCTCCGAAATGATATCGTATTTGTGAAGTAGGATGCCGTGCATAATCCTAATTTGATGGAGACAGCCTTGAGAAGCACAGAAGAACATCTGGAGAAATTTCTGAAATGCCCACTTCGCTGCCGCTGCTGCTGTGCGATTGAGAATCTCCGGAGGGGAAGGCCCCAAATCCTCGTCTTTGCCTATTGCCTGTTGCTGGGGCCGGGGTCGAAGTGCTCGGCAGAGGTGGTGCTCGGTGCTCGGTGTCAGAGGGCTGGTCAGAGGCTGGAAGTTTTTGGACGGACTCAAGAGTCGGCTGTGGTCGGGTGCTTCCAGGGTGCTGCATTGGCAAGTTTGCGGCGCTGGAAGCTCATGGCAGGGAGAGTTTTTTTTCCTTCTCCGTCTGCGTGAGATGATGGGACTTTCGAGAGACTTTTAGGATTTTTTTTTACCGTGCCCATGGTCTGTTCTTCTATCAAATTACAGTATTGCTTGCACTGTTGTAACTATATGTTATAACTATGTGGTTTTTGTCAGTTTTTTTAGTCTTGGTTTGTCTTGTGTTTCCGTGATATCATTCTGGAGGAACATTGTATCATTTCTTAATGCATGCATTAATAAATGACAATGAAAGAGGGCTGCGTGTCCTCATAATCTAAATACTTTTTCATCTCAACATTTAACTGATTCCATAACCTATGGACTCACTTTCTATAACTCTACGACTGATGGTCTCAATATTATTTATTACTTAATTATTATTATTATTTTGGTTCCTAAGGATGTCATAGCTGGGGGTGGTAGTGGGGATAAGCTCCCACTACCTATAAAGTGTTCCAAATGGCGAGGGTCTCTAATAACATCTGACAACCAAGTTCAACTCTTGGGCTTCATGTATAGTTTAGCTACTAGGCCCGATGGAACTGTTTCTACTGACAAGAGAAGGGACAAAGGTTGACACCTCAAAACCAGAGGTTTTGGGCAGGTGGGAATTGTCAGCCTTGGATGGAAGCCCGCCTAGGAGAAGGAAAACTCTGATTTTAAACCTCCGCTGCCTTGCGGCCATACCCACCCATGGGAATGGCTTCGAGAGTAAACCCCAAGGAAGAAATCTGGAACCGGAATCTCTAAGGCAGTTTGATGTTGTTTACAACTTCATTCTGGCAACCTCTGCAATGACACTGGTGTCAAGTTGTATTGGCAATTGCCCTTCCCTTGGACTACATCAGTGACATGGAGAGGGGGAACCTGCTGCATGGGCAACAGCCGGTTCTTCTAATCTTCCTGCCCAGGCTTGCACCCTGGAGAGAACACAGTCTAACAGAGGCGCAAACCCATGATCCCCTGGGATCAACAGCTGCCTACTCTATTATTATTTTTGTATCAGCACAGTTTGTTTTTGTTTGCTCAATTGTTGCTTATTCATCTTTATTTATGTGTCGTTTTTCATTAATTCTATTGTATTTCTTTTATTTACTTTGAATGCCCACAAGGAAATGTATTTCCGGGTAGTATGCAGTGACATACAGTACTGTACAAAGGCCTGAGGCACATTTATATAGTTAGGGTGTCTAAGAATTTTGCTCAGTACTGTGTTTGTCAACATGGAGCGGAGAGTGAATTTGCAAATCTGGCAGGACCAAAGGATATTAGGAATAGTAAGGATGGAGTGCAGTGGGAGGGGTGTGGCACAGATGGCAGAGAAGGAGGGCCAGAGGTGGGCGGTGGCATGGGTGTACACATACCCAGCCCTGAGACACCAGGCAAGGTCATTTGATTCTAAACAATTGGTTTATTGATCAATACAAAATGTCTCTCTGGTGCTTCCAGCTCCTTCTCTTCTCTGTTCTCCTTTTCCCAATCATAATTCCCCTCTCCCTGCCCCCTTCTCACTCTCAGCCCACGATAGAGACCCATATCAGAATCAGGTGTATCATCACTCACATATATCATGATTTTTTTGTGGCAGCAGTACAGTGCAATACTACAGTACTAAGCAAAAGCCTTAGGCACCCTAGCTACATATGTGTGTCTAAGACTTTTGCACAGAATCAGAATCAAGTTTGTTATCACTGGCATGTGTTGTGAAATTTGTTAAATTAGCAGCAGCAGTTCAATGAAATACAAAATATAGAAGAGAAAAAAATAAATAAGTAAATCAATTGCATGTATATTGGAGATTAAAAATTGTGCAAAAACAGAAATAATATATATTGAAAAGCAAGTTAGTGTTCATGGATTCAATGTCCATTTAGGAATTGGATGGTAGAGGGGAAGAAGCTATTTCTGAATCACTGAGTGAGTGCCTTCAGGCTTCTGTACCTCCTGCCTGATGGTAACAGTGAGAAAAGGGCATGCCCTGGGTGCTGGAGGTCCTTAATAATGGACGCTGCCTTTCTGAAACACTGCTCCTTGAAGATGTCCTGGGTACTTTGTAGGCTAGTACCCAAGATGGAGCCGACTGATCTGTCTGCACTTTGATAATAAATTTACTTTGAATTTTGAACTTTCCCCAAGCAGTAAGACTGATCAACACCTCCACCCACTAACTCCACCATGACTTTACTGTTTCCCATCAGGCACCTCATGTACAGACCAGCGTCACTTTATGGACACACAATCAATCTATGTATATCAGCTATCTTACATATTCATACTATTGTGTTTTTATTTTTATTATTCTTTATCATTTGTGTTATATTTTTGTGCTGGATCAGATCCAGAGTAACAATTATTTCATTATCCTTACACTTGTGTACAGAAAATGTCATTGAACAATTTTGACTCTTGTATCTAGAAAAGAATAAAATGCTTATAAACTGAGCACTTTTGATGTGGAAACATTGATATACTCCAGGAAATGCAATGTACATCCACAAATAGCAATGAAATAATAATCAGATGATCAGCCTTGTATTGATATTGATTTAGCAACAAATATTGACCAGCACACCAAGAATAACTCACCTCACTGATGGTTTGCAATGTCTTTAGTATCCAGTTGAGAAGACAGCTGGAGCCTTAGTTTAATGTTTTCTCTGGCAGATGGCTTCTCTGATACTTGAGCATTCCCTTGGTATTGCTCTGGAGTGACAGCCCAGATTTCAGTGCCCATGTCTCTGCTGGAGGTCTAGAACCTAGAATCCACTGACCCTGACACAAGTAAATGTACAGATGCTTCAAGTCACAAGGTCCTTGATTAATCAGGGTATCAAAGTTTACAGGGTGAAGGCAGGAGAATGGTATTGAGAGGGATGATTGAATGCCACCATTGAATGGTGATTGAATGGTGGAGCAGATGCAATGGGCCATATAGCCTAATTCCTGCTCCAGCCTAATTCTGCTCCTAAGATCAGGGACTTATAAGCAGAAGATTTCAATCCCATTAGTCTGATTTCAAGGTAAGATGTAAGAGGGAAAAGGATTAATATTATACGGCTATTTCTATTGTTTCAGTAATGCCTGAAATATAGGCGTCCTGGGCTGCCATATTACATGGACTTGAGGCCCACTGCATGAGAGAAGAAAGAAGATTAATTAGGTACCACTCCTTCCCTTCCATAAAACAGTTGGCACCAACCAAAGAGGTATCAACTCTTTGTTGGCAAGGCCTTACAGCCGATCAGCATCAGCTGAATGACCTGCGTTTACTAGGCTGGCCACTGAAAAGAAACACAAGAAACTATGATCATTTAAAGGGCAGGATTGAAGGGGAATATCAGAACTGAGAAAAGCAGCTTGATCTTGAAGCAATCCTGATGAAGATGCTTGATCCAAAACATCAACCATTTATTCCTGTTGAGGTCCTCCAGCTTTTTGTGTGTGTGTGTGTGTTGCTCAGGATCTCCTGCATCTGTCAAATCTCATAAACATGAGAGATTCCGTAGGTGCTGGAAATCCTGAGTAACGCAAACAAAATGCTGCAGAAAATCAGAAGGTCAGGCAGCATCTATGGAGGGGAATAAACGGTCAAAGTTTTGGGCAGAGACCCTTCATCAGGACTGGGAAGGAAGGGGGAAGAAGTCAGAACAAGCAAGTGGAGGGAGGGGAAGGAGTACAAGCTGGCAGTGATAGGTGAAGCTGGTGAGGGGGGAGATGAGTGGATGGGGGAGGAGGGGATGAAGTGAGGAGCTGGGAGGTATGGATGGAAGAAGAAGGAATCTCATAGGAGTGGAGAGTGGACCATGGAAGAAAGGGAAGGAGGAGGGACATCAGAGGGAGGTGACAGGCAGGTAAGGAGAATAAAAGCTGTGAAAAGAGAGCCAGAATAGAGAATGGAAGAAGAGTGGAGGAGAATGAGAAAAAATATCATAAGTTAAAGAAATTGATGTTCATTTGCAGAATCTCTTGGCTTTGTTTCTGTATCTGACCAAGTGGATATCTGGCAATTACTGGCAAGTTCACATTCTTCATGGTGTTAGTGGAATAAAAGTTTGACTGGTTTTCCACCCTCCAGCTCTGAATCTTTCACACTAATTGTGAAACCATATAAGGAAATCAAAATGATCTTTTGTTTCCAGCAGAGTTTGCAATGGATGAGGGGGTTGGGTGAAATGCCTGCAGTACTTATTCCCAGTTCTCTATGTGGAAGAGTCCCATTGCTGCATATTTTGCTATAAATATCTTATTTTACTCAGATTTAATCAAATTTAGATTAAAGTACTAAACTCAGCATGGATACTGACTATAGCTTGGTATCGCTGGGTTGAAATTCTCAGAGCAGGCTATTCCTGAGCAGCCCTGAAGTTCATTGGAAAGTTCAAAGTTAGACTCATTCCCATCAGAAAACAAAGAACACTATTTGTGCCCCAGGCTCCTCCAAGGGTTCTTCAAGTATACACAGTGTGTGGATTAGATATGCTGACCAATCAGCCAGGCCACAAGGGCCTGCTCTCAAACAACCATGTTAGTGGAGGCCATACTCAGTCTATGCATCTGTTGGAATGTCGGCTCTCCACCTGGGTGTCAAAGATTGATCCCGCTGAGGTCAAACTGCCTGTTGGATCTCAAATAATGTGAATGTGGAAGAAAACTGGAGCAGGTCCTGAGGAAGACTGGCATGTCCAGAGGACAGCATGAAGTCAACAAAGACTGAGGAAAAATGGAGTCAATAGCAGAATGTTCCCATTTCCTTTGGTCACACGTCATGTTAGTAAAAAATAGGGTTAATTTAAGGATGACTGACAACCCTTCCAATTTACAGATGTGTGGTGATGCATGTTACCTGCACTTTCCCATCAGTAATTTGGGTACAAGTGAAGGGTAATAGAAATTTCACCCCAATTACTTCTCTGGGTTCAGCTGTGGCTCATGATTATTGACCTGTTCCTGCCTCAGTCTGATGGGGTGAACACATTATCCATGGTGGCTCTCTGGTTGCTATACTCACGATTATTGACTTGTTCCTGCTTCACTCCAATGGGATGAATACATTATCCAATTGCTATGCTCATGGAGTGCTGCACTGTTGGAATGCCAGTTTCAGATCAGCCTGATGCTCAGATGGGTCCATAAGATCAAATGTCATGTCACCAGAGTCCCATCCATCAAGAGTTATGCTGCTTGTGGGATCTTGCTATGTACATATTGTCAAATGTGTTTCCTGACTTACAACAGTGACTGCATGTCAAAAGATTTTCATTGGTTGTAAAACATTTTGAGAAGTCCTAATGTTGTGAAGATGACATATGAATAAAATTTCATTACACTTGTACCTTACTGTACATCTGCATGTGGCAATAAAGTCAATTTGACTTCACTTTTATAAAAGTTAAAAATTAGGTTTACTTGTTACATGTACATCAAAACATCAGAACATACATTGAAATGCATTCATGACCAACACAGTCTGAGGATGTGCTAGGGGCAGCCCAAGGGTGTCACCATGTTTCCAGCGCCAATGTATCATGCCCATAATTTACCAACACTAAACCGTGAACCTTTGGAAATCAGGGTAACCAGAGGAAACCCACACAGTGATGGGGAGAATGTACACCTTCTTACAGACAGCGGCAGGAACTGAATACCGATCACTGGTGCTGTAAAGCATTACAGTAACAATGATGTTCTTGTTCCTTTCACACTGAAGCATTACTAAAGAGGCACCTAAACCATCCCTTGACAATTTATCTGTGTTTTCTTCTCTTTGTTAAGGCCTAAAATGATTCTCTCTTCCCTTGTTCTTGGGGATGGATAAAGTGTGCCATTTGGCAATGCCTGTTCCTTTGCTTCTCTGTAACTTGGCAGAGCAAAGTGTTGTGAATTTACTGCCAAACAAGCAAGCTCTCAATGTGTGAGATTGGCACAATTTGAACAAGAGAGCCTCAAGGAAGGGGAAACTAGAGGCATGGGACCACTCCTAACCACTGTCACCAAGGAGGCAGGTTATTAAGACTGCCACAGCATGAATCAAATGTTACCACAAATTCACCTCAACATTGAGGTAACTCAATCCTGCTGTGGAACTAATCCACTGGTCCTGACTACAGGTATCCTGTGCTTACATTATTTTCAAAATTACAAATACTAACTAATCCAAAACATGTGAGAGCTTTCCAAGCCTGAACTCATTGCTGGATCAGATTTCAACGATTCCAGCAAAGTACTTTTTATTTGCCCTTTTGTAATGAAGTCTTTAGAGCAGAGAATACATTATGAGAAACATTAGTTTACTTCTGACGTAAACGACAATTTACTTGAAATCTGCCATTACTTTTGCTTCTCAAGTGCTCTCAGTAAAAGCCTTTCTCTCAACCTCCTATTCATCTTCATTTTTGGCCAGAGGTCTCATTTCTGTAGAGGGAAGCCACTTGGCCCATCAGTTCTATGCTGGATCAAAGACCAGTCCTATTGCCCCACTAATTTTCCTTATAACCTATCATTCCCCATATACTCAACAATTTTATCTTTGGCCAAATAACCTACCAACCCATACAGCATGTGAGAGATAGCCCATACAGTGGCAGGGAGAACATATAAGCTCCACTGAGACAGTGCCAGAATCTAGGTCTACTGGATGTACAACCGTGCCACGCCATGTTGGTTGTGAGTGAATGCCGGATACCTTTACTCATCTGGCACCCAAAGTCTAATTATTGGGAGATAGATCACGGCTCTCAAAGGGAGATTTCCTATTGCTTTGTCCAAATGCCCGCAATTCAGTAAATTGACTTCAGGGAGGAAGTACAGGAGCCTGAAGACCCACTCAATACTTTAGAAGCTGCTTCTTCCTCACTACCATCAAATTTCTGAATGGACCGTGAACCCATGAATACTACCTTATTACTGATCTTTTGCACTATTTATCTATTTTTTTGTCATTTATACTAATTGCTATGTCTTACACTACACTGCTGCCACAAATAACAAATTTCATAACAAGGTTAGTGATAATAAAACTGATTCTAATTCTGAAGCTCACCCTCAATCCCTACTACAAAGTGTGCAATTTTATCCACCTCTTTTCTAAATTCCATTCCACACAAGTCAATGAATGAAATTGAACAATTTGAGTGAACAGTATTATGATGTTGTGTGTTTGCTGCAAGCACCTTTCTGTCCAGAAACAACACTGCAAAGAAAGCGACCTTCTCAACATACGCCTCCCTCACTACTGAATATCTTATCCTTACACCACTCAGCCGAGTAACTCTGCCAATTGCTCCCAGGATGTGAAGGCCATGGTATCTGAGGATTTACACCTGATGGGGCCTGGGTTTTAAATTCCCAAACCTATTTCATCTTTAATTGAGTAAGACGAATCTATTTTCACCGGCGTTCAGAAGGACGACTACTAATCTCACTGATATGTACAAAGTTCTCCAAGGGGTTTTCAGTGTTATGCTTGGAAAGCTGCTCTCCCTGGCTTCTGAACCTAATTCACAGAAATGAGGTGGCTCAGTGACCTGTGACCTGTGACCTGGATTCATTTCTGACCTCCTCTGCTCTCTGTGTGGAGTTTGCATATTCTCCTTGTGACTGTGTGGGTTTCCCCGGGTGCTCTGGTTTTTTCCAACATCCCGAAGATGTGGTTAATATGTCATTTGGCCACTATGCTAAGTGGATGTTTGGATAATCAGTGGAGGTGGGGACAGAGGTGACTGGAGGGCGGGGCACATCTCCAGCTGGGCATGTTGATAGGATTTCTCTGAGAACTAACAGAAATTTGAAGGCCCAAATATCCTCTTTCTGTGTCATAAACAAAATATCAAAGATAATTTAGGATTAAGATGAGAAGAAAGTTCTTTACTTGAAGGATTGTAAGCTTTTTCTATACTTGTGAGCTATACCTCTATCTCCTGATGAATTATCAAGGCTGAGATCATCAGGGACATGAAAGAGGTTTTGAATTTAAATATATTGGTTTCTGGAGGAGATCATGTGTACGCTGGGAATATTTTGAATGTTTTGACCAACTGGTACCTTTTTCAAATAATCATTGGGGAGACACAATACTTGTTTGTCGCCCCACCCACCATAGGCATGGGAACAGCGTTGAGAAATCAGAATCAGCTTTATCATTTATTCAAAATACACAGCCTCCCTATCATCCTCAACACTGACTGTGTGCTGAGCCCATTGCAGTACACTCTGCTGACACCTGACTGCACGGCCAAACACTCGAGGAACCACATTGTCAACTTCACTCAATGACACAACGGTGGTAGGGTCATCACCAGCCCTAATGAGAAGACCGACAGAGAGAAGGTGAAAGAGCTAACAACTGGTGCCAGGCAAATAACCTCTGTCTCAATGTCAACAAAGCAAAGGAGGTTGTTATCGACTCGCACCACTTATGGGCAGCAGAGCAGTGGAAATTGTGAGTAGTTTCAAACCCCTGGGAGTGCACAATCATTCATGCTCCTGGAACACATCATAAACATCAGGAAAGTTCACCAATACTGGTACTTTAGGAAGGTACTGAAGAGAGCAAAACAATGCACATCTATACATCTATCCTTCTACAGATACACAGCAAAGAGTATCCTAACAAGCTGCTTCACTGCTTGTGGCAGACAGGAGGGCTCTACAAAACTCCCCAATGCATCACCAGCACCAGCCTACCTGCCATCAAGGATATTTATACAGAGAGGTTCAAAGTTCAAAATTCAAACTAAATTTATTACCAAAGTACATATATGTCACCATATAAAAAACCCTGAGATTCATTTTCTTGCAGGCATACACAGTGAATCCATGAAACACAACAGAGTCAATCAAAGACTGTCCTCAACAGGATGGATAAACAGACAATGTGTAAAAGACAACAAACTCTGCAAATTCTGCGCAGAGGAAAATGATAATAAATATATAAGCATTAAGTATCAAGAACATGAGATGAAGAGTCCCTGAAAGAGAGTTCATAGACTGTGGGAACAGTTCAGTGATGGGGTGAGTGAAGCTGAATGAAGTTATCCCCTCTGGTTCCATGCCAGGTCAGTACTGGAAAAGGGCCAGTAACATAGAAACATAGAAAACCTACAACACAGTTCAGGCCCTTTGGCCCACAAAGCCATGCTGAACATGTCCTTACCTGAGAAATCACCTAGAATTACCCATAACCCTCTTTTTCTCTGAGCTCCATATACCTGTCCAGGAGTCTCTTGAAAGACCCTATCATACCCACCTCCACCACTGTTGCTGGCAGCCTATTCCATGCACTCACCACTCTCTGCGTAAAAAACTTACCCCTGATATCTCCTCTGTACCTACTTCCAAGCACCTTAAAACTGTGCCCTCTCGTGCTAGCCGTTTCAGCTCTGGGAAAAAGCCTCTGACTATCCACACGATCAATGTCTCTCATCATCTTATACACCTCTACATCATGAATGATCCCACCCTCTCTGCTCATGGACTGTTCGTCCCACTCCCAACAGGGTGGAAGCTACATAGCATTAACACTTGGACCACCAGACTCAAAAACAGTTACTTTCCCCAAGCAGTAAGGCTGATCAACACCCCCATCCATGTATTAACCACTACTTTATGATTTCCTGTCAGGCACTTTTTTTTTACAGATTCTTCTGTACCTAGAGTTATGTTTTTCCTTTGCTGCTTTAGATCCAGAGTAACAATTATTTCATTCTCCTTTACACTTGTATTCTGGAAATGACATAAATCAATCTTGAATCTTGAATCAGCCATGATCTTATGGATAGAGGAGATGGCTCAAAAGAGAAAAAGACATCTAGACCACTCTTCACCCTACTGAAAACAATTTTATGTTCAAATTTTTGCAGTTCACAATAAAAGAAGGTTAATTTCATGTCAAGATTTGTTGTACCCCTAAGCCGTAAAGAGAACCTTATAACCAACTCTGCCTTCTCTCTGACATTAAAAGCATTGTGATGTGTAGAAATTTTCAGTGCTGTAGAATAAATACAAAGTTAGACTATGCCTCTTCAATAGAGGCCCATAGCAAGTAATCACATTTGGCAGGGCTCATCCTGTGCTGCTGAGTTGCAATGTAGGCTATTTATAACCTCTTGCACATTTTAAATCATTGAAAAAATATTGAAGCTGTTTTTGCTTAATTAGGGCAAGGAGACACGGTTTTGAATTGAAAACAGCCAAGTTAGTACCGATGCCTGGAAGCTATACTTCATGTAGACTTTCAACTCATGAAATGGTCTTCAGCGGATAGTATATTTGGTAGTGTAGCACTTTACAGGAGTAGTCAGGTCCCCACTAGAGAGTCCAGGATCTCCACTGATAATCAAAATTCAAAGTAAATTTATTATCAAAGTACACGTACAGTATGTTACCATATACTACCTCGAGATTCATTTTTATGCAAGCATTTACGGGAAAAAAGGAATACATACAATATAATTTTATGTAAAAGAAAAATCGTACAACTAAAAATAATACTGAGAATATGAATTGTAAAGGGTCCTTGAAAGTGAATGTGTAGATCGTAGAACCAGTTCAGTGTAGTGGCAAATGAAGTTATCCACGCTGTTTAAGGGGACAGATGGTTGTCGGGTAATAACTGTTTCTGAATCTGGTGTTGTGGTCCTTAGGCTTTTGTACCTCCTGCACGATGGTAGTAGTAAGAAGAGGGCATGGCCTGGTTGGTGGGAGTCTTTGAAGATGGATGCTTCTTTCTTGTGGCAGAGACCCTCCACACTATCCACAACACCCCCAAACTTTGTGTCATCAGCAAATTTATTAACCTCCGCTTCCTCATCCAGGTCATTTATCCTGAAGAAAAGGGGCCCCAGAACAGATCCCTGAGGCACACCACTGGTCACCGACCTCCATGCAGAATATGACCCATCTACAACCGCTCTTTGCCTTCTGCGGGCAAGCAACTCTGGATCCACAAAGCAAGGTCCCCTTGGTTTCCATGCCTCCTTACTTTCTCAATAAACCTTGCATGGGGTACCTTACCAAATGCCTTACTGAAATCCAGATACTGCATCTACTGCTCTAACTTCATCAATGTGTTTAGTCACATTCTCAAAAAATTCTAACATGCTCGTAAAGCATGACCTGCCTTTCACAAAGCCATGCTGACTATTCCTAATCATATTATGCCTCTCTAAATGTTCATAAATCCTGCCTCTCAGGATCTTCTCCATCAACTTACCAACCACTGAAGGAAGACGCACTGGTCTATAATTTCTTGGGCTATCTCTATTCTCTTTCTTGAATAATGGAACAACATCTGCAACCCTCCAATCCTCCGGAACCTCTCCTGACCCATTGATAGACCATAAGACCATAAGACCATAAGACAAGGAAGAAGTCGGCCATTCGGCCCATCGAGTCTGCTCCGCCATTTTATCATGAGCTGATCCATTCTCCCATTTAGTCCCACTCCCCCACCTTCTCACCATAACCTTTGATGCCCTGACTACTCAGATACCTGTCAATCTCTGCCTTAAATACATCCAATGACTTGGCCTCCACTGTTGCCTGTGGCAACAAATTTCATAGATTCACCACCCTCTGACTAAAAAAATTTCTTCACATTTCTGTTTTGAATGGGCGCCCTTCAATCCTTAAGTCATGCCCTCTTGTACTAGACTCCCCCATCATGGGAAACAACTTTGCCACATTCACTTTATCCATGCCTTTCAACATTCGAAATGTTTCTATGAGGTCTCCCCTCATTCTTCTAAACTCCAAGGAATACAGTCCAAGAGCGGACAAGCATTCCTCATATGTTAACCCTCTCATTCCCGGAATCATTCTAGTGAATCTTCTCTGTACCCTCTCCAACGTCAGCACATTCTTTCTTAAATAAGGAGACCAAAACTGCCCACAGTACTCCAAGTGAGGTCTCACCAGCGCCTTATACAGCCTCAACATCACATCCCTGCTCCTATACTCTATTCCTCTAGAAATGAATGCCAACATTGCATTCGCCTTCTTCACTACTGGCTCAATCTGGAGGTTAACTTTAAGGGTATCTTGTACGAGGACTCCCAAGTCCCATTGCATCTCAGAACTTTGAATTCTTTCCCCATTTCAATAATAGTCTGCCCGTTTATTTTTTCTGCCAAAGTGCATAACCATACACTTTCCAACATTGTACTTCATTTGCCACTTCTCTGCCCATTCTTCCAATCCATCCAAGTCTCTCTGCAGACTCTCCGTTTCCTCAGCACTACCGGCCCCTCCACCTACCTTTGTATCGTCAGCAAACTTAGCCACAAAGCCATCTATTCCATAATCCAAATCGTTTATGTACAATGTTAAAAGAAGCAGCCCCAACACGGACCCCTGTGGAAAACCACTGGTAACCGGCAGCCAACCAGAATGGGATCCCTTTATTCCCACTCTCTGTTTCCTGCCAGTCAGCCAATGCTCTATCCACGTATGTAACTTTCCCGTAATTCCATGGGCTCTTATCTTGTTAAGTAGCCTCATGTGCGGCACCTTGTCAAAGGCCTTCTGAAAATCCAAATATACAACATCCACTGCATCTCCCTTTTCTAGCCTACTGGTAATTTCCTCAAAAAATTGTAATAGGTTTGTCAGGCAGGATTTTCCTTTAAGGAATCCATGCTGAGTTCTGCCTATCTTGTCATATGCCTCCAGGTACTCTGTAACCTCATCCTTGACAACCGACTCCAACAACTTCCCAACCACCAATGTCAAGCTAACAGATCTATAATTTCCTTTTTGCTTTCTTTCCCCCTTCTTAAATAGTGGAGTGACATTTGCAATCTTCCAGTCCTCCAGAACCATGCCAGAATCTATTGACTTTTGAAAGATCATCGCTAATGTCTCCACAATCTCCACAGCTACTTCCTTCAGAACACAAGGGTGCATTCCATCTGGTCCGGAAGATGTATCTACCTTTAGACTATTCAGCTTCCTGAGTACTTTCTCTGTCGTAATTGTGACTGCACACACTTCTCTTCCCTGCCACCCTTGAGTGTCCGGTATACTGCTGATGTCTTGCTCAGTGAAGACTGATGCAAAATAGTCATTCAGTTCCTCTGCCATCTCCTTATCTCCCATTACAATTTCTCCAGCTTCAGTTTCTATCTGTCCTATATCTACTCTCACCTGTCTTTTACTCTTTATATACTTGAAAAAGCTTTTAGTATCCTCTTTGGTATTATTTGCTAGCTTCCTTTCATAGTTCATCTTTTCCCTCTTAATGACCTTCTTAGTTTCCTTTTGTAAGGTTTTAAAAACTTCCCAATCCTCTGTCTTCCCACTAATTTTTGCTTCCTTGTATGCCCTCTTCGCTTTAACTTTGGCTTTGACTTCTCTTGTCAACCGCGGTTGCATCCTTTTTCCACTCGAAAGTTTCTTCTTTTTTGGAATATACCTGTCTTGCACCTTCCTCACTTCTCGCATAAACTCCAGCCACTGCTGCTCTGCCGTCTTTCCCGCCAGTATCCCTTTCCAGTCAACTTTGGCCAGTTCCTCTCTCATGCCACTGTAACTTCCTTTGCTCCGTTGAAATACCGACACATTAGATTTCAGCTTCTCTTTTCAAATTTCACAGTGAACTCAATCATGTTATGATCACTGCCTCCTAAGGGTTCCTTCACCTCAACCTCTCTAATCACCTCCGGTTCATTACACAATACCCAATCCAGTACAGCCGATCCCCTAGTGGGCTCAACAACAAGCTGTTCTAAAAAACCATCTCGCAGACATCCTACAAATTCTCTCTCTTGAGATCCAGTGCCGACCTGATTTTCCCAATCCACTGGCATGTTAAAATCCCCCACAATTATCATAATACTGCCCTTCTGACAAGCCTTTTCTATTTCCAGTTGTAATTTGTAGTCCACATCACTGCAGCTGTTTGGAGGCCTATAAATAACTGCCATCAGCGTCCTTTTACCCCTGCGATGTCTTAGCTCAACCCATAAAGATTCTGCACCTTCTGATCCTATATCACCTCTTTCTAATGATTTAATATCATTTCTTACCAATAAAGCCATGCCTCCCCCTCTGCCTACCTTCCTATCCTTCCAATACACCGTGTATCCTTGGACGTTCAGCTCCCAGAGACATGCATCCTTTAGCCAGGTCTCAGTGATGGCCACAATATCATACCTGCCAATCTGTAGCTGTACGACAAGATCATCCACCTTATCCCTTATGCTGCGTGTATTTAAGTATAACACCTTAAGACCAGTATTTGATACTTTTCACTTTGATTTCACTGCAACTTTATTGCACTGCAACTCATCCCAATGGCTACAAATTTGCCCCATCACCTGCCTGTCTTTCCTGACATCTTTACTGCTCACTATCTTAGATTTATTTCTGTTTTTCCCTTCCTCCACTCTATCATTCCAGTTCCCATCCCCCTTGGCAATTTAGTTTAAACCCTCTCTAACAGCTCTATTAAACTTTCCCACCAGGATATTGGTTCCCTTCGGGTTCAGGTGTAACCTGTCCTTTTTGAATAGGTCATACTTCCCCCAGAAGAGATCCCAATTATCCAAGAATCTGAAGCCCTGCCCCCTACACCAGTCTCTCAGCCACGCATTCATCTGCCTGATCCTACTATTCTTGCTCTCGCTAGCACGTGGCACAGGTAGCAATCCCGAGATTACTACCCTGGAGGTCCTGCTTGTCAGCTTCCTTCCTAACTCCTGGAAATCTCCCTTCAGGACCACCTCCTTTGTCCTATCTATGTCATTGGTACCAACATGTACCAAGACAACTGGCTGCTCACCCTCCCCCTTCAGAATATTCAGGACCCGATCCGAGACATCCCGTACCCTGGCACCTGGGAGACAACACACCATGCAGGTATCTCTATCAGGCTCACAGAATCTCCTGTCCATTCCCCTGACTATGGAATCCCCCACGCCCCCACGACTACCACATTTCTCTTCTCCCTCCTCCTCTCCTGTACCACAACGCCAGGCTCAGTGCCAGAGATCCGGTCACCATGGGCGTCCCCTGTTGATGATGCAAAGATCATTGCCTGAGGCTCAGTAATCTCCTCCCTCACATCCCACAGCAACCTGGGGTACATCTAATTCACTCCCAGAGAATTAACCAACATGATGATTTCCAAAAGCTCCAGCATATCCTCCTTCTTAATGTCTATATGCTCAAGCTTTTCAATCCACTGTAAATCATCCCTACAATTGCCAAGATCCTTTTCCATAGTGTCTCCTCCAGTTCCATACACACATTTCCACTGTCACACTTGATTGGTCCTATTCTCTCACGTCTTATCCTCTTGCTCTTTAGATACTTGTAGAATGCCTTGGAGTTTTCTTTAATCCTGATCACCAAGGCCTTCGCATGGCCCCTTCTGGCTCTTCTAATTTCATTCTTAAGCTCCTTATAATCTTCTAGATCTCTATTATTTCCTAGTTTTCGGAACCTTTTGTAAGCTTCTTGACTATATCTTCAACAGACTTTGTACACCACGGTTCCTGTACCCTACTATCCTTTCCCTGTCTCATTGGAACATACCTATGCAGAACACCAAGCAAATATCCCCTGAACATTTGCCACATTTCTGCTGTACCTTTCCCTGAGAACATCTGTTTCCAATTTATGCTTCCAAGTTCCTGCCTGACAGCTTCATATTTCCCCATACTCCAATTAAACACTTTCCTAACTCGTCTGTTCCTATCCCTCTGCAAGGAAATAGAATTTTGATCACTATCTCCAAAATGCTCTTCCACTGAGATCTGACACCTGATCAGATTAATTTCCCAATACCAGATCAAGCACAGTCTCTCCTCTTGTCAGCTTATCTACATATTGTGTCAGGAAACCTTCGGGAACACACCTAACAAACTCCAACCCATCCTTGCTCTAGGGACATGCCAATCTATGTTATGAGAAATTAAAATCTCCCACCACAACAACCTTGTTATTATTACACCTTTCCAGAATCTGTCTCCTTTTCTGCTCCTTGATGTCCCTGTTACTATTGAGTGGTCTATAAAAACACCCAGTAGAGTTATTGAATCCTTCCTGTTCCTAACTTCCACCCACAGAGACTCCGTAGATAATCCCTCCATGTCTTCCTCCTTTTCCACAGCCGTGACACTATCTCTGATCAACAGTGCCACACCCCCACCTCTTTTGCCTCCCTCCCTGTCCTTTCTGAAACATCTAAACCCTGGCACTCACCATTCCTGCCCTTGAGCCATCCAACTCTCTGTAATGGCCACACATCATAGCTCCAAGCACTGATCCACACTCTGAGCTCACCCGCTTTGTTCATGATGCTTCTTGCATTAAAATAGACACATCTCAAACCATCGGCCTGAGCACATCCCTTCTCTATCACCGTCTTATCCTCCCTCTCGCACCATCTCAAAGCTTTCTCTGTTTGTGAGCTAACAGCCCCTTCCTCCATCTCTTCAGTTTGGATCCCACCCCAGCAATTCTAGTTTATGTTCTCTCCAATAGCCTTAGCAAACCTCCCTGCCAGTATATTGTTCCCTCTCGGATTCAAGTGCAACCCGTCCTTTTAGTATAGGGTACACCTGCCCCAAAAGAGGTCCCAATGATGTAGAAATCTGAATCCTTGCCCCCAGCTCCAATCCCTCAGCCACGCACTTATCCTCCACTTTACTCTATTCCTATACTCACCGTTTCGTGGCACAGTCAGTAATCCCAAGATTACTACCTTTGAGGTCCTGCTTCTCAACTTCCTTCTGAACTCCTTGTAATCTGTTTTCAGGACCTCCTCCCTTTTCCTACCTATGTCGTACCACGATCTCTGGCTGTCCACCTTCCCACTTCAGGATATCGTGGACACAATCAGAAACATCCCAGACCCTGGCACCTGGGAGGAAAACTACCATCTGTGCTTCTTTCCTGCTTCCACAGAACTTCCTGTCCAACCCCTAACTATAGAGTCCCCTATAACTGCTGTCTTCTTCCTTTCCCTACTCTTCTGAGCCACAGGGCCAGATTCTATGACAGAGGCACAGCCACTGTTGCTTCCCCCAGGTAGGTCATCCCCTCAACAGTACTCAAACAGGAGTACTTATTGTTAAGGGTGGACAGCCTCAGGGGTACTCTCTAGTATCTGACTCTTGTCCTTCCCTCTCCTGACTGCTACCCACTGTCTCCCAAGGCCCTGGTGTGACTACTTGCCTATAGCTCCTCTCTATCACCCCCCTCACTTTCCTTGACCAGAAGAAGGTCCTTGATCTGCATCTCCAGTTCCATAATGCAGTCCCTAAGGAGCTGCAGCTCATGCACCTGGCGCAGATGTGGCCGTCCGGGAAGCTGGGAGTCTCCTGGACTTCCCACATCTGACACCCGGTATAGAACACCGGCTTCACAGACATGCTTCCTGTTTCTATTCCTCACAGGTAACTTACCTCGCTTTGACCCGTCATCACCGAAGCCCAAATTTGCCAAAGTCCTACACCCTGCCTCAGATCACTCTGATGACTGCTCCTTTGATGACCCCTCAGCTGGGCAGTGTCTCCCTTTTATGCCTGAACACTCCCTGCTAGCTAACTCATGACTGGTTCTCCGGTTATAGCTGCTGATAGGCCACATACAATGGACAAACGTTCTTGAAGCTCCCCTTTTGAATAACCACCGCAGGTCTACAAGAAATCCCTCTTGCTAAAGCTCCGTTGACACCGTTGTTAGGCCATGAACAATAGCCTGTCTGTAGCCTTTTCTGTTCCTGCACATTGGTGTTTCTACAGCAGGCTATGATGCAACCAGTTGGAATATTATTTACCATCCATTTACAGCATTCATCAAAGTTCTTGGTGACATGCTGAATCTACTCAAACTTCTAAAAGAGTAGATGAATTGTCATGTCGTTTTTGTGATGACACTTGTGTGCTGGTCCCAGAACAGAAGCTCTGAAATGATAACACCATGGAATTTATAGCTACTGACCCTCTTCACCTCTGATCCTTTAATGTCATTGTTCACCATGTTCTGAGGACTAGCTGATGGACCTCCAGCCTCCTCCTCCTGTAGTTGATAATCAGCTCTTTGGTTTTGCTGATGTTGATTGAGAGGTTCTTATTGTGGCACTATTCAACCAGATTTTCAAACTTACTCCAATATGCCATCACCTCAAACTCCTAGGCCACAAGCTGTGTCTAAATCATGGAATTCACCACCAAACGGCATGGTGGGCGAACCTTCACCACACAGTGTGGGGCAGTTCTGGACAACAATTCTATAGCAACCTGTTGGCATAGTTGGTAATCAGTAGTAGATACTAGCTTTGTCAGTAAAGTCCCACATCACATCCTATGAAAGGATCACCCAGAACATGGTGAACAATGACATTATAGGCAGTATGATAACACAGTGGTTAGCACAAGCGCTTTACAGCACCAGCAATCACCGATCAGAGTTTGGTTCCTACGTTTTCCCTGTGACCCCCACCTTCCTCCCACATCCCAAACATGTGCAGTTTAGGGTTAGTGAGCTGTACACATGCTCTGATGGTGCCAAGTGTATGACACAAGTGAGCTGTGCAAGTGTATGACACAAGTGAGCTGTGCAAGTGTATGACACTAGTGGGCTGTGCAAGTGTATGACACTAGTGGGCTGTGCCAACTGTATGACACTAGTGGGCTGCTCCCAGCACATCCTTGCTGATTTGACTTGATACATTTTACTATATGTTTCAATGTACTGTACACATGACAAATAAAGTCCATGCTGCCCAATTACTCACACGTGACTAATTAACCTACTCACCCGGGCATCTTTGGAATGTGGGAGGAAACCAGATGCAGTCGCAGGAGAATGTCCAATCTCTTTACAGACAATGACAACATTGAACCTGGGTCTCTACTGCTGTAATGGCACCATGCCAACTGCTGTACTACATGTTCTCCTTATGGCCAACTGGATTTGCACCAGGTGCTCCAACTTCCTTATACATCCCAGAGATGTGAAGTTTGGTAGATTAGTTGGCTTCATCTATGGACTCCTGTGCATAAGTGAAGCGTTAGAAGTTGAGGACAGCTGATGAGTTCATGAAAATAAAAAATAGGATTAATATAAGTGAGTAGCTGATGGTCGATAGCCCAGTGACTGAAGATCCATTTTGGTTCTGCATCTCTATATTATTCTAGGACTCTCAATCAATAAAATGTCTTGCTGTGCTGTTTTATATGTGGAAAGAATGGGATACAGTGGTTTGTGCTGAAAATTCTGATGCTACTGAAAACATAAAGGAAATATACAGTCAGTGGTACACCTATACACCTTCTTGTTGATGCAAATATCTAAACAACCAATGATGTGGCAGCAACTCAATGCATAAAAGCTATGGAGACATGGTGAAGTGATTCACTTGTTCTTCAGATCAAACCTCAGAATGGGGAAGAAGTGTGACCTATGTGACTTTGACTGTAGAATAATAGTTGGTGCCAGATGTGGTGCTCTGAGTATCTCATAACCTGCTGATCTCCTGGGATTTTCATGCACAACAGTCTCTAGAGTTTATAGAGAATGGTGTGAAAAACAAAAATCATCCAGTGAGTGGCAGTTTGTGGGTGACAAATGTCTTGTTAATGAGAGGTCAGAGGAGAATGCCCAGATTGGTTGAAGCTGACAGGCAGGTGACAGCAGCTCAGGTAACCATGTGTTACAACACTGGTGTGCAGAGGAGTATCTCTGAATGCACATCACCTCAAACCTTGAAGTGGATGTGTTACAGCAGTAGAAGGTCTCCTCCAGGTTCCACTCCTGTACCTAATAAAGTGGCTATTGAGTGTATATACTGAGTAGGAGTAATGTAGACCAAGGTCGCCTGACATTGGACTGGGGAATGACTTTGAGTGATCCAATTAAGGGACACAAGCTCTCACCCCTTCCCACTGATTCTGCACATTGGTTCCCAGTTCCCCAGCTACCATTGGCTGCTGTTTAATTCTCATTCTCTCCCTCAGCAGAAAGAGTGGCAGCTGACTCTCCTAGCTGCCTGCACTCAGGCGAATCGGCTCAGCGATGCTGTCAGCTTACTTTGAATGCAATGCACACATTCTGACTGCTGTCATTGAAGTGTTCGGTAACAAAGGAGAGAGGCAAGTGTGCTCTGTCATCCCAGTTTAATGAACGCAGTCATTCATGCCCTGGATAACCAAATACAGAATATACCCAACAGCAGCAATTGATGAAGTGGGACAGATCTCATTAACTGCAGGGGGAAATGGCCTCCAGAATAAAGAGAGGGGCAGGCATTGCCAGCAACCATCTGTAATTGCCTTAAATCAGCTGTGACTAGATGTCATTTTGAGGCTTTTTTTAAATGACTGGATTTTGACACAAACCACTCAAATGGATACTGTATGGTGCAGAGGGAGAATGGATTCAGCACAGATAAGTACAGTGGATGCAACACCATTCTTTGAAACAAGATATAAATTAACAGATGAGATGCACCATCTAAGAAGAGCACCAGGGTGGAGACAGGGTGGTGCCAGTTCATTGGTAGTGCTCACACTTAACCCTCCAGTCCTTTCTGTTGACATTGAACATTCTTTGGCCTCCCATTTACATTCCATCCCATGTATACATACACACGCCAATATAAACATGCATACACATACACTCAGTGGCCACTTTATTAGGTACACCTGTTCATCTGCTCAGTTAAGCAAATATCTAATCAGCCATTCACATGGCGGCAACGCAGTACATAAAAGCATGCAGACATGGTCACGAAGTTCAGTTGTTGTTCAGACCAAACATCAGAATTGGGAAGAAATGTGACTTCAGTGACTTTGGCTGTGGAATGATTGTTGGTGCCAGTTGTCTGAGTACCTCAGAAACTGCTGATCCCCTGGGATTTTCACATATAACAGTCTCTAGAGTTTACAGAGAATGGTGCGAAAAAACAAAAAAAAAACATACAGTGAGTGGCTGTTCTGTTGGTGAAAACGCCTTGTTAATGAGAGAGGTCAGACGACAATGGCCAGACTGGTTCAAGCTGTTGGGAAGGCAAAGTAACTCAGATAACCATGTGTTACAGCCTCATGAACAGACGAGCATCTCTGAATACACAATGTGTTGTGGAGAGTATGTTGACATGTTGCATCACAGCTTGGTATGGAAACATCAATGCCCTTGAATGGAAAAGCCTATAGAAAGTAGTAGATATGGCCCAGTCCATCACAAATAAGGGCCTCTCCACCATCGAGAACATCCACATATAGCCCTGCTGCAAGAAAGCATCAAGGACCCCACCATCCAGGTCATGTTCTCTTTTCACTGCTGCCATCAGGAAGGAGGTACAGGAGACTCAGGACCCACACCACCAGGTTCAGGAACAGTTATTACCCCTCATCCATGAGGCTCTTCACTCATCAGAGGGGCAACTTCACTCATCTTCACTCATCTCATCTGTTCTCAGAACTTATGGACCCACTTTCAAGGACTCTTCATCTCATGAGCTCCATATTTATTGCTTATTTACTTAGTATTATGGTTTTATTTTCCTCTGTGAAGTATTTGCACAGTTTGTAGTATTTTGCAGGTTGCTTCCTCCTTTTCCTGCCTCAATAAGCCCAGTCAGCAACGCCTCCAAAATAAGCATTCGAAACAAACTAGTAACTAATGCTGTGACACAGACCAGGTCTGTGCTTTTACCATGCTTGCTTTGGTACGAATGTTAGGAAATGCCAACCGCCTTGCAGCTTCGACAGTACCAGTGCAACGAGACATCAGGGGTTCCAGCTGCCAGGGACATCTACTGTTCTTTATGGACACCCTTTCAGGGGAACATTTTCTGTGTGACACAGGTGGTCAAATGAATTGTCTGCCAGCATCACCTATTGATAGGAAGACAAAGAGCAATGAAACTTTGCTGGAGACTACCAATGGCAGCAGGATCCAGAATTACAGGGTACAGAGGATGACGCTCTGTTTCAGTGGGCGGCGTGTCACACATGACTTCGCCCTGGCTAAAATAGCTAGACTTCTGCTCGATGCAAATTTCCTGTGTGCCCAAGAAATGTTAGTCAATCTTAAGAATTGCTGGCTTGAGGATGTCAAGAATTTTAGGTCATTAATCTACTCCCCCAGTTAGTTCTCCACAACGACTGTCAAGTGCACGCACCACTGCATATGAGTTTACTCAATTGCTGGGCAAATTCCCAAACCTCACTAAACCAACATTCTCAACTACAGTCACAAAACATGGGTCGAGCACCACATTTCCACAACTGGCTCACCAGACCGCCTGTATAGACTGAACCCAGAAAAGCTGGCATCTGGGAAGGCTGAGTTTGCCAACAAGGAGAAATTTGGCATAGTACACTGGTCAAATAGACCTTGGGCTTCACCCTCCAAATGGTCCCTAACTCCGATGGTGGCTGCCATCCTTGTGACAAGTACTGATGCCCTATCGAGGTCACCACCCCGATTGATACTCAGTCCTACACATTCAAGACCTTTAGACGGACCTACAGCACTTTTAGACGGAAAGTTGATTATTTCCAAAGTCAATTTAGATAGGGGCTACCATCAGGTGCCTGTGCACTCGGGGGATGTTCCCAAAACAGCAGTGATAACCCCGTTTATCCTCTTTGAGTTTCTGTGCATGCCACTTGGGCTGAAATATGCAGCACAGGCTTTCCAGTGGCTGATGGCCTCTGTATTAAAGTACTTTGATTTTCTTTTTGTTTACCTTGTTGCCAATACATCTAAATCTGAACACGTATCGCATCTCCGCACACTTATCGAGTGCTTAAGCCAACAAGGGTTAATTACTAACCCTGGCTTAATGCCAATTTGGGTTATCAACCATTGACTTTCACAGCCATTGCATCCCTGCAGAAGGTAACAGATATTATGGATGTCTCACCACCCTGCACGACTAAAAAACTGCAGGAGTTTTTAGGCATGGTGAATTTTTATCACCGCTTCATTCCACGAGCTGCTGAACTTCTGCTCCCTCTGTATAGTGCACTTAAAGGCAATACCCCTAGTCAAGTGCTTGACTGGTCAGCGACAAGACCAGGACATTTGATGGTACCAAACAAGCTCTTTCCAACGCCAGCCTGCTCCCCAACGCACCCATAGCCATTACTGCTGATGTTTCAGACAATGCTGTGGATGCTGTGCGTGAACAGCTGTTTGGAGTCTTGTGGCAAACACTCACTTTTTTCAGCCGCCAACTCTGTTCCCCAAAAAGAAAGTACAGGGTGCTTTACCGTGAGCTTCTCGGTCTTTATCTGGCTGTCCGTCATTTTTGTTTTCTTTCAGGGGATTGCCATTTCACAGCATTTGTTGACCACAAACCCCTCATGCAGACAGTGCCTAAAATATCAGACCCCTGGTCTGCTCAGCAGCAGTGCCACTTGGCCTGCTTATCAGAGTTCACAACTGATATACAACGTACCAAGGGGAAAAATAATCCCATGGCTGATTGCCTCTCAAGGACAGCCATCGAGGTCGTACACATAGCAGTTGACAATGCTGGTGTAGCAGCCGTCCAAGCTACCGACCCAGAGGTCCAGAGGACCCAGAGGACCCAGAGACACAGAGGTCCAGGCTTACTGAACAGCAGGCATGGGCCTGTGGTTGGCCGACATTAAGTTTGGGTATCCCTCCTGTGCAATGCCTCACCCGGTCACCCTGGCCCCATCTTGCTCGCAAACTGGAAGCACACTAATTTTAACTCCACACGTGGCCTCTCACATCCAGGACGGAATGCTTCACAGAAAATGGTTGCACTAAAATTTGTGTGGCATGTGCTTAGAAAGGATGTGTGTGATTCAGGTACAACCTGTGTGGGGTGCCAGCAGGCAAAAATTAACTGTCACGTCCAGGCGCCACTGGCACCTTTTGAGGTCCCTGAGCAACGGTTTGACCACCTCAGTGTGGACCTTGTTGAACCTCTTTGCCCCTCCCATGGTTTTACGCACCTCCTTACCATGGTGGACTGTACCACCAGGTGGCCAGAGATCGTCCCTCCAGCATTGATGGCGGCCGCAGACGCGACTTGGGCTTTCTTCAGTACTTGGGTTGCTCGGTTTGATACACTATCTGATATTTCTTCAAGCCATGGTCACCAATTTATATCAGACCTCTGGGCTGTGATGTCCCAGAACCTTAGTGTTAGGCTACATCACACATGGGATATCACCCCCAGTCCAATAGCCTATGTGTTTTTACCGCTCCTTAAAGGCTGCTCTGAGGACTTCCCTGACTGATGAGTGTTGGCATGATCATCACTCATAGGTCCTGCTGAGGCTCAGACCAGCTCCAAAAGAAGACCTGGGGTCCTCTGTGGCTGAGTTGGTATATGGACAGCCATTACAAATGCCAGATGATTTTATTCCTGATGCAATGATTGCCTGGTCAGCCTCTCAACAGTGTTCCACCCTCTTCAGTAAATTCAATTCCTTTGTATCTGTTCCTACCTCCCATCATGGCATACAGCACTCTAGGATTCCTGTTGACCTACATTCCATCTCATTTGTTTTCGTCTGCCATGATGCACACCAAAATCCCGTTAGGCCCCTTACAATGGCCTGTTCCACGTTTTGGAATGGGGAAAAAAGATTCTTATCATAGATAAAAGGGGTAAACCGGAATTTTTTTTGGTAGATCGCCTTAAACTGGCACACCAGGATTTGGAGGATTCTGCCCCTACCATCATGACATGACCATGAGTGTGTCAGCAACACACTTCTGGACGAGTTAGAGGCACCTGCTGTCCCTCCACCCATGGAACATAGGACAAGAGCTGGGCGGCTTGTCTGAGCTTTGAACAGGCTCACAATGCTGGTTTTAGTGAATTCTGGTGGAGCAGGGCTTTCTGTGTAAGATAATGTAATTGGTGGAAACGTACATAATACACAGCCACCAACATTGAGTTGGGGTTCCACTTAAGGGGCTGGCCTGATGTGATGACATAGTTATGTGAATTTCTGTTACTGTGCTTTGTGTTCAGTTTTTGGAGTACAATAAATGAGTTGTTATGGTTTTTCTTAAACATAAAATGCCTCATGTCATTTTATTTGTGAAAACTGACACTCTGAGCACAGCTCCAATGCCATATTTTAGTTTGCTGATAACACCACTTTTGTTGGCCAAATCAAAGGTGGTGACGAATCAGCATATAGGAGAGAGATTGAAAATCAGGTTTAGTGATGCCACAACAACAACCTCTCACTCAACATCAGCAAAGCCAAAAAGCTGATTATTGACTACAGTAAGAAGAAACCAGAGGACCATGAACCATTTCTCCTTAGGGAATTGGTGGTGGACAGGGTCAGTAACTTGAAATTCCTTGGAAGAGGTACAGTTGACGTTTCAGGCCTTTGTCAGGATGAAGGGTCTAGGCCTGAAACGTCGACTGTACCTCTTCCTAGAGATGCTGCCTGGCCTGCTGCGTTCACCAGCGACTTTGATGTGTGTTGCTTGAATTTCCAGCATCTGCAGAATTCCTGTTGTTTGAAATTCCTCATTTCAGAGAATCTGTCCATGAGACCAGCACAAAAGCAAGTACAGCGGCACCTCTACACTAAAAACGGAATCCGAGACAGTCAGCCCATGGACACTGCCAAAACAAAGCAGAAACTTAAGGGGCAGTAACCAATACAAATATAGCCTTCAACAGGAATTCTGCAGATGCTGGAAATTCAAGCAACACACATCAAAGTTGCTGGTGAACGCAGCAGGCCAGGCAGCATCTCTAGGAAGAGGTACAGTCGACGTTTCAGGCCGAGACCCTTCGTCAGGACTAACTGAAGGAGTGATTAAGAGATTTGAAAGTGGGAGGGAGTGGGGGAGATTCAAAATGATAGGAGAAGACCGGAGGGGGAGGGATGGAGCCAAGAGCTGGACAGGTGATTGGCAAAGGGGATACGAGAGGATCATGGGACAGGAGGTCCGGGGAGAAAGACAAGGGGGGGGGGTAACCCAGAGGATGGGCAAAGGGTATAGTCAGAGGGACAGAGGGAGAAAAAGGAGAGTGAGAGAAAAAATGTGTGTATAAAAATAAATAACGGATGGGGTACGAGGGGGAGGTGGGGCATTAACGGAAGTTAGAGAAGTCGATGTTCATGCTATCAGGTTGGAGGCTACCCAGACGGAATATAAGGTGTTGTTTCTCCAACCTGAGTGTGGCTTCATCTTTACAGTAGAGGAGGCCGTGGATAGACATGTCAGAATGGGAATGTGATGTGGAATTAAAATGTGTGGCCACTGGGAGATCCTGATTTCTCTGGCGGACAGAACGTAGGTGCTCAGCAAAGCGGTCTCCCAGTCTGCGTCGAGTCTCGCCAATATATAGAAGGCCACATCGGGAGCACCGGACGCAGTATATCACCCCAGCTGACTCACCCGCTTTGCTGAACATCTACGCTCTGTCCGCCAGAGAAAGCTCAGGTTGGAGGAGCAACACCTTATATTCCGTCTGGGTAGCCTCCAACCTGATGGCATGAACATCGACTTCTCTAACTTCCGCTAATGCCCCACCTCCCTCTCGTACCCCATCCGTTATTTATTTTTATACACACATTCTTTCTCTCACTCTCCTTTTTCTCCCTCTGTCCCTCTGACTATACCCCTTGCCCATCCTCTGGGTTACCCCCCCCCCTTTTCTTTCTCCCCGGACCTCCTGTCCCATGATCCTCTCGTATCCCTTTTGCCAATCACCTGTCCAGCTCTTGGCTCCATCCCTCCCCCTCCTGTCTTCTCCCATCATTTTGAATCTCCCCCTCCCCCTCCCACTTTCAAATCTCTTACTAGCTCTTCCTTCAGTTAGTCCTGACGAAGGGTCTCGGCCTGAAATGTCGACTGTACCTCTTCCTCGAGGTGCTGCCTGGCCTGCTGCGTTCACCAGCAACTTTGATGTGTGTTGCACAAATATAGCCTTCTCTAGCTGTCAGTTCAGGTCTACTGAGTGTAGTATACCAGCATCATGGTCTTGGTCAGGACTAAAAAGAATGAGCCATGATATTGGGATAAAAGCAAATGCAAACATTTTCTGATTAGGTCACAATAGCTAATTAGATTAGATTAAATTTAGATTATGAGGACACTCAGTCCTCGTTTATTGTCATTTAGAAATGCATGCATTAAAAAATAATACAATGTTCCTCCAGAAAGATATCACAGAAACACAGGACTAAAACTGACAAAATCACATAATTATAACATATAATTACAACAGTGCAAAGCAATACCGTAATTTGATAAAGAGCAGACCATGGGCACAGTAAAAAAAGTCTCAAGTCCCGATAGCTCCATCATCTCACGCAGACAGTAGAAGGGAGAAACTCTCCCTGCCATGAACCTCCAAGCGCCGCAAACTTGCCGATGTATTGGAAGCACTCGACCGCAGCTGACTCTGAGTCCGTCCGAAAACCTCGAGCCTCCGAACAGCCCTCAGACACTGAGCACAGAGCACCATCCTCTGCCGAGTGCTTCAACCCCGCCCCAGCCGCCGAACAACAAGCAAAGCCGATGACTCAGGGCTTTCCTCTCCGGAGATTCCAGACCACACAGTAGCAGGCATTTCAGAAGTTTCACCAGATGTTCCTCCGTGCTCTCACGTCTGTCTCCATCAAATCAGGATTGTATATGGCACCCTACTTGACAGATATTGTGTGCAGTTTTGGTCCCCTAATCTGAGGAAAGACATCCTTGCCATAGAGGGAGTACAAAGAAGGTTCACCAGATTGATTCCTGGGATGGCAGGACTTTCATATGAAGAAAGACTGGATGAACTAGGCTTGTACTTGTTGGAATTTAGAAGATTGAGGGGGGATCTGATTGAAACGTACAAAATCCTAAAGGGATTGGACAGGCTAGATGCAGGAAGGTTGTTTCCGATGTTGGGGAAGTCCAGAACGAGGGGTCACAGTTTGAGGATAAAGGGGAAGCCTTTTAGAACCGAGATGAGGAAAAACTTCTTCACACAGAGAGTGGTGAATCTGTGGAATTCTCTACCACAGGAAACAGTTGAGGCCAGTTCATTGGCTATATTTAAGAGGGAGTTAGATATGGCCCTTGTGGCTACGGGGGTCAGGGGGTATGGAGGGAAGGCTGGGACGGGGTTCTGAGTTGGATGATCAGCCATGATCATAATGAATGGCGGTGCAGGCTCGAAGGGCCGAATGGCCTACTCCTGCACCTATTTTCTATGTTTCTATAACAGGTATCACCACCGGCGTGGCCGCTGCAAGCTGTGTCATACCGCCATCTTCTCCTCCTCATTGTTCTCCTACTGAAAGAAAATATTTTGAACATCAGGGTGCTGTCTATTTAATATTTTAGTAATATTGTAAACATATTGTTTGATCACACATTTAGTGCACTGTAAGTTATATGTAAAAGTACATAAATGCCATACGTCATTGCACTACCACGTGACGTGTATGTGCCTGCCTCAGTTAAAGTAAAAATGAAACTAAGACAAGTTCTCCTGGGCTCTTTTTGCTTTGAATTAGTATTATGTTTTGGTTGCAAAACACATCAGAGGGTTTAAATGTACTCTATTAGTAGAAGAAAGATTAAAAAAATGGGAGATAGCCAAAACGATAGAGAAATCAGAATATGTATTGCAGTTGCAATCAGATTGCAATTATACAGATGATGGGATTATTGAGACTACAAGGGGTATGTTTACATTTGATTTATCTTTGTGCAGCTGTTACTGAGGTGAGCTATATATTAACATATAATTAAATTAAAGACAATTCTATTGATTATGGTTTTATCAACATACAATAATTATGGTATTGGCTATATCTGAATTTAATTTTAATGTGTTATCAGTATTACTAAAGAGTGGAACATTTCTTATATCCCATGTATTGATTTAAGACACATCAGAATGTAATTACGAGGGACATGGAGTATATTAGAATGTGTGGAACGTATGACTCTGTCTTTCCAGCGGATTGGGTGGAGGAATTCAGTGATAGGTATGGGCATACACTCTGTGGCCACTTTATTAGATATTTTCTATACCTAATACATCGGCCACTGAGTGTAAGTTCATGGTCTTCAGCTTCTGTAACCCATCACTTGAAGGTTTGATGTGTTGTACATTCAGAGAATCTCTTCTGCACACCACTGTTGTAATGAGTGGCTATTTGAGTTACTGTCACCTTCCTGCCAACTTGAACCAATCTGGCCATTCTCCTCTGACATATCCTATTAACAATGCATTTTTGTCCACAGAACTGCACTCGCTGAATTTTTTTTCATCATTCTCTGTAAACTCTTGAGTTGTGTGTGAAAATCCCAGGAGATCAGCAGTTTCTGAGATACTCAAGCCACTCCTTCTGGCACTAACAATCAGTCAATGGACAAAATCACTTAGATCAAATTTCTTCCCCATTCTGATGTTTGGTCTGAGCAACAACTGAATCTCTTGACCATGTCTGCATGCTTTTATGCATTGAGTTGCTGCCACGTGATTGGTTGATTAGATATTTGCATAAACAAACAGGTATACATGTGTACCTAATAAAGTGGCCACTGAGTGCATCAGAGCATAGTAATGAGAGGTGGGAGCTACAACAGTCAGGGCATTCTAGTAGACATCCTTCAGGATGAGAACTTCTTCCAGTTAATCCCTGAGAATATGCAGTCATCACCTTCAGTCCCTGACTTGATTTCTATCCACCATCCCACAGCCATTATCTTTAGATGGATTTCATAAACCACAGTACATTCTTAATTACCTGACAGTCTTCTTTATAATCTCCTGGTTTTCCGTAACACCAAACCACTAGAAGGAGTAGAAGCAGAATCAGACTATTTGGCCCATCAAGTCTGCCCTATCATTTTGTAATAGTTGATTTTTCTTAACCCCATTCTCCTACTATCTCCCTGTAACCCTTAGCACCTTACCAATCAAGAATGTATCAACCTTTGCCTTATGTACACCCATTAAATTGTCCTTCATAGCCCTCCGTGGCAATGAATTCCACAGATTCCCTATGTTCTGGCTGTAGAAATTCTTCTTCATTTCAGTTTTATAGATATGTCCCTTCAGTCTCAGCTGTACCCCTGGATCTCAGCCTCTCCTACTAATGGAATCATCTTCTCCATGCCCACTCTACTCAGGCCTTTCAGTATGCAGCAGGTTTCAATGAGAACCCCTCTCATCCTTCTGAACTTCAGTAAGTAGAGGCCCAGAGACATCAAATGCTTCTCATATGCCAGTCCTTTCAATCCTCTGGACCTTCTCCGAGGCAAGCCCATATTTCCTTAGGTAAGGGTCCCAAAAAAGCTTATTCTTGTCTCACTCTCTGGAATTCTCTCTCTAAGCTTCTCCATCTTTATTTTTACTGTTATTTATTTAGAGATACAGCACAGAATAGGCCCTTCATTCCCTTGAGCCACACCATTCTGCCCCCCCTAACATCCCAGAGAAAACCCACACTTCCCTCTTCTCCTTTCAAAACTTTTCCTAAACCTCCAACCTTTTGACAAAGCTTTTGCTTGCCCTGATAAGGAAAACGATAAGACCACGGTAGCAGAGCAAGGCCTTTTGACCGATCGATTCTGCTCTGTTATCCCATCGTGGCTGAATCATTACCCCTCTCAACCTCATTCTCCAGCCTTTTCCCCATAACTTTTGACACCCTTACTAATGAAGAACCTATTAACCTCTACCTAAAATATATCCAAAGATTTGGCCTCCAAAGCTGTCTGTGACAATGAATTCCACAGATTCACTATCCTCTAGTTAAAGAAATTCTTCCTCATTTCTGTTCGAAAGGGATGCCCTTGGATTCTGAGCATGTTCCCTCAGGTCCTAGACTCGCCACATCCACTCTACCTGGGCCTTTCAATATTTGATAGGTTTCAGTTAATTCTCTATTATTCTTCTTAATGCCAGTGAGTACAGGCCCAGACCATCAAACAATCCTCATACGTTAACCCTTTTGATTCCCAGGTTCATCCACATGAACCTCTTCTGGACGCTCTCCAATGCTAGCAAATCCATTTTTAGATAAGGGGCCCAAAACTGCTCACAATAGTCCAAGTGTAGTCCGACCAATAACTTATAAAGCTTCAGCATTACATCCTTGTTTTTATATTCTATTCCTCTCAAAATGAATGCGAACAGTGAAGTTACCTTCCTTACCACCGACTCAACCTGCAAGTTAACTTTTGAACCTCTCAATTCTGAATTTGCTCCCTGTTTAGATAATAGTCTAGCCAATAAAGTGCTTATCTTAATATTTTTCTCCTAATCCACATTATCCACAAGGTGGATCTAGTTGAAGATTTAAAACAGGGTGTGTGGAACACACATCTATTATGGTCAGGAATGTTGGCGTTAAAAAAAGGGGTGAATGAAATAAACCTTTCATTACATCACAAAGCATTTCACTACTGAGGAAGTACTTTAGAGTCTAAAGGAACAAATGGCAGATTCTGGAAATCTAAGTTAAAACTGAAAGAGCTGGTTATTCTAGCTCAGTGCACTATTCAGTGATCTGATCTGGATAAACAGTATGCAAGGCAAGCTCCTCAATGTATCTGGTACATGTGATGATAAGAAACCAAACATGAGAAAATCTGTAGATGCTGGAGATCCAGAGCAACCTACGCTAAATGCTGAAGGAACTCAGCAGGCCAGGCAGCACCTATGGAATTGACTAAACAGTCGATGTTTCAGGCCGAGACTCTTCTTCAGGACTGGAAAGGAAGGGGAGAAGTCAGAGTAAGATCAATACCGAATACACTGTAAGTCAGGCAGCATGTCAGCAGTTTTATCACCTGAAATGGCTAACCAGTTGAACATTTCCTGTTTGAAGTAGTTTTGAAATGAAAATGCTGTGGCAACAGAGCTGCTCATTTCCCAACTTAAAAAAGCATCATGCTGTTGAGTGACAGATATAGACCAGGACAATGGGGGGAGGGGGGCATGAAGTTCCTGCACTCCAAGATGTTCAAATGGGATCTTCAGTGATGATTGAGAGAGCAGGTTTAACAGCTCACTATAATAACTGATTCTCTGGCAATGCAGCACCCCAAAGTATAATTCCTGCAGTACCATCAGAGGTCTTTCTACTCCCACAATCTCCGACCCAGTGAGTCACCATGGCAGCATAATGATTACTGTGATACTATGAATGCTCGTGGCATTCTGAAGTTCGAAGGTCAATTCCAAGGAGTTTGTAACCTCTCCCCATGGATTATGGTTTTTTCCCTCTGGGTGTTCTGCTTTCCTCCCACAATCCAAAAATGGACACAGTTAGCAGATTAATTGGTCGTTGTAGGTAAATTGTCCTGTGATTAATCTAGGGTTAAACAAGTGGCTTGATGGGCCAGAAGGGCCTTTTTCACAATGCATCTCTAAATAAAAACAAAAATCAATAAAATCTTGCACTGTGATAACTAAGATGGTTATAGGATAATAATGGCAAGGGATGCTTTGTAGCTTGATTTGCCTGCTGCTCATAGTTACAACAGTGTAATAACAGAGGTTGAGGAAAGTGATTGATAATAAGGGGTACAGGAAATATCACAGAGTTTCACAGTGAGAGGCCAATTACATCACATAGTGAAGAGTGTATATTAGACGTGCCATGTTTGGAGGTGCAGTGTACATGATATAGTGTTATGATACAAATTACTTGCAGAAGAGAGAAAAACAGATGGTGGTAAAAGAGGAAATGACACTTGCACTTGCCAAACATGAGGAACACATCCAGCAAGATGGAGGCAGATCACCTGAAATCCATTTTCTCTCTGGCAATACTTGTAGAGGAGAGTAACCTTCCTTTGTCAGCCCCTCAGCAACATTTGCAGACATCAATAATGAGATTCAGCTTTTTTAAAAAATCTCTTGTCATTTTCAAACAATCATAAATGATGCATTGTTACAGTGATTTGTCATCAAGAAAGCACCAAGAAGAAGAAGTGTTACATCCTCTCAACAGAAAATTGAACCCGCCCAAAAGGCAAATGGTTTTAAACACTTTGAATGTGGGCATTCGATTCCATTCAGATTGCCCACAGGGCAACAAGATAAGGACAGACATTTACCACTGATCAGCGGCATGCTTGTTGTTCAGGTGGGATTGATATTCATAGATACCTCTTCTTATAAGGAAGGCAATTGTTGACTGAACTGCGTCTGCACATGAGATCCCACTGCTCCTTCAGACAGAAATAAAGGATCTCACTGTTGCTTTCAGAGTTCTCCATGGCTGATGCTTATTCCCTACCACCTTCACTAGAAGAATCTACACTTATCTGGTCTGTTATATTTGTGTACCAATTATTCCTGCATTTAGACCATGTGACCATAAGACCATAAGCAGAATTAGGCCATTCAGCCAACTGAGTTTGCTCTATCATTCTCCTACCTTCTCCTTGTAACCTTTGACACCTCTACTAATCAAAAACATATTGTCTCTCCTTCAAATATACTCAGTGACTTAGCCTTCACAGCCATCTGTGGCAATAAATTCCACAGATTCACCACCCTCTGGCTAAAGAAATCCTTCACAAACACAAAATACTCTGCAGATGCTGGAGTCAAAACAACACTCACAACACGCTGGAAGAACTCAGCAGGTCGGGCAGCATCCGTGGAAACGATCAGTCAACGTTTTGGGCAGTTCCGGCCCGGAACGTTGACTGATCGTTTCCACGGATGCTGCCCGACCTGCTGAGTTTCTCCAGAATGTTGTGAGTGTTGCTAAAGAAATCCTTCCTCATCTCTGTTCTAAAGGGACATCCTTCTATTCTGATGCTATGCCCCCCGGTCCTGGACTCATCCACTATAGGAAACATCCTGTCCATGTCCATGCTGTCCAAGCCTTTCAATATTTGATAGTTTTCAATGTGAACCCCCTCATTCTTCTAATCTCAAGTGAGTACACATCCAGAGCCATCAAACGTTCCTCATAAGTTAACCCTTTCATTCCCAGGATCTTGCAAAGAGACTATATTTTAAAAGTATTTCACTAACTGTAAAACCTTAAAAATACAAGTCTATTCATTTTCTATTCACTGGCGTTTTGGGGTATGTAATTTCTGCGGGTTCATTGAAGGATTTAATTGTGATTAATCTCCCTACTTCATTGTAATTAATTTATTATTTACATTTCATTGATTGACACAACTAGAAGAAACCACACACAAAACTTAAAGAGCTCATGTTAAGATATTTGATCTTCTCTCCAGATGTGGTAATTCATCAGTGGGCCATGGAAAGTTCCTTTCACACCTCCATTGCTCACCTTTGAATTGGGCGGGCAGCTACATGAAACAGGAGGATGGGTTATGACCTCATCCCACCACAAACATGTTTAGTGAGGCCAGGAGATGTGGGGGATGGAACATAATACAGAGCATTGAAATGAGATTGTCAGCTTTTAGTCTTCACACCCCCCACTGAGTCATACTCACAATTTCCACAATCTGGCAAAGCTCCAGAATGCTCCTTCAAAGACCTGATTAAGAGTCTCAGCATGAAACATCAGTTGTTTATTGATGCCCATAGATGAAGTCTGACCTGCTGAGTTCCTTCAGCATTTTATGTGTTTTGCTCTAGACTTCCAGCATCTGCAAAATATCTTGTGTTTATTGTGTGTCCTCTGTTGGTCAGGGTCAACCATGGATGCTGCGTCCCAGCTGTCTACGTGATATACAAGCCAGAGCAGGACAATATGGAGGGCAAGCTTTTGCCCATGCAGTAGGCTTCTCCTCTCCACACTGCTGATGAATCCAAAGGAATGGCAGAGGCTGATACATTTTGGCACTGGCAGCATCTCAGGATTTGCTGGTCAGCATTAACTCACTGCAGGGCTGCCTTGGGGAATCCAGCTGCAGATTTTCCCTCACGGTTTACTCCCAAACCTTTCCCCATGAGTGGGTATAGCCGCAAGGCAGTGGAGGTTTTTGAGATCAGAGGTTTCCTTCCCCGAGATGAGCTGTCAACCACAGCTGATGAGCCTCATCTGCCCAAAGTGACTGGTTTTAAGGTGCCAGTGACCCGCCTTTGCCTTTTCTGTCAATGAAATAGTTCCACAGGGCTTCGCAACTAAGCCACACATGAATGCCAGAAGCTGGATTTGGTTGTGAGAGGCTATTTCAGAATCAGAATCAGAAAAAGGTTTATTATCACCGTCATATGACGTGAAATTTGTTAACCCAGCAGCAGTAGTTCAATGCAATACATAATATAGAAGAAGAAAAAACAAAATAAAAATAGTAATAGTAAATAAGTCAATCAATTATAGTATATGTACATTGAATGGATTAAAAATCATGCAAAGATCAGAAATAATATATATTAAAAATGTGAGGTAGTGTCCAGGGGTTCAATGTCCATTTAGGAATCGAATGGCAGAGGGGAAGAAGCTGTTCCTGAATCACTGAGTGTGTGCCTTCAGGCTTCTGTATCTTCTACCTGATGGTAACAGTGAGAAAAGGGCATGCCCTGGGTGCTGGAGGTCCTTAATAATGGACACTGCCTTTCTGAGACACCGCTCCTTGAAGATGTCATAGGTACTTTGTAGGCTAGTACCCAAGATGGAGCCAACTAAATTTACAACCCTCTGCAGCTTCTTTCAGTCCTCTGCAGTAGCCCCTCCATACCAGACAGTGATACAGCCTTTCAGAATGCTCTCCACAGTACATCTATAGAAGTTTTTGAGTATATTTGTTGACATACCAAATCTCGTCAAACTTCTAATGAAATATAGCTGCTGTCTTGTCTTCTTTATAACTGCATCGATATGTTGGGACCAAGTTAGATCCTCAGAGATCTTGACACCCAGGAACTTGAAACTGCTCATTCTCTCCACTTCTGATCCCTCTGTGAGGATTGGTATGTGTTCCTTCGTCTTACCCTTCTGGAAGTCCACAATCAGCTTTTGTCTTACTGATGTTGAGTGCCATGTTGTTGCTGCAACACCACTCCACTACTTGGCATGACTCGCTCCTGTACGGCCTTTCATCACCACCTGAGATTCTACCAACAATGGCTGTATCATCAACAAGTTTATGGATGGTACTTGAGGTATGCCTAGCCACATAGTCATGGGTATATAGAGAGTAGAGCAGTGGGCTAAGCACACACCCCTGAGGTGCACCAGTGTTGATTATCAGCAAGGAGGAGATGTTATCGCCAATCCGCTCTGATTGTGGTCTTCCGGTTAGGAAGTCAATGATCCAATTACAGAGGGAGGGACAGAGGCCCAGGTTCTGCAACTTCTCAATCAGGATTGTGGGAATGATGGTACTAAATGCTGAGCTATAGTCGATGAACAGCATCCTGACCTAGATGTTTGTGTTGCCCAGGTTGTCTAAAGCCGTGTGAAGAGCAATTGAGATTGCATCTGCCATTAACCAATTGTGAAGATAGGCAAATTGCAATGGGTCCAGGTCCTTGCTGAGGTGGGAGTTCAGTCTAGTCATGACCAGCCTCTCAAAGCATTTCATCACTGTAGATGTGAGTGCTACTGGCTGATAGGCATTAAGGCAGCGCAATGAGAGGTTGAAAATGTTCTTGAGTACTCCTGCCAGTTGGCTGGCAGAGGTTTTCAGAGGCTTACCGGTTACTCCATCGGGACCTTCCGCCTTGCGAGAGTTCAGTCTCATTAAACACAGCTTAACATCGGCCTCTGAGACTGCAATCATTGGATTATCAGGTACAACAGGGATCTTCACAGCTATAGTTATATTCTCCCTTTCAAAGCGGCCATAGAAGGCTTTGAACTCATCTGGTAGTGAAGCATCACTGCCACTCATGCTAATCTGTTTCGCTTTGTAGGAAGTAATGTCTTGCAAACCCTGCCAGGGTTGTCGTACATCCGATGTTGCCTGCAACCTCTTTCGAAACTGTCTCTTCGACCTTGAAATAGCCCTCCACAAATCATACCTTGTTTCCTGGTACAGACCTGGGTTGCCATAATTGAATGCCACAGATCTAGCCTTCAGCAGACAACATACCTCCTGGTTCATCCATGGTTTTTGGTTTGGGATTGTACAGCAAGTCTTTGTAGGCACACACTCATCCACACTGGTTTTAATGAAGTCAGTAACAGCTGTAGCATCCTCATTCAGATTCGAAGATGAATCCCTGAATGCAGTCCAGTCCACCAATTCAAAGCAGTCCTGTACACACTCCTGTGCTTCCCTTGTCCATACCATTTTGGTCCTCACTACTGGTGCTGCAGTCTTCAGTCTCTGCCTATACTCAGGGAGTAGAAGTACAGCCAGGTGATCAGACTTCCCGAAGTGAGGTGCACGGCATTGGGAGCATTTAATAGGTAGTAGGAGCTTGTCTCCATTACTGCTCCCAGCTATAACAACCTCAAGGAGCCCAGCACAACATCCTCCTTAAACCAGAATTTCTTTTGTTTATAAAACTCCAGAATGGGAAGGAATTAGAGAAGCTCATTGGAACATTCCCCCATCCTACTTACTTGAGGATATACATTTTCCAACACTGGAGACAAAACTGACTGGACAAGGTCCTGCTAGCTTGTTCCCATCTTCAATTAAATTCAAAACAGCTTCAAGCAAAAAAAAATTGCCTTTGCTCAAAGGAGAGGAATGCTTGGAATGATCCATTATGTTAGACAAACATAAAACATGAGGGAAGTTTGAAATTCGACTGGATTTTGGGATTGACAAGATGCAACGCTAGACGGCTAAGCCTAATTGACCAAACCTTCTTAGCTCTTCCTTGACATTTTCTTATATTTGGTTACTTTTCAGGAATTAAGTGGTTCCATTTCATATGGGCAGGGTAATGATGGAAATGAGCTGGAACATTAGCAGTGATTATGGAGCTTCACTACTGGAAAATGTTAGACCAGAAATAAAATTACACTGTTGCACACAACTTGCTCTTTGGATGACAGAGCCTCTGGCCTGAAAACAGCCTTATCCCCATTCAGTACTTGGAGGAGAGAAAGATACTAAGAGTGTTCTGTGTGTGAGGTGATTGGGAGGGGGGCGGGAGTGAAGGAAGAAAGCAAAGGAAGAGTCACATTTTTACATATTTTACTTAAGTCATGGGCTCCATGGTAATGTAGTACTTAGCACAGCTCAGGGTGTCAGAGTTCAGAGTTCAGCTCTGACGTCATCTGTATGTCCTCTCCGTGAAATACGCAGGTATTCTCCTGGTTCTCTGGTTTCCTCCCACAGTCTATAGGTGTATTGGTTAGTTACCAGTTACATTTGATCATTGTAAATTATCCCATAAATAGGCTAGGGTTAAATCGGGGGTTGCTGGGTAGTGCGTTTCAAAGTGCCGGGAGGGCCGATTCCATGCTGTATCTACAGGTAACTCATAATATGAAACATAATCACCATGGTTACAATGGGGATGATGATCTCATGGCGCCAAGCAAATGAAGATCTTGTAGATGAGTGTACAATCTCTGTCTGAAGACACAGTGATCAAATGTCCACTGTCATATCGAAGGGTGCAAAGAGGGTTGGAAGCATATTAAGCAATATAAGATGAGTTGGCTCACAACAGGCCACACAGCTGCTTTGGATTTTCGTGGACCAGCCAGTCAGCAAAATCACATAAAATCTGTCACTTAGTATACTTTATATTCTCTCTGTTGAGATTACCTATTTCTAACTCCCCCACTCCCCCCTCCATTCAAGCTCATGTTACAGAGGAATTATGGGAGATTTCATACTGGGATCGTATCCAACCAGCATACAGTTACAAATCAGACTAAGCACACTTCAGCACGAGTTACATAAATCCCCCGGGCCTGGCTATATTTATCTCTGTACATGTTAATTTTGAAATGAAGCCTTCCTAATATTTGTTTGAACCAGTGCCTTGAGAGAGGCATATTAAAACATAACATATCAAAACACTAGTAATTATCTGTTGTTGAAAAGTTCCCATGATCATACGGGCTGGTTTGATGGATCTAGTTATTAACATTCTCAGCTTTATTTGCTTTATCAGGTTCAGTCTCAGCCAGTTTGTGATAAGATGGTTGGCTTCTGCATTCCTCATTTAGGGAAAGGGAAAGTAACAACGTTTCTGTATGTGATGGTTTTTCTATGCCCTGTCCTGAAGGGTGATCATCAAGGTTCAAGATTGTTTAATGCCATTTCCTGTACACAAGTGCAAGGAGAATGAAATACTTACTACTCCAGATCCAATGCAGCACAAAAAAGCACAAAAGATAAAGAACACAATAATACTAAAAACACACAATAAATATAAAGACATAAGATAGCATATAGATTGATTGTATGTCCATAAAATGACTCTAGACTGTATATAAGGTGACAGACAGGAAATAATAAATTAGTGGTGGAGTTAGTGGGTGGAGGTGTTGATCAGCCTTGCTGCTTGGGAGAGCATAACGGCTTTTGAGTCTGGTGGTTGACCTGGATGCTACGTAGCCTCCTCCCTGATGGGAATGGGACAAGCAGTCTATGAGCAGTTCCCCCACTTAAGGAAAGTAATGGATGTTTTAGGAAAAGGTTCTTCCTCTCTGTCATCAGATCAATGAACCAGCCCTTGAAGACTAGCTCATTATTTTGCTCCCTTTTCACAGCACTTACCTATTTTTATAATCTTTATTTCTGATTTGCCATCCCCTACCATCAAGCAGGAGGTACAGTAGCATTTGCAAAATAACTGTTAGGATGGGAACAGCTTCTTCCCCCAGGCTGTGTGCTCTCCCCACTGCTCTTCCCCCTTTACTCTAACGACGGCACCTCACAGGATCCATCTGTTAAACTCCGGAAGTTTGCAGATGACACAACTGTCATTGGCCTTATCCGAGATGGTAATGAGTCTGCATACAGATGGGTGATGGGACGGCTGGCTCTCTGGTGTCGTCAGAACAATCTGGAGCTAAATACGCTCAAGACTGTGGTGATAGCAGTGGACTTCAGGAGGAGCGCCTCAATGCTCCCTCCACTCACTATACTCAACAGTGTTGTGTCTGCTGTGAAGACCTTCAGGTTTCTGGGTGTCACAATCTCCCAGGACCTGAAGCGGACACCCAACGCGGACACTCTTATCAAAAAGGCTCAGCAGAGGTTGTATTTCCTACGTCAACTCAGGAAGCACAACCTGCCTCTGGAGCTGCTGATTCAATTCTACTCAGGAATAATCCAGTCTGTTCTCTGTTCGTCCATCACTGCCTGGTTTGGATCAGCTACCAAACAAGACAAGAATAGTCTCCAAAGAACCGTCAGGGCTGTGGAAAGGATTATTGGTGTGAAGCTGCCCTCGGTCCAGGACTTATATGCATCTAGAGTCAGGAAGCGAGCAAGCAGCATCATTGTAGACCCATCACACCCTGGACATCACCAGTTCCAACTCCTTCCTTCTGGTAGGCGCTTTAGATCACCGTATGCCAGGACAAATAGGTACAAGAACAGTTTCTTTCCGTATGCCATCAGTCTTATGAACACTTGAATTTTAGTCTGTTATAAACCAAGTCCACCTGTACACACACAGGTATACCTCATTGTATATAGTTCATGATTATTTGCACTATTGTTTTGTTTGTTTTTTGATTCTGTACAGCGAGAGCTCAGGGAAACCGGCATCAAATTCCCTATATGTGTCCACATACTTGGCAATAATAAAGGATTCTGATTCTGTAAGACTACTGAACTCCCTGCCACCTCCGAGATCTCATCACATAAGAAGCACCAATGACATTATACTGTTTACTTTTTAACTTTTATCAACTATGTACCTTATAATTTGTTATTTTATTTGTGGTAATATTACTTTACTGTGTCTTGTGTGTGAGTTATTTGTACTGTGCTGTGCACCCTAGTCCGGAGGAACGTTGTTCCTTTTGACGGTATACATGTGTACAGCTGATTAACAATAAACTGAACTTGAACGTGAAATGACAGTGTTTTTATGCATTGCACTGTACTGCTGTTGCAACGTATTTCACAATATACAGTACATTATGATATTAAACCTGAATCTGGTCCTGATTTGGCTTCTGATCATTTTGATGCCCACCCTGATCATATCGTCTACTCCTGCCCACTGAGATAAAGGACTGGTTTGGGCTATTTAATTCTAATTTATTATAATTTTATATCTTTGGTGAGAAATAGCAACGGTTGAGATTGAACTGAGAGCTGTTAAAGACTTAATGGACCAAATGGCCTCTAATGTTTTGAGAAGTATGGAATAAGCACTGTAGCCTGCAACTCTGCTATGGATGGTCCCATGCCCAGCTGTAAAGCGAGGCGTGTTGGGCATGGGGCAGCAACCCCATCCTATAGAATCCCAGAGCTATAGAAACGCCAGAAGAAACTCCAAAGATCGCAGCCCTGGGAGAGGAAGGATCCATAAGGATGTTCTACAACTGGGAAAACTTGAACTACTGATCCAGGACAGAAGACTCTGGTGAGCTGCTGTTGGCAGCTTATGCCCCAGCAAGGGTGATGGGCTTAAGTAAGTAGGCAACTATATCCTGCAAGAGCAGCACAGAATGGTGGTTCAAATGTCCTCATTCTGCGCTGTGAACTGCTATGGCTTTTTAAAAATTTTTCCCTTCTCTCCATTTCCCTGACATTATTCTGACAGACCCACTCTACAACACTTCCAAAGCATTGACACCATTGTGCACAGTCCAGCCGACACCTGGTTGCTGATTTATGACAACTGATTGCTTTTGAATTCCACCATCTAGAAATTCCACCGTGTTGCTGCAAAAGCTCAAATTTCATGTCATATAAGACAATGATAATAAACATCATTCTGAATCTGATTCTAATCATTCCGACTTTGGAACCTAGTGCTGGTCCTCCACAACCATGGATGTTGTGTCCTAGCCCTCACCGTGATACGCAAGCTGGGGCAGTTTGTATCGGACAGCAAGTTGCCCAGGGTGCAAACGCCCCTTTCCATGCATCTAATCAATCCAAAAGAATGGTAGAGACCAATAGAATTTGGCACTAGTGGTGTTGCTGGAGTTGCCAGTCAACGTTGAACTCAACATAGGACTGCCTTAGAACTCCAGTTCTGGAGTTTTCCTCAAGGTTTACTCTCAAAGTTTCCTCATGAGTGGCTATAGCCACGAGGCAGCAGAGGTTTGAGATCAGAGCTTTCCTTCTCCTGGCTGAGCTGCCAAACACAGTTGATAAATCTTACCTATTCAAAGTGACTGGTTTTAAGGCACCAGTAACCCACCTTTGCCCCTTCCCCTGTCAGTGGAAATGGTTCTGCTGGGCTTAGCACCCAAGCCACATGTGAAGACTAGGAGTTGGACTTGGTTATCAGAGGCTACTTGAGACACACACTATGAGAGCATTTAATAGGTAGTGGGAGCTTATTGCTATGATTCCGCCGCACCCCCTCCCAACCCGGGAGAGCATTCTACCTGGTTGCATCATTGTTTGCTGTCCAGGCCACTGCACAGGATCGGAAAAGCTGCAGAAAGTTGCAAACTCAGCCAGCTCCATCAAGTGTACTACCTCCAAGCATCTGTTTGTACCACTCATTTAATTTAATTTTTAATATACATTTCTTATCATAATTTATAGCATTTTGTATGTATTGCCACAAAACAACAGATTTCATGACCTATCTCAGTGATAATAAACCTGATTCTGTTAATGTGGGATTTGTATAAATAGATGCTTGGTGGTCAACATGGATTCATTGGATTGAAGTTCTGTGCTGTATCACTCTATGACATCAAATTAACTCCACAATAAATACAAGAGATTCTACAGATGCTGGAAATCCAAAGCAACACACACAGTGCTGGAGGAACTCAGCAGGTCAGGCAGCATCTATGGAAATGAATAAACAGTTGACATTTCATATTGAGGCCCTTCAACAAGATGGAAAGGAAGGGGGAAAATGCCAGAATAAAAAGATGGAGGGGGAGAGAGTTTACTTACTAGAAGGTGATAGCTGAAGCCATGTGGGTGGGAAAGATAAAGGGCTGGAGAAGAAGGAATTTGATAGGAGAGGTAAGTGGACCATGGGAGAAAGGAAAGAAGGAGGGGCACCAGGTGGAAGTAATAGGCCAGGTGAGGATAAGAGGTACGAGGCCAGAGTGGGGAAGAAAACAAGAGCGGGGTGTGGATATACCAGAAGAAGAAATCAGTTTTCGAAATTTTGAAATGCTTTGGTCTGATCTTTATAACGTGGTAGATTCCAATGGATATGATGGTGAAGGGTGCCCAGTAATGCTGACATAATTTTGCATTGCAACCTAAAAATTCCAAGGCCAGTGAAACTACTGATGAAGTGGTTGGCTATGCATAATAGCATGACATGGAGAGTCTTTTGTTGCATTTATTTTGCTAAAGCCTTTTCACGGGAAGTTCTGATTGCTGATGTGAGACAGAGCAAGGAGGCAAGTCTCACTTTCCACCTGTGCAGAGAGACCCATTAACTGACCTTTTTATCTCAGCCAATAGACTAAATGACTTAACCCTCTAAGTAAACGACCACCCACTTCTAAGGACCACCCAAAAAGGTGTCCCAAAGGTGGTCATATTACACTGGCTTGGGTATGTTACTCCATAAAAAGTATAAAGCATTACAACAAGGGCTAGAAAAGGAAGGTGGTGAGAAATTCCTCCTCACGGTAATTTAATGGAAAATGTCAGAAAGTGTAAAAAACACAATTGTTCATTTTGTATTTACATTCACCCTGGTACCAAAAGTATGAAGAGAAATGTCACCCTGATTGCCTAAAGATTAACTATTCAGTGCACACAACTGTGCACATAAACATGCTGCAGACCTGCTCCTAACAAAACAAACACTGCTCCAGAAGATTGGAACTTAAAGCTCAAACACCCTATGCTGATGCATCGGTACTGAGTGAGTGCTGCACTATCAGAGGAGCTAGTCTTTCAAGATTCCAGATTGTTTAATGTCATTTCCTGTACACAAGTGTGAAGCAGCACAAAAAACACAAAAGATAAAGAACACAATAATAATAATAATAATAAAAATCACACAATAAATATAAATGTATAAGATAGAGTATATACTGTACATAGAATGATTGTATGTCCATAAGGTGATGCTAGGCTGTATATAGGGTGATTGACAGTACTGGTGGAGTTAGTGGGTGGAGGTGTTAATGAGCCTTACTGCTTGGAATAAGTAACTGTCTTTGAGTCTGATGGTCTTCGTGTGGATGCTATGTAACCTCCTTCCTGAAAGGAATGGGACAAATAGTCCATAAGCAGGATCTTTCTGATAAGGTGTTAAACTGAGCAGGAACTCCCCAAACCCTTTCAGGTAGCTATAAAAGATTTGACAATGTATGTGAAAGAAAAACCAGGAGGTTATCTAGGGGTAAAGCTTGCTTCCCAGTTAACTTGTTTTAAAAATAGCTCATGTGGTCATTGTCTTATTTCCATTGATGGGGCTTGCTGTGCACAAATTTCATACAATGCAATAACTCACAACTCATAAGTGTTTAATTGTCTGCCAAACACTTTGGGATTACACGAGACTGTGAAAGGCACTATATAAAGGCACACTCACCTTCCTTTTCCGTTGCCGACTGAGTGTTATTTAACAGTTCCTGTAACTGCCTCATTTTATTTTGACGTGTTCGATGAGCATTGAATGAGCAGATGTTGGGGGAGTTTGTGAGGAGCAGTAAACCAAGAAGTGCTAGGGTAAACAGAAGAGATTCTGCAGGTGCTGGATATCTTGAGAAACATACAAAATGCTGGAGGAACTCAGCAGGTCAGGCAGCATCCATGGAGGAGAATAAGCAATTGACATTTTGGGTTGTTGCTCTTCTTCAGGACTGAAAAGGAAGGGGCAGAAATCAGAATCTTCCCTCCCATCCATCCCACAATCTTTTTGACCTCCTACCATCAGGCAGGAGGTATCATAGCAGGAGGACAAGGACTGTTAGGATGGGAAACAGCTTCTTCTCCCAGGCCATGACACCACTGAACTCTCTGCCACCACTCAGGTCTCATCACATATGAAGCACCAGTAGTGTTATTCTGTTTACTTTTTAACTTTGTTGTAATACACATTATTTGTTAATTTACTTTATGTGTTGTGTGTGAGTTACATGTTCTGTGTTGTGCATCTTGGTCCAGAGGAACATTTTTTTTATCTGGCAGTATACATGTATATGGCCAAATGACATTGAGTTGAATTTGATATGGAACTTGAAGAGTTTCGGCCTGAAGCTTTGTCAGTTTATTCTCCTCCACAGATACCGCCTGACTTACTAACTGCTAACATATTCTTTTCCGACTTTGCATAGTTTACCCAGGAACCAGTTACTAACCTACAATAGATTTACCTTTATCTCCCAGTGTATCCTTAAAACACAATGGTTAATTCATGGAGGAGCTTTAATATATTTCATTCATCTTATTCTTGATGCTCAGTTCTGACAAGCACAAGGGAGATAAAGATGCAAAAAGCTCTCAACTCCTCACAACTACAATTTTTCTTCCCACAACCAATTCCAGCTGAACGTTTACAAGCACCATTCCAATCTGCCCGACCAGTGGCTGTAAAACTAGAAATGTGCTTTTGGTTAGAGAATGACTTCATGGTGAATATTTAAACATTAACCCTTTGGGGAACAACAAGCTCTGTCTATGATGTTGATGGTTGGAAATGCAAAATACAGCTGTGAGAAAGGGGCTCTTTCATATCTTTACCCCCTGATGCACCATCGTTGAAGAACATAAGGTTCACCACAGAATCAAAAGGGGAGATTCAGCCCCAAACACAAAATGCCAGAGGAACTGAGCAGATTAGCATCTTAGGAGGGAAATGTTTTTGTCTGAGGCACTTTATTAGGAATGGAAAGGAAGAGGACAGAAGCCAGTATAAAAAAAAGTAGAGTAAGGCTTTTGGCCCAGAACGTCAACTGTTCATTTCCTTCTGTGGATGCTGCAACAGACAGGAACCCCTGGTTGCCACCCACTTCCACTCTGCTTCACATTCCCATTTGGATATGTCCATACATGGCCTCCTCTACTGCCATGATGAGGCTAACTCAGGTTGGAGGAGCAACACCTCATATACCGTCTACATCGTCTCCAGACCCTTGGTATGAACATTGAATTCTCCAACTTCTGGTAATTCCCTCCCCCTCCCTTCCCCTCTGCCCCCTCCCCCAGCTGCCTACTACCTCCCTCACTGATCCGCCTCCTTCTACTACCCATTGTGCTTTCCCCTATTCTTTCTTCACCTTTCCTGCCTATCACCTCCCTGCTTCCCCTCCCCCACCCCTTTATCTTTCCCCTTACCGGTTTTTCACCTGGAACCTACCAGCCTTCTCCTTCCCACCCTCCCCCCACCTTCTTTATAGGGCCTCTGCCCCTTCCCTCTACAGTCCTGATGAAGGGTTCCGGCCCGAAACGTTGACTGGTCGTTTCCACTGATGCTGCCCGACTTGCTGAGTTCCTCCAGTGTGTTGTGAGTGTTGCTTGACCTGCTAAGTTCCTCCAGTACTTTGTGTGTGCTATTCAAGATTTCCAGCAACCTCTTGTGTCTCTGGAGAGTCACCCCATTGTTCTTGTGCTAGCTCTTTGAGCAATTTATCCACAGAGTCCCAGGACCCTGCTACACCTATCTACACCCAGTAGCAACTTTATTAGGTACATGAGTGGAACCCAGTGTGGTTTTCTGCTGCTGTAGCCCACCACTTCAAGGTTTGATGTGCTCTATGTTCAAAGATGCTGTTCTGCACACCACTGCTACAGTATATGATCATCTGAGTTACTGTCACCTTTCTGTCTCTTTAAACCAGTCTGGCCATTCTTTTCTTTCATTGGCAAGACATTTTCACCCACAGAATTGCCGCTCACTGGATTTTTTTTTGATTTTTGCACCATTCTCTGTAAAGTCTAGAGACTGTTGTGTATGAAAATCCCATGAGATTAGCAGCTTCTGAGATACTTAAACCACCCTGTCTGATACCAGCAAACATTCCACAGACAAAGTCACTTAGATCAAATTTCTTACCCTTTCTGAAGTTCGGTCTGAACAACAACTGAACCTCTTTACTATGTCTGCATGTGTTGAGCTGCCACCTGATTGGCTGTTCAGAAATTTTCATTAATGAATTTATAGATGCTATGTGAGCTATGGTTAGCCACACAGTGAAGTGTGTAGAAAGCGTAGAGCAGCAGATTAAGCATACATCCTTGAGGTGCACCTGTGTTGATTGTGAGCGAGGGGATGTTACTTCCGATCTGCACAGAATGTGGTCTCCTAATAAGGAAGTCATGGATGGAGAGGGAAGTACAGAGGCCCGGGCTTGAAGCCTGTTGATTAGTATTGCAGGGGTGATGGTGTTGAACTTTGAGCTCTAGTCAATAAATGGCGGCCTGATGTAGGTATTGCTGTTGAGCAGGTGGTGCAAGGCTGAGTAGGGAATGAGCCTGAGTGAGATTGCATCTGCTGCAGACCTTCTGTGTGGTGTTTCCCTGTGTAAGTTTTCACAGTTCTCAATGTTTAGCAGGTACAGCCATTGCTGACAGCTCTTAAAGGGATATTACACAATAGGAGTGATACATGTCTATCTGATGGGGGAAGTCACTACTGAATGACTGATGGAAGGGAGGTGAAACAGAGAAAGATCAGAGGCAGGTGAAAAGCAATGCCTGCAGGAGGCATATTCTTTATGTACAGGGAGTGTGGAGTGCAGAGCTGTGGACACAGCTCAGCACATCACACGCTGCTCCATGGACTCTTGTCTCAACTCCTTGCTGCCTCTGTAAAACAGCCAGCATAATCAAAGACCCCTACCCTCCTTGGACATTCTTTCTTCTCTTCTCACCCACCAGGCAGAAGATACAAACCATGAAAGTTCACACTGCCAAGCTCAAGGGTAGCTTCCACCCCATTCTTTTAAGACTATTGAATGATAGTTCTCCAAGTAGGATAAGATGAATCTTGATCTCACAATCTACCTCGTTATGATCTTGCACCTTATGGTCTAGCTGTACTGTACAATCGCTGTACTGTAACACTTTCTGTGAAGGAGACCACAGCGGACTATCACTAGAACTTTGATGATGACCTGGGAGCAGGCACTGGCATGGTTTGCCTATACTGAAATAGACTATGAGGATATTGTGGAGACAATATTCTTCTTCAAAGCTTTGAGATGCCTGCTGGCGATTGCCCTTTGGGCACTGAGGAAAAGAGGTTATAAAGATTAAGTCTTCAAACCTGGAATGAAAGCTCATTGTCACTTGGACACTCAGATCCATCGACTCACACCCCTCACTCCCCAATATCTACGGTAGGCTTCACAGACAGGGGCTACCTACAACACCATCCTGTGAGTAATTACTGAACATCATCTCCACAAATCTCCTGCACATGAAGAACCAAACCAAGAGCTCATACACAAACCACACACAGATATATACAACTCAAGATTATGAAATGTGGAAAAAATGGAATGCCAGACAAGTATACATTGGAATAGTCAGGCCTTAAAGTAACAAGGAACAAAGAGAGTTTCTGCTACAGAAATGCATTTAGCACCATAGAGGGAATTGGTTTGTCAAGAGTGGTAGGGCAAAAATTATGCTGGCCACTTTATTAGACACCTCCAGTACCTAACAAAATGACTACTGAGTGTATGTTCATGTCTCCTGCTGCTGTAGACCGTCCACTTCAAGGTTTGACATGCTCTTCTGCACACCTCTGCTGCCCTCAGAGACAGCTACTCTCCTTTAATTATATCTTCTTGCACTCTTCCTATAACACCATAAGACATAGGAGCAGAATTAGGCTATTCAACGCATCAAATCTGCTCCACCAATCCATCATGGCTGATCCTGGATCCCACTCAACCCCATACACCTGCTTGCCATAGCCTTTGAAGCCCTGATCGATCAGGAAACAATCAACTTTGGGCTTAACTATACCCACTGACTGTGGCAGAACATTGCACAGATTCATTTGTCTTTGGCTAAAAAAAAAAATCCTCTTTGCCTCTGTTCTAAAAGATCACCCCTCAGTTTTGGGGATGTGCCCTCTAGGTCCGGATGCCCCCACCACAGGAAACATCCTCTCCACATCCATCCTATCTAGTCCTTTCAACATTCATAAGCTTCAATGAGATCCACCCACATTCTTCTGAATTCCAGTGAGTACAGATCCAAAGCTGCCAAATGCTCCTCATAGATTAACCTACCCCTTCATTCCCTGAACCATCCTTGTGAACATCCTCCGGACACTCTCCGATGACAACACATCCTTTCTGAGATATGGGGCCAAAAATTGTTGTCAGTACTCTAAGTGTAGCCTGACTAGTGTCTTATAAAACCTTAGCATTATCTCCTTACTTTTATTTTCTATTCCCCTTGAAGTAAGTGCCAACATTGCATTTGCCTTCTTTACCACAGACTCAACCTGTAATTTAACCTTCTGGAAGTCTTGCACGAGAACTCCTAAGTCCCTCTACACCTCTGATGTTTGAACCTTCTCCCTATTTAGATAACAGTCTGCACCATTGTTCCTTTTACCTAAATGCATTTTCATACATTTCCTAATACTGTATTCCTTCTGCCACTTTTTTGCCCATTCTTACTATTTGTCTAAGTCCTGCTAAAATATCACATTGCTTCCTCAGCACTACCTACCCCTCCATATATTTTCATATCATCTGCAAACTTGGCTACAAAGCCGTCAATTCCATTATCCAAAACATTAATATACAATGTGAAGAGTAACAGTCCCAATACTGACCCCTGAGGAACACCACTAGTCACTGGCTGACATCCAGAAAAGGTCCACTTTATTCTCATATGCTGCCTCCTGCCTGTCAGCTATTCCTCTATCCATGCCAGTATCTCTCCTGTAATGCCATAAAATTTTATCTTATTAAGCAGCCTCATGTGTGGCACTTTATCAAATGCCTTTTGAAAATGCAAGTAAATGACATCCACTTTCTCCTTTGTCCACCCTGCTTGTTACTTCCTCGAAGAACTCTAACAGATTAGTCAAGCAAGATTTTCCTTCACAGAAACCATGCAGACTTTGACTTATTTTACTATTAGTCTCCAAGTATTCCAAAACTTCATCCTTAAAAATAGACTCCAACACTATCCCAGTCACTGAGGTTAGACTAACTCGCCTATAATTTCCTTTCTTTTGCCTTCCTCCATTCTTAAAAAGTTGAGTGACATTTGCATTTTTCTAGTCCTCAGGATCAAGTGATTCTTGAAAGATCATGACCGATTCATCTGTTATCTCTTCAGCAACCTCTTTCAGAACTCTAGGATGTAGTACAACTGGTCCAGGTGACTTATCTACCTGAAGACCTTTGAGTTTGCCTAGTGTTTTTTTCCTTTATAATAACAATGGCCCTCACTCCTGCTCCCTGACAATCATGGACCTCTGGCATACTGCTAGTGTCTTACACTGAGAAGACTGATACAAAGTATCTATTAAGTTCATCTGCCATTTCTTTGTCCCCTATTACTACCTCACTGGCATCATTTTCCAGTGGTCCAATATCAACTCTCACCTCCCTTTTACTCTTTATATAGCTGAAAAAACTTTTATTATCTTGCTTCATTTTATTGGCTAGTTTGCCCTCATATTTCATCTTTTCCCTTCTTATAGTTTTTTTAGTTACCTTTTGTCGGATTTTAAAAGCTTCCCAATCACCCAACTTCCCACTCACTTTTGCCCCCTTATACACCCTTTCCTTGGCTTTTATGAAGTCCTTATATTCCATTGTCAGCCATGGTTGTCTACACCTGCCATTTGAGAACTTCTTCCTCTGTGGAACACATCTATCCTGTGCCTCGTGATCGATTGCCAGATACTTCAGCCATCTCTGCTCTGCCATCATCCCTGCCAGTATCCTCCTCCAATCCACTTGGGCAAGCTCCCCTTGCAAGCCTCTGTAATTCCCTTTATTCCATTGCAATACTGATACCTGTGACATATGCTTCTCCCTCTCAAATTGCAGTATGAATTCAATCATATTATGATCAATGCCTCCAAAGTGTTCCTTTACATTAAGCTCCCTGATAAGATCTGGCTTATTACTCTGCACATAATCTAAGATACCCTTTCCCTGAGTAGGCTCAAGCACAAGCTGCTCTAAAAAGTTATGTCTTAGGCATTCAACAAATTCCCTCTTTTGTGATTCAATACCAACCTATTTTTCCCATTCCCGTTAAATATTGAAGTCCCCCATTCCAATTGTGACATTACCCTTATTACGTGCCTTTTCCAGCTCCCTTTGCAATCTCAACTCCACATCTTGGCTATTTCTGGAGGCCTATATATGATTCCCATAACGGTTGTTTTACCCTTGCAGTTTCTTAACTCAACCCATAAAGATTCAACATTCCTTGGCCCTATGTCACCTCTTTCTAAAGATGTAATTTCATCTCTTACCAACAGAGCCACACCATCACCTATGCCTTCCTGCCTGTCTTTTCAATTTAAAGTCTATCCTTTGACGTTAAACTCCCCACTATGTCCTTCTTTCAGCCACGACTCAGTGATGTCCACAATGTTGTACCGACCATAGTCGTCTGCTGGCATAGCACATGCACATCAAGGTTTGATGTGTTGTGCGTTCTGAGGTACTTTTTTGCACACCACTATCGAAATATGTGAATTATTATTCAAGGTTCAAAGTAAAATTTATTATCAGAGTACATATATGTCACCACATAAATCCCTGAGATTCTTTTTCCTGCGGGCATACTCAGCAAGTCTATAAAACAGTAACTGTGGACAGGATCAATGAAAGAGCAAGAGCATAGAATATATCAAACTGTCAAAATACAACCATGAATAAAAAGCAATAAATAACAAAAGCATGAAATGGCAAGATAAAGAGTCCTTAAAGTGAGATCATTGGTTGTGGGAACATCTCAATAGATGAAAGTAATCATCTTCTATTGTTTAAGAGCCTGATAGTTGAGGGGCAGTAACTGTTCTTGAACATGGGAGTATGAGTCCTGAAGCACTTGTACCTTCCACCTGATGGCAGCAGCAAGAAAAGACCATGGCCTTTGTGGTGAGGATTTTTGATATTAGGTGTTGTTTTCCAATGACAGCGTTTCATGTAGATGTGCTCAACAGTTAGGCGGACTTTATCCATTGTAAACTGGGCTGAATCCATCACCTTTTGTAGGATTTTCTATTCAAATTCCCATACCAGGCCATAATGCGGCCAGTTAACACACTTTCCACTGCACATCAGTAGAAGTTTGTCAAGGTTTTTGATGTCATCCTGAATCACAGCCTTCTAAAGAAGTAGAGTCACTGACGTGCTTTCTTTGCAATTCCATTTATATGATGGGCCCAGGACAGGTCTTCTGACATAGTGACACCCAGAAATTTAAATTTACTAACCCTCTACACCTCCGATACTCCAATGAGGATTGGCTCATGGGCCTCTGGTTTTCCTCTCCTGGAGTCTGCAGTCATCTCCTTGGTCTTGCTGACATTGAGTAAAAGGTGATTGTTATGACACCACTCAGCCAAATTTTCAACCTCCTTCCTGTACATTGATTCATCACCACCTTTGATTCAGTCTACAACAATGGTGTCATCAGCAGACTTGAATATGGTGTTGGAGCTAATCTTAGCCTCGCAGTCACAGGTGCAAAAAGAGCAGGGGGCTAAGTACAAGCCCTGCGGTGCACTTGTGTTGTTGGAGATTGTGGAGGACATGTTTTTGCCAATCCCAACTGACTGGGGTCTGCAAGTGAGGAAATCGGGATCCATTCGCACAAGTGGTGGAAGAAATAAACAGGCAAACTATTATTTAGATGGGGAGGGAATTCAAAATGCAGAGGTGCAAAAGGACTTGGGAGTCCTTGTGCAAGATACCCTAAAGGTTAACCTCCAGGTTGAGTCAGTGGTGAAGAAGGCGAATTCAATTTTGGCAGTCATTTCTAGAGGAATAGAATATAAGAGCAGGGATGTGATGTTGAGGCCCTATAAGGCACTTGTGAGACCACACTCGGAGTATTGTATGCATTTTTAGGCTCCTTATTTTAGAAAGGATATACTGACTTTGGAGAGGGTTCAGAGAAAATTCACAAGAATGATTCCAGGAATAAAAGGGTTATCGTATGAGGAACGTCTGGCAGCTCTTGGGGTGTATTCCCTGGAGTTCAGGAGAATGAGGGGGATCTCATAGAAACATTCGAAATGTTAAAAGGCCTGAACAGATTAGATATGGCAAAATTATTTCCCATGGTAGGGGATTCTAGGACAAGAGGGCAGGACTTCAGGATTGAAGGATGTCCTTTTAGAACTGAGATACAGAGGAATTACTTTAGTCAGAAGGTGGTAAATCTGTGGAATTTGTTGCCATGAGCAGCTGTGGAGGCCAAGTCTTTGGGTGTATTTAAAGCAGAGATAGATAGGTTCTTGATTAACCAGGGCATCAAGGTTAAGGGGTGAAAGCAGGTGAGTGGTCATGACTGGAAGAATTGGATCAACTGACGACTGAATGGCAGTGCAGACTCGATGGGCCGAATGGCCTTCTTCTGCTCCTATATCTTATGGTCTTAAGTGGGTATTGAGGCCCAGGTCTTGGAGTTTACTGATAAGGTTTGAGGAGATGATGGCATTAAATGCTGAGTTGTAATTGATAAGAGCATCCTGATGTATGCAACTTTGCTGTCCTGATGTTCCATGGTTGTGTGAAGAGCCAATGAGAAGGAATCTGCTCTGGACCTATTGCTTCAGTAAACAAACTGGAGAGGATCCAAGTCACCGCTCAGACAGGAGCTGATATGCTTCAACACCAGCCTCTCAGAACACTTCATCACTGTGGGTGTAAATGCCACTGGGCAATAATCATTGAGGCAGGTTACCACTCTAGCCTTCCTGTCAGCTTGAAGCAACTGGCCTCTCTCATTAACAAAGCATTTTTTACCCACAACTCTGCTGCACAATGAATGTTTCTTGTTTTAGGCACCATTTTCTGTAAACTCTAGAGACTGTTATGTGTGAAAATCTCAGGAAATCAGTAGTTTCAGAGATACTCAATGTACCCCATCTGGTACCAACAGTCAAAGTCACTTTGTTCACATTTCTTCCCTATTCTGAAGTTTCATCTGAACAATTATCAAACCTCTTGACCATGTCTGCATGTTTTTTTGCGTTGAGTTGCAGCCATACTCCAGTCATGCTCTCTTCTTGCTGCTGCCATCAGAAAGAAAGTGTAAGGGACTCAGGACTTGGACCTTCAGGTTCAGGAATGGATCCTCCCTCCCCCACTTTCTTAGTCTGACTCCTCATCCTTTTTTCCAGTCCTGATGAAGGGTCTCGGCCCGAAACATCGACGAAACTCTTTTACATAGACGCTGCTTGGCTTGCTGTTCCTCCAGCATTTTGTATGTGTTGCTTGGATTTCCAGAATCTGCAGATCTTCTCTTGTTTGCGTCAGGAACAGTTATGACCCTCAACCATCATGCTCTCAAACCAGAGGAGATAATTTCAGTCAACTTCATCACTGGCTGTTCCCAAAAGTTATGGACTCACTTTCAGGAGTCTTCATCTCATGTTCTTGATATTTATTGCTTATTTTTTGTTATTATTATTATTTCTTTTTTTCTTTTTGTATTTGCAGTTCGTTGTCTTTTTCAAACTGGTTATCTGTCCTGTTGGTGCTATCATTCATTGATTCTCTTATGGTTATTGTATTTATTGAGTATGCCTGCAAGAAAATGAATCTTGGGGTCATATATGGTGACATACATGTACTTTGAACCTTGAGCTTTGAACATGATTGTCTGATTTGATATTTGCATTAACGAGGAGGTGAACAGGTGTACCAAATAAATTGGCCACAATGTATGTAGAAGATGTGATGATTAGTGAAGCAAACAGCGTATATGTGTGAAATTATAATCAACACCATAGATTATATACAGTAAATGAGGAAGCATGTGAAGAAAGATCCAAAGAATTCTCTCCATATCTCACTGAATTTTGAATATTGAGAATGCTCAATTATTAAGTATCCACTGGTCTCAGTAGAAAAGGATCTCCATGATTCACTGCAACCTGAGTGAAGACATTTCTCCTGATTTCAACCCCATATACTCTTTCCTTTCTCCTGTGACTACCTCTGACCAGAAAATCTCCAGCCCAGAAAACCTACCCCCTGTCATCAGTTGTATCAAGCCCTCTGAGAGTTATATCACTGGTTACATTCTTGTACACCTACCCCTGTGTATATAATACAGCCAATTGTGCAAGAAGAAAATAGATAGGGTAAATGCAAGCAGGCTTTTTCCACTGATGTTGGGTGAGACTACAACTGGAGGTCATGGGTTAAAAGTGAAAGATGAATGTTAAAGGTGAACATCGAGGGAGCTTCACTCAGAGGATGGTGAGAGTGTGGAACGAGCTGGCAGCACAAGTAGAGGATGTGGGTTTCATTTTGACGTTGGAGAGAAATTTGGATAGGTACATGGATGGAAGGGGTATGGTCAGGGTGCAGGTCAATGGGACTAGGCAGATTAATGGTTTGGAAGGGACTGGATGGAGCAAAGGACCTGTTTCTGTGCTCTAGTCTTCTGTGAACCTGTGACGATAAATCAGAACAATATTCAGAGTTTTTAAACAATCTACAGTTTTCAAAAAGAGATTAAGAGAAAGATATTGAGGGGGAGATTTGCACGAGTGCATTGCGTGTTTGTGTGCGTGTGTGTGTGAGTGTGTGTGAGAGAGGGTGTGTGTGTGTGTATGTGTGTTTGTGTGTATATGTGTGTATGTGTGAAAGAGGAAAGAGAAAGGAAAGCAGCTGGCCTATAGATATGTCGAAGGAATTTTGTGCTGCTTTAACAAATTTATGTTTAGCTCCCATGGGGCAGCCATTAAAATAAACTAAAGTTCCATAAAATGCAATTCCGAGTCAAGAACAGGTTCAGAATGTATTGGATAAGTGAGTGAAAAATCACAACACTTAAAGTGTGTGTGGAACACAAACATCATGATGCAAGCCCAAGGGAGATTGCTCTTTTACAATCTGACATGCAGATGATGATAAAGTGAGGGTTTACAACCCATCGAGTGTACAGTGAAATATCTAAGGGAATGGTTCCTTTTTCTCACTGAGGAAGGATTATAAGGATAACAGCATTTGAGAGAGTGTGAGGAACAAGGCAGCTGGCTAATCAACAGGACAAATTGATTGGCATCAGCGAATAGGAAAGTGACTACAGATTGTCGATTATCTCTTTGGATTCAAGAGTTTCTTGCTAGCATTGTACCAGCCACCATACTGGTTAGAGAATGAACAGACACACAAAATGCTGGAGGAACTCAGCAGGTCAGGCAGCATCTATGGAGTGGAATAAACAGTCCACGTTTCACAGAATGAAAAGAGTGGGAAGGGGAAGCAGCTCATGCTAGAAGGTAAGTGGGAAAGATGGAAGTCTGCAGAGGAAGTGGAGGAGAGTGGATCATGGGAGAAAGGGAAGGAAGAGGGGCACCAGGGGAGGTGATAGACAAGTGAGGAGGAGAGGTAAGAGGCCAGAGTGCGAAATAGAAGAGGGAAAGGGAAGGGGAAAAATACTGGAAGAAATTGATGTTGGAGGCTACTTAGATGGAATATAGGGTGTTGCTCCTCTACCCTGAGAGTAGTTTCATCGTGACAGAAGAGGAAGCTGGGGACCAACATGTTGGAACAGGAACAGAACAGAAATGAAAAAGGTTGGCTTCCGGGAAATTCTGCTTTTGATGGATAGAACAGAGATGTTGAGTGTTTTACCAGACAATCATCCCTCTGCCATTACAACAATCCCCCAATGCCACATTGCAGTATCAGACTGGATTTATTTTAGTGTATCTACCTACTAGAAAAGTAACAACAGTACAGAGAGGATGTTGCCGGGACTTGAATATTTGAGTTAATAGTTCAACAGGTTAGGAGTTTATTCCCTGGAGCATTGGAAATGAGGGGAGATGCAAAACTATAAGTAAGGGGTATGGACAGGGTAAATCCTACTGAGGATGGATGAGACTAGAACTAGAGGTCATTAGTTACGGGTGAAAGGTGAAATATTTCCGGGGAAACTGAGAGGGAACTTCTTCACTCAGAGGGTGGTACAAGTGTGAAATGAGCTGCCAGTGGGAGTGGTGGATATGGGTTTGACCGTAATGTTAAAGAGAAGTTTGGACAAGTACATGGATAGGAGGGGTGTGAAGGACTACATTCAAATCCATGTAGATTGGACTTGGCAGAATAACAATTCAGCATGGACTAGATGGGCCAAAGTGCCTGTTTCTGTGCTGTAGTGCTCTGTGACTCTAATCTCTAAACTGGCAAATATACGAGGAAAAATCATTATCACAGGACCTGATGTTCCACTTGGTGAATCATGTGAGTCTTCTTGTCCTTCTTCCCTCTCCCTATGTTTCTCCTCTCAGAGAGAAAAGTGCAGAGCAGTTATTCGACCTTAAGGTATGCAAGGAATGCACTTAAACTACATGCATGCTGAAACATAGCCAGCCTGATAACATTGTCAGCAAAAACAGAATAAGGTTTCAATTCTGTCCTGTATAAGTGGGCACGTTGTAGAGGTAAGGGGCTGACATTTATATTGGGTTTAATAGACTGCCACTGGTGCCTCCAAATGCAGATGGTGAGCAGACCAGCAATCCCAGAGAAAATCCTGTCAGATCAGTCAGGGTCAAGAGGCATTAGGGTTTCTTTATAATAAGGTACTGCAGCAGGAGTAGGCCGATTGGCCCCTGAAGCCTGCTACGGCATTCACTAAGGTCAGGACTAATCCAGTCATGACCCCACACCTCTATTCTACTCTCTCCCCTACCCATAGACCCACTTGACGTCTAAATACCTTTCAGTCTTTGCTTTGAATATACCCAATGACTGCCTGCACAACTCTCTGGGGAAGAGAATTCTAAAGGTCTGTGAGCCATATACAGTTGAAATCACCCTTCATCTTAAATGGGCCACACACAAAATACCAGAGGAACTCAGCAGGTCAGGTAGCATCTATGGAGAGGAATAGAATCCTGATGAAGAGTCTAGGCCCAAAACTGTTTATTCATTTCCATTGATGCTGCCTGGCCTGCTGACTTCCTCCAGCATTTTATGCGTGTTGCTCTGGATTTCCAGATTCTCAAAGTTCAAAGTAAATTTATTATCAAAGTGCATACATGTCACCATATACCAACATAAAATTCATCTCTTGTAGGCATACTCAGTAAATCTATAATAGATTAATAACCATAACAGGATCAGTGAAAGACCACATCAACTTGGATGTTCAACCGCTGTGCAAAAGACACGAAATGAGCAAATACAAAAAGAAAGCAATAATAATAATAATAATAAATAAGTAAGCATTAAATATCAAGGACATGAGAACAAGAACCCCTCTGCTTCAAGAGCCTGATGGTTGTGAGGTAATAACTGTTTCTGAACCTGGCGCAGTGAGATCTGAGGCTCCTGTACCTTCTTCCTGATGGCAGCAGCGAGAAGAGAAGATGTCCTTAGCAGTGGGGGGTCCCTGATGATGGATGCTGCTTTCCTGAAACAGTGCTCCGTGCAGATGTGCCCAATGCTGGGGCAGCTCTTACACTTGATGAACTGGGCCGTATCCATAACTTTTTCAGAATCAGAATCAGAATTGGGTTTATTATCACCGGCATGTGACGTGAAATTTGTTAACTTAGCAGCAGCAATACAATGCAATACACAATGTAGAAGAGAAAAAAAAACAAAATGAAAGAATAATAATAATATATATTGAATAGATTAAAAATTGTGCAAAAATCAAAAATACTATATATTTAAAAAGTGAAGTCATGTCCAAGGATTCAACGTTCATTTAGGAATCAGGTGGCAGAGGTGAAGAATCTGCTCCTGAATCACTGAGTGTGTGCCTTCAGGCTTCTTTACCTCCTACCGGATGGTAACGGTGAGAAAATGGCATGCCCTGGGTGCTGGAGGTCCCTAATAATGAATGCTGCCTTTCTGAGAATCCACTTCTTGAAGATGTCCTGGGTACTTTGTAGGCTAGTACCCAAGATGGAGCCAACTAAATTTACAACCCTCTGCAGCTTCTTTTGGTCCTGTGCAGTAGCCATCCCCCCAGACAGTGGTGCACCCTGTCAGAATGCTCTGCATGGTACATCTATAGAAGTTTTTGAATGTATTTGTTGACATACCATATGTTGGGTCCAAGTTAGATTCTCAGAGATCTTGACATGCAGGAACTTGAAACTGCTCACTCTCTCCATTTCTGATCCCTCTATGAGGACTGGTATCTGTTCCTTTGTCCTACCCTTCCTGAAGTCCACAATCAGCCCTTTCATCTTACTGACATTGAGTGCCAGGTTGTTGCTGTGACACCACTCCACTAGTTGGCATATCTCACTCCTGTACGCCCTCTTGTCACCATCTGCGATTCTACCAACAATGGTTGTATCATCAGCAAATTTAGAGATGGTACTTAATCTATGACTAGCCACATAGTCATGGGTATGTAGAGACTAAAGCAGTGGGCTAAGCACACTCCCCTGAGGTGCACTAATGTCGATCTTCAGCAAGAAGAAGATGTTATCGCCAATCCACACTGATTAGAGTTGACTTTAGGGCTGAAACCCTGCTTATGTCCTGATGAAGGGTCTCAGCCCGAAACATCGACTGTACCATTTTCCACAGATACTGACTGGCCTGCTGAGTTCCTCCTACATTTTGTGTGTGTTGCTTATGTTAATATATTTAGTTATTTTATTTAGATATACTGCATGGTAACAGAGCCTTCTGGCCCAATAAGCCCACATTGCCCAGTTACAGCCACGTGACAAATCCACCTACCTGAAGAGGTACAATCTCTTTGGCATACAGGTGGAACCTGGAGCCCCCAGTGGAAACCCATGCGGTCACAGGGGGAATGTATAAACTTCTTACAGCCAGCAGTGGAATTCAACCTGGGTCACTGGTGCTGTAATACCATCATGCTAACCAATACGCTACTGTGCTGTCCTATATTAATTATCTATTTATATATATTATAAATAATTATGACAACAACACAGATCCTCAGGATGGCCTACTAGTTATGTGCTGCCAACCCAAAAGGATCTATTTATCTTAAATCCCTGTTAGCTGTCCATGATGATGCCTTTATTACCCAAACCTAGAGCACTCTTGTCTTGCACAGTAACCCTTTACATGGACCCTTAGAGAATGTCTTCTAAAAATCCAAATCCAAAGCGCTGTAACATCCTTAAAGAATTCTGACAAATTAATCAAACACCAGTTCATTTGTCAGACCACATTTGGAGTATTGTGAACCGATTGAGGCCCCTTATCTAAGAAAGGATGTGCTGGTATGAGAGAGGGTTCAGAGGAGGTTTACAAGAATGATCCTGAGAATGAAAGAGGTAACATGTGACAGAGGAGTGTTTAATGGCTCTGGGCCTGTACTTGCTGAAGTTTGCAAGAATGAGGGTGGATCTTACTGAATCTCATTGAATATTGAAAAGCTGAGGTAGAGTGGATGTGAAGAGGATGTTTCCAAACTGGAGAATCTAAGACCAGAGGGTACAGCCTCTGAATAGAAGAATATCACTTTAGAACAGAGAAGAGGAGGAATTTCTTTAGTTGGAGGGTAGTGAATCTGTGGGATTCATTTCTACAGGTAGCTGTGTAGGGCAAGTCATTGGATATATTTAAAGATTCTTGATTAGTCAGGACTTCAAAGGTTTTGGGGAGAAGGAGGAGAATAGGGGTTGAAAGGGATAGAAAATCAGTGGTGATGCAGTGGCAAAGAAGACTTCATGGGCCAAAAGGCCCTAATTCCGCTCCTTTGTCTTATGGTCTTATGGTCTTATGGATACTAGAAAACTGGATATTTAGGTCAGGGAATTGCTGATCCAGTACATCAACTTCTTTAGCGTTTTAACAATGCAATTTAAGGTATCTCATTGAATACATAATACTAAAAAATATTGATTAAATTGTTGATTACCTTTAAGCTATTTTGGACTGCACGTGGACACACATTCTACATTGAAAAGCATTGTCTTCAGTGTGTCAAAGGAAGGAGATCAAACTGGAGCCAAAAGGAGGAAAATACAACCTTTTTTTGGAAATTTAAGATCAGGACTGTAAACTGCTATTCAGCTCAACAATCCTTCTGAATAAAATCCATACAATTTGTTCCATCGTGGCTTTTTCAAAGATTAAATCTCTTGAGATAGATAAATAAATTTCCAAATATTTGGGATTCTTTTTGCTTGTAGGTGTAAGAAAAGGTCTTCAGGTTATCAATCTAAGGTCATGGTGTAATTTAACATGGGCTCCCCCCATGGCTATGTTAGTTTAATATGTTGTGCACATAAACAATGTGGATTAGAGGACCACAGATCTTGTTTCAATATCCCACTCTCCGACATGCTGGAAAATAGAAAGTGATCCAAATGGACAAGAGTGTTTTAATAATAAAAAAAAAGCATACAGCAAAGGCTGGTATCCTGGACATGGCCTACTTCCAGACAAGCATACCATTTCTAAAATGAAAAACAGAAAGCATTGGAAACAACCTCAGGTTATATGAACGTAAGAACTTAATAAAATAGGAGCAGGTTATTTGGCACCTGAATACTGCCCTGCCACTCAATATAACTGTGGCAGATCTTCTTTGTTTATTGAGATTCAATGCAGAATAGGCTCATCTGACCCTTTGAGCTGCACCACCCAGCAACCCCCAACAACCCCTGATTTCACCCTTACCTAATTACAGGACAATTTACAATTATCAATTATCCTACCAATCGGTACATCTTTGGACTGTGGGGAAAACCAGAGGATCTGGAGAAAACTCATCCATTCCACAGGGAGGATGTATGAACTCCTTACAGATGACGTCAGAATTGAACTCCCAACTCTGAAGCACCAAGCTGTAATTGCGCCACGCTATTTTTGCTGATTTTTTACTTCAGGAGGAGGAAACCAGAGGTCAATAAGCCAGTCCTCTTTGGGGATCAGAGGTGAAGAGGGTCAGCAATTTTAAATTCCTGGGTGTTATCATCTCAGAGGATCCGTCCTGAGTCCAGCACATAACTGCAGTTGCAAAGAAAGCACGACAGCACCTCTACTTACTTCAGATTCAGTATAACATCTAAAACTTTGACAAGCTTCGATAAATGTGTGGTGAAGAGTAAATTAATTGGCTGCATCACAGCCTGGTATGGAAACACCAATACACTTGAATGAAAAATCCTACAAAAAGTAAGTGGATACGACCCAGTTTTTCAGGAGTAAAGCCCTCCCGACTATTGAGCAAAGCGACATAGAGTACTGTTGTAGGAAAACAGCATCCATCATCAAGGACCCCCACCAACCAGGACATGCTCCCTTTTCAGGATTGCCATCAGGAAGAAGGTACAGGAGCATCAGGACACACACCACCAAGTCAGGAACAGTTATTACTCTCAACCATTAGGCCCTTGAACCAAAAGGGATAACTTCACTCAACTTCACTTAGAACATAGAACATAGAAATTTACAGCACATTACAGGCCCTTCAGCCCACAACGTTGTGCTAACCATGTAACCTACTCTAGAGACTGCCTAGAATTTCCCTAGTGCATAGTCCTCTATTTTTCTAAGCTCCATGTACCTATTTAAGAGGCTCTTAAAAGACCCTATTGTATCCGCTTCCACCATCGCTGCCGGCAGAGCATTCCATGCACCCACCACTCTCTGTGTGAAAAACTTACCGCTGACATCCCCTTGGTACCTTTTTCCAAGCACCTAAAATCTATGCCCCCTCGTGTTTCAGCCCTGGGAAACGGCCTCTGACAATACACACAATCAATACCCGTCATTATCTTATACACCTCTATCAGGTCACCTCTCACCCTCCGTCGCTCCAAGGAGAAAAGGCCGAGTTCACTCAACCTATTCTCATAAGCTACATCCTCCAGTCCAGGCAACATCCTTGTAAGTCTTCTCTGCATGGTCTCTATAGTATCCACATTCTTCCTGTAGTGATGTGACCAGAACTGAACATAGTACTCCAAGTGGGGTCTGACAAGGTCTTATATAGCTGTAACATTACCTCACAGCTCTTGGACTCAATCCCACGGTTGATGAATGCCAACACACTATACGCCTTCACAACACTGTCAGCCTGTACAGCAGCTTTACATGTCCTATTGACATTGACCCCAAGATCTCTCAGATCCTCTACACTGCCAAGAGTCTTACCATTTATATTATATTCTGTCTTCAAACTGGACCTAGCAAAATGAACCACTTCACGCTTATTTCGGTTGAAGTTCATCTGCCACTTCTCAGCCCAGTTCTGCATACTATCGATGTCCTGCTGACACACTGAAATGCTTCCAAACCTATGGACTCACTTTCAATTATTTTCATGTTGTTGATATTTATTGTTTATTTATTATTATTATTATGTTTATTTTTTCACAGTTCAAGCTAGTAAAACTTGAGTACGGGCATAGCCCAGCACTCTCATTTTTCAATTGCTAGCAACTTTCGAATTATTCTAGCGGTGTTTAGTATCCCGGCTTTCTGAAGATTTACATAGATATTGCGGTGTAGCCCTAACTGCTTAATGCTTAGTCTACTGCCTTTGGGATGATACCAGTTGTAGACATTACTATCAGGATAATATTCATGTTCAAAAGTCATTCAATTTCTTCTTTTAATTCAGCATATTTCTGGTGTTTTTCACTTTTTATTCCTGTGTGTTAGGACTAGTAGTGTTTGCAGGGGTCGGTGTTGGGACCACTTCTTTTTACGCTGTCTATAGATGATTTAGATGATGGAATAGATGGCTTTGTTGCCAAGTTTGCAGATGATACGAAGATTGGTGAAGGGACAGGTAGTGTTCAGAAAACAGGCAGGATGCAGAAGGACTTAGACAGATTAGAAGAATGAGCAAGAAAGTGGCAAATGAAATACAATATTGAAAAATGCAATATCATGCACTTTGGTAATAGAAATAAATGTGCAGACTATTTTCTAAACCGGGAGAAAATCCAGGAACCTGAGATGCAGAGGGACTTGGAAGTCCTTGTGCAGTACATCCTGAAGGTTAACTTGCAGGTTGAGTCGGTGGTGAGGAAAGTAAATGCCATGTTAGTATTCATTTCAAGAGGTCTAGAATACAAGAGCAAGCATGTGATGCTGAGACTTTATAAGGCACTGGTGAGGCCTTAGAAAAGATGTACTGGCATTGGAGAGAGTCCAGAGGAGTCCAAGGATGATTCCAGAAATGGAAGGGTTATCATACGAGGAACATTTGATGGCTCTGGGTCTGTACTTGCTGGAATTCAGAAGGATGAGGGGGGGATCTCATTGAAACTTTTCGAATGTTAAAAGGCCTAGACAGAGTAGATGTGGAAAGGATGTTTCCCATGGTGAGAGAGTCTAGAACAAGAAGGCACAGCCTCAGGATAGAGTGGCACCCTTTCAAAACAGAAATGCTGAGAAATTTCTTTAGCCTGACGGTGGTGAATTTGTGGAATTTGTTGCTCCATGCAGCTGTGGAGGCCAGGTCTTTGGGTGTATTTAAGGCAGATTGATTGGTTCTTGATTGGACATGGCATCAAAGGTTACAGGGAGAAGGGTGGGAAGTGGGGTTGAGGAGGAGGTTTAAAAAAAAGTATCAGCCATGATTGAATGGTGGAGCAGACTGGATGAGCCAGATGGTGTAATTCTGCTTCTATGACTTATAGTCTTATGGTCTTATGTGCATTTGGAACCAGAGGCCACAGTTTAAGAATTAGGGGTAGGCCATTTAGAACGGAGTTGAGGAAAAGCTTTTTCACCCAGAGAGTAGTGGATATATGGAATGCTCTGCCCCAGAAGGCTGTGGAGGCCAAGTCTCTGGATGCTTTCAAAAGAGAGATGGATAGAGCTCTTAAAGATAGCGGAATCAAAGGTTATGGAGATAAGGCAGGAACTGAATACTGATAGTGGATGATCAGCCATGATCACAGTGAATGGCGGTGCTGGCTCGAAGGACCGAATGGCCTACTCCTTCACCTATTGTCTATTTCTATTGGAATGGCTATTAAGTAAGTTGTTCTTGCTTGCTTACCCTGCATTACTATAGATCAATAAAATGATTATTATGAATTGTCCTATCTGTAATAACAGGACAGTCATAATATAATTTCTGGGATTCTGACTTTAATACCAGATCAGGCTTTTATTTATAACAAGGTATGGTGTCTTTTATTTATGAGTTTGTATTTCAAAGGAAGATTTTGGTGAATAATGTTTGCCACTTGTAATAAATCAGATTGAGTTAAACTGCAGCAGGATCCTTTAATGTGTAGGACTCTTTCTGGTTCCCCTTGAAATTTTCTGCTTTTATCCTCTTGAATTTGTTGGTCTTTTATTATGTTCTTTTGATTTTTTTGTGTGTTAACCACTTAGTACTGTATTGCCACAAGAAACCATTCTGGTTCTGGGAAGAGGACTCCACCTCTGAGCAAGGTGTCTGACGCTCCTTTTCAACATCTAGTTTGCTCAGGTCGTGGGGGTGTCTTCCATGCAGGGTCATGCTCTTCCATTGGTTAACTTTTTCTTCTATAGTGAAAATGTCTTCATTCTTCTGGATTGTGTTCTCATTTACGTTTAGTTGTGTGTACTTCTTATCACAATTGCATATGTTTGCATGGAGTAACAAATCCTGTTTTTGTTGGTGAAAATATATCCTAAAAAGTTTTATTTGACTAGTGTAAATGTTTAATGTCTGTTATTTTTCTTCCTCCTTCTGTCCTAGGTGGTGTTAATCTAAGCTCATTTGAGTGTATATAATGTTTTCCGAAATTTGCCATTTCAGTTCATATATTTCTTTGTATATTTTCCAGATCGGTTTTGGACTAAGATATTTTGCCAAAAGAGTATGTTAATATGGGTATAACAAAAGCGTTTATTGTCTTTGTTACATTTTTACTGTTGAGCTCTGTTTGGCAGATTATCTTGAGCCTTGAAATAAATTCTGTCAAAAGTTTTCCTTTTATCGCACTATGATCTTTTTTTTGCTTGTTGATATGTTTCATATTCATTCATCAGTTGTATTGTATCCTGCTGCTCTGTTTTGTATTCTACTAGCTCTATTGCACCTTCCTTTATGTTCAATGTACTTCACTTATCTGGTCCAGCGTTCATATTTATATCTTTCAAAAACAGTTCTAATATTTGAATTAATTGCTTTAGATTTACTAATGAAGAAGAGGAAGAAGAAAGCCCTTAACTCTGAGTGGAGTCATTGGGACACCATCATGACAATGTTTCTTTAGCAGGCTTTCTTATTTTTACGAGGCCGATTTGCTAGCTCGACACTCAACCCAGCACGGATGGAAAGTGTGCAAGGGAGCCGGCTGGATTCAAATTCAGGAGCCTTCGCTCCAAAGTCCGGCACTGTTGCCACTACGCCACCAGCCGGCTATTTTACTAATGAAGGAGCATATAAATTAAGAAAGTATGAATAGAATAGAAAGTGAATAGTATAGAATACTGAATAGAAAGTGTTATTATTATTATTATTACTGTTATTATTTCTTCTTTCTTTTTGTGTTTGCAGTTTTTTGTCCTTTGATTGTACACCCAGTTGGTGAGATCTTCCATTGATTCTATTATGGTTATTGAATTTATTGTGTATGCCCACAGGAAAATGAATCATAATGTCGTATATGGTGACATTTATGTACTTAGATAATAAATTTAGTTTGAACTTTGAACTAAGCACTATACAACCGTGGCACCAGACACCCTTATTGAGCCAGTTCCCAATAGCTCTCCGTTCCTTCATCTTTCAAAAGGAATATCCACTACCTCCTTAAATAATTCAATAATTTATCCCCCAAATATCTGAGAAGTAGAGAATTCCAAAGGTTCTCTACCTTCCGCAAGAGGTTTCCACACAGTTCTGTTTTAAAAAGCTATCCCCTAACCTTGTAATCAGGTCAGGAAGCAACTGCAGAATAAGAAATAAAGTGAACATTTCAGCTCCAAGCTCTTTGTCAGAAATGGAGGGGAGGGAGAGATAAAGAAGGTAGTTTAATAAGTTGGGTGTGAGGACTGGACAAAATAAAGGGAATATCTATGATAGGGTGAGGTCAATTAAAATTAGTAAATGGCGAAAGTTAGAATCTAGTTGCGCTTACTTGCCTGCCTGTTGCTAATAGGAAGAGAGTGGGATATGTCCAGGAGGTCAGATGGTACTAACAAAGAGATGAAAACCGAGAAAAAAGATGCACAAAAGGATTAAGGGCAGAAAATGGCCAGTTTTGACACAGAGAAAAAAAGAGTAAGTAACCTAAAACTAGAGAACTTGATACTGAGTGTAGAAGGCTTCACTAAGGAAGATAAGATTGTGTTTCTTAGGCCTTGATATAGCAGAGCAGGGGGCCACTAACATCAGATAGGGGTGGGTGAGAGAACTAAAGTAGCCAGCAAGAGAAAGCTCAGGGTCACACTTGCAGACTGAACACTAACTGGTCCAGCTCCTCACCAAAACCTATACAGTGGTCAAAGTTAATTCAGAAGAATTCTAACAGAACATCAGTGGCTCAGCTGAGCTACACCACGAGACATAACATTCTCACTAGGACCCTATGATTAATGCTGAACTGGTGTCTGCTTAAATATTACAAATAACATGGAATCCCCATGTCTATTAAAATAAACCTAACAAGCTTAAACAGAAAGCACCAGGAGAGCGCATTACAAAGAGTGAGTCGCTCATTAAAAAAACGCAAGGAACTCTAAATGATTAACAGTGAGCAGCAGTTCTGTGGTTGAAAATGCCTTGTTAATGAGGGAGGTCAGAGGAGAATGGGCAGATTGGTTCAAGCTGACAGGAAGGCGACAGTAGCTCAAGTAACCCTGTCTTACAACAGTGGTGTACAGAACAGCATCTCTGAATGAACAACACATCAAACTCTGGTAGTGGAACGGCTACAGAAGTAGAAGAACATGAACGTAGGTTTTGTGATACCGCCTGTACCTAATAAAGTGATCGCCGAGAGTATATTTCTCTATAAATCAGTCAAGATGCTTTTTATTCCACCTCTCACTTTAGACTTGCCCATTGTAGAAATTTGGTTTGATTCGTCCTGCCATCACATGTGGTGACTGAATACACTTGGTCTGACACTGAGGCTACATCCACACTATGCCGGATAATTTTGAAAACGCCAGTTTTGAGTGAAAACGACAGGCGTCCACACTAAGCATTTTTCAAAATATCTCTGTCCACATTTGGGCGAATCTCCTCCTACTGGGCATGTGCAGGACACACAGAAAACAAGTGAAGAGGAAACGGTATACTTGGTGCGTATTTGTCCAGTAACAGAGTAGAAAAACTTAAAAGGAATTGCTCTTGGCTCTCACGCAGGAGGACTTAAGACTAAAAAAACCAAATACTGGAGCGTATGGAGGCAACCAACAGGGAGTTCACGGACAGTATGACCCGGCTGATGACGAACATTGAAAAACTGACTAACTCTGTTCCATTAATAAAGTACCTTGTTAAATGTATAAAAACATGACTGCATCAGTGTTATCTTGTATTCCCATACAATGTTACATTAGGCTGTGACACATCTATTGTCAGAGAAGTACTTGCATAAATAGGTAAACCACTTTGGTTCTTGGTTCTTGGTTCTTGATTCTTGATCCTCCAAAATATTCTGCATGGAATTTAAACTGGAGGCGGTGGAGGGTGTTTTCTGTCCTTACCTTCATACAAGCAAGGACAGAAAACAGGGCAAAGTGAGTATACTTACTTATTCAGTAAGCTATGGGTCAAAGTATTTGGTGAGTAAATTTCTAACTCTTCTGGCTTCAGTTTTGTTGCCATCTGTTCTGAAATTGTTAGGTTCTGTGAAGCGCAGAATCAAATATCGCTGTGGTGATTGTACGCTCTCGTATCAATTGTTATTAAAGTAATAATAATAAGAAAAAGAAAAAGAAAACAATGAAATGCCGCACTGTCGCCATCTGTTCCGGCATGTCACGACAGTGGTTTTAAAAAGCTCCGGTTACCCCATACACACTGCAACGGATATTAGGCGTTTTCAGATTTATTCCCTCTGGAGACCGTTTCTGAAAATCTCCATTTTCAGGGGATGAAAACACTGTTTTAGTGTGGACAGAGGGTCAAAACGAGGAGAAAAAGCTTTGTTTTCAAAATTATCCAGCGTAGTGCGGACATAGCCTCATAGCCTGAGGTGCAGGGTTTTACATTCTCTTGTGCCATGCAGTGAGAGATGTAAGTTGGAACATCCCATTCCACACCCCCCCCCCCCCTACAAACGCACACCTACTGCCAGTACTGCTCAGGGGCCAAACAGCTGTGGAAAATAAAACATTAATATTTCACCACCTTCTTTGAATTATCTTTTGGGCCATTTAGGGACAGGACATAACCATGAATACAATATAGCACACACATTTCGAAACATCAATCTAACCCTAGACTAATGCACCCATTATCTGCGGCAATAGTTGAAGTTACACATTGTTTCCAAACTATTTTCATGTATCACAAATCCATTAATAACAATCTCTAACTTAAATTTATTTTAATGTTTCCCATCTTCATACTCTCATGCAGGCTTCTCTCACAACTAGACTCTTATTATGGCTCCCCAAGGAGACAGAACCTTCCTCTTCCCCAGCTGATTCTTTCATTGTTAGAATTCATCACCCCTGACCTTCTGGTTCCAGGCAGCTTGCACTGCATTCATATCAGTCTCACTTGCTGCACCTTGGCCGCTGCACTAGGTCGGCATCTAAATCTGAAGTAACACAAGGCATGAATTTTCAGAATTGTTCAATTGCCTCTGCATAGCAATACAGTCTCCCTTTGGATACAGGTCGTTCAGCAGCTCCATAAATAGCAGTTGTTTCAAGGATGCTCAGCCCTTTTCCAAGACTTACATCGCCCATGCCACTACTGCACAGTTGTCCAATTTGATCAAAGTGGAGACTTGACAACAGTCTGAGCTTCGTACCTCCCAATGGATTCAGCCAATGGTATACCCCTTGCTCTAATGATCCAGTGAACTATCTGCCCTGCATCATCTGATCAATTCACAGAATTCACCTCTGAACTGCTTGCTACTGAAGACTGCAAATACTCCCATCACTCAGAAACTGCCATCATATTGTCTGAAGCATGCACAGTACCACCTGACCACATTTTGCCTTTGGATATCATCCCACAATCAAAAGCTCTGAACACTTAGTGCTGGTGCCACTTAACTTCTAACTGTGTGCTTGACCTCTCCAGACAGCTCATATCCATGAACACCTCCCTCCCGCCCCACCCCGAGTATATCACCACCATTCTGCTTTAATCATTGACTCACAGAGGAATAAGCATGTGCACAACTATTACTAGTGGAGATTCAAACAGTCAGAGCTGCAAACACAACGCCCCCACTCACCACAGATCTCAAGAAACTTTCCTATTTTGTATCCTATCTCAGAAGACATATTTTCCATTGCTAATCCCACCTCACACCACAATGAAAGCATCATTTAGCCACGTAGTGCTAAACAATCTCACTACAGCTTCATTCTACCCATATGGATTTCACAGTCTCTAGATCACATGATTTTGCAAGCATTGATGCAATATTGCGATCTCTTCCTCTTGGAAAAAACCTTTTGTTCATTGCTCTTGGCTGACAGACCATCCCATGCACTCTTCTGAAACTGGGGTCTCCTCAGAATCCAGTCAATGTTACAAGTACGAACAAGAGAAAACCTGCAGATGCTGGAAATCAGAGCAACACACGCAAAATGCTGGAGGAACTCAGCAGGCCAAGCAGTATCAGTGGGAAAAAAGTACGGTCGACATTTTGGGCTGATTCTCCTCAGCACTGAATCTACTCTGTGGTTGTGGTCTACAGCCATTGGGCTCCTGGACTGAGAAATTAATGCTCATGCCATCAGGTTGGAGGCTACGCAAATGAAATATTAGGTGTTGTTCCTCCAGCATAAGTGTGGCCTTATCCCAACATTGGTTTCTCAAATTTCCAGTAATGCCTTCCCCCACCCCTTCACCATTTCCCATCCCCTTGTCCCTCTCTCATGTTACCTCCTTGCCCCCCCCATCACCTCCCTCTGGTGCTCCTCACCCCCACGTTTCTTTCTTCCATGGCCTTCTGTCTCTTTCACTATTCAACTTCCTAGCTCTTTGTTTCATCCCTCCCCCTCCAAGTTTCACCTATCACCTTGTGTTTCTCTCTCCCCTCCCGCACCTTTCAAATCTACTCCTCAGCTCCTTTCTCTCCAGTCCTGCCGAAGACTCTCGGCCTGAAACATCAACTGTACTTCTTTCCATAGATGCTGCCTGGCCTGCTGAGTTCCTCCAGCATGTTGTGTGTGTAACTTTGCAAATCAATGACTTTTGATCAGAAAGTGAATGGATCACCACATTAGCATAGGGGTTAGTGGTACGCTATTATAGTTCGGGGCATCGGAGTTCAATCCCAGTGTCCTCTGTAAAGGGGGAAGGGGGGGAGGGAATGTCGACTCAGACCATGTAAGGAGTCTGTATATCCTCCCCATGGAATGCATGGCTTTTCTCTGGGTGCTTCAGTTTCCTTGCACAGTCCAAAGACACAAACACGAGGAAATCTGCAGATGCTGGAATTTCAAGCAACACAAAGACAGACTGGTTATTTGGTCATGTTAAATTGTTCCGTGATTAGGTTAGGGTTGTCGGGGGACAGCACGTATTGAAGGGTCAGAAGGGCCTGTTCTGCACTTATCTTTAAGTATAAATAAAAGTTAATAAAATAAACATAAACCTTGTTTCTCTATCCATATATGCAATCTGACATACTGAGATTTCCCAGCACTACAGGTTTTCATATCTCTGCAGGTGATGTTGGTGGAGGTGGATACAATATGGTCTTTTAAGACAGCGGTCCCCAAACACCAGGTCGCGGACCAGTACCGGGCCGCAAAGCACATACTACCCAGCTGCGAGGAAACGATATGATTTGGCGATATGAGTCAACTGCACCTTTCCTCATTCCCTGTCAAGCCCACTGTTGAGCCATTACGCATGCGAGGTCATTAGCCGCACGTCATCCATGTTAGCACGGGAAGGAGATCAACTCCTCGAGCTTGCAAATGACGGTGGGCAGAAAAGTATGTTTGACATAACATCTCTGTCGGCATTCTGGATCAAAGTCAAGGCTAAATATCCTGAGAAGCCATGAAAGCACTGAAAACGTTGCTTCCATTTCCAACATTTTTCTGCGAAGCAGTGTTTTCTGCAATGAATGCAATGAAAACTAAATTGCGGAATAGACTGGACATAAGAAACCCTCTTCGAGTATCGCTGTCCCCCATCACCCCTTGATGGGACCGTCTTGTTGCAGGGAAACAAGCCCAGGGCTCCCACTGATTCAGCGATATTGGTGTGTTGCAATGCTTTTATATGTTCATATGGGGAAAATATGTGCTGTGTGTTTAATATCCAAACGTTATTTAAAAGTTTATGATGCTATTGACTTACTTATATAACCATATAACAACTACAGCACAGAAACAGGCCATCTCGGCCCTTCTAGTCCGTGCCGAACGCTACTCTCACCTAGTCCCACCGACCTGCACTCAGCACATAACCCTCCATTCCCTTCCTGTCCATATACCTATCCAATTTTTCTTTAAATGATAATATCGAACCTGCCTATACCACTTCCCTTGGAAGTTCGTTCAACACTTACTCCAAGCTCCCCTGATAATTGACTTATCACTATGTTCATGCGAGGAAAATATGCGCTGTGTGTTTAATATTAATATTAAATTTGTTAGATAAACCCTTTTAGAAACGAAATTGAGTGTATTAGCCACTTATCACCTATATTCCGGTCGTGATTAACACCCCCCCCCCCGAACAGAATCGCCAAAAACGATTTGCAGGGAAAAAAACCGGCAGTTACACGCATGCGTACTGGTGCCCGCGCAAGGCTTCATGGTCATTGTAGTCTTTCTGGGTAAACACAACGTATTTGACTGCTACTATTGTCCGTTGGCAACTCTACCCCGCCGCCCCCCCGCCCAGTTGGCCGGTCCGCAAGAATATTGTCAATATTAAACTGGTCCACAGTGCAAAAAAGGTTGGGGAGCTCTGTTTTAAGAGGCTCTTAGATGGGAACTTGGAGCTTAGAAGAATAAAGGACTAGGCGATTGGGTAATTCTAAGCAGTTTCTAGAGTAGGTTACATGGTCAGCACAACATTGTGGGCTGAAGGGCCTGTAATGTGCTGTAGTTTTCTATGTTCTATCCCATTGGTACACAAAACCAGCTCTAAAAGTTTGCTTCTGTCTGGTTAAATCAATGCAACAGACATGAAATAGTTGTTGTGACTAAAACAAAAGGAATAAACTGTTCTCCTTCGTTCCCTTTTCTCCCTCCTCCTGATCTACCCATTTTCTCCTACACCCACCCCAGACCCCATCACCCTATTTCTTTCCCCTCCTCCACCCACTCCACCTGCCCATTGCCCACACACACCTCCCAGGGGACCTTCCGGTCCAGCAAGCCAAACTGCCCAGCAACCCACCTAATGAACACTAACATAATCTAAGGATGATTTACAATGACCAATTAACCAACCAACTTGCCTTTAGACTATGGGAGAAACCGCAGCACCTGGAAGAAGCTCAAGCAGTCATAAGGAGAACATACAAACTCCTTATGGATGGTGCAGGAATTGACTCCGAAATCCGAAACACCCTAACCTGTAGTCACGCTACACTATCTACTCCGATCTCTGCCGTTATTTCCACTCTTCTCTCCTCCACTGGCATGAATACATCAACACGAGGAAATCTGCAGATGCTGGAATTCCAAGCAACACACACACAAAATGCTGGTGAGCGCAGTAGGCCAGGCAGCATCTCTAGGAAGAGGTACAGTCGACGTTTCGGGCCGAGACCCTTCGTCAGGACTAACTGAAAGAAGAGATAGTAAGAGATTTGAAAATGGGAGGGGGAGGGGGAGATCAGAAATGATAGCGGAAGACAGGAGAGGGAGGGATGGAGCTAAGAGCTGAACAGTTGATTGGCAAAAGGGATATGAGAGGATCATGGGATGGGAGGCCTAGGGAGAAAGAAAGGTGGAGGGGGAAACCTAGAGGATGGGGAAGGAGTACAGTGAGAGGGACAGGGAGAAAAAGAGAGAGAAAAATATATATATATTATAATAATAAATAAATAACGGATGGGATAAGAAGGGGAGGTGGGGCATTAACAGAAGTTAGAGAAGTCAATGTTCATGCCATCAGGTTGGAGGCTACCTAGACAGAATATAAGGTGTTGTTCCTCCAACCTGAGTGTGGCTTCATCTTTACAGTAGAGGAGGCCGTGGATAGACATATCAGAATGGGAATGGGACGTGGAATTAAAATGTGTGGCCACTGGGAGATCCTGCTTTCTCTGGCTGACTGAACGTAGGTGTTCAGTGAAACGACCTCCCAGCCTGTGTCGGGTCTCGCCAATATATAGAAGAATACATCAACATATTTTTTTGCATATTTATTTAATTTTGTAATTTAGAGATTTTTATATATTTGCATGGTATTGCTGCTGCAAAACAAATTTCACATCATAAACTCAAGAGATACTACAGATGCTGGAAGTCCAGAGCACACACACAAAATGCTGGAGGAACTCAACAGGTTAGGCATGGGGATTCCCAACCTGTTAATGTTAGTCAGTTAATGGTAGTTGTCCGTGGCATAAAAAAGGTTGGGAACTCCTGATCTATAGACAGGAATAAGTAGTCGACATTTTGGGACAAGACATTTCATCAGGTCAACGTTTCGGGCCAAGACCTTTCATTAGATGGACATTTCAGGCTGTGACCTTTCATCAGGACCTTCATGTTATATGTCAGTGATAATAAATCTGATTCTGATTCTGCTTCTGACTAAGATTCGTCCTCTCATCCTTCTTGCTCCAAATCAACTCCAGTTGAATTTCCATTGATTCTAGCAACATGTTTTTTAACTTGCTAGAATACAAATGCCTTATGAAGGTGTTTCAAATGGATATCATTCACCATGCATCCACCCCCTGAAAGAAGCTGGACAGATTTGTTAGGGGTAATTTAATCTTCAAATCCCATTCCTTACCAATAAAGACTCTAATATATTTCCATGCTACAGAGCCTTTGCTCTCCAGAGATCATTAAGTGGATCTTTTTAGAACGTTTCAGACTTAACTTCTTCCTTTCATGTAACTTTCACTTCCATATGAGGGGAAATTCTTCAGAGAATCATAAAACTATACATCACAAAAGGAGGCCATTTGGCCCATTGTGTCGATGCAGAATAGATGGACAAAGAAACATAAAAGCAAAATACTGCAGGTAGAGGGAATCCGAAATCAAAACAGAAAATGTTGGAAATTCCTGGCAATTGTGACAGTTTTACCTATTTAAGCACTGAGCAAGATTAAAAAGGGCATACCTAATGAGAATAGTTTGAGTGAACTTGGCCTTTTCTCCTTGGAGCAACAGCAGATGAGAGGTGACCTGATAGAGGTGTATAAGATGATGAGAGGCATTGATCGTGCGAATAGTCAGAGGCTTTTTCCCAGGGCTGAAATGGGTAACACGGGGGCATAGTTTCAAGGAAATAAGTACAAGGGGGATGTCAGGGGTAGGTTTTTTACACAGAGAGTGGTGGGTGCGTGAAATGCACTGCCAATGACAGTGGTGGAAGTGGATACATTAGGGTCATTTAGGAGCCTCTTTAGATAAGTACATGGAGTTTAGGAAAATAGAGGGTTATGCGCTAGGGAAATTCTAAGCAGTTTCTAGAGTAGGTTATATGCTCAGCACAACATTGTGGGCTGAATGGCCTGTAATGTGCTATAGATCTCTATATTCTATGTTCTATTAAGGCATCAAGACCAGGGGTGAAGGATGAACTGGTATTCAGTTTACTACTCCATGAGGCTTAACTCTCCTCAGTACTGAATCTGGCTCTGTGGTTGTGGCCTACAGCCATCAGGCTCCTGTACTGGCTTTGGTGTTGAACTGGCTCCCTGGCTGTGGCCTACAGCCATCGGTCTCCCGGACTGGCTGAAGTACTGAACTGGCTCCCTCGCTGTGGCCTACAGCCATCGGGCTGCTGGACTGGCTGTGGTGTTGAACTGGCTCCCTGGCTGTGGCCTACAGCCATCGGTCTCCCGGACTGGCTGAAGTAGTGAACTGGCTCCCTGGCTGTGGCCTACAGCCATCGGGCTGCTGGACTGGCTGTGGTGTTGAACTGGCTCCCTGGCTGTGGCCTACAGCCATCGGTCTCCCGGACTGGCTGAAGTAGTGAACTGGCTCCCTGGCTGTGGCCTACAGCCATCAGGCTTCTGGACTGGCTGTGGTGTTGAACTGGCTCCCTGGCTGTGGCCTACAGCCATCAGGCTTCTGGACTGGCTGTGGTGTTGAACTGGCTCCCTGGCTGTTGGCTCACTTTCTCTGTAGTTCATGTTCTGTGTGTTATTTGTTTACTTTTTTTATTGTTTGCATGATTTGTTCTTTTTACACACATTGGATGTTTGTCAGTCTTTGTGGTGTGTGGTTTTTCATGGATTTTATTGCTTCTTTATTTTGTGGCTGCCTGCAAGAAGATGAATTGCAAGGTTATATATGGTATACATACTTCAAGAATAAATGTACTTTGAACTTTGAACTGCTGTGCACACAGGAATTTTACCAATGTATCAAGCTGAGTCAATAACTTTTAGCATAAAAAACTATTGTCATATTACTAACCTGCCCAGAACTGCTGGCAATTGAAATCAGACAGTTAAGTTACATAGGAGCATGCTGACGAGCAAAAGTGTCCACAGATTTTCAGTTACCAAGTTGAATTTTCTACTAGAAGAGAGGTCCCATTAAATCAGTTTGTGCAAGGCTGCTACAGCTTGGACATCAAAGTTTGAAGTTCAGTGCTGGCATCCTCTGGAAGCATGTATGTATGTTCCTTCCTGTGTGCACATAGGTTTCCTCCAGGTGCTCCGGTGTCCTCCTGAAGATGTACTGGTCCGTAGTTTAATTAGTCATTGTAAATTGTTACATGATTAGGCTAGGGTTAAATTGGTGGTTTGTGGATGGTGCAGCTCGAAGGTTCGGTTCCATGCTGTATCTCTAAAAAAAAATAAAATGTATGGGTAAAGGCAAGCGATATTGTAATCTATTTAACATGTTCATCAAACAAGCTTGTCTAAACATGTGAACATGTCAACTACTTTGTGTGTGTGTGTGTGTGTGTGTGTGTGTGTGTGTGTGTGTTTTGCATGGAAACTCATGAAGTCAAAGAGAGATAGAACATGGAATCAGTCCCTTTGGCCCACTGAATCTATGCTGACCATCATGCGCTCATTTACAGTAATCCTCCCAACAATCAACAAACCTCCTTGTTCACATTCTAACACTTTACATACACAAGGGGAATTTTACAGTAGCCACCCAAATGAAAAATCAATTTTCTTTTTTTTTAGGCCAAGTGAGGTTGGAAGCTTGTGAAAAAGAAACTGGTAGTGTGCCTCGGGACTTGCCCACATCAGCTATCCAGCCATGCAGTGAGTGCTGCCAGCCACGACATGACCAGTGTTACACCAGGCTCCAACAAGGGCCTAGGAACTGACTGTACCAATCAAAGGCTGCAGATGGGGCAACTAATGTGACAGCCAAGTGGCTGGTCAGCTTGGAGCCTTTGGAGGACCTGCCTCTATATTTTATTTCAATATACTCAACCTGATGCTGGGTAATGAGCCTGGCTAGGTACGTCTTTGGGGAACAGTTAAGGAACAGTGATCGCAACTCTTTAAGTTTTAAGTAGCTATAGATAAATAAAGTATGGGCCTGGGTCCAACACATGCAATCATGAAGAAGGTACAGTACAATAGTGATTTTACTTCATTAGAAGTTTGAGGAGGTTTGGTATAATTCCAAAGACTCTTGCAATCTTCTGTAGATGTACAGTGAAGCGCATTCATATTGGTTGCATTACAGCCTCCATTGGAGCTTCCAATGCACAGGATAGCAAGAGTCTGTAGACCAGCCTTTCTTAATCTTTTTGCCCAGGAGGAACCCTTGAAATAATTTTCAGGTCTCAGGGAATCCCTGCGTAAAACTTATTATATCTACAGCTCACAGTACGTTAGCATGATCAGTAAGTTGTAGATATAATAATCCAAAAATAATTGTCAATGCTCTTCTGAGCAGAGAATGAATTTTCAGCCAGTCTCTCTTGAAAAAATTGGTAGTTGAGCTTAGCTTACATTTCTTGAAATTAATCTCTTTCTTTCCCTCATAAATTTTAAAAACTCATAATGTAAACAACATAATAAATTTCTGTAAAATAATTGGCTTAAGCCAAAATGGGATTTAATTTTTCTAAAGGTAGGCTTGGAAGATTCAATTTAAATAAAGGGTGTAAATAGATTTCATTTAATGCTATCAACAACATGAAAATTTATTGACAATGTTCAATAGTAAAGTCACCAAAAACATAAGCCTAAGTAATATGATTGAAAATATAGCCCAAGCCACAATTTTATACAAGACTTTGAAAAACATTTTCTTACTAGGTGACATGATCAGGCTCAAATATGGGCCTAGCAAGTGAAAGCTGTGCTTGTTTTTTGCTGCACAAATATTCAATTCTGGGTTGATCTTGAGATAAGTACACATGGATTTCACTTTCGTCTGAAAAGAGACAATTTCTATCCTTGCTCTTGATGCTTGTTAAGCAAGAAAAAGCTTGCTCACACATGTAAGAAGTTGAAAACTGCAGCAAAATGTTCATTGCTTTCCTATGAATGGCAGGACACATTTCTTCCACAAAAATTCAGAACTTGGCCAGGGGCAGGTCAGTACATCTCATCTTGAATGCACAATCAGACTGCAGCTCACAAAGTTCTTCCTCTTCTCACAAAGTCAAGTTCTCAGGCTGAGCAAAAGATTCAGAGAAAGGGTCCCTCACCCTGTCATACACTTGTTTTGAAATGGAGGAAAAATATAGTTCAATTTTGTTCTGCAGTTCTTATAGGTGGTTTTCAATAAGACTCAAAACTTTCTGATATCGTTCCTCACTCTCAAGCCCAAGCAGTAGTGGAAACATTTCAAGATTTCCTATTGCAACATGATTTTTCCAAAGATTCAGTTTCCTTTTAAATCCAAAAATTTTGTCACTTGAAGTCAAAACATTTTCTCCAGGGTCCTGCAGAGATTTGTTCAACGGTTCATATGATGAGGAATGTCTGTAATACAGGCTAGTTTCTGTAGCCATTCTTTATCTTCAAAGCACTCAGCAATGTCTGGCTTACTATTTTCTTGAACGTACTCCTGCTATTCACTTTTCAGCTCAAACAACCTGTTGAGAACTCTTCCTCTGCTAAGCCACTTGATTTCGTTGTGTACCAGGAGATTGGTGTACTCTTTGTCCAGGTTTTCACAATTTTTTAAACATTCTCAGGTGAATTGGTCTGTGTTTAATAAAGTTACACACACAACACGCTGGAGGAACTCAGCAGGTCGGACAGCATCTGGTGAAAAGAACAGTCAACGTTACGGGCTGAGACCCTTCGTCAGGACTGAAAAGGGAGGGGGCAGGGACCCTATAAAGAAGGTGGGGGGAGGGAGAGAAGGAGAAGGCTGGTAGGTGCCAGGTGAAAAACCAGTAAGAGGAAAGATCAAGGCGTGGGGGAGGGAAAGCAGGGAGGGGATAGGCAGGAAAGGTGAAGAAGGAAATCAAACCATTGTCTCCTGTACCATCACCGTCCCCATCAACTCCGGAGACCTTCCATCCCCAGCCACAAAACCCACAACTCCCACAACCCACACCGCCCGGTCCTACTTCCTCCCCAAGATCCACAAGCCCGACCGCCGCGACAGACCCACAGTCCCTGCCCGCCCCCGCCCCACCAAACCTGCACCCGCCCACCCGGACACCACCCCACCACCTACAGTTCAATCCCTCCCCACCCACACCCAGGATACACCCCACGCCCTCCACCCCCCCAACGACCCCCAGTTCCCCGGCCCCGACCACCCCACCCCTACCATGGATGTCCAACCCCCACCCACCTCCACTCCCCACCAGTTGTGGGTTTTGTGGCTGGGGATGGAAAGTCGTAACATTGACTGTTCTTTTCACCAGATGCTGTCCGACCTGCTGAGTTCGTCCAGCGTGTTGTGCGTGTTGATTTGACCCCAGCATCTGTAGAGAATTCTGTATTTAATAAAGTTAACCATTTTTGTAGTATCATCCAGAACTTTTTTCATTTAATCGCCGAGCTTTTGACATCAGCACCTCTCTAAGAAGAAAGCAGTATGTTGTGACAATGTCAGGATTTTCCTTTTTTACAAGAGAAACGAAACCTGTCATGGAGCCAAGCATTGATGGGGCACCATCAGTACAGATGCCAACACAGTTCCTCCAAGACAAGCCTTTTGTTTCCAGATATGAAGACAAAACATTAAATATATCTTGGCCTTTCCCTGTTTTGGGCAGCTCTTTGCAACATTAGAGGTTTTCTTGAATTTCGCTGTAATTTACAAATCTTACAAATGCTACAACATGACATTTATTGGTGAACTCTGTTGACTCACCAGCCTCGATAGAGAAGCTGTTGTTTTTCAGTTTATCACACACAACCTCTTCAGTATCATGTAACATGTCAACAATGCGTCGATTTATCGTACTGTTTGAGAGTGAATGCCTTCTCGCCCAAAGCCACGCAGGAGCCTATTCTCGAGCTACTACATGCGGATGACTGTGTTCCTCTCATGCACACAGAGGACACGCTACAGGCTGCAGTCATGGTTCGCCAAGGCTGCAAGGACTTTCGGGTTAATGGTCAATCTGAAGAAAACAATGATCCTCCATCAGAAGCCCCCTTGTGGCATTTACAACCTGTGTTGGATCACCATTGACGACCACCCTGCCACCACGGTTGAGCAGTTCACTACTTGGGCAGTGTCATCTCCAACGATGCCATGGTAGTAAAGGACGTTGACAATTGACTCGCCAGAGCCAGCAGTGCCTTTGGGCACCTCCAGAAACTTGTGTGGAAGAACCATCAGATGCGTCTGTCCACAAAAATCCAGGTGTACAGGGCTGTTCTCTGTCACAAGCCAGCTGCTGCTACTCATTGACATTGATATTTGCCTGAGAAAGCTGATGCTTAAGTTGGTCTTACGACCTCTTGCACGGGACACCACAATCTCTCTTGTCCTGAGAGCGTTTTCTGTAGAGTATTGTTTTCGGTAACCTGGGATTGTCCATGCGAGACACGTGGCCTGACCAGCAGAGTTGCTTGAAAAGCAAAGTGGCTTCATAATACTGCTATATCTCTTCTAATACTTGTATATCTGTGAACGTGTAATGCTACTGTGACACTGTCATTTCCTTTGAGATCAATAAAGTATCTATCTATCTATATGGCTCTGAAGCCTGGGTCACGTAATGCTTGCAGATCCAGTTGCTGGAGCACCTCTGCTCCATCATGGGTATCAGCTGACAGCATCGCGTCTCCAACAACAAGGTCCTGGATAAGGCTCAGCTTCCAAGCATTGAAGTCACTTTACTGCTCAAGCAGCTCTGCCATGAAGCACCACCCTCTGAAGGCACTGGGCTGAGAGACTTCTAACGAGATTGCTGATGGGTCTGCTTGGTCATTGCCCACCACTGCGAGCACTTGAATCACGCATCGTGTGAAGTTCAAAAAATGATGTTTTGTTTTAATCACAATCTCTGGCGGAACCCTGAGTAACCTCTCGTGAAACCTTAGGTTTCCATAGAACGCCGGTTGAGAAGTCCTGCTGAAGAGGGTTGCAGACTTCCCCTGTCACCGGTGGTGCTTCATGGCTGGTGCACCTCTCATTAATGTCCCTCATTATCTTGGATATGTCTTCTTTCCATTACTGCCATCAGGGAGAAGGCACAGGAGCCTGAAGACACACAGTACAGGAACTCATGAATCTCATACAACTGCCATCAGAAGTGGCTGTATTAAAATTAAAAAGCCACTCCAAAATGACTGCAGTGGAAAGCTGTAGAAATGCATTTGCTGATAAAATTGTGAAAATAAAGGCAGCATGGGAAGGGGGAAAAAAAATAAAAGAATCTAGAATTTTTGGGGGGTTGGAACCGAACTGAAGAGACTGGGGAAGAGGAGGTTGGATCACAGATAGAGAAAGCTTGGAGACAGTGTGTGAGGGAGGATAGGCAGGTGATAGGGAAGGACGGGCTCAGACCAACGGTTTGAGATGTGTCTATTTTAATGTAAGGAGTGTTGTGAACAAAGTGGATGAGCTTAGACCGTGGATCAGTACTTGGAGCTATGATGTTGTGGCCATTACAGAGACTTGGATGGCTCAGGAGCAGGAATGGTTACTTCAAGTGCCAGGCTTTAGATGTTTCAGAAAGGACAGGGAGGGAGGCAAAAGAGGTGAGGGAGTAGTACTGTTGAACAGAGATAGTGTCACGGCTGCAGAAAAGGTGGACGCCATGGAAGGATTGTCTATGGAATCTCTGTGGGTGGGGGTTAGGAACAGGAAGAGGTCAATAACTCTACTGGGTGTTTTTTATAGGCCGCCCAATAGTAACAGAGATATCAAGGAGCAGATAGGGAAACAGATCCTGGAAAGGTGTTATAATAACAGAGTTGTCATGATGGGAGATTTTAATTTCCCAGATATTGATTGGCAAAGGATTTAGATGGGGTGGAGTTTGTTAGGTGTGTTCAGGAAGGTATCTTGACACAATATGTAGATTAGCCTACAAAAGGAGAGACTGTATTTGATTTGGTATTGGGAAATAAACCTGGTCAGGTGTCAGATCTCTCAGTGGGAGAGCATCTTGGAGGTAGTGATCATAATTCTATCTCTTTTAGAGAGGGATTGGAGAGGGATAGGAACAGACAAGTTAGAAAAGCATTTAATTAGTGTAAGGGGAATTATGAGGCTATCAGGCAGGAAATTGGAAGCTTAAATTGGGAACAGATGTTATCAGGGAAAAGTATGGAAGAAATATGGCAAATGTTCAGGGGATATTAGTGTGGAGTTCTGCATAGGTGTGTTCCAATGAGACAGGGAAAGGATGGTAGGGTACAGGAACTGTGGTGTACAAAGGCTGTAATAAATCCAATCAAGAAGAAAAGAAAAGCTTACAAAAGGTTCAGAGAGCTAGGTAATGTTAGAGATCTAGAAGATTATAAGACTAACAGGAAGGACCTTAAAAAGGAAATTCGGAGAGCCAGAAGGGGCCATGAGAAGGCCCTGGTGGGCAGGATTAAGGAAAACCCCAAGGCATTCTACAAGTACGTGAAGAACAAGAGGATAAGACGTGAAAGAACAGGACCAATCACGTGTGACAGTAGAAAAATGTGTATGGAACTGGACGAAATAGCAGAGGTGCTTAATAAATACTTTACTTCAGTATTCATTTTGGAAAAGGATCTTGGTGATCGTAGTGATGACTTGCAGTAGACTGAAAAGTTTGAGCATGTAGATATTAAGAAAGAGGATTCCTGGAGCTTTTGGAAAGCATCAAGTTGTATAAGTCACTGGGACCGGATGAGATGTAACCCAGGCTACTGTGGGAGGTGAGGGATGAGCTACTGAGCCTCTGGCGATTATCTTTGCATCATCAATGGGGACAGGAGAGGTTCCGGAGGATTGGAGGGTTGCAGATGTTGTTCCTTTATTCAAGAAAGAGAGTAGATATAGCCCAGGAAATTATAGACAAGTGAGTCTTACTCCTGTGGTTGGTAAGTTGATGGAGAAGATCCTGAGAAGCAGGATTTATGAACATTTGGAGAGGTATAATATGATTAGGAATAGTCAGCATGGTTTTGTCAAGGGCAGGTCGTGCCTTACAGGCCTGATTGAATTTTTTGAGGATGTGACTAAATACATTGATGAAGCAAGAGCAGTAGATGTAGTGTATATGGATTTCAGCAAGGCATTTGCTAAGGTAACCCATGCAAGGCTTATTGAGAGAGTAAGGAGGCATGGGATCCAAGCGGACATTGCTTTGTGGATCCAGAACTGACTTGCCCACAGAAGGCAAAGAGTGGTTGTAGATGGGTCATATTCTGCATGGAGGTCGGTCACCAGTGGTGTGCCTCAGGGATCTGTTCTGGCACCCCTGCTCTTCGTGATTTTTATAAATGATCTGGATGAAGAGGTGGAGGGATGGATTAGTAAATTTGCTGATGACACAAAGATTGGGGGTGTTGAGGATAGTGTGGAGGGATGTCAGAGGTTACAGCCGGACATTGATAGGATGCAAAACTGGGCTGAGAAGTGGCAGATGTTCAACCCAGTTAAGTGTGAGGTGGTTCATTCTGGTAGGTCAAATATGATGGCAGAATCTAGTATTAATGGTAAGACACTTGGCAGTGTGGAGGATCAGAGGGATCTTGGGGTCCGAGTTCATAGGACACTCAAAGCAGCTGCGCAGGTTGACTGTGGTTAAGAAGGCATATGGTGTATTGGCCTTCATCAATGGTGGGATTGAGTTTAGGAGCCGAGAGGTAATGTTGCAGCTATATAACACCCTGGTCAGACCCCACTTGAAGTACTGTGCTCAGTTCTGGTCAGCTCACCACTGGAAGGATGTGGAAGCCATAGAAAGGGTGCAGAGGAGATTTACAAGGATGTTGCCTGGATTGGGGAGCATGCCTTATGAAAACAGGTTGAGTGAACTCGGCTTTTTCTCCTTGGAGCGACGTAGGATGAGAGGTGACCTGATAGAGGTGTATAAGATGATGAGAAGCATTGATCATGTGAATAGTCAGAGGCTTTTTCCCAGGGCTGAAATGGTTGCCACAAGAGGACACAGCTTTAATGTGCTGGGGAGTAAGTACAAAGGAGATGCCAGAGGTAAGTTTTTTACACAGAGAGTGGTGAGTTCGTGAAATGGGCTGCCAGCAACGGTGGTGGAGGCAGATATGATGGGGTCTTTTAAGAGACTCCTGGATAAGCACATGAAGCTTAGTAAAATAGAGGGCTATGAGTAAGCTTAGTAATTTTTAAGGTGGGGACATGTTCAGCACAACTTTGTGGGCCAAAGTGCCTGTATTGTGCTCTAGGTTTTCTATCTTTCTAGGCACAGAAAGTCAAATAATTTAAAAATGTACCAAGAGCATAGGTAGCAAACCCAGCAAATGAAATTATGTAAAGAAAGTTGGATTTGGTATCACAAAAAAAAACATAAGGTATTTGAGAAACGCAAGTTCAATGCTCAAATCAAAAGAAGTGGTTCTGGATGGAGAAGGGTGAGAAGTTATAGAATGATGGAACATAGAGATATGGTACTAGTCATAGACTAGTAGCTCCAACTACTTTGCTTCCTTATGGCACGGTGAGTGTTCTTGTGGACGGTGTAGCAGTGGCCAAATGTGTTAGCTCCTCGGGTTCCATATGTGATATGTTGGTTGTAGTTTTTCAGAGACTTCTTCAAGTTGGCCTAGTGAAATCCCCCACAATGATAGGGGAGGCATCAGGGTGATCAGGGTACTCTGATCCTGACATTGGCCTGAGGCCGAATGTATACCGCTACCAGGGTGGTGTCCCTCAGCAGATCAAATGGGTGACACTTGATCACTGTTTCAGGTCAGATGATCAGGACTGAGATGGAACCATTATATTAATACACCACACAGAGTTAATCATGAAGCATATTCTACTCTCCACTACCTTTAAAAGACTCAACTGACCTGTCTCTGCAGAGAATGGTGAAGCCATCAGATGACAGCACTACATCTGAAATGATATTGTGGGGTGGGGGTGGGGTGCTGTGGTGAGCATGTTTTCATGAAGCAAAGTACAAGGCAGTCCCTGATGTCCCTTTGGTACTGCAATCTTGCTCTGAGGATGTGCCTCTAAGGTATGCTCGCACTGGAAAGGGTAGAGGATGTTCACAAAATATGATTCTGGGAATGAAAGGGTTAATACATGAGGAGCACTTGATGGCTCTGGGCCTATACTCACTGTTTAGAAGAATGAAGGGGTATCTCATTGAAACCTATTGAATATTGAAAGACCTAGATAGCATGACTGTGGAGAGGAGGTTTCCTATGGTGGCAGAGTCTAGGACTAGAGGACACAGCCTCTGAATCAAGGGACGTTCCTTTAGAACAGAGGTGAAAAAGTTCAAAATTCCAAGCTGAAAGCCAGAGAGTGGGGAATCTGTGGAATTCATTGCTCAGGTGGCAGTGGAGGCCAAATCATTGAGTGCATTTAGAGCGGAGATTGATAAATTCTTGATTAGTAAGGGCTTCAAAAGCTATGAGGAGAAGGCAGGAGAATGGGTTTCAGATGGGTAATAAATCAGTCATTCACAAATAAGAGAAAATCTGCAGATGTTGGAAATCCGAGCAGCACACACAAAAATGCTGGAGGAAATCAGGAGGTCAGGCAGCATCTAGAAAAAGAGTACATTCAATGTACATCAGCCACAATGGAATGATGGAGCAGATTTGATGCGCTGAATTGTCTAATTTTACTCCTTTCTCTTTTAGTCTTGGTCTTATACTCAGTGATTCAGAAATACTTCTTTGCTTTGCCTTCAGATTTCTGAACAGTACATGAAAACTACCTCATTATTTTGCACTATTTATTGAGTTTGTAATTTATAATAATTTTTATGTCTTTACACTCTACTTCTGCAGCAAAACAACAACATTCACATAATATAAGACAGTTATAATAAACTTGATCCGGATTTGTAGAGTACTAAATTGGAGCAGGGCAAATTATGGGAACATTAGTCAGAAACTATGGAGAATTAATTGGGAACAGTTGTTTTTGGGTAAGTCCACATCTGACATGTGGGGGATGTTTAAAGACCAATTGCAGAGAGTACAGCACAGGTATGTTCTAGTAAGGACAAGGATTGGAAAGTCTGGGAACATTGAATGATGAGAGAGGTGGTAAATTTAGTCAAGAAAGGAAGGAAAATACACAAAGTATAAGGTTTAGGAATCTAAAATCAAACAGAGCCCTTGAGGATTATAAAGAAGCCAGAAAAGATCACAACAAGGGAATTAGGGAAGCCAAAAGGGGCCATGAAAAGTCCTTGGCAAGTAGGATTAAGGAGAATCCCAAGGCATTCAATGCATATGGTACATCAAGAGCAAGGTGATAACTCAGAAACTGGAAGGACTACTCAAGGATAAAGGAGGGTATGTGTGCTTGGAGACAGAGGACGTGGGTGAGGTCCTAAATGTATTAGTATGTAACAAGGAGAAGGATGTGGAGTATAGGGAGAATGACCACCCCTGTGACCATTCCCCTCAAAAACAAGTATACTGCTTCGGATACTTTTGTGGGGGATGACCTCCCAGGAGAATGCCACGGAGACCAGGTTACAGGCACTGAGCATGCGTCCGTAGCACAGAAGGGAAAGAGAGAGAACAAGGGAGCCGTAGAGATAGGGAACTCGATAGCGAGGGGAACAGACAGCAGATTCTGTGGATGTGAATGGAACACCCAGATGGTATGTTGCCTCCCAGGTGCCAGGGTCAGGGATATCTCAGATCGCATCCACAGCATTTTGGAGAGGGAAGGGTAGAAGCCAGATGTCTCAGTACATCTTGGTACCAATGACATGGGAAAGAAAAGCAGAGGTCCTGAAAAGAGAACTTAGAAAGCTAGGTAGAAAGCTGAGAAACGGGACCTCCCAGGTAGTAATTTCTGGATTGCTGCCTGTGCCACGTGCCAGTGAGGTAGAAATAAGGTGATTTGGCAGATAACTGCTTGACTGAGAAGCTGGTGTAGAGGGCAGGGCTTCAGGTTCTTGGATAATTGGGATCTCTTCTGGGGGAGGTATGACCTGTCCAAATTCAAAAGTGACGGATTGCACCTGAACCAGAAGAGGACCAATATTCTCATGGGCAGGTTTATAGAGCTGTTGGGGAGGGTTTAAACTAACTTGGCAGGGGTTGGAACTGTATTGAAGGGACTGAGGAAAGGACGGATAGTAAAAAAAGTGAAGATGGCGTGCAGTCAGATTGTCAGGAAGAGCAGGCAAGTGATGGGACCCAGTTGCAGCCAACAAGCTGAGTATCAAGTCATTAGGGTTGCAGAGTCTGAAAGGATAGCAAGTACGGTACTCAAGGCGCTGTATCTAAATGCATGTAGTATAAGAAATAAGTTGGATAATCTTGTTGCAATATTACAGATTGCCAGATATGATGTTGTGGCCGTCTGTAGTGTTCTCGTGCAGTGTGTTGAAACTCTGACTAAACACCAAGTTAAACCAGAGCCAATGAAGACAGAGTCGTAGTAAGGTTAACCATTTACTGCACACTCTTCCACATTAACATCGTATGGTGAAAACTGTTGATAAGAAAATACAAACATATACAGGGTTTGTTTCATTCTGGAGACCACGCACACTCTCTTCTTTTAGCGAGTGTCTCCAGCTGCCCCGAGTAGGAGCGAGGGGGGAGGGTCCCGTCAAACCGCCACCGGGCTCGAGCCCACCCCGCGTTTGAAATTGAAAAGCCGACGCGCACCACCCAAACCGTCGCTTCCTTAACAGAAACCGCGTTACTATTCTTACTTCAAATGCATTCATAGGAACTTACGGCGTTGCTTCTATAATGTTTCTTTGTGGGTAGACACGGAGCTCTTCACGATCATGCTACACGCATGGCACCCACCTTCTCACCTTCCCCGAACCGGAGGTTACACATAAGACGCAGCAAAACCAAAGGTGACATCATCACATGCCGTGATACACCGTAGACAATGAATTTACCTTTGTTATACTGTAACATAATTATCAACTTTTAACTTTAACTAGAAAACAGTTACAAACAAATCATTTAAAGCGTAGACCCAACAAAGTCAAATAAATGCATTAAGGGCAACACACCGTCACTGAATCATGGCTGAGGGATGGTTGTAATCGGGCGCTGAACGTCAAAGGTTACATGTTATATAGGAAGGTAGGCAGAGGGCATGGTTTGGCTCTACTGGTAAAGAATGACATCAAATCAGTAGGAAGATGTGACATAGGATTGGAAGATGTTGAATCCTTGTAGGTTGAGTAAGAAATTGCAAGGGTAAAAGGACGTTGATGGCAGTTATATACAGGCCTCCTAACGGTGGCTGGGAGGTGGACCACCAGGTTACAATAGGAAATACAAAGGCAAGTCAAAAGGGCAATGTTATGGTAGTCATGGGAGATTTTAACATGCAGGTTGATTGGGAAAATCAGGTTGGTAATGGATCTCAAGGGAATGAGTTTGTTGAATGCCTAAGAGAGGGCTTTTTAGAGCAGTTTGTTGTTTAGCCTACTAGGGGATCAGCTATACTGGATTAGGTGTTATGTAATGAACTGGAGGCCATTGGGGAGCTTAAGGTAAAGAAACAACCCTCAGGAGACAGTGATCACAATATGATTGTGTTCAACTTAATATTTGATAGGGAGAAAGCAAAGTCAGATGTAGCAGTATTTCAGTGGAGTAAAGGAAATTTACAGTGGTATGAGAGAGGAGTTGGCCAAAGTAAATTGGAAGGAGCTGCTGGCAGGGATGTCAACAGAGCAGCAACGGTGTGCATTTCTGGGAAAAATGAGGAAGGTGAAGGGCATGTGTATTCCAAAAATGAAGAAATACTCAAATGGTTAAATAGTACAACCATGGCTGACAAGGGAAGTCAAAGCTATTGTAAAAGCAAAAGAAAGGGCGTACAACAAAGCAAAAATTAGTTGGAAGATAGAGAATTGGGAAATTATTAAAAACCTACAAAGAACAACTAAAAAAATCATTAGAAGGGAAAAGATGAAATATAAAAGCAATCTAGCAAATAATATCAAAGTGGATGGTAAAAGTTTTTTCAAGTACGATAAAAATAAAAGAGAAATGAGATTGGATATAGGACCGCTAGAAAATGAGGTAGGAGAAATAATAAGAGGGGACAAGGAAATAGCTGATGAACTAAATGAGTATATTGCATCAGTCTTCACTGTGGAAGACACTAGCAGTATGCCTGATGTTGTAGTGTGTGAAGGAAGAGAAGTGGGTGCAGTAACTATTACAAGAGAGAAGATACTCAAAAAGCTGAAAGACCTAAAGGTACATATGTCACCTGGACCAGATGAACTGCACCCTGGGGTTCTTAAAGAGGTAGCATTAGAGATTGTGGTGGCATTAGAAATGATTTTTCAAAAATCATTGGAATTTGGCATGGTGCCAGAGGACCGGAAAATTGCAAGTGTCATTTCACTCTTTAAGAAAGGACGAAAGCAGCAGAAAAGATATTATAGACCAGTTATAGCCTGACCTCACTGGTTGGGAAGCTGTTAGAGTCAATTGTTAAGGATGAGGTGATGGAGTACTTGGTGATACAGGACAGGATAGTACAAATTCAACATGGATTTCTTCAGGGAAAATCGTGCCTGACGAACCTGTTGGAATTCTATGAGGAGGTTACAAGTAGGATAGATAAAGGGGATGCAGTGGGTGTTGTATATTTGGACTTTCAGAAGGCCTTCGACAAGGTGTCACACGTGAATCTGCTTACCATAGTACTACAGGGAAGTTACTAACATGGTTAGCGCATTGACTGATTGGTAGGAGGCAGCGAGTATGAATAAAAGCATCCTTTTTTGGTTGGCTGCCAATGACTAATGGTTTTCCGCAGGGGTCGGTGTTGGGACCACTTCTGTTTATGCTGTATATAAATGATTTAGATGATGGAATAGATGGCTTTGTTGTCAACTTTGCAGATGATATGAAGATTGGTGGAGGGGCAGGTAGAGTTGAGGAAACAGGTAGGATGCAGAACGACTTAGACAGATTGGGAGGATGGGCAAGAAAGTGGAAAATGAAATACAATGCTGGAAAACGCATGGTCATGCACCTTGGTAGTAGAAATAAATGTATGGACTATTTTCTAAACGGGGTGAAAATCCAGTTGGTGGTGAGGAAGGCAAATGCCATGTTAGTATTCATTTCAAGAGGTCTAGAATACAGGAGCAAGGATGTAATGCTGAGGCTTTATAAGGCACTGGTGAAACCTCGTTTTGAGTATTGTGAACAGTTTTGGGCCCCTCATCTTAGAAAAGATGTGCTGGCATTGGAGAGGGTCCAGAGGAGGTTCACAAGGATGATTCCAGGAATGAAAGCGTTATCAAAAGAGGAACATTTGATAGGCTCTGGGTCTGTACTCACTGGAATTCAGAAGGATGAGGGGGGATCTCATTGAAACCTTTCAAATGTCCAAAGGCCTAGAGAGAGTAGATGTGGAAAAGATGTGGAAGAGTCTAGCACAAGAGGACACAGCCTCAGGATAGAAGGGCACCCTTTCAAAACAGAGATTCAGAAAAATTTCTTTAGCCAAAGGGTGGTGAATTTGTGGAATTTGTTGCCACATCCAACTGTGGAGGCCAGGTCGTTGGGTGTATTTAAGGCAGAGATTGATAGGTTTTTGATTGGACATGGCATCAAAGGTTACGGGGAGAAGGCCAGGAACTGTGGTTGAGGAGGAGATTAAAAAAAGGCTCAGCCATGATTGAATGGCAGAGCAGACTTGATGGGTCAGATGGCCTAATTCTGCTCCTATGTTTTATGGAGATCAGTGTGACAAGTGCTAATTTGCTAGAGCATTTTGAGAAAAAAAGGAGGTATTGTTAGATCTCCGAAAGAACATTAAGATGGATAAGTCCCTGGGCCTGATGCAATATACTCCAGGTTATTGAGACAGGCAAGATATAAGATTGCTGGGGCCTTGACCAATATCTTGATGTCCTCTCTAGCCACAACTAAGTTCTCAGAGGACTGGTGATCGTGTTCTATTAGTCAGAAAGAGAAATGTGAATAAGCCTGGAAATTATAGACCTGAGTCTCATATCAATAGTAGTGAAATTACTAGAGAAAATTCTTAGGGATAGGATTTAAAAGCATTTGGAAAACCATGCACTAATAAGGGAAACTCAGTGGAATTATATGTGGGGCAAGTCATGCCTAACTCATTTGTTTGCATTCACTGAGGAGGTGTTGAAGGTTGAGTTGTGGATATTGTCTACATAGATTAGTAAATATTTGACAAGGTCTTCCATGGAAACCTCATCTGGAAGATTAAGATGCATGGGATCTATTGCGAAATGGCTATTTGGATTCAAATAAGCCACCTCATTGCAGGGTTGATGTAAAAGTTTTGAAGAGGGTGCAAGAGAAAGTTACCAGGTGCTGCCTGGATGAAAGGGCATGTGGTATAAGGAGAGATTGGACAAACTTGGGATGTTTTCTCAGGAGCAGCAGAGACTGTGGGGAGATCTGATCGAGGTTTATAAGATTATGAGAGACGCAGATAGAATAAACAGTCAGTACCTTTTTTCCCAGGTTTGAAATGTCTAATACCAAAGGGCATGCATTTATGGTGAAAGGGATAAGTTCAAAAGAGATGTGTGGGGCAAGTTTTTTTTTGAAAAGAAAGCAGCAGGTACCTGAAATGCCTGTCTGGACTGGTGGTAGACGCATTGAAGAGGATCTTAGCTCAGCACATGACTGTGCAGGAAATGGAAGGAACTGTTCATTGTGTTGGCAAAAGGGATTTGTTTTGGCATTTGATGACTAATTTAATTATTCCAGTATAACACTGTGAGCCTGTTCCTGCCCTGTACTGTTTGATGTTCTATGTTCTGACTCTAGTAATCACCTCACTATAGCAACTCTACACAACACTGGACCTTGTTTTTTTTGTTCTAATATAGAATTTATCTTTAATAATTTATTAAAGATAAATTTATTATGTTCTAATATAGAATTTATCTTTAATAATTTATAATTAAGAATTTATCTTTAATAATTCCCATATAGAATTTATCTTTAATAATTCTTGTGGTGATATCACATGCAATGATCTGCCAGTACATGATTGGACAGAGCACTGAGCATATGCGGGATTGCCAGAATGTTCCAGCACGTGGCTGGGTTAAGATGTGTTTGTTTATTACCGTAAATAAAAGTTCTCTAATTCTTCCAGAATATGATTCTTTACTGTTAACCCATGGTACATTTAAACAGAAGTAACATTACATGGTTTCAGAAGTGGTTCTGGAAGAATAATACTGGAGAATTGAGAATCGAGAATCAAAGATAATCGAGGAAAAAAAGGAAGAAAAATGTTCAAACTGTAAACAGTAAAAATGGAAGGTTTACAACCTCCACCAAAACTTCAGCTGACTGGCAATGTAGCTGAGAATTGGAGGATATTCAAGCAACAGTTTGAACTGTACTTATCAGTGATCAATTATGAAGAAAAATCGGAAAAAACCAAAGCTGCGCTCTTGCTCCATGAATGACGCAGTAGAGGTATGTAATAATTTTGTCTTTGAAGATGGAGATAACTTCAACTTAAAGTCCATAATGGACAGATTTGAAGTATTTTGTATACCTAAGCGTAATATAGTATGAGCAATATAAATTCTTCACATGTGCACAGACAGCTGCTGAATCAATTGATCAGTATGTTACTGAGTTAAGAAAGCGTAGTAGAACATGTGAATTTGGATTGCTCACGGACTCTCTCATTAAAGATAGACTAGTTTGTGGCATTCGAGATAATGCTCTGAGGGAAAGGCTGTTGAGAGAACAAGATTTAAATTTTGAAAAAGGTTTGGCTCTCGCAAAGCTTCTGGGACCGTGACGTTGCAGGCTGAAGAGCTTTTTGTTGAAAACTGCGATGTAAACGCTGTAAAAATGCACGAATACATCAAGGAATATAACAATACGTCAACAAAACCGACAGAGAGCAAGACAGCATTGGACAGCATGTCCTTTGGATCGGGACTACAGAGCGTCGTGGGTGCTGAATTGTGAAGGAAGGCAGTTTTTTTTTTAAAACTTCTTCGAGTGCAAGAAGGGCGAGACTGCGCAGGCGCGTGACGTCAGCAGGACCGCGCGGAGAGTGTAAAAAGGAGACCACCCTATACAGCGGGCAGCTGTCGGAGCGGGCAACGGAGTGAGTGGGAGCAGAGTGTAGGGCTTTGGCTTCAACGGGCTTCGGCGGTAAACGGGAAGAGGCTAGAGCGAAGCGCCAACTCTTTTTTCTCTCCCTGCCCGCACCCCTTTCGCGAATCGGCCCGGACAGACAGGAACAGCAGAGCTCTCACAGCTAATGGTTTAAAAAGTTTGTCTGTTTGGCGAGGTAAGTGGGTGAGTAGACTTATTTTTCCTGTTTCATTCCTGTAGAATTAGATAGCATGCCTGCAGGATTAGTGCTTTGTTCAGGGTGTCAGATGTGGGAATCCTGGGAGACTTCCAGCCTCCCTGATGGCCACATCTGCGCCAGGTGCACCGAGTTGCAGCTCCTCAGAGACCGTGTTAGGGATCTGGAGCTGCAGCTTGATGACCTACTGCTTATCAGGGAAAGTGAAGAGGTGATAGACAGGAGCTACAGGGAGGTAGTCATCCCTAGGCTACAGGAGTCAGAACACTGGGTCACTGTCAAGAGAGGGAAGGGAAATGCCCGGATAGTGGAGAGCACCCCTGTGGATATGAAACTATGAAAGGAAACTAGCAAATAATATCAAAGAGGATACTAAAAGCTTTTTCAAGTATATAAAGAGTAAAAGACAGGTGAGAGTAGATATAGGACCGATAGAAAATGATACTGGAGAAATTGTAATGGGAGATGAGGAGATGGCAGAGGAACTGAACAAGTATTTTGCATCAGTCTTCACTGAGGAAGACAGCAGTATACTGGACACTCAAGGGTGGCAGGGAAGAGAAGTGTGCGCAGTCACAATTATGACAGAGAAAGTACTCAGGAAGCTGAATAGGCTAAAGGTTGATAAATCTCCTGGACCAGATGGAATGCACCCTCATGTTCTGAAGGAAGTAGCTGTGGAGATTGCGGAGGCAATAGCGATGATCTTTCAAAAGTCGATAGATTCTGGCATGGTTCCGGAAGACTGGAAGATTGCAAATGTCACTCCGCTATTTAAAAAGGGGACAAGGAAGCAAAAAGGAAATTATAGATCTGTTAGCTTGACGTCGGTGGTTGGGAAGTTGTTGGAGTTGATTGTCAAGGATGAGGTTACAGAGTACCTGGAGGCATATAACAAGATAGGCAGATCTCAGCATGGATTCCTTAAAGGAAAATCCTGCCTGACAAATCTATTACAATTTTTTGAGGAAATTACAAGTAGGCTAGACAAGGGAGATGAGGTGGATGTTATATATTTGGATTTTCAGAAGGCCTTTGACAAGGTGCCACACATGAGGCTACTTAACAAGATAAGAGCCCATGGAATTACGGGAAAGTTACATACATGGATAGAGCGTTGGCTGATTGGCAGGAAACAGAGAGTGGGAATAAAGGGATCCTATTCTGGTTGGCTGCCGGTTACCAGTGGTGTTCCACAGGGGTCCGTGTTGGGGCCACTTCTTTTTACATTGTACATCAACGATCTGGATTATGGAATAGATGGCTTTGTGGCTAAGTTTGCTGATGATAGGAAGATAGGTGGAGGGGCCGGTAGTGCTGAGGAAACGGAGAGTCTGCAGGGACACTTGGATAGATTGGAAGAATGGGCAGAGAAGTGGCAAATGAAGTACAATGTTGGAGAGTGTATGGTTATGCACTTTGGCAGAAAAAATAAACGGGCAGACTATTATTTAAATGGGGAAAGAATTCAAAGTTCTGAGATGCAACGGGACTTGGGAGTCCTCGTACAGGATTCCCTTAAAGTTAACCTCCAGGTTGAGTCGGTAGTGAAGAAGGCAAATGCAATGTTGGCATTCATTTCTAGAGGAATAGAGTATAGGAGCAGGGATGTGATGTTGAGGCTGTATAAGGCGCTGGTGAGACCTCACTTGGAGTACTGTGGGCAGTTTTGGTCTCCTTATTTAAGAAAGGATGTGCTGATGTTGGAGAGGGTACAGAGAAGATTCACGAGAATGATTCCGGGAATGAGAGGGTTAACATATGAGGAACGTTTGTCCGCTCTTGGACTGTATTCCTTGGAGTTTAGAAGAATGAGGGGAGACCTCATAGAAACATTTTGAATGTTAAAAGGCATGGACAGAGTGGATGTGACAAAGTTGTTTCCCATGATGGGGGAGTCTAGTACGAGAGGGCATGACTTCAGGATTGAAGGGCGCCCATTCAGAACAGAAATGCGAAGAAATTTTTTTAGTCAGAGAGTGGTGAATCTATGGAATTCGTTGCCATGGGCAGCAGTGGAGGCCAAGTCATTGGGCGTATTTAAGGCAGAGATTGATAGGTATCTGAGTAGCCAGGGCATCAAAGGTTATGGTGAGAAGGCGGGGCAGTGGGACTAAATAGGATAAAAAGGATCAGCTCATGATAAAATGACGGAGCAGACTCGATGGGCCAAATGGCCTACTTCTGCTCCTTTGTCTTATGGTCTTATGGTCTTATGGAAAGAAAAGTCATGTGATCGCTGTGCGCGGGAACATCATCCAAATCAGGGTCCCACATATGGCAAAATTTGCAATGGCTGCAGTAAGATTAATCATTTTACACGCTGTTGTAGAAGTAGAAAGAAGGAAAATAAAATGAAACAAGTAAATGCTGTGCTTGAAGATGAACATGAGGAATTTTATATAGATGTGCTTTGTGAAAATAAACAAAGTAAGAATGACTAGACTATTCCGCTGCAAGTGAATCAAAACAATATTCTGTTCAAACTTGATACTGGAGCGCAAGTAAATGTTCTTGCAGAATCCGAGTTTAATGCTTTAAAGCCAAGATCGAAGTTACATCAGACAAGTATAAAAGTGACCGGGTATTCAGGTGCAGATATTCCAGTTAAAGGAACATGAGTAGCAAAGGTATCACTCAAAAATATTGTGCACCCAATTTCATTTGTGGTCATGCCAAAGAAGGTCAAGTCAATTCTGGGTTTATCTGCTTGTGAAAGACTTAATTTGGTGAAAAGAACTTTTGTCTTGGATAGTGACACAGAGCTGAAGCGACAGAATGTTGCATTACAGTCGGCAGTAGGTGATGTAACTCGACTGCTGGTCCAGCCCATGGAGGCAAATGCTGACATGGAGAATATAAAAGCAGCAGCTGCAGTGTCTGAGACGACCAAACCGGAGGCAACTGACGATATGAGAAAGCAGTGGCAGGAGGAGGTTGCTTCAATGCAAGTGATAATGAAAGAGACACTGAGAGAATAGGAGATTCACTTTCATCACCGTCTAGAGCAAGAACGCTCACAGTGGGCACAGTGTAAGGAAGAAGTGAAAGCACAAGTGAAGGAATTGAAAAGTATTATTGAAATGATGAAGTCTCAGCATAAAAAAGAGATTACACAGTTAACGAATGAATTAGATGAAGAAAAGAAGATTCATGTTTCATTACAAATGGAAGTGGAACTTGAATTGACTGATCTATGTCTCTTTGTCTCCTCTGAAGGACAAGGAGACAAAGTGAGGACACAAGATAAAAGGAACACATGGACACAGACCAGATCATACATGGTCCAAACAGAGGAAGGGGCGGTGTTAAGAAAGAATCACAAAGGCTTTAAGAAAGAGCCAACTTCAGAGTTTCAGTTATCTGATATCGATGTGTTTTGATTAACATTGTTAATTGTTTTTCTTTTTAAGGAAAGGAAGATGTGGTGATATCACATGCAATGATGTGCCAGTACATGATTGAACAGAGCACTGAGCATGTGCGGGATTGCCAGACTGTTCCAGCACATGGCTGGGTCGAGACATGTTTGTTTATTACTGTAAATAAAGGTTCTCTAATTCTTCCAGAATATGATTCTTTACTGTTAACCTACAGTACATTTAAACAGAAGTAACACAACATTTTTCTTTGAACGTTGTTTCTGTTGCTATGTTCCTGTGATGCAGCGGCAAGTAAGTTATACCTTTGCGAACCTGTACTTGTGCATATGACAATGAACTCAACCTTCAACTTTCAAGTTTCTATCTATGGGAATGCTTTACTACTTTATTTTATTTTGAGATACAGCGTGGAATAGGACCCTCTGGCCCTTCGAGCTGAGCTGCCCAGCAACCCCTAACAACCACCGATTTAACCCTAGCCCAATCACAGGACAATTTACAATGGCCAGTTAACCTGCTAATACCATCTTTGGACAGTGGGAGGAAAGCAGAGCACCCAGAGAAAACCCGCACATTTCCCAGGGAGGACATATAGAGACCCCTTATTGAGGACGCTGGAAATAAACTCCCTGAGCTGTAATAGTGTCGCAGTAATTGCTAACACTACCATGGCACCCAGTGTCTGAGTGAGAAAAGATTCAGCTCCCCTTCAGCTGACTTTGAGAGATCACAGTTCAGAATAAAATCTTTCTTGATAAAATATTGACGAGCAGCAAAAAGCCGATGGTTTTGAAGTTGATTCTGACTCTTGCACTGACGTGCTGTGCCCTGCATTGTGAAGGAGCATCCCTCTGTATTACTAGGTCAGTCGCTGCTCACCAAGGGCAGCTCCCCCTGGAGGATGCCGATACCTTGCAGGCCACTGAGAATTCATTATGAGTGAGGCCAGGCGATGAAGGTCATCATGCTCCGAGACTAGTGAGCATCGTTGAACAACCTCCACCATCTTTAGCCTTTAAGGTGCTGAGCTAGATTAAAAAGATTAAGGCACAAAGGCTGAGGGTGGAACATGAACTGGTGTTCTGCTCACTCTCCACGTTGACAAGACCCCTCACCTGAGCGTGTCCGTTAGCCTGAGTAGGTCGCAACTCTCGCTTACTCTTCTCGTTGCTACCACTAGATGGTTGGTACAGGAGTCTTGGGCCCACGACACCAGCTTCGGGAGTAGTTGTTACCCTACAGCCATCGGGCTCCTGGACCAGCTTTACTCACCTCAGGGCTGACTAGACTCCACAGCTGCGGCCTACAGCAGTGGTCCCCAACCACCAGGCTGTGGACCGGTACCAGGCCGCAAAGAATGTGCTACCGGGCCTTGAGGAAACGATATGAGTCAACTTTCATCATTTCCTGTCATGCACTGTTGAACTTGAACATAGGGTTTCCAACTGTCCTGTATTTGCCGGGACATCCCGTATATTGGGCTAAATTGGTTTGTCCCATACGGGATCGCCCTTGTCCCATATTTCCCCCACTAAGGTAGAGCGTTCCTATGAAACCTTTCGTGCTGAAATGACGTGAAGCGAAGAAGCAATTACCATTAATTTATATGGGAAAAATTTTTGAGCATTCCCAGACCCAAAAAATAACCTACCAAATCATACCAAATAACACATAAAACCTAAAATAACACTAACATACAGTAAAGGCAGGAATGATATGATAAATACACAGCCTATATAAAGTAGAAATAATGTGCGTACAATATAGTCAGGAAGACAAAGGCAAAACCGATTTGTGGGGAAAAAATCAGCATGTATGCACATGTGCACATCACATGCACACGTTATGCATGCGCACACAGGTGCCCGCGCAAAGCTTCATGGTCATGGTAGTCTTTCCTGGGGTAAAGTGTCCTGGGATTTGACTGCTACTTTTGTCCCTTATTTGGGAGTGAGAAAGTTGGCAACCCTAACTGTAAAAGACATGTTGAGGTGAGTTTAACCCTACTTGAACACCACCCCCCCCACCGACCCGGCCAGTCCGCAAGAATATTGTCAATATTAAACCAGTCCATGGTGCAAAAAAGGTTGGGGACCCCGGATCTACAGCCATCGGGCTCCCGTACCAGCTTTCCTCACCTCGGGGCTGAATGGACTCCACAGCTGCGGCCTACAGCCTCCGTTCTGAGCTGGCTCCGTGGCTGTGAACTCATTTTCGGAGACTCTGCAGTTCATGTTATTTGTTTATTAGTTTTTACTGTTTTCATGATTTGTTCTTTTTACACACGGTGGGTGTTTATCAGTCTTTGTGGTGAGGGTTTTTTTGTTGATTCTGTTGTGTTTTTGTTTCATGGCTGACTGCAAGAAAACAAATCTCAAGTTTGTGTATAGTATACATACTTTAATAGTAAATGTACTTTGAACTTTGAAAGTTTTTGAGATCCTCAAGCCACCAATAATGATGGGTGCACAGCCTGCAATTCCAAGCAGTCTCATTGAACAACAACACCTCCGAAGTGGAGCAAAGTCAAAACATTAGAAGGAATTTGAAGGACCAAATAGCATCTATGGGAGAAGAGAGAAGTTGACAAGGTTTTGGGTCAGGCCTTGCATCACGACTGAGAGGGGAGATAGCTGGCATAGAGGTGGAGAGAGGAAAGAGTGAGGTAGGGACTGAGGATAGGGGACAGCTGATGGGCAGAAAGAGTCATGTGGGAAAGGGGGAGAGGTGGAAGTTGGGGAATAGAGGGAGGTGGGTGATAGGTGGAAGCAAAAAAGTAGGAGTAAGAAAGGGTCAGGCAGAGACTGATGTGGGGAGAGAACATCGAACACTACAGCCCTTTGGCCTACGACGTTGTACCTACTCTAAGATCAATCTAACCCTTGCCTCCCACATAGCCCTCCATTTTACTATCAACCATGTACCTACGTAGAGCTGCTTATCTCCCAGGTAGAGGGTGAGGTTCGAGGGAGATATGGGGCCACAATGGCCACAAATGCAGGAGCTTGACAAGTAAAGGAAGGCAATAAAGAAAGATAAAGGGCAAATGGAACTAAATGGAGGGAACAGATCCAGTGAGCAAAATGTCTGTGCGTGCGTGGTAGATGGCTGAAACCAGGAAGGGGGAGGCAATGAAAATGGGTGATTTGGCAGGGGGCTAGAGAGGGATGTGGGAAAGGGAACAAACATAGGGTGACCAGAGGTGAAACAGAAGGGTAGCACCCCGTCTCTTGTAGAAATGGAGGCTTTGGAAAGGGTGCACAGAATTTTACCAGGATGCTGCCTGGATTAGAGGTTGGACAAATAGGCTATTGTTCTCTGGAGTGGTGAAGGCTGAAGGGAGACCATAAAAAGTTTGAGAGGCAGTAATAGGGTAGAAAGTGGGTATCTTTTTCCCAGGGTCAAAATATCCAATACTAGAAGGCATACAGTATATTTACAGTGAGGGCAGTAAGTTCAAAGGAGATGTGCAGGAAATGTTGTTTGCACAATGAGCGGTGAATGCCAGGACTGTGCTGCCAGGGGTGGTGATGGAGGCAAATACAATATAGATGTTTACAACACTCTTAGATAGAATATAGATCATAGACCAGTACAGCACAGAACAGGCCCTTCAGCCCACAATGTTGTGCTGACCTTTTAACCTACTCCAAGATTAATCTATTGCATCCCTCCCACATAGCCTTCTATATTCTTTCAGCTATGTGCCTATCCAAGAGTCTCTTAAATGCTTCTAATGTATCTGCATCAAACACCACTCCTTGCAGTGTATTCCACACACCAAACTACTCTGTGTAAAAAAAAACCTTTGACATTACCCCCTAGACTTCCTTCCAATCTCCTTAAAATTATGCCCTCTTGCATAACCCCTATTGACATCAGTGGACCTGGGATTGAGAGGGTGAACAGCTTTAAGTTCCTCGGCATACACATCACCAACGATCTCACGTGGTCTGTACCTATCAGCTGTGTGGTGGAAAAAAAGCACAACAGCACCTCTTTCACTTCAGACAGTTGAGGAAGTTTGATATATGTCCCCAAATCATAAGAACTTTGTACGAGGCACAATGGAGAGCATCCTGACTGGCTACATCATTGCCTAGTACGGGAACTGTACTTCCCTCAATATTAAGACAAATTCTGAATGAACTCCACTGCTTTGTGTTAGGTGGCTATGTACTGGATGTGCTGATCTGTATCGTTATAACATTTGTAGCAATCAAAAAGTTGACAACATTGACATTATCACCTGGCCATCCACGAACGATCAACACTAACTTCAACAACAAACTTTCTCCCCTTTACAAACAGGCACTCAAATTAACCTTGTTTTCTTTTGGAGTGCTCTGTTCTGACTGGGTTCTTTAATGGAGAACATATTTCAGTTGTTCCTAGTTTCAAATATCCTGAAGGCTTTTAGGAGCTTATCATTCCCCAGCCAGATGTTTCTCTACACAGTTAACTCAGTCTCTTATCAAGCATACTAGCCCAGCTCATGCAGAATGAAGTGTATCTTTGCTATGTTTTGTGTTAGGTGGCTATGTACTGTATGTATTTATTTTGGCACAAGGCTATATCAAGGAAGGATAAGGGTCTTCATCTATCTCCACAACAAAGCAATCAACTTCAGCTCTAATGGTTGTTGATCTTCTTATCTGTTGAGCTTTCAAACCTTTACTGAAAGCAAAGAGAGGAGATTTGATTGAGTCGCATTATTGTGATTTACAGTGGAATTGAGGTGAATTAGGCACTCCAGCCATGCCTACTAGTTATTCCTCAGAGCCATTGGTGTCCCACAGAGGAGCCCTTTGGCCAGCCGGGCCTCCGTAACACAGTAGTGTAATGGTTAAGTTACTGGACTAACATCTAGAGTTCTGCATCATTAAAAATGAGAACTGAGTCTGCTAATTGCTAGTCTCAGTAACTGTAACCATGAATCTATCAGAGTATTGCAAAAAATCTATTTGGTTCACTTAATTCCTGCAGGCTTGAGCTTTGCCGTTCTTTAGTCCCACTAATCGCATTCACTTCGAACTACTCCCCCTCAGAATGGAGCCAGTTAGGGATGGGCAAAAACTTCACTCTCTCAACAGATGAAAGATCACATGTTGCCACTTCAAAGGAGAAGTGGGGAGCAATTTTTAAATATGTATCCCTTAGTCAAATCTATTTCAGTGGTAGATTAGGTGGGCTGTGCTGGCTTGGTATATCCACTTGGAGTCACTGCCTGTGATCTCCTCAGCCCATACTTACTTGCCAAGACACAATGGGGAAAAATATAGGGTCGTAAAGAAAGTTTTTGGTACATTGATCTTCATAAATCAAGGCACTGAGTACAGGAATTGGGAAGTTATGTTGAAGTTGTTTGTGTGCAGTTTTGGTCACTTACCAACAGGAAAGTTATCAATAAGATTGAAAGAGTACAGAGAAAATCTACAAGGATCTTCTTGGGACTTCAGGGCCTGAGTAATTGTAGAAGGTTGACTAGTTTAGAACTTTATTCCTGGGAATCAGGTGAATGAGGGAAGATTTGAAAGAGGTGCAAATTCTGAGGTGTATAGGTAGTATAAATGCAAGTAGGCTTTCTCTACTGAAGTTGGGTGAGAACAGAACACGAGGTCATAGGTTAAGAATGAAAGGTCAAATAATTAAGGGGAACCTGAGGAGGAGCTTCTTCTCTCAGGGAGCAGTAGGAGTGTGAACTGAGCTGCCAACAGAATTGGTGGATGTGGGTTTGATTTCAACATTAAAGAGAATTTTGGATATGTACATGGATGGGAGAGGTATGGAGGGCTATGGCCTGGCTGCAGGTAGTTGGGACTCAGCAGAAAAACAGGCTGACACTGACAGTATGGGCTGAATGGCGTGCTTCTGTGCTGTAGTACTGTATGACTCTTCTCCGAGGATCATCACCCTGTCAAGGTGAAAGGGCTTGTGCGTTCCTGAGATCCCGGGAGTGATGCATCTGGAGTTTAGCTCCTGGTAGGGTCACCCACGGTGGTAAGGTCAAAGGGGAGGATCCAGACAAAGAGCAATCCAACCAAGACCTCAGTGATGGAGCTGGTGGAAGATGGTGACACGTCACAATGTCAGCGAAGTTGGTGAAAGACTGCAGCAGTGCAGGGTCCCCTGTCGAGCATTCTTTGCCATCTGTCAAGGATCATGTGGTGACTACTTGTGCATCGTCTTCCCCATGTTAAAGATAGTCATGCACAGGCATTCTCCGTTAAGGGAATCCACCCCAACTATGTGGATCCTGAATCGGCCACTGCAGCCACCTGAGGATTAAACAATGGTCCAAGCCCTTCAGAGGACATCGTACTTGACTGGAGTGATTACAGTACCATCACTCTGATTCTAAATATTGCTTGACCTCATCAGTCCTGAATCCAGTGCTAAGGGCTGGATGATGACAGGGTCTTGAGTGGCTCAGCAGGAAACACCCACTTCAAATGCATTTGATAGCCTGCAGGGTTTTGCCAGTTGTCAAAGCTGTTATTAATAATAGCTTTTAAATGTCCTTGACGTTAACGATCCTAAAGTTGAAGCAAATCATCTGTTTTTTTTCTTTCATTGAATAAATTATCAAAGGGTAGATGGTTAGTCAAATAACAAAGTGATTTACTAAACTAGAAAAGGATGTGGCACAATAGCATCGTAGTTAGCATAACACTATTACGATGCCAATTCCATTGCTGTCTGTAAAATGTTCATACGTTCTCCCTGTGGTCACATGGCTTTCCTCCAGGTGCTCTGGTTACTACCCACATTCCAAATATGTAGGGGTTGATAGGTTAATTGGTCAAGAGGGAGAAAAAGGGTGGCTCATGCTCATAGGGCCAGAATGGCTTGTTACCAAGCTGTAACTATAAATAAATTAAATTAAAATTACCAAGAGTCAGGAAGCATTTCTGCACTGAATGCTTGTTGTCACACAGATGGTCAGTTTCCCCCCGGCAGCACATACGGAGACTCTGAAATATTTTACCATAAATCTGCAATACGTGCTCATAAAAATATAGGACACAGAATGAAAATAAACAATTGCAGATACTGGAAACCTAAATTAAGCCACAGACACTCACAGATTTCTACAGGTGCATCATGGAGAGCATTAACAGGTTGCATTACAGTCCGCTATAGAGGGGCCACTGTACAGGATTGGAAAAAGCTGCAGAAAGTTGCAAGCTCAGCCAGCTCAATCATGCACACCAGCCTCCCCGGCACAGAGGACTTAAGAAGGCGGCAACTATCATTAAGGACCCCAATCACCCAAGACCTCCCCTCTTCTCATTGCTACCATCAAAGATAATGAAGACACACGTCAACATTTCAGGAACAGCTTCTTCCCCTCTGCCATTGAATTTCTGAATGAAGCATGAATCCATGAACACTACCTTAGTGTTTTACTGCTTTATCAGGGTTTTATTGCTATAATAGGCTTATTTTTGGAGCAGCATCTGCACCTACACTCTGTCAGAAAGCTACGGACCAGGTACTGCAAGGCTGGATGACATCATTGCTACTGGTAAGGATGACAAGAAACATCTTCAAAATCCTAAAATGGTGTTAAAAGGATTAGAAGTGTGTGCTAAGAGCTCAACAGAACAAGTATGAATTCTTTAAACAAAACATCACTTACTGTGGTCATTCAATTGATGCACAAGATTTTACACAAGTGTGCTGGGAAAATTCAAGCAATGGTAGATACCACAAAGCCAAAGGACATGTTACAGTTGTAGTCGTTTGTCAATTACTATACCAGGTTCCCACCAAACCTGTCTACTGTGCTCCACCCCTTGAACTCATTACTACAGATCAGGAAGAAATGGCAATGGACAAAGCAGTGTAATGTGACTTTCAAAAAGGTAAATGAAATGATGATATCAGACATTGTACTCACACATAATGATCTACATTGTCAAGTGAAGCTTGCCTGTGATGCCAGTCCTTATGGAATAGCTGCAATTGCATCAAATGTTATGAGCCATGGAAGCAAACGTCCCATAGCCCTTACATCACGTTCCCTTACTGTTACTGCAAATTAAAATCATGCACAGATTCACAGAAAGACCTTGAGTCTTGTTTGAAGTGTAAAACTTTTCAACCAGTAAGGGAGAGTTTACCATCATTACTGACCTTCAACCACTTGTGCCCGTTTTCAATCCACAGAAGGTTTTCCGGTGCTGATGGATTATCCTGTTACCTCTAGAAAGGAAACACCTGAAAAATTTATTAAAGGGGACACTCCTCTTGACAATTCTCCTTATGCAAATTGAAAGACTGCCCATTGCAGCAGAGATGATCCAAAGGGAGACCCGGCACTGTCTCAAGTCTATATGGCAGCATAAAATGGCAGGAATGTGCAGCAGGAGTTTCAGTTCCCCTATTTTAACCAGCACCAGAATGAACTTGCCCTTGACGGAGATTGCCATTCAGAGGTGCTTTTCTATCCAAGCTGTAAACAAAAGTGTTGGAGGAGCTGCAGTACATGCTGGTCATCTAGGCATAGTGAAAATGAAAGCGTTGGCTCGGAGCTTTCCCTGGTGGCCTGGGATAGATCACAGATTGAGCAGCTTGCCATGCACTGTCTGAATGCCAACATGTCCTGAAGAAGTCAAAAGCGTCTTGGAAAAGAAAGGTGTCCAGAGCTGTCAGATCCACTTTCTGCAGTCCCAGAGTCAACTGCTACAACTATCACACAGGAGGCCCCAGAACATGAGATCATGCCACAGCCACAAGTCGCCACAGCCACAAGTCTCCCCAGCCAAGTAGAGTGACCCCACTCCCACCCCTGTCAGGAAAGATGTTATCCCAGAAGGGTAAATCATCCACAACAATTAAACCTTCGGGCCTGAATAAGACAATATGCATATATATGTACATATATAAGTTGAGATGCATTCTATATTGAGTTAGAGTTTATAGCTAGGCATGGAGGAGTGTTGTGTTTTTAATATTTCAGTAATATTTGAGTAATATTGTAAATACATTGTTTGATTAAGCATTCTTTGTTATTTACATAATGCATTTGCAGTTATATGTAATGGTATGTGAATGGCATAGATCATTACAGCATCACGTTATTATGTGCACACCTCACTTAAAAGTAAAAGTGAAGTAGACACATTTATCTCTGGGGCTCCTGCGGTTTTCTTTCAATTGTCTTTTGGAGTTACTGAAGATAACAGGTCAGGTTAGGTTAGTGAGTGGTTGACTACGCTGGTGCCAGAAGCATGGCAACACTTCTGGCCTGTCCCCAGCACAACCCTCGCGGCTTTGATTTGACAAATGATGCACTTCACCGTTTGTTTTTAATGTTTCAATATACATGTTACAAATAAAGCTAATCTTTTATTATCTCTCTTCTACATTACTCACATGCCAGTTTTTCCAGAATGGAACATACTTCTCAGTCAATAACTTTTTTTTAGATTTATTCCTTTTTTGGGGATCTGCGCAATGCAAGCAAGGTTGGCATCTATTGTCCATCCCTAACTACCCTTGGATGGTGATGGTGGACAACCTCTTGAGCTGCTTCAATCTTTTTGAACAAAGGTACTATCACAAGGGAGTTCCAGTGGTGATGAAGGAGCAGTGATCACTTTATTAGGTGCCCCCTGAGTGTAGGTTTGTGGTCTCCTGCTACTGTAGCCCATCCACTCAAGGTTTGACATGTTATGCGTTCAGAGATGTTCATCTGCACACCACTGTTGTAACACGTGATTATTTGAGTTACTGTCGCCTTCTTGTCAATTTGAACCAGAGTGTGGGAAGTACCTGGAATGCACACTGGGGGTGGAGGCAGAGATTGATTTTAGAGCATTTCAGAGTCTCTTAAATAGGCACATGGTGATAGAAAAATGGAGGGCCATATGGGAGGGAAGGATTAAATTAAATTTGGCACAACATTGTGGGCTGAAGGGTCTGTATTGTGCTGTAGTGTTCTATGCTCTAAATAGTCTTGGATTTTCCAACTTGTCAATGATGTAACAACAAACATGTGCCATGGATTACGAGTCCCTGTACTGGGTATTTTTCACCTATAGACAGACTCTTCAGGGTGAGATAGAATGAACCATACAGCTACAAATTGCTGTTGCTAGGCAACACTGTCCTATTATCCTTCATCAAAATTTATCCTTGTGCAAGGGACTGAATCTTAAAGTGTCTCCAATCATTAACAGGCCTACAAATAAGTTTAGTACATCCCAGGGGATATAATTATTCAAGAAACTTTTTTTTGCATCCTTTTCAATATTTCTCAAACTCTGGAGCCAATGAAGGATTTTTGGAGTGTAGTTATTCTGCCAGTTAATCTGCATGCAGCAAGTTCCCACAAACAACAGCAGAACCTTTTTTTTAATGTAACTTCAAGAATAGAGTTTGGCTACGACAGGAGGAATAATTCAAACGTCGGAAATCTGCAGATGCTGAAAATCTGAAATAAAACCTGAAAACAACAGAAACACTTAGCAGATCAGGTAACATCTGAAAAGGAGAAACGGAACTAATATTTCAAGCTAAAGAGAGGGTCTTTAATCTGAAATGTCAATTTTCAAGGCCTCTACAACATATTCTCCGTATTATTTATTGACTGATTGACTTTTGTATTTGACTTCTTTTGCACATTGTTTGTTTGTCAGTCTTTGTTGTGTCCAATTGTACATTGATTCTATTGTATTCCTTTGTTCTACTGTGAATGCCTGCAAGAAAATGAATCTCAGGGTAGTGTTTGGTGACATATACTCTACATATTTTGATAATAAATTTACTTTCAACCCTGTATTCTGTTTTCCTTTCCACTGTTGCTGTTGAATATTTGTGGTATTTAGAATTTTTAATGGAGATAGTTCCCCACACTTTCTTAATTGTGTTCATCTGAACAGCTAAATCTGTGGATGCTGGAAATCTGAAATAAAAGACAGAAAATTTTGCAAGAACTCAGCATATCAGGCAGCTTCACTGAAGTTTTACCTGATACATTACCTCTACTTCTCTGTCTGGAGATGCAGCCTGCCACCTTTTGATCTCCTGAGAAATTAAATGAGCCTTCAGTTTAAAGTTTCATCCGAAAGGTTCAGTATTTCCTTTACATTGCACTAAAATGCCAAGCTAAATTTTTGTTCCCTAGTCTCTGGAGTGGAGTTTGGAATCCAAGGGTGCTACCCACTAAACCAAAATTCATTGAGGAATATCTTTTATGCCTTTTATGACCAATCAAAGGGATATTAAAACTTACCCTTCATAATACAGGATAATGAAGGATAAGAATGGAACTAAGTATGCAATTGAAATAGAAAGATGACATATCACGACACAAGTGACTAATTAGACCACATCTGAAGATCTGCACTAACTTTGGTCTGCTGTCAGCATAGTTGATATTGTGATCACGGGAGAAGTCTGGGATAACAGCTCCTAGAGTAACTACTTTGAGCTGATTAAGAAACTGGGACTATTTACAACTATTTGCGAACTTATGGAGAAGGATGGCTGGAAAGCTGAGCTGGAGGATTCAATTTGAGGGGATAAGGAGATATGAGTTTAAACCACGATTAGGTTGGATGTTGGGCAATATGTTTTACTATTCCAGGGCTGCATTGCTAGCTTGTGCAATGGGTAGAGACTCGCTATGGACCTTCAGGAATCGATGACGACACCAGATAAAAGGCTAGCAGCTCTACATGTAATACGTGGTTGTAGAGTCATGTCCTCTTCATATTAATACCATCAGGGAGGAGGGATGGGAACCTGATGACCCACACCCAACATTTTAGCAACAGCTTCTTCCCCTCCGCTATCACTGGTCTGAATGGTCCATTTTGTTATTCCTCTTTTGCATGATTTACTTATTTATATTGTAATTTACAGTAATTTTCTATGCTTGTGCTGCACTGCTGCCACAAAACAACAAGTTTCATGACTTATGTCACTGACTGTAAACCTGATTCTGATTGTATTTTCAGTCACTGGATTGATGGACCAGCTCCAGTACTTCCATTCAGCCAGGAAGGTTAGTAACATAAGCCTTGTACCTGGTTTCAATATTGTCCATCTGAATTACTTTAAGGTGGAACAAAACTCTTTCTAAGGAGATTGAAGCTTTTCAGAATGATCTGCTAAAGGGTTAACAAGGACGAAAGTGACCTTAGTTCTTATATTACATTGTGCAGCTGCCACATTGATACCACATTTTATTTTGATATCAGACTGCAGGGGAATATATCATCCAATATCATCACACGTTGCACGGAACATGTAAGACTTGAACTCAAGTTCAGACAGATTTGCAATGAAATGTGATGGAACATAAGGCAGCCATTTTATCAAGGCCACAGTTGTTATTATTGCTGTTACCATGAAGGAGAAGTGGAGGCATATGGAACACCATTAAATATAGTAACACATCTTGGAAGCATTATTACTTGTGCCCCCAATGAATGTGGAGCTATAATTGTCTGCATGTGAGCTTGCGATACTGTGCAAGGACAGCATCTATCTGATCTTCACTCCGCATGTTCCCAATCTGTATACTAAGACCAAATATTATCAGAGAGCCACTCTTGATCTCAATGGTTAAATTACAAGAAAAGTCCTCAATGTAGTGCTACTTTGATATGTTTCTAACATGAAGAAAAAATTATAAATATTACTAGAGCATTGGTTGTTATACTATGGTATTCTGTGTCAGAAATCCAAATGGTCCCAAAGTCTCAGTCACAAAGCCGCAGCTGCTTAGTGTGACTAAGGTACAAATTGCTTCAATAAATTTTAGCTTTTTAATTAGAAATGGTCCACTACCTTGCATCGTGTTTTTACGGTATTTTTTTAATTCAACAATGCAGTACAGAGAAGGCCCTTCTGGCCCTTCAAGCTGCACTGCCCAGTAACTCCCGACTTAACCCTAACCTAATCATGGGACAATTTGCAGTGACCAATTCACCTCCCAGTCCATCTTCAGACCGACGGAAGAAACTGGAACTCCATGGGGGTGCTCCAGACTCCCTACAGATGACGTGGGAATAGAACTCTGAATTCCCATGCCCAGAGCTGTAAAAGCATTGCAATAGCCATTATGTAACCGAGTGTTCTCAATAATGGGGCTAAATAGACAGTGAAAAAAACCTGGATCCACTATGATTTTTGATGAGCACAAGCATTGTCTTTTTGTACAGCCTATATTGTTTGTTTCTGTTCGTCTGGGGCAATGGCAATAGCAGCCTTAGGAATCAGAGGTTCAACAAACACATGGCCATAATATGGCTTAGTTTCACACCCCAACTCACCCTCATCTCTAAAGGTACTAACCAAGGAACTGTGCTCAACAGAGCTATTTAGATTAGATTAGATTAGATTAGATTCAACCTTACTGTCATTGTGCCAAGTACAGATACAAAGCCAATGAAATGCAGTTAGCATCTGACCAGAAATGCAAATTATAGTGTTACTTACAAAATAACTGCGAATAAAAAGTAAGTGCTACAGCACACAAATATAAAAGTACAGAGACAGTACAATATGGGTGCAATACTGCTTTGCGCTGTAATGTGAGGTTCAGCAGGTCACAGCCTCAGGGAAGAAGCTCTTCCTGTGTCTACTGGTGCAGGAGCGGAGGTTCCTATAGTGCTTACCGGATAGGAGGAGAGTAAAAGGTGCATGGTTAGGGTGAGATGCATCCTTGATAATGCTTTTCGCCCTGCCCAGGCAGCATTTATGGTAGATGTTCTCAATGGTGGGCAATTAGGTGCCGATAATCCACTAGGCAGTTTTCACCACATGCTGGAGTGCTTTATGGTCCGATATGGGACAATTGCCATACCACACTGAGATGCAGTTGGTGAGTATGCTCTCAATGGTACAGCAGTAAAAGTCTGTCAGTATCCTGGGACAGAGGTGAGCTTTCTTGATGCTCCGCAGGAAATAAAGGTGCTGTTGCGCCTTTTCAATCAGGATGGAGGAGTTCAGGGACCAGGTGAGATCCTCAGAAATGTGGACACCAAGGAATTTGGAGCTTGATACACACGCCACTACAGCTCTGTTGATGTAGATGGGGACGTGAGTGTGGCTCCTGGCATGCCTGAAGTCCACAATGATCTCTTTGGTCTTCTGGGTGTTAAGGGTCAGGTTGTTGTCGGCACACCATGCGGCCAGGTGCTGGACCCTGTCCCTGTAGGCCATCTCATCTTCCCCTCTGATCAGGCCAACCACTGTGGTGTCATCTGCGAGCTTGATTATGGAGTTAGAACCATGCACAGGAACGCAGTCATAGGTGTAAAGGGAGTACAGAAGAGGGCTCAGCACACAGCCTTAAGGCACACTGGTGTCCAGGGTGAGAGTGGAGGAGGCGAGGTTGTCTAATTTAGCTGACTGGGGTCTGTTAGTCAGAAAGTCCAAGGTCCATTTGCAGAGTGATGAACCATAACCATAGAACCATAGAAACTACAGCACAGAAACAGGCCTTTTGGCCCTTCTTGGCTGTGCCAAACCATTTTCTGCCTAGTCCCACTGACCTGCACACCGACCATATCCCTCCATGCACCTCCCATCCATGTATCTGTCCAATTTATTCTTAAATGTTAAAAAAGAACCCGCATTTACCACCTCGTTTGGCAGCTCATTGGATACTCCCACCACTCTCTGTGTGAAGAAGCCCCCCCTAATGTTCCCTTTAAACTTTTCCCCCCTCACCCTTAACCCATGTCCTCTGGCTTTTTTCTCCCCTTGCCTCAGTGGAAAAAGCCTGCTTGCATTCACTCTATCTATACCCATCATAATTTTATATACCTCTATCAAATCTCCCCTCATTCTTCTACGCTCCAGGGAATAAAGTCCTAACCTATTCAACCTTTCTCTGTAACTGAGTTTCTCAAGTCCCGGCAACAACCTTGTAAACCTTCTCTGCACTCTTTCAACCTTATGTATATCCTTCCTGTAATTTGGTGACCAAAACTGAACACAATACTCCAGATTCAGCCTTACTAATGCCTTATACAACCTCATCATAACATTCCAGCTCTTATACTCAATACTTCGATTAGCTGATACCAAGCTGGCGAAGCTTGGTGATCAGCTTGGAAGGGATCACAGTATTGAATTTTGAACTAAAGTCAATGAACAGCATTCTGACATAAGAGTTGGGGCTGTCCAGGTGGGTCAGGGCAGAGTGAAGTGCCATGGAAATGGTGTGAACTGGTGTCCTCTGTTGACCTGTTGGTGCGATAGGCAAATTGATTTGAAGATCACTCCTAATATTTAGCTTTATGGCACAGAGGTTTGCAACTATAAAGTGACTGAGGGTGGAATTAAAGGCCAATCTCATTTTAATTGGAGAACTGATACCTTTCAGTTGTGTACATTTAGGCTGATGGCCTAGCAAAGTAACAAAAAAGTGCTGCATTCAAGATGACTCTAATGTTAGTGATATATTTAATAGCACTATTTCAAAGAATAGCGTTGTCTTCTTGGTATTGGGTTAATATTTAATCCCTGCTCAGTATTACTTAAAATAGTTGGGCACTGCTACCTGAAGGACCTTGTTGTGCCACATTCTCTTGTCCAACAACAAAACTGCACTGGAAATGCTGGAAGTGATGGATGGTCACTATGTAAATGCAGAGCAGCCCTTTTAAGCCAGTTACCATATTTAGCTGGAATTTTTATGAAAAGTGATCCATTCAGATGCAAAGTCGTCCAATTTTCCAAAAATATTCAAGAATTTTCAAGAAAAGAGTTTGAAAAATCAGCAAGTTTTTCCAATGGGAGTCAATGGTAGGAATACTGTGCAAAGGTAGCGGGAGCATTTCCACGCACCTCCAACAAAAAGCTTTAAAAACCCAATGTTCATAAAAGAAAGGTACTGCCCAGTGGACTGATCAGCGTGGGAATAGTCATCGTCGGACTAGCCTTGAGTCAGAGTCGTAAGGCTTCAGCTCAACATGGCTTCGGTAAGAATAGGCGGAACCAAGGTAAGTAGATAAGTTCATTCCTTATTTAACTCTAGAGAGAATAGTGGGTATGTCTGCAAAGGCAGTCTTCTGTTCTGGGTGTCAGATGTGGGATTTCCAAGAGATTCCCAGCATCCCCAATGGCCACATCTGTGCCAGGTGCATCGAGTTGCAGCTCCTTGGAGACCATGGGAAGGAATTGAAGTGGCATCTCGATGACCTTTTACGTGTTAGGGAAAGTGAAGCCATAATAGACAGGAGCTACAGGGAGGTAGTCACCCCAAGCCTACAGGAGACAGATAAATGGGTGACTGTCAGGGAAGGGAAGGGAGAACATCAGATAGTGGAGGGCACCCCTGTGGCTGTTCCCCTCAACAATGAGTGATCCATTTTGAGTACTACGGGGGGTGGTGAGGGGCTACCTGGGGAAAGCTACAGCGGCCGTGCCTCTGGCACTGACTCTGGCCCTGTTGCTCAGAAGAATAGGGAACTGAGAAGGATGGAGGCAGTAATGGAGGACTATAGTCAAGGGGACAGATAAGCCATTCCGTGGATGCAAAAAGGAAACGCTGACGGTACTTTGCTTCCTAGGTGCCAGGGCCCGAGATAGAAACATAGAAAATAGGTGCAGGAGTAGGCCATTCGGCCCTTCGAGCCTGCACCGCCATTTATTATGATCATGGCTGATCATCCAACTCAGAACCCCGCCCCAGCCTTCCCTCCATACCCCCTGACCCCCGTGGCCACAAGGGCCATATCTAACTCCCTCTTAAATATAGCCAATGAACTGGCCTCAACTGTTTCCTGTGGCAGAGAATTCCACAGATTCACCACTCTCTGTGTGAAGAAGTTTTTCCTAATCTCGGTCCTAAAAGGCTTCCCCTCTATCCTCAAACTGTGACCCCTCGTTCTGGACTTCCCCAACATCGGGAACAATCTTCCTGCATCTAGCCTGTCCAATCCCTTTAGGATCTTATACATTTCAATCAGATCCCCTCTCAATCTTCTAAATTCCAACGAGTACAAGCCCAGTTCATCCAGTCTTTCTTCATATGAAAGTCCTGCCATCCCAGGAATCAATCTGGTGAACCTTCTTTGTACTCCCTCTATGGCAAGGATGTCTTTCCTCAGATTAGGGGACCAAAACTGCACACAATACTCCAGGTGTGGTCTCACCAAGGCCTTGTACAACTGCAGTAGTACCTCCCTGCTCCTGTACTCGAATCCTCTCGCTATAAATGTTTCTGGACGAATCCACAATATCCTGAAAAGGGAGGGTGAGCAGCCAGAAGCTGTGGTACATATTGGTGCCAATCACATAGGAAGAAAATCCAACAAAAGGAAACTAAAAAAGCTACTAGAAGGGAAAAGATGAAATTTGAGGTTTTGAGGTACTTGGAGGCTAATGATAAAGTAAGTCAAAGTCAGCATTGGTTTCTGTAAAGGGATATCTTGCCTGACAAATCTATTCAGAGTATTTTAAGGAGGTAACAATCAGGGTGGACAAAGGAGAGACAGTGGATGCAATTTACTTTGATTTACAGAAAGCATTTAATAAGGTACTTAAGTAAGGCTAATTAACAAGATATAATCCTATGGTGTTTCAGCAAAGATACTGGCATGGATAACACATGGCTGACAGGCGAGAAGCAGAGAGTGGAAATAAAAGTTTTCTGGTTGGCTGACAGTGACTAGTGGTGTTCCACGGGGGGGGTGGGGCGGGTGGTTAGTATTAGGACTGCTACTTATCACGTTGTTTGTCAGTGATTTAGATGATGGAATTGATGGCTTTCTGGCAAAGTTTGCAGATGATACAAAGATAGGTGGAGGGGTTGGTATTGCTGAGAAAGCAATGTGATTGCAGCAGGTCTTAGACAAATTGGAAGAATGGGCAAAAAAGTGGCAGATGGAATACAGTGTTGGGAAATGTATGATAATGCATTTTGGTGAAAGGAACAATAGTGCCAACTATTATCTAAGTGGGGAAAAGGTTCGAACATTAGAGGTGCAGAGGGATTTGGGAGTCCTTGTGCAAGACTCCCCGAAGGCTGATTTAGAGTTTGAGTCTGTGGTAAAGAAGGCAAATGCAATGTTGGCAATTCCTTCAAGGGGAATAGAATATAAAAGCAAGAAGATAATGCTGAAGCGTGCTAAGACACTAGGCAGGCCACACCTGGATTATTGTCAACTGTCTTGAGCCCCATATCTCAAAAAGGATGTGTTATTGGAGAGAGTCCAGAAGAGGATCATGAGGATGATTCTGGGAATGGAGAGCTCAACATATGAGGAGCTTTTGACAGCTTTGGACCTGTACTCACTGGAATTTAGAAGAATGTGGGGGGGGGGGTGGATCTCATTAAAGCCTACTGAATGTCAAAAGGAACAGATAGAGTGGATGTGGAGAGGATGTTTCCTATGGTGGGGGTATCCAGAACTAGAGGGCACAGCCTCAAAATTGAACAGAGGTAAGGAGGAATTCTTTTAGTCATAGAGTAGTAAATCTGTGGAACTCTCTGTCACAGACTGCAATGGAGTTCAAGTCCAAGCGTATATTTTAAGGCGTAAGTTAATTGTTTCCCGTCTGATCAGGGCATCAAAGAATATGGCAAGAAGACAGGTGTATGGGGTTGAGAATGATCAGAGTTCAGCCATAATGGAATGGTGGAGCAGACTAGATAGACTGAATGGCCTAATTCTGCTCCTATGTCTTACGGTCTTAATATTAAAATTATCCATCATGATCAAATACTTTCTGTTACTAGCTGGGAAAATGGGGAGAACATAACGTGGTGTAATGGTAAAATGTGACTATAAGATTTTAACTTAATTTTGAGCAACAAAGGTGGAAATTTAAATTTATGAATTTACTGGAGGATACAGGCATAGGTCCTAAATATTATGGATAAGTGCTGCTATTATAGAAAATAGGTAACATAGAAAATAGGTGCAGGAGTAGGCCATTCATACTCATCGGCCATCTCATACTTTAGATGGTTACAGGGATGTCCTTCCGCTCCCTGACCCATAACGCGTTCACTTGGTGAACAAGATCTTTATCGCACTTCCTTAGTCAGTCGAATTTCCCCAACCAAACCTCAATACCTGTGTTCAAATTACCAGGAAGATTAATAGGCCAGTTCCTATGTGTTACCAGGATCATCAGGAAGATTAATAAGCCAGGTCCTATGTATTACCCATAAAATAATTTTTATAAAGCTACATTGTGTCCTTTCATAATATCAAAATTTCCAAAGATGCTTTACAACCTATAAATCACTTATTCTCTACTGTAGTCACATTTGTAAATATTTGAAATTGTATGCATTTCAATGGAGACCTGCAGCTGAAAGCTGAAGAAAATATAAGATTCAATAAAGCTATTTTTTTCCCAAGTGGATATGAATGGACAAGAATTCATATGGTGTCTCATTAAAATCTTTTGGAACCATCTGCTTGTATTACAATGGTGCCAAATTACTTTGAATTTCCCTGTCAGATGTACAAGATAGTTTGCTAATACTCTGGCAAACACCATCTATCTGTTGTTAACCAAATTCAACATCAGAAGATAGAGGAATGAACTTCAAACTTGGAGGCATTTCTTGGTAAGGACAAGAAATGGAATTTTTAGAGACTGGAATACAGTTGGAAGGCCAGTGAAATTCCTCCAATGCCATGACTTGAAGGGTAAGGAGTTCACTGGGGCAATATCTCTACCTCTACAAGTGAAATATATAGAAATGCCAAACTACAGCACTTGGTTCTAAGCAGATGAAATTGTGCAGGTTTCGGAAATCCTGAGTAACACACACACAAAATGCTAGAAGAACTCAGCAAGTCAAACACCGCCTATGGAAAGGAATAGAGTCAATGTTTTGGGCCAAGACCCTTCATCAGGACTGGAAAGCAAGGGGAAAGAAGCCAGAATAAAGAGGTGGGCAGAGGGGAAGCTAGAAGGTGAGAGAGGAAGCCAGGTGAGGGGAAATGTAGGTGGATGAGGAAAGGGGGATAAAGTAAGAAGCTGGGAGGTGATAGGTGGAAAATGTAAAGGGGCTGAAGAAGAAAGAATCTGATAGGAGAGGAGATTGGACCATGGGAGAAAGGGGAGAAAGTGGAGAAGGAGGGGTACCTGATTATTTTATTATGTGGTTTGTGGAAAATAGGTCTCATGCCATTCACAGAATAATAAGGCTTAGTGTAATACTATGAAATGAACAGAAGACTAGAAATTCTCTCTTATTTGAAATCTAATTTGTAGATAGATACAGGACTGCATCAATGCACATCAAAGTTAGGTTTAACAGAAGTCTTTTTATGGCAGCCACACTGGCCCAATCTTTAGCATCCACAAAGAAATAAGGTCTTTGGAGTTTAACTGATCTCCAACAATCCACATGTCAGAGATGAACTAGAGTTAAAAGAGTTCTCCTGTGTTAAGTTCAGCACAGAACAAGTCAGTAATATTGGGGACTTACAAGACCATAAATCAAACCCCCAACAATAAATTCCAGGATTTCAAGCTCCAAGTTCCTTATGGCAATATAACAAAGAAGTCTGTCGGCACTCTACAGACAGTTTGTATGGGTCTTCTATTGCTTGGAATAACTCACAATCCCACTGGAAGCTATAAAAGACATATGAGAATGGATTACCTGGTCTGTGCAGAGTATCATCGACTCAGAAACAGAAAACCCCTCAGCGCAATACAGGCCCTTCAGCCCACAATGCTGTGCAGAAAATGTACTTGATTTAGAGATTGCCTAGAGTTACCCATTGCTCTCTAATTTTCTAAGCTCCATATACCTATCCAGGAGTCTCTTAAAAGACCCTATCGTATCTGCCTCACCACAGTTGCCAGCAGCCCATTCCACGCACACACCTCTGTGTAAATAAAAAAACAACTTACCCCTGACATCTCCTCTGTACCTACTTCCAAGCACCTTAAAACTGTGCCCTCTTGTGTTATCTATTGCAGACCTGGGAAAAAGCCTCTGACTATCCACACAATCAATGCCTCTCATCTTATATATCTCTATCAGGTTACCTCTCATCCTCCACTGCTCCAAGGAAAAAAGGCCAAGTTCACTCAATCTATTCTCATAAGGCATGCTCCCCAATCCAGGCAACATCCTTGTAAATCTCCTCTGCACCCTTTCTGTAGTTTCCACATCCACATCCTTCTATAGTTTCCACATCCTTCCTATAGTGAGGTGACCAGAACTGAGCACAGTACTCCAAGTGGGGTCTGACCAGGGTCCTATATAGCTGCAACATTACCTACAGTTGATGAATGCCAATGCACCATATGCCTTCTTAGCCACAGAGCCAACCTGCGTGGCAGCTTCAAGTGTCCTAAGGACTTGGGCCCCAAGATCCCTCTGATCCTCCACACTGCCAAGAGTCTTACCATTAATACTATATTCTGCCATCATATTTGGTCTACCAAAATGAACCAACTCTCACTTATCTGGGTTGAATTCCAACTGCTATTTCTCAGCCCAGTTTTGCATCCTATTGATGTCCCGCTGTAACCTCTGACAGCACTCCACATTTTCCACAACACCCCCAACCTTTGTTTCATCAGCAAATTTACTAACCCATCTCTCCACTTCCTCCTCCAGGTCATTTATAAAAATCATGAAGAAAAGAGGTCCCAGAGCGGATCCCTGAGGCACACCACTGGTCACTGACCTCCATGCAGAATATGACCCATCTACAACCACTTTACCTTTTGTGAGCAAGCCAATTCTAGATCCACAAAGCAAGATCCTCTTGGATCCTATGCCTCCTTATTTTTTAAATAAGCCTTGCAAGGGGTACCATATCAAATGCCTTGCTGAAATCCATAGACACTACACCTACTGCTCTACCTTCATCAACGTGTTTAGTCACATCCTCAAAAAAATTCAGTCAGGCTCGTAAGGCAAGACCTGCCTTTGACAAAGCCATGCTGACTATTCCTAATCATATTATCCCTCTCCAAATGTTCATAAATCCTGCCTCTCGGGATCTTTTCCATCAACTTACCAACCACTGAAGTAAGACTCACTGGGCTATCCCTACTCCCTTTCTTGAATAAGGGAACAACATCTGCAACCCTCCAGTCCTCCAGAACCTCTCCTGTCACCATTGATGATGCAAAGATCATTGCCAGAGGCTCAGCAATCTCCTCCCTCACCTCCTACAGTAGCTTTGGGTACATTTCATCCAATCCTGGAGACTTATCCAATTTGATGCTTTCCAAAAGTTCCAGCACATCCTCTTTCTTGATGTCCATATGCTCAAGCTTTTCAATCCACTGCAAGTCATCCCTACAATCGCCAAGATCCTTTTCTCTAGAGAATATTGAAGCAAAGTATTAAGTATCTCTGCTATCTCCTCCGGTTCCATACACACTTTTCCACTGTCACACTTGATTGGTCCTATTCTCTCACGTCGTATCCTCTTGCTCTTCACATACTTGTAGAATGCCTTGGGGTTTTCCTTAATCCTGCTCACCAAGGCCTTCTCATGGTCCCTTCTGGCTCTCCTAATTTCATTCATAAGTTCCTTCCTGCTAGCGTTATAATCTTCTAGATCTCTATCATTAGCTAGTTTTTTTGAACCTTTCGTAAGCCTTTCTTTTCTTCTTGACTAGATTCTCAACAGCCTTTGTACACCACGGTTCCTGTACCCTACCATCCTTTCCCTGTCTCATTGGAACGTACCTATGCAGAACCCCACGCAAATATCCCCCTGAACATTTGCCACATTTCTGCCGTACATTTCCCTGAGAATATCATTCCCAATTTTTGCTTCCAATTTCCTGCCTGACAGCTTCATATTTCCCCATACTCCAGTTAAACATTTTCCTAACTTGTCTGTTCCTATCCCTCTCCAATGCTATGGTAAAGGAGATAAAATTGTGATCACTATCTCCAAAATTCTCTCCCACTGAGAGACCTGACACCTGACCAGGTTCATTTCCCAATACCAGACCAAGTACAGCCTCTCCTCTTGTAGGCTTATCTTCATATTGTGTCAAGAAACCTTCCTGAACACACCTAACAAACTCCACCCAATCTAAACTCCTTGCTCTAGGGAGACGCCAATCAATATTTTAAATGAGGCACGGAAGATTTAAAAGGTCAGAAATCCTGATTCGGGTTTAATTCAGAGAAGGAAGTCTGAGAATCGGAGCAGGAGTGCGGCGGAAGCCATTTTGAATTTTTCAGGGTTTTTTCCAATCGGAGTTCAGAGAGGCGGGACTGCACAGGCGTGTGACGTCAGGCAGTGAAGCATGGAAGATCTAAAAGGGACACAGCCTTACACAGTGGGCAGCATTGTTTGCGAGCTGCGGAGTGAGCTGGGAGCGGAGTGAGGGCTTAAGGGCTTTGGCTCAACGGGCTTAGGCGGAAACGGGTGAGGCAAAGAAGGTTTGGTTTTCATTTTTTCCTGTTATTTGAAGAGAGGAGGAAGTGTGAGTGTGAGGACAGCTTGTTGTTCTCGGTGTCGGATATGGGAGGTCCTGGAGTCTCCCAGCCTCCCGGACGTCTACCTCTGCGCCAGGTGCGCCGAGATGCAGCTCCTAAGAGACCGGGTTAGGGAACTGGAGCTGCAGCTTAATGACCTTCGTCTGGTCAGGGAAAGTGAGGAGTTGGTAGAGAAGAGTTACAGGCAGGTGGTCACACCAGGGCCACGGGAGGCAGACAAGTAGGTCACGGCTAGGAGGGGGAAGACGAAGAGTCAGGTAATAGAGAGTACCCCAGTGGCTGTGCCCCTTGACAATAAGTACTCCTGTTTGAGTACTGTTGTGGGGGTGGGGACAGCATACTTGGGGGAAGCAACAGTGACTGTGCCTCCGGCACAGAGTCCGGCCCTGTATCTCAGACTGGTAGGGAAAGGAAGAGGAGGGCAGTAGTAATAGGGGACTCGATAGTTAGGGGGTCAGATAGGCGGTTCTGTGGACGCAGTCAGGAGACCCGGATGGTAGTTTGCCTCCCTGGTGCCAGGGTCTGGGATATTTCTGATCACGTCAAAGATATCCTGAAGTGGGAGGGAGAGGAGCCAGAGGTTGTGGTACATACAGGTACCAATGACATAGGTAGGAAAAGGGAAGAGGTCCTGAAAGGAGAATATACGGAGTTAGGAAGTGAGTTGAGAGAAAGGACCGCAGAGGTAGTAATCTCAAGATTACTGCCTGTGCCACGCGACAGTGAGAGTAGGAATGCAATGAGGTGGAGGATAAATGCATGGCTGAGGGATTGGAGCAGGGGGCAGGGATTCAAGTTTCTGGATCATTGGGACCTCTTTTGGCGCGGGTGTGACCTGTACAAAAAGGACAACAAAGCTGTTTGCTCCATTAAGGATAAACAGAGAGTAAAAGGTGGAGAGTTTCTAAAATGCATCTATTTTAATGCTAGGAGCATTGTAAGAAAGGTGGATGAGCTTAGAGCATGGATTGATACCTGGAAATATGATGTTGTAGCTATTAGTGAAAGGTGGTTGCAGGAGAGGTGTGATTGGCAACTAAGTATTCCAGGATTTCGTTGCTTCAGGTGTGATAGAATCGGAGGGGCAAGAGGGGGAGGTGTTGCATTGCTTGTCAGAGAAAATATAACAGCGGTACTCTGGCAGGATAGATTAGTGGACTCATCTAGGGAGGCTATTTGGGTGGAAATGAGGAATGGGAAAGGCGTAGTGACGCTCATAGGGGTGTATTATACACCACCTAATGGGGACCGAGAATTGGAGGAGCAAATTTGTAAGGAGATAGCAGGTATTTGTAGTAAGCACAAGGTTGTGATTGTGGGAAATTTTAATTTTCCACACATAGACTGGGAAGCCCATTCTGTAAAAGGGCTGGATGGTTTGGAGTTTGTCAAATGTGTGCAAGATAGTTTTTTTGCAGCAATACGTAGAGGTACCAACTACAGAAGGGGCAGTGTTGGATCTCCTGTTAGGGAATGAGATAGGGCAGGTGACGGAGGTATGTGTTGGGGAGCACTTCGGGTCCAGTGATCACAATACCATTAGCTTCAATATAATTATGGTGAAGGATAGGACTGGACCCAGGGTTGAGATTTTTGGTTGGAGAAAGGCTAACTTTGAGGAGATGCGAAAGGATTTAGAAGGAGTGGATTGGGACAACTTGTTTTATGGGAAGGATGTAATATAGAAATAGAGGTCATTTAAAGGTGAAATTTTGAGGGTACAGGGTCCTTATGTTCCTGTTAGGTTGAAAGGAAAGCTTAAAAGTTTGAGAGAGCCATGGTTTTCAAGGGATATTAGAAACTTGGTTCAGAAAAAGAGAGAGATCCACAATAAATATAGGTAGCTTGGGGTTAATGAGGTGCTCGAGAAATATAAAGAATGTAAAAAGAATCTTAAGAAAGAAATTAGAAAAGCTAAAAGAAGATACGAGGCTGCTTTGGCAAGTAAGGTGAAAATAAATCCAAAGGAATTCTATAGTTATGTTAATAGGAAAAGGATAGTGAGGGATAAAATTGGTCCCTTAGAGAATCAGAGTGGACAGCTATGGGCGGAGCTAAAAGAGATGGGGGAGATTTTGAACAATTTCTTTTCTTCGGTATTCACAAAGGAGAAGGATATTGAATTGTGTAAGGTAAAGGGAACAAGAAGGGTAGTTATGGAAAGTATGACGATTAAAGAAGAGGAAGTACTGGTGCTTTTAAGGAATATAAAAGTGGATAAGTCTCCGGGTCCGGACAAGATATTCCCTAGGATCTTGAGGGAAATTAGTGTGGAAATAGCAGGGGCTCTGACAGAAATATTTCAAATGTCATTAGAAACGGGGATGGTGCCGGAGGATTGACGTATTGCTCATGTTGTTCCATTGTTTAAAAAGGGTTCTAAGAGTAAACCTAGCAATTATCGGCCTGTGAGTTTGACGTCAGTGGTGGGTAAATTGATGGAAGGTATTCTTAGAGATGGTATATATAATTATCTGGATAGACAGGGTCTGATTAGGAACAGTCAACATGGATTTGCGTGTGGAAGGTCACGTTTGACATATCTTACTGAATTTTTTGATGAGGTTACTAGGAAAGTTGACAAGGGTAAAGCAGTGGATGTTGTCTATATGGACTTCAGTAAGGCCTTTGACAAGGCTCTACACGGAAAGTTAGTTAGGAAGGTTCAATCGTTAGGCCTTTATATCGAAGTAGTAAAATGGATTCGGTGGTGGCTAGATGGGAGACGCCAGAGAGTAGTGGTGGATTACTGTGACAGATTGGAGGACGTTGTCTAGCGGTGTGCCTCAGGGATCTGTACTGGGTCCAATGTTGTTTGTCATATATATTTAATGATCTGGATGATGGGGTGGTAAATTGGATTAGTAAGCATGCAGATGATACTAAGATAGGTGGCGTTGTGGATAATGAAGTAGGTTTTCGAAGCTTGCAGAGAGATTTAGGACAGTTAGAAGAATGGGCTGAAAGATGGCAGATGGAGTTTAATGCTGAAAAATATGAGGTGCTACATTTCGGTAGGACTAATCAAAATAGGACATACGTGGTAAATGGTAGGGCATTGAAGAATGCAGTAGAACACAGGGATCTAGGAATAATGGTGCATAGTTCCCTGAAGGTGGAATCTCATGTGGTTAGGGTGGTGAAGAAATCTTTTGGTATGCTGGCCTTTATAAATCAGAGCATTGAGTATAGGAGTTGGGATGTAATGTTGAAATTGTATAAGGCATTGGTGAGGCCAAATTTGGAGTATTGTGTACAGTTCTGATCACCGAATTATAGGAATGATGTCAATAAAATTGAGAGAGTACAGAGGAGATTTACTAAAATGTTGTCTGGGTTTCATCTCCTAAGTTACTGAGAAAGGATGAACAAGTTAGGTCTTTATTCTTTGGAGCGTAGAAGGTTGATGGGGGACTCTGCATAAATTGTTCATCATCTGTCCCAATTTCCATCATGTTGGTCAGGATGAATTCTTGTTTGAATCAGAATCAGATTTATTATCATTAACTTAAGGTGACATGAAGTTCATTTAGCAGCAGTAGAGCAGTGCAAAGACATTAAATTACTGTAATGCTCTATGTTTATGCTCTTAAAACGAAGACATTGGATGAAGAGGATTCGATGCAAGTTGAGTCACAGCAGGTAGTGTTGGGCACAAGCTTGCACTCAGTAGCCACTTTATGAGTTACCTCCTTTTAGCCACTGAGTGCATGCTCATAATCTGCTGCTGTCCCCTATCCAGTTTAAGGTTAGGCGTAATACACATTCAGTGATGCTCTTCTGCACACTACAGTTGTAATGCGTGATTATTTGAGTTATTGTTGCCTTCCTGTCAACTTGAATCAGTCTGTCCATTCTCCCCTGGCTTCTCTCATTAACAAGGCATTTTTGCCACTCAATGGGTGTTTTCTTTTTGTTTTCCACACCATTCTCTGTAAACTCTGGATACTGTTGAACATGAAAATCCTAGGAGATTAGCAATTTCTGAGATACTCGATCAGCCCCATCTGGCACCAAAAATCATTCCATGGTTAAAGTTAATTAGATCACATATCTTCCCCATTTGATGTTTGGTCTGAACAACAACTGAACCTCCTGACCATGTCTGCATGCTTTTATGCATTGAATTGCTGCCACATGATTGGCTGATTAGATATTTGCATTAAGGAGCAGGTGTACAGATGTACCTAATAAAGTGGCCACTGTTCTTGCATGTGATATCAGTGGTGGAGTCTGGAGAAAACAAAGGAACTGATGAGTGTCAGCAGCAGATAAGTTGAGACACAGCTAGAGTCAGATGATATTCAAGAGCTGGAAGTGACTGAGCATGCTACCGGACTGGACGTGTGGTTACCCTCATACACATCTAGTTTAGATGTAGCACAGATTAGACATTGTTCTTTCTGCATAGCCACAAAATTTATTTATACAGGGCAGAATGAGCCCCTCCAGTCCTTCAAACCGCACCACTCATCAATCCCTGACAAACTTGATTTAACCCTAACATAATCACCGGATAATTTACAATTACGAATTAACCTACTAACTGTGGGAGGAAATCAGAGCACTAAGAGAAAGCCCACTCAGCCCATGGGTTATAGACTCCTTACAGAAGACACCAGATTGAACTCCAACTTCCAATACACCGTGGTGTCATGCTAACCACTACATTATCACTTTGTATGTAGCTAACGATTTCTTTGTTCATACTCGCAAATGCTTAACAAATGTTGGTATCTGCTTACAGATCAGTTTTTCACTGTAATATCTGTGACAAACATTTCTAATCATGTACTGTACATGGAGCTCGTTCTACACTGTTCAAAAAAACATGCCTGACTCCCACTGCACTATTTATCTTTAAGGCCTCTCTTACAGCATCTGCCAATTTACAAGCCGTTCTATACATGAACCAGTCAATTTATTTAATGCATCTGGTGGAGAGAGGATTTTCTGTCATCCCATCAATCTGAGCTGACTTGAAACTCAGGTCCCAAAAGTGGAGGGAATAATTCTGGAACAGATTAATGTTGTGTGTATAGTTGTGCTATCTAATGTTGAAGTGGCTTTCAAATAGTGACATTACTCCAGTTTGGAGGAAATCCACCTTCTGTCATTTTTACTAAACATCATATTCTAATCCACTTCTGAAATTCAGGTCTATTGACCTCGGTGGGGCCTAAATTGGAAGCAGAGTGCTTCTATGTAGTGTATACCTGCTTAGGGCACAGACCCGAAGGGGAGGGTTTACAGAGAGAATCATATGGTATATACTGTACAAAAACAGGGCAACTAGTTTATGTTCTGCTACAGCTTTATATTTTTGTCTCATAAAAACACTGACATTAACAATACAATTACAACAGAAAGGACAATAATTCCCCAATATACAGAACCAGAGATGAATGTACAATGTCATATCTTATTGGGATAATCTAAAGGATCTGACTACACACACAACTAAGGGAGCTACAGACAGAAACATTTGAGATTTGGGGCACAATGGAAGTGTGGCACTTACCATGACACTATTACAGCTTGAGGCATTCCAGAGTTCAGAGTTCAAATCTGGCACCACCTGTAAGGAGTTTCTGTGTTCTCCCCATGAACCGTGTATCAAAGACACATCGGTTAGCAGACTAATGGTCATTGTACATTGTCCTGGGAGTAGGCTAGGGTTAAATTGGGGATTGTTGGGTGGCGCAGCTTTTTGCACTAGAAGGGCACTGTATCTCTAAATAAAGATATTGTTTCTTATTATTTTCATAGGTGTATGTGGATTAGTTATATTAGCAGAGTACAACCTATACAAAGATAACTAGCTCTGATGAACAAGAATATCACTTAAAAGGATATTAAGGAATAAAAGAAGACAAAAGGAAATCTCTCCAGGTTCTCCCAGCGGTGTAGCTGGTAAAGTCACACCTGTGCAATCGTAAACTAGACAGTCTCCAAGACTCAAGACTCATTTTTTGATTGATGTACCAAGATTTACCTCAGTTTCTTCTTTGTCAAAGCGAAGGGAAAACCAACTAGGAATTTCACTCCTAACTGCAAAGTTGATTGGCCCACCTGGAACATATATTAGTTGTATTTGGATTAGGTTCAGTTGATATATTGATAGATTGGAAATTCTCATGATCTGTGGAGTGAGAAGCAGAATTAATGTGTCACGTTGATGGTCTTTCAATGGAACTCATGGCAGATGGACAATGATGAAAGTTCATCAACATGAACTTCTGTTTCATTCTCCACTTGTGCTGCCTGAATTGCTAAACATTTTCTGCTCTAATTCTACAGGAAACTACAGAGTTGTGGACACAGCTCAACACAGCACAGGAACCATCCATTTCTCTATGGACAATGTCTACACTTCTCACTGCCTCAGTAAAGCAACCAGTATAATCAAGGACACCACTCACCCCAGACATCCTGTCTTCTTCCCTCCCCCATCAGGCAGAAGGTGCAAAATCCTGAAAGCATGTGCCACCAGGCTCAAGGACATCTTTGATCTCACTGTTAACAGAACATCCATCCATCATCAATGAAAACAAACCCCGTGCCACAGAAGTTCAACCAATATCCAGTGTAATATTTGATGTCACACTGATTTCCCCATGGCCCACAGACAAGTCTGATATCTATTAAGACCTAAATCTGTTCAATTCATCAGACTGAGGCAAGAGAACCACTGTTTTTATTTCAAGGGGAAATGGAAATTAAATAATAATTACGTTATTCCCCTTTCCATAGTTGGTACATTTTCTGAATTGTTAGCTGTTCTGAAACAGGGAATCATTTGCTTAATTATAGACCACAAACACCTCCAATTATTCTTTCACCCAGAATTACAGTAGTTAACATAACTATGGTACAATATGTTCAATGCTAAACCACAGTACAAGCCCATAACAGTATGTTTCTAAACTGCCTGAAATCAATTAATTTCCCTAACAATAAACCAATTAACACACTAGCTGGTTCTTAATAGGCTTCAAAACAAATTCTTCATTTAATATTTGAGAAAGGTAGATGAGTTTTTGTTTTCTACAGAGATGACAAAAACTCTGCTTGTCCAAGGCACAAAGAAAACACGATTCTTGCTTTTCCCCAACAGCTACCCCTTCTTTCCCCCTCCCCACGCCAATTCTGAACAATTTATGGCCTGAGCCTTGGGCTCCTGTCCAAATTAAGTCACTTGCCCATTGCTGCATTTCGCTCCATCTCACTGAAATACAGACACAAGAAGAGTACTGAATTCTCTGTAATAAGACCCAGATGAGCTCTAAAACTCAAAGAGAAAACATAGAAATCTTTTGCTGGGAGGGGAAAGAAAATTAAAGTTTGGCAGGTAGTGTTAGAAAGAATTGGAATTGGAGTTGGTTTATTATTATCACATGTACTGAAACACAGTAAAAAGCTTGTCTTGTATACTGTTCATAAAGAGCAAATCATTACACAGTGCACTGAAGTAATGCAAGGCAAAACAATAACAAGACAAAATAAAGTGTAACAGCTACCAAGAAAGTGCAGTGCAGGTAAACAGTAAGGAGAAAGATCAAGGTCATATCCAGATCTCTGCGATTCCACTGGAGTAGTTGAAAGCCCAATATCTGTGTGTACAAGTCTGAATTCCACTCCACTGGAGGCCAAAGAAGACAGAATGTCTTGGGCTTAGAGTACTGTATATGTGCGTGGCTGGGAAGGAGGGACGGGCTTTGTTTTGTTGTTCGTTGTGTTCTGTGTTGTTCTGTCGAACACTGTGGGCATGCTATGTTGGCAACGAACGTGTGGTGAAGCTTGCGGGCTGCCCACAGCACATCCTTGGTTATTGATGCAAATGACACATTTCACTGCATGTTTCAATGTACACATGGTAAATAAACTTGCATTGTAAATCAAGGTAGATTGTGAGGTCAAGAGTCCATCTTATCGTTACAGGGGAACCACTTAATAAGACAGTCAAGGTTTTGAGCTTCCAATCAGAGAGAACCTTTACGTGGCTGCTTGGAACCAGAACTTCAATGTTAATATCTTTTTTTCAATTTGTGTCTATCTTTTTTCCAATTTATGCTTCAGTTGCTCCCTGTCATACCCATACTGAAATGATAGAGGCTGTAGAAAGAGACGTGATAATTCCAGACCAGAAGGGAAATGATTAGATAATGAGCTCTTCATTTCTGCCTGGATTGACAGGAATTAATTTTACACATGTAATTTGTGTTGTGCGGCTATCTTCCACTCATTGCATTTTGCTCAGAAAATTATTCAGCTGTGCTTGGGAGTTTTTGCTGTGATTTTCATCTTTGCTGCATTTTGATGGAAGTCTCTTCTGGTTGATAAATAAATTGACTGCTCTTTGTCAGAACTGTGTGGACAGATCAGTGGGATAGGTGGATGGCAGGTAAGCTTGTAAGATATTTGGGGGCAGCGAGTTGTTCATAATTGGGAAAGTCCTAGCAAACGTCAATGAGGAAAGGTGGGCTCCAAGATTCATATTCCACAGTGCCTATCCAAGCCCCAGAGTTGGTTAGTGTATAAAATGGAAGGGAATCTCAGGCTGCCTGCAACTTACAAGAACCCTTTAATTTTCGCTGGTCCACAATGAAATTTATAAGAAATTAGAAGGTCATTATTTGTTTATTTAGAAAAGGCCCGTTAGGCCCTTGAAGCTGTGCCACTTAGTATCCGCCAACATTCTCTGATCTAACCCTACCCGAATCACAGGACAATTTACAACGATCAACTAATTTACTAAAATGGCATGTTTTTGGACAGTGGGAGAAACCTGGAAAAAACCCACACGTTCCATGGAGAGGACATACAGGTTCTTTGTCGAGGACACCGGGACTGACCTCTGAACTCCAATGCCCCGAACTGTAATAACATAGTGCTAGGCACTATGCTACTGTGGCATCCATATTACTGTTCATTAGAGTTTACAAATTAGCCACCATTGTTTCCCACAATACTAAAGAACTACATTTCAAAAGATGCTTCATGGTGCAGGTGCTTTCCAACAACCTGTGTTATTGATGGACATTCTGTAAAACATGTTCTATGAAGGCGAATGATATAATAATGCCTACAGATTGTGATGGGCTCTTCTGTTGGTTAAATCACAATCCCAACTTGCCATAGAGTCACGGTGTCATGCTGTCATACAATATGGATACAGACCCTTTGGTCTAACTGATCCATGCTGACCAAGATCTGCAACTAAGCCAGTTCCATTTACCAGCATTTGGCCCATATCCCTCCGAACTTTTGTTCTCGATATACCTGTCTAAGTACTTATAAATGTTGTTAATGCACCTACTTCAAACACTTCCTCTGGCAACTCATTCTATATACTGATTACTCTCTAGGTCAGGGGTTCCCAAACTTTTTTATGCCTGGGGTATATTGAATGCCAGGTGAACAATGTAGTCTTTGGAGTACTGCAAGTCTGTGTCTTTGCTGTTGCCTTGCTCATGCTTGAGTGCTCGATGGTGGGTGCCAATGCTTTTTTTGCCGGTGAGGGAGGGAGGATTGTTGCTTGCTGCCCTTAGGTGTGGGAGGGAGGGGAGCTGGGGGGCACTTTGTGGTTCTAACATTTAACTGTCGTTCATTCTTTGGAGCACTCTTATGTTTTCGTGGATGGCTGCAAAGAAAAAGCATTTCAGGATGTATATTGTATACATTTCTCTGACATTAAATGTACCTTTGAAACTTTTGAAACCACGAACCCCTACCATTTACAGAGGAGTCCATGGCCCCCAGATAGGAAACCCCTGGTCTAGTGAAAAGTCACCTGTCAGATTCCTATTAAATCTTTCCTCACTCACCGTAAAACTATGCCTTTGCATTCATGATTTCTGAACTCTGGAAAAAGTCTGTTCACTCACATTATCTATGCTTCTCATAATTGTATATACCTCTATAAGGTTACCCCTCATTTTTCTAAGCTTCATCAAGAGACGTCCCAACCTGCTCAAGTGAGAGGAAGTAAATTAAGGTGATGGAAGAAAGTTTAAGGTAAGAATGAGTAAGTTTAAGGTTAGAGAGGTTAAATTCAAAAGGGGTGTATGGTGCACAGACAGTGGAAGGTGCTGAGAACGAGCAGCCTCGGGTGATGGTGGAGGTAAATTTCACAGAGGCATTCAAGAGGCTCTTAGACAGGCGCATGATTGTGCAGGAAATGGAGGGATTGTATAGACCAAAGGGATTGGTTTAGTTAGCCATTAGATTACTAATACTACTCATGGTAACAATCTGTTTCTGTGCTCTTCTATGTTCTGTATACAAACTTCATCCATAACTCATCCCTAAAGTCCGGCAACATCAATGAAACAATACTGTCCTGCCAAATATTTGGACAGCCTCCTCCATCAATTCAAATCTAATTGCTCTGCCTGTTGCCAAAGTACCAGATCAGCTGGCACCAGTCCCTAGCTACCTCTCTGAACATTTCACAATCTGGAGGGTGTATACAATATAAATGAACTGGAAAACTGGAGGAAAGGCAGGTAATTTGATAAGGGCAATGATGGCCATCCTGGTATTGTTTGGACATCTGATAAAATCCACAAAGTAGGAGAGACAACCACTGGACTGAAGGGTGGTTCTATGACAGGAAGGATGAAAAAGAAGCAAAAAAGAGAACTTTACTGTTCGTAATTTGATTACTGAAGCCGACATTTGTATGTGACACTACATCCATAATAAGTATCAAAAGGAGGAATTTCATCTCTGGATCATTGCTTGCTGAGGCCACACAACTCACATCAGCGTTGACAAATTATGAACTTTCGTCACCAATTCCAAGTACTCCTTTCACTTGTTCAATTCTTTTAGCAGGATTTCCTGAGGTTTTTATTTTCCAAAGTTGATATTTCCCCCACAATGTGGGAGACACTCCAGGAATAACACATTCATTGCAGAGTTAAGTGCTTTTAGAAGTATCTTGTAAAATTTCAACTCAAAAGAGGAGATGGGAAAAGTTGCAAAGCCAAAAAGGGATCATATTATTTTGCTAAGTACAGTTAAATCCTGGTAAACATGTAACTTATTTGCCAAAGAATGTTACAGTTGGATGAGAAGTTCTATAAATCCAGGGTTAAGAAACTAACCGATTTTCTTGATCTTTGTACCACAACTCATTGAACATGTCCTCAGTTATTCTATGTGGGGAAAGAAAGTGAAGAAAGAGACTGATTCAAGTAATAAAATCCTTCTCCCTGTGACATTCAGAAGTGAAAAAATGGGTTTGATACCATTAGATCATAAGAAATAGGAGCAGAATTAGGCCATTCTGCCCATCAAGTCTGTTCCACCATTCCATCATGGCTGATTTATAATCCCTCTCAATCCCATCCTACTGCCTTCTCCCCACAACCTTTGATGTCCTGACTAATCAAGAACCTATCAACCTCCACTTCAGGTTTACCCAATGACTTGGCATCCACTTAGTATTGAAATAGGATAATTAAGGAAACTTTGGCATTTCCTAAACATTTACTATGTAAAGAAAACTGCCTTTCAAACCAAATCACTTTGGCTTTAACAAATTTTCTCCCGGCCTCACCTAATTCAAACAATCATGTTATCTATTTTGAACAAACCAGTCTCCCTCCTTATAGACCAACCAAAACTGCTGTATCAAGGTGTATAAGACCATAAGACCATAAGGCATAGGAGCAGAATTAGGCTATTTGGCCCATTGAGTCAGCTGCGCCATTCAATCATGGCTGATCTTTTTTTTCCCTTTGCAGCTCCACCATCTGTCTTTCTCTCCATAACCTTTGATGCTATGGCCAATCAAGAACCTATCACTCTCCACCTTAAATACACCCAACGACCTGGCCCCCGCAGCTGCATGTGCTAACAATTTCCACAAATTCACCACTCTCTGTCTAAAGAAATTTCTCCGCATCTCTGTTTTATATAGACACCACTCTAGACTGAGGCTGTGCCCTCTTGTCCTAGACTCCCCCATCACGGGAAACATCCTTTCCACATCTACTCTGCCTAGGCCTTTCAACATTCGAAATGTTTCATTGAGATCCCCCCTCATCATTCTTAATTCCAGCGAGTACAGACCCAGAGCCATCAAATGTTCCTCATAGGATAACCCTTTCATTCCCAGAATCATCCTTGTGAGCTACCTCTGGACCCTCTCCACTGCCAGCACATCTTTTCATAGCCCTTTGCTGTGCCTTATAAAGCCTCAATATCACATCCCTGCTCTTGTATTCTAGGCCTCTTGAAATGAATGCTAACATTGCATTTGCCTTCCTCACCACTGATTCTACCTGCAAGTTAACCTTTAGGGTATTCTGCACAAGGACTCCCAAGTCCCTTTGCATCTCAGATTTTTAGATTTTCTCCCCATTTAGACAATAGTCTGCAGATTTATTTTTTCTACCAAAGTGCATGACCATGCATTTCCCAACTTTAAATTTCTTTTGCTACTTTCTTGTGAATTCTCCTAATCCCTCTAAGTCCTTCTGTGACCTTCCTATTCCCTCAACACTACCTACTCCTCCATCAGTCTTCGTATCATCTTCAAACTTGGCAACAAAGCTACCTATTCCATCATCTAAATCATTTATAAACAGCATAAAAAGAAGTGGTCCCAACAAAGACCCCTGCAGAACACCACTAGTCACTGGCAGCCAACCAGAAAGGGATGTTTTTTATTTGTACTCACTGCTTCCTACCAATCAGCCAATGCTCTAACCATGTTAGTAACTTTTCTGTAATAACATGGGCTCTTAACTTGGTAACCAGCCTCTTATTAGAAGACCTTGTCAAAGGCCTTCTAAAAATCCAAATATACAACATCCACTACATCCCCTTTATCTATCCTACTTGTAATCTCCTCAAAGAATGCCAACAGGTTCGTCAGGCAGGATTTTCCCTGAAGGAAACCATGCTGACTTTATCCTATTTTGTCCTCTGTTACCAAGTTGTCCATAACCTCATCCTTAACAATTGACTCCAACAGCTTCTCAACCACTGAGGTCAGGCTAACTGGTCTATAATTTCCTTTCTGCTGCCTTTCTCCTTTCTTAAACAGTGGAATGATGTTTGCAATTTTCCAGTCCTCTGGCACTATACCAGAGTACAATGATTTTTGAAAAATCATTACTAATACCTCCACAATCTCCACTGCTACCTCTTTCAGAACACTAGGGTGCAGTTCATCAGGCCAATGTGGCTTATGTACCTTTAGGTCTTTCAGCTTTTTTGAGCACTTTCTCCCTTGTAATAGTAAGTGAACTCACTTCTCCCTCACACCTTTCAACACCTGGCACATTGCTAGTGTCTTCCACAGTGCACACTGAAGCAAAATACTCTTTCAATTCATCTGCCATCTCCTTGTTTCCTGTTATTATTTTCAGGTCTCATTTTCTTGCAGTCCTATATCAACTCTCATTTCTCTTTTATTTTTTATATACTTGAAAAGGCTTTTTCTATCCACCTTGATATTGTTGGCTTGCTTGCTTTCATTGTTCATCTTTCCCTTCCTAATGATTATTTTAATTGCTTTCTGTAGGTCTTTAAAAGTTTCCCAATCATCCATTTTCCCGCGAATTTTTGCTTTGTTATATGCCCTCTCTTTGGCTTTTACATTAGCTTTCACTTCCTTTGTCAGCCACTTTTGTACTATTTTGCCAATAGAGTATTTCTTTGTTTTTGAATACATCCTGCACCTTCCTCATTTGTCTCAGAAACTCAAGCCATTGCTGATCTGCTGTCATCCCTCCCAGCACCTCCTTCCAATTTACTTTGGCCAAATCCTCTCTCATACCACTGTAATTTTCTTTACTCCACTGAAATACTGCTATGTCAGAATTTACTTTCCCCCTATCAAATTTCAAGTTGAACTCAGTCATATTGTGATCACTCTCTCCTAAGGGTTCCTTTACCTTAAGCTCTCTATTACATTCAGTTCATTACATAACACCCAATCCAGTATAGCTGATCCCCTGGTAGGCTCAACAACAAACTGCAGGTGCAACTGTCCCTTTTGTACAGGTCATACTTCACCCAGAAGAGATCCTAACAATCCAAGAACCTGATGCCCTAACCCCTGAGCCAGCTCTCAGCCATGCATTTATCTGCCAAATCATTCTGTTTCTACCCTCACTGGAGAGTGGCACAGGTAGCAAACCAGAAATTCCTACCTTGGAGGTCTTGCTTCTCAGCTTCCTGCCTAAACTCTCTCTTCAGGACCTCTTTCTTTGTTTTTCCTTCCTATGCAATTTAATGTGGATAAATGTGAGGTTATCCACTTTGGTGGCAAGAACATGAAAACAGATTATTATCTGAATGGTGGCCGCTTAGGAAAAGGGGAGGTGCAATGAGACCTGGCTGTCATTATACACCAGTCATTGAAAGTGGGCATGCAGGTACAGCAGGCGGTGAAAAAGGCGAATGGTATGCTGGCATTCATAGCAAGAGGATTCGAGTACAGGAGCAGAGAGGTACTACTGCAGTTGTACAAGGCCTTGGTGAGACCACACCTGGAGTATCGTGTGCAGTTTTGGTCCCCTAATGCGAGGAAAGACATTCTTGCCATAGAGGGAGTACAAAGAAGGTTCACCAGATTGATTCCTGGGATGGCAGGACTTCCATATGATGAAAGACTGGATCGACTAGGCTTATACTCACTGGAATTTAGAAGTTTGAGGGGGGATCTTATTGAAACGTATAAAATTCTAAAGGGATTGGACAGGCTAGATGCAGGAACATTGTTTCCGATGTTGGGGAAGTCCAGAATGAGGGGTCACAGTTTGAGGATAAAGGGGAAGCCTTTTAGGACCAAGATGAGGAAGAACTTCTTCACACAGAGAGTAGTGAATCTGTGGAATTCTCTGCCACAGGAAACAGTTGAGGCCAGTTCATTGGCTATATTTAAGAGGGAGTTAGATATGGCCCTTGTGGTTAAAGGGATCGGGGGGTACAGAGAGAAGGCAGGTACAGGGTTCTGAGTTGGATGATCAGCCATGATCATACTGAATAGCGGTGCAGGCTCGAAGGGCCGAATGGCCTACTTCTACACTTATTTTCTATGTTTCTATGTCATTGGTACCGATATGTACTAAGACATCTGGCTGCTCTCCCTAGCCCTCCAATCTGAGACATCTCTGACCCTGGCACCTGGGAGGCAACATGCCATCTGGGTGACCCGTTCACATCCACAGAATCTCCTGTCTGTTCCTCTGACTATTGAGTCCCCTATCATTATCGCTCCCCTCTTCTCCCTCTTTCCCTTCTGCACCACAGACTAATGCTCAGTGCTAGTCACCTGGTCTCTGTAGCATTTCCCTCGGAGGTCTTCCCCCACACAGTATCCAAAATGGTATACTGATTATTGAGGGGAATGGCCGCAGGCATGCTCTGCGCTAACTGCCTCTTCAGCTTCCCATTCCTTCTCTTTCTCTGATCGATTATCTCCTCACTCTCCCGTATAAGCTGAAGGTCATCCAGCTGCTGCTCCATATCCCTAACGTATGTGCAGATGCACTTCACGCAGGTGTAGATCCCTGAGAGTCTCTAGGTCTCCCAAAACTCCAACATCCGGCATGAAGAATACACAACAGCCATTTAAGCTACACAATCTGTGACACAATAAGAAAAATAGGGAAATTGGAAGAAACTTGCCCAGACAACTTACACAGAGCCAACATCTCTTCTGAGCCGAAGCCCCCTTTGAGCCAAATGTCCTGATGAAGTTCTGGTGAAGGGTCTTGGCCTGAAATGATGACTCTTTGTTTCCATCCTGTCTAATGTTGTCTAATGTTCCTCCAGCATTTCGTGTGCATTGATCCAGATTTTCAGCATCTCCAGTTTCTTGTGTATCAAATGGCCTCCGATTTTACATCATTCAGATCAGACTTTTTCAGATGTACCTCAGAAGGCACCAATAATATCAGCATTGTGCAACACCTACCAATCTTATTGGTACTATAAGTCTATTCTGACAGGCAAGGGCCATTCCCCACATTAGGTGTTCATGGGTTCAAATCCGACTCAGGAGACATTAGCATATAACCAAATGTCCTCCACTCCTGTCTTTACAGTGAGAGAAAAACCCCTTCTATTCCCAGATGTAGGCAATTCTCTGTTTTGAAAAGGACAAGTACAGTTAATTCCATTATCCTAGAAAGGATTTATTCCGTAATTAACACCAGAAAGTGCATTGGTTCATCATTGCTGTTTGTGAGAACTGGCTGTGCATAAATTGGGAGCTACATCTCCTATATTACAACAGTCCTCTCCAAAGATCATCATCTTGTCAGGTGGAGAGGCTTTTGAGTTCCTAAGATCCCAAGAGTGACGCCGTCTGGAACTTAGCTCCTGGTAGGGTCACCCATGGTGATAAGGTTATGGGGAGGATCCAGACAAAAACCGATCCAACCAAGACCTCAATAGTGGAGCTGGCAGAAGATGATGACACATCACAATGGCAGTGAAGGCAGAGGAAGGCTGTAGTAGTGAACCCTGTCCCCAATCTGTCAAGGACTATGTGGTGACTCCCCATGCATCAGCCCCCATGTTAAACAAGGTCAAGCACAGGTGTTCTCCATTAACGGAATCCACCCTTATCCATCCGGATATTCATTGATCCTGATCAGCCTCTACAGCCATCGGAGGACCCATCAATAAACAGTCCCTTAGGAGAACATCAGACTCGACTCAAGTGATCTCACTAGTACTACATTACAGTGGTAATTGCTTATCGTAAGTGACTTGCTGGCTACAAAGATGCTGAAAGGCTTTGTATAATCATTTATTTTTCTCCTTCCAGCATGCATCAATCTAACAGAATTCACAGTAAAAAGCAATTAAATTTAACAACTCAATAAACAAAAACCTCCTAAATAGGTGCCTATGTGTTGGCATCTCCCCATCCATCCAATCAGGGGTATGTTTTGTGAATGTTATCTGGTCCCATCTATAACACTGGGAGCTGCAATGAATCTTGTTGTGTTGATAGGTCACCCTGTATCTGAAAGGTGAAACTGTGTAACTAGCTTAGTGCATCTCCTTGACAATATTATTCCTTTCAGCTCCAAGGACATCTTAACAAGCAGAAATCCGTGCGTCCTGTTTAATTTAAACTGTTCAAGGCCAAAGCTGAATCCAAAGAATTTGAGCTGCTGTTCCGAGTTTTCTCATACATTTTAGCCAAGATTAACAAGCAAAGTGACATCATCGGCTTTGACAAAAAGGCTGTTAATCATCTCCCCAGGGCAGGTAATTGCTGCTCTCAGTAAGGGGAAAAACATCAGTCAGGGCTTCCTGCGTGGATGAAATAATAAAAAAAACACTGAGAATTAGATCTCATAGGAATATTGCATGTATTAAATATAAGTAAGTTAGAATCCATGGTTTTCCTATAAGGGTGATGATTAAATGAAGAATTCTATTTATTTATTATTTATTTAGAGATACTGCACAGAATAGGTCCTTCCAGTCCTTCAAGCCATGCTGCTAGCACCCCACCAATTTAACCCTACCCTAAACACGGGACAATTTACAATTAACCTACTAACCAGCACACTTTTGGACTGTGGGAAGAAACCAGAGCACCCGGAGAAACCCACGTGTTCCATGGGGAGGACATACAAACTCCTTACGGATGATGTCAGAATCGAACTCTGAACATTGATGTCCTGAGCTGTAACAGTGTTGCGCTAATGCTATGCTACTGTGGTGCCTAAATGTTGTGACTCGTTGACCATGGATGTGATGTGTTTTAGTTGTATTTCAGTATAATGGAGGTGAGCCTGTCAACTGAATTCTACATAAAAATCATGTTTGCATTTATCTATAGTAATCTATATTGCAAATAACTGTCTGCTAGTTACTGAAGTACACCGCATTTTCACCTCCATTCCCCAAACCCAGACTATGGATACTGTGCAGTATGCACCAAGTTGAGAATATATGAATAAAATGAGCGAAGGGAACAACAGGAATTCTGCAGATGCTGGAAATTCAAGCAACACACATCAAAGTTGCTGGTGAACGCAGCAGGCCAGGCAGCATCTCTAGGAAGAGGTACAGTTGACGCTTCAGGTCGAGACCCTTCGTCAGGACGGTTCAGTTCATACTTCCTTTGTTAGTTCATGCCTTCTACTTCCAAGGGTCCAATTTACCTGCAGTTTTTTTACATCCTCATATTTCCATTCAATTACAATCCATCACTCTCAGAAGTTTTGATTGACCAAGCATTGATGTTCCTTGGGATGAAAATATTTCAAATTTCCAATCTGTTTTCTTTAAGGAATTCCCTCCCAAATTCTTTGACCTGGCTCTAACCTTACCACATAGTTCTGGATTATTCTATCAGAGAAACTAGTTTTTATGTTGGCATTCATACAGTTTCTGATTCTATAACTCTGTTTAATCATATCCCCAATCTCAGTCTTGTATCTTCACATGAACATAAGTCAGGTTTATGCAGCCTGTTGTCACATCTTAGCCTACTAATCCCCAGTTTCTTCTCAATTTGTTTACTAATTCTTCTAAGGCTAATATATCCTTCCTGAGGTAGGCTGCCTGATTCTGAAGAGAGTAACATTTAACCAAGGTTGTCTACAGCTCATGTGCATTATCCAACCATCTGTGTTTGAGTTCCCTTGAGATAATGGACATTTTGATTATTTCATAGATACTGAAACTTCTTTACCATTGCCACAGTTTGTAGAAATTTATTGTGTTGTTAAATTAGTTTTTTATTGTCACATATATCATAAGAACATAAGACATAGGAGCAGAATGAGGCCATCTGGCCCATCGAGTCTGCTCCGCCATTCAATCATGGCTGATCTTTTTTTTCTGTCTCCTCCTCAACCCCAGTTCCTGGCCTTCTCCCGTAATCTTTGGTGCCATGTCCAGTCAAGAACCTATCAATCTCTGCCTTAAATACACCCAACGACCTGGCCTCCACAGCTGCATGGAGCAACAAATTGCACAAATTCACCACCCTTTGGCTAAAGAAATTTCTCTGTTTTGAAAGGGTGCTCCTCTATCCTGAGCTATGCCCTCTTGTCCTAGACTCTCTCACAGTGGGAAACATTCTTTCCACATCTACTCTGTCTAGGCCTTTCAACATTCAACATTGATATGTTTTGCATGACATCCATATGGATTGTTTCATTACAGCAGTGCATTGAGGTTGTAAAAAGTAAAACAATAACAGAATATAGAGTATAATTAAACAGCCACAGGTAGACAATAAGGTGCAAGGCTATAACAAGGTAAATTGTGAGATTAAGAGTCCATTTTTGTCATACTATGGGACATTATAATAGCACAGTAGAAGCTGTCCTTGAGTTTTGTGGTATGTGCTTTCAGACTTTTGTATCTTCGGCACCAACCCATTTTCTTGTGATTCATTAAACATTGACCTTGGCACTGTGCTTTCAATTATTCATTTTAAAAGTTTGCATTCAAAGTGATATTCTGAGTTATAAAATATTTGGAGGTGGTGGTTTGGGTTGTGCAATGTACACCTGTGCAATTTTTACAAGGGGTTCTCAGCAATCTTTGTTGTTGATTACAATGTACCAATGTGCCAGAAAGGGCTAGTAACATCATGAAAGGTCCCACCCACCCTGTTCATTGACTATTTGTCCTACTCCCATGAGGGAGGTGGCTACATAGCATCTGTACCAGGACTACCAGACTCAAAACCAATTACTTTCTCCAAGAGGTAAGGCTGATCAACACATCCACCCAATAATCTACCCACCACAGCCCCAACTACCACTACTTTATCATTTCCTATCAGTGTACCTTGTGTATATAATATATCTAATGCATTTACATTTATTGTGTTCTTTATTATCGTGTTTGTTGACTTTTGTGATTTTTTTGTGCTGTATTGGATCGGGAGTAACAATTATTTCATTTTCCTTTATACTTGTGTACAGGAAATGACTTTAAACAATCTTGAATATTGATCAGGAATCTTAAGCAGTCTTTGGCACTGTGCTTTTATTTACTCAACATAAAAGCTGGTATTCAAAGTGATATTCTGGGTTCTGAAAGCTTTGGAAGTGAGGGGTAAGGGATTGTCTGCAATGACCACCTGAGCAATGTTTACCATAAGTCCATAAGACCATAAGACCTTGGAGCAGAATTAGGCCATTCAGCACATCGATTCTGCTCTGCCATTCCATCATGGCTGATTTGTTATCCCTCTCAACCCCATTTTCCTGCCTTCTCTCCTTAACCTTTAACATCCTGACTAATAAAAAAACCCATCAACCACTGCCTTAAATATGCCCAAAGATTTGGCCAGTACAGCCATCTGTGGCAAAGAATTCCAGGGATGCACCACTCTCTGGCTAAGATATTTTCCTCATCTTTGTTCTAAATGGACATCCCTCAGATCTGAGGCAGTGTCCTTTGATTCTAGACTCTCCCACAATGGGAAACACCTCTCAATATCCACTCTATCTAGCCTTTCAAAATTTGATAGGTTTAAATGAGACCCCCCGCTCATTCTTCTAAATTCCAGCGAGTACAGGCGCAGAGTCATCAGATGTTCCTCATATGTTGACCCTTTCATTCCTTGGATCATTCTTGTGAACATCCTCTTGACCCTCTCCAATGGCAGCACATTCATTCTTAGATAAGAGTCCAAAACTCCTCACAGTATTCAAGGTGAGGCCTCATCAGTGCCTTATAGAGCCTCAGCATTCCATTCTTGCTTCTGTATTCTAGTCCTCTTGAAATGAATGCTAATATTGACTTTGTTACCAACTCAATCTGCAAGTTATTCTTTAGGGAATCCTACACAAGGACTCCCAAGTTCCTTTGCACTTCTGATTTTCGAATTTTCTCCCCTTTTAGAAAATAATCTATGCTCTTATGCCTTCTACCAAAGTGAATGACCATACACTTCCCTACATTATACTCCATCTGCCACCTCTTTACTCATTCCCTCAATCCTCAACACTACCTGCTCTTCCACCTATCTTCATATCATCTGCAAACCTAGCCATAAAGCCATCAGTTCTTTTAACCAGGTCATTGACTTACAACTTGAAAAGAAGCAGTCCCAACACCGACTTCTGAGGTACACAACCAGTGACCAGCAGCCAACCTGAAAATACCCGCTTTATTCCAACTTTTTGCCTCCTGCTAGTTAACTAAACTTCTATCCATGCTACAACTTTTCCTGCAATACCATGAGCTCTTATTTTGTTCAGCAGCGTCATGTGTGGCACCTTGTCAAGGCTTTCTGAAAATCCAAATCACAACATCCACAGATCTCCTTTCTCTATCCTCCCTATTTCTTCAAAGAATTCCAACAGATTTGTCAGGCAAGATTTCACCTCAGAAAAGCATCCTGATTTGGCCTATTTTATCATGTACCTCCAAATACCCCAAAACCTCATCCTTATTAATATACCCCAGCATCTTGCCAACCATTGAAGTCAAGCTAAGTGGCCTAGCATTTCCTTCTTTTTTGCCTCCCTCCCTTTGTAATGAGTGGGAGTGACATTTGCAATTTTCCAATCTTCAAGAACCATTCAGATTCTTGAAAGATCATTACTAATGCCTCCACAATCTCTCCAGCTACCTCTTTCAGAACCCTGGGGTATAGTCCATCTGGTCCTGGTGACTTATCTGCATTTAGACCTCTCAGCTTCCCAAGCACCTTCTACTCACTAATAGAACTTACACTCACTCTGCCCCAACTCTATCACCTTACTGGTATTCTTCTAGTGTCTTCCACAGTGAAGAGTGACACAAAATACTTCTTAAGTTCCTCCATCGTTTCTTTGTCTCCTATTACTGCCTATCCGACATCATTTTCCAGTGGTCTGATATCCATCCTCGTCTCTCTTTTACTCCTTATATTGAATCTGCAAAATATCTTTGTATCCTATTTTATATTATTAGCTAGCTTACTTCATATTTCATATTTTCGCTGTTTATGGCTTTTTAGTTGTCTTCTGTTTATTTTTAAAAGCTTCTCAATCCTCTACCTTCCCACTAATTTTTGTTATGTTACATGCCCTTTCTTTTGCTCTTATGCTGTCTTTGACTTTGTCATGGTCCGGTCCGTGAAGTCTGCATTCCAGTTCACAGTCCGGTCCATGGACTCAGGACTCTGGGTCTTCCAGCTGTCCCTTGTTTTGATTGAGAAAATCATAGGCACCTGATTCTCATCTTGGGGCTTGGAATATAAGTAGCCTTGGGGTTGAGTGTGGGTGGCTGGTTTGTCTTGTCAAGATCCCCTGGGAGCAACCTGCCAGTGGAAGGCTAGAGTGGCCACTTGCCATCTTTAGACTGTGTTGGAGAACCATTGCTTCATGGAGCCTTGCTGTTGGTAGTCAGAGCTGTCTTTGTGGTATGGATTTGGCTGTTTCCTGGACCAGCTGAGTGAGCTGTCAGCCACTCTGAGCTAGGTAAGGATCTGGCTGTTTCTGTAGCCAGCTGACGTTGCTGGCTGTAAATGTGACTTGGAGCAACCCTGAAGCAGAGATGGAACTGTCTGTTGTTCTTTGGTGTTTGGCTCTTCTTGTCCTTGCCTCTGTGGGGTAAGTCAGGCTGTTTTGCTGTTGCCCTGTGGGGGGATCTGTCTTGTCTTGTCTTTGCCTCTGAGTAAGTCCGGCTGTTCTGCCATTACCAAACAGGTGGATCTGTCCTACCTTGGTGTGGAGATAAAGTTGAGCCCTGGCTTGTCGAAGGATGAGTCCTAGCTCTATGTCTATGTACTGTCCAGTCTCATGTTGGTGTCCAGTTAAAGATGAGTCCTGGCTTCTTGAAGGATAGTCCCGGCTCTGTTGATGTACATTTCCCAGTCTGTCTCTGAGCTCGAGCCTCAAGAGCCAAGACCCCAGCCCTGAGCCTCAAGAACCAAGATCCCAGCCTTGTCTTGTCCTGTCCTGTAGCCACGTCATGGCCTTGCCTAGTTCTGGGATCTGAGCCCAAGGCAAGAACCAGGTTCTGCGTCCTTGTCCAGTCTCTGACTCGGAGCCCAAGCCCAGGCTCCTAGTGCATAGTTCCTTGTCCAGGTTCCCTGTCTTGTCCATGCCCTAGCCCAAATCTGCGTTCTTGTCCCTGCTCCTTGTCTGAATCCTGTCACGTCCCTACTCTAGTCAAGTCCTGTTCCTTGTACTTCAGTGTCTGTGTCTTGAATTTGGGTCCACTACCAGTGCCCCTATTTTGACAGACTTCCCTTGTCAGGCATGGTTGCCTCATCCTTTCTTTAGAATACTTCTTCATCTTTAGGATGTATCTTTCCTGTGCCTTCCAAATTTCCTCCAGAAACACAAGCCATTGTTGTTCTTGCTGTCATCCTTGTTTGTGCCCCCTTCCAGTCAATTTTGGCCAGCTCCTGTTTCATGCCTTTGATTCCCTTTGCTCCACTGTAAAACTGATACATCCAATTTTAGCTTCTCCTTCCCAAACTGCAGGATGAGTTCGATCATATTATAATCACCGTCTCCTGAGGGTTCCTTTACCTTAAGCTTCCTAATTAAATCTAGGTTATAACATAACATCCAATCCAGAATTATTGTTCCCCTAGAGGGCTCAATCACAAGCTGCTCTCAAGAGCCATCTTGTAGGTATTCTACAAATTCCCTCTCTTGAGATCCAGCACCAACCAGATTTTCCTAATATATCTGCATATTGAAATCCCCTATGATTATCTCAAAATTTCCCTTTTGACATGCATATTCTACCTCCCATTGTAATTTGTATCCCTCATCTTCACTACTGTTTTGTGGTCTATATATAACTCCCTTCAGTGTCTTTTTACCCTTGAGGTTTCTAAACTCTATCCACCAGGATTCTACATCTTGGGGATGGGAGAGGTTCTGGAGGATTGGAAGGTTGCAGATGGGAGTAGAGATAGCCCAGGAAATTATAGACCAGTGAGTCTTACTTCGGTGGTTGGTAAGTTGATCCTAAGATCCTAAGAGGCAGGATTTATGAACATTTGGAGAGGCATGATATGACTATGAATAGTCAGCATGGCTTTATCAAAGGCAGGTTGTGTCTTACAAGCCTGATTGAATTTTTTGAGGATTTGACTAAACACATTGATGAAGGTAGAGCAGTAGACGTAGTGTATATGGATTTTAGCAAGGCATTTGATAAGGCACCCCATGCAAGGCTTATTGAGAAAGTAAGGAGGTATGGGATCCAAGGGGACATTGCTTTGTGGATCCAGAAATGGCTTGCACACAGAAGGCAAACGGTGGTTGTAGTCGGGTCATATTCTGCATGGAGGTTGGTCACCAGTGGTGTGCCTCAGGGATCTGTTCTGGGACCACTTCTCTTCGTGATTTTTATAAATGACCTGGAGGGATGGGTTAGTAAATATGCTGATGACACAAAGGATAGGGGTTTTGTGGATAGTGTGGAGGGTTGTCAGAGGTTACAGCAGGACATTGATAGGATGCAAAACTGGGCTGAGGAGTGGCAGATGGAGTTCAACCCAGATAAATGTGAAGTGGTTCATTTTGGTAGGTCAATTATGATGGCAGATTATAGTATTAATGGTAAGACTCTTGGCAGTGTGGAGGATCAGAGGGATCTTGGGATCCAAGTCCATAGGACACTCAAAGCTGCTGGGCAGGTTGACTGTGTGGTTAAGAAGGCATACGGTGCATTGGCCTTCATCAATCGTGGGATTGAAGTTAAGAGCCGAGAGGTAATGTTGCAACTATATAGGACCCTGGGCAGACCCCACTTGGAGTACTGTGCTCATTTCTGATTGCCTCACTCCAGGAAGAATGTGGAAACTACAGAAAGGGTGCAAAGGAGATTTACAAATATGTTTCCTGGATTGGAGATTGTGATTATGAGAATAGATTGGGTGAACTTGGCCTTTTCTCCTTGGAGCATCCAAGGATGAGAGGTAACCTGACAGAGGTGTATGAGATGATAAGAAGCATTAAACGTTTGGATAGTCAGAGGCTAACACAAGAAGGCAAAGTTTTAAGGTGCTTGGAAGTATGTACAGAGGAGCTATCGGGGTACGTTTTTTATGCAGAGAGTGGTGGGTGCGTGAAATGAGTTGCCAGCAACGGTGGTGGAGGCGGATACAGTAGGGTCTTTTAAGAAACTCCTGGATAAGTACATGGATCTCAGAAAAATAGAGGGCTATGGGTAACCTCAGGATATTTCCAAAATAAGTACATGTTCAGCACAGCTTTGTGAGCCAAAGGGCCTGTATTGTGCTGTAGGTTTTCTATGTTTCTATCTTCTGATCCTATATCACCTCATTCTAAGAATCTGTTGACATATTTTACCAAAACAGCCACACCAATTCCTCTGCCTACCTGTCTATCTTTTCAATACATTGTATATCCTTGAATGTTAAGCTCCCAGCTATGATCTTCTTTCAGCCATGACTCAAGTGATGCACACAACATCATATCCGCCAATCTTCAAATGACCTACATCTATCTCATTCCATATACCGCCAGCATTCCAATAACACACATTTGGTCCTGTATTCATCACCATTTTTAATTTTGGCCCCCTGTTACACTTTAACTGACTGCAAGTTTGCCCTATCTGTTTGTCCTTCCTCATAGTTTCACTCAGCACTGCATCTACTTGTAAACCAAATGCTCCATCCTTGCCCCTATCACTCTGTTCTCACCTCCCTGCCAAATTAGTTCAAAATCCTCCCCACAAGGATATTTGTTCCCCCACCCTTTTTGTATAGGTCATACCTTCCCAAGAAGAGCTCCCAATGATCCAGAAATCTGAAACCCTGCTCCTGCTACAATTCTTCAGCCATTCATTTGCCAAACCATGCTATTCTTACCCTCGCTGGTGCTTGGCACAGGAAACAATCTAGAGATTACTACCCTAGAGGTCTTGCTTTTCAGCTCTCTGACTAACTCCCTACATTCTCCCTTCAGTATCTCCTCCTTTTTCCTACTTTTGACATAACACCAATATGCATAAAGACTGTCTGCCTTCCCCCTTTAGAATGGCATGGACCCAATCTGAGGCATCCCTGACCCTTGCATCTGGGAGGCAACATACTATCCAGGTGTCTCTTTCACAGAATCTGCTTTCTGCTCCTCTATCACTACTGCACTCTTCCTCTCCACATCTCCACATCCCCCTGCTTTCCAGTGCTACACCTGGTCACTGTGGCTTCCTCCAGTAGGTCATCCCCGTCCAACAATATCCAAAGGGGTAGACTTGGTAGGAGGACTGAGGCCACAGGGGTGCTCTGTGCAGGCTCCCTATTCCCTTTCCCTCTCCTGACAGTCACTATGGGCACTACTTCCTGCAACTTAAAGGTGACAACTTCTCTGTAGCTCCAGTCTATCACCTCCTCATCTCCCAATGAGCCAAAGGTCATCGAGCTGCAGCTCCAGTTTCTTAACCTGGTCCCTAAGGTGTGGCAACTCGATGCACTTCATGCAGATGTAGTTACCAAGGAAATTAGAGGTCTCCTAAATTTTTCACATCTCATATAAGGAACAAACTACTACCTCTGGGTCCATTTTCAGCACAACTAGCTGTGTACTAATAAAGAAAAAAAATTCAAATCTTTCTTACTTATTTACCTAGACTCTCTGCCTGTGCTTGCCCAAGCCTATTCTTACCGAAGCTGAACCATTCTAATAATGCCCCGCTCCAGCAATGGCCAATCTGCTTATACCTTCTTTTTTAATGGCCCTGCTCTGATTCCCACCAACCCAGAAAGAATCCAAAAAGTATCCAAGTTCCTTTAAATCTTGCACTGCATCACCAATGAGCAATCTCTCATGCTGATGCTGCCCACCAAGAAAAAAGCCAAAACGTACCCCAGCTCTTTTTGAAGGTTCTGAAGCATGTTTGTTGTTGTGTGTGGTACCAATATGCCATATGTCTTATACAGCAGAAACTGCTGGGCATACGCAATAAATCCCTTTGTGATTTTATTTCACTGCCTGTCTTCAATCACATTGGAAAAAAATAAGCAATGATATTACATTTGTAATGCCATTTGCTACAAAAGGGCAACAGAATATAAAGACAGTACAAAGGTTAAGACTGAGAACACATAAGAGCATAAGAAATTGAAGAAGGACTATGTTATTCCACCCTGCATGACCAAATCACAAATGACATGCCCACTCCTCATTGCTGCCATCAGGGAGGAGGTACAAGAGCCTGATGACACACACTCAATGAACCAAGAACAGCATCTTCCCTTCCACCATCAAATTTTTGAATCCACAATAAACTCATGAACACTATCTCACTACTTTTTCCTCTCTCTCTTTTTGCACTACTTAGTTAATTTTTATATACTTGTTATAATTTATAGATTTTTTTATTATTCTGTATTGCACTGTACTCCTATCGCAAAAGAACAAATTTCATGACATTTACCAGTGCTATTAAATTTGATTCTCATTCTCATTCTCATCTGTCCCACCATCTAATCTTTTTCCTTAACCCCCACTTTAAGCACACTAATCACAAATCCCTTCACTTTCTTAGTATCCAAATTCAATCAACTTTGTCTTGAACATTGATACCTATAGAGCCTTCAAGATAAGGATTTCCAAAGATTTGCTAACCCTTGGGTGAAGAAATTTCTTCTCATCTCCATCATGAATCATTTACCCTTTATCCTGAAACTTGTTTTAGACTTTAGATAGGTGCTCCCAAAGGAAAATACAGGGCCACAGTAGCATTACATGTGCACAGATATACAAATATTAGAAGAGAAGTAAGAAAAGATAATAAAATAAGTTACCTTAAAAATAAGATGTACAAGATTTATAAGTCAAAGGTTACAAGATTTACAAGTTCACACTGATAAGATGGTAGCACAAAAATGACCAGGCAATTATACAGTAATGTTCACACTATCCAGATAAGGAGTGATGGTGGTATTGCACAGATGGCGGCGCGACGGCAGTGTGCGCGGCTTTTCCAGTGAATGATATCTGTAACTTGTCAAGTAGGGGACTGTGCACAATTCTGATTTGATGGAGACGGACGTGAGAGTACGGAGGAACATCTGGAGAAACTTCTGAAATGCCCACTTCGCTGCCACTGCTACTGTGTGGTAACCGGAATCTCTGGAGCAGAAGGCCCCAAATCCTCGGCTTTGCTTGTTTTAGCAGCCGGGGCGAGGTCGATGGTGCTCAGGAGGTTGTATCGGAGGGGCTGGTCAGAGGCTCGAAGTTTTCGGACGGACGGACTCAGTGTCGGCTGTGGTCGACGGCTTCCAAGGCATCGGCAAGTTGACGGTGCCTGGAGGTCGATAGCAGGGAGTTTCTCCCTTTTGCCGCCGCTACCAGGGACTCGGGAGTCAGGAGTCGATCGACTCGGGATTTTGAGACTTTTTTTTTTACCGTGCCCATGGTTTGTTCTTTATCAAATTATGGTATTGCTTTGCACTGCTGTAACTATATGTTATAATTATGTGGTTATGTCAGTGTTAGTCTTCGGTTTGTCCTGTTTTCTGGAGAAACATTGTATCATTTCTTAATGCATGTATGCATTTCTAAATGACAATCAAAGAGTCCCTTCATAATCTATTGTACAGGGTCTCTGCGCTAGCAGAACGTGATAAACAGAGCTAAACAGATCTTAAACAGAGCTCTGCTAAATAGTGGTTAATTACAGTCTAACAGGCAGGAGATCATCACTTCCACAGCTATAGGTTGACTCACTATAGAGCCAAATGACCGAGGGTAAGAGTGACCTCATATAGCACTCATTGGAGCTGCGCAGTTGTCTTAGTCTTTTACAAAAAGCGCTCCTCTGTTCAGCCAAGGTGATATCCAGAGGATGAGAAACATTGTCCAGAATTACCAGGATTTTCCATAGGGTCCTTCGTTCTACCACAGCCTCTGGTGTGTCCAGTTTGACTCCTATAACAGAGCCAGCCTTTCTAATCAGTTTATAAGCCTGTTGGCATTACCTGTGTTGATGCCATTCCCCCAGCACAACACCACATAGAAGATTGTACTGGTGATAAAAAACTGGTAGAACATGTGAAGGAGAGGCCTGCATACTCCAAAGAGCTTCAGTCTCCTCAGGAAGTAGAGGTGACTCTGGCCCTTCTTGTACACAGCGTCTGTGTTGGTGCTCCACTCAACTCTGTCATCCAGGTGCATGCCAGATATTTGTGGTCCTCACCAATAATAGTAGCAGAGCTGTGTAGGCTTGGTCTCCCTAAAGTCCATCACCGTCTCCTTTGTCTTACTGATATTGAGCTGCAGATGATTCAGCTTGCACTATTCAACAAAGTGTCCCAACAGGGCTCTGTATTCATCCTCCCGTCCTCCCTTTATGCGGCAACTATTGCTGAGGCATCAGAAGATTTCTGCAGATGATATGACTCAGTGTTGTATCTAAAGTCCAAGGTATACAGGATAAACAGGAAAGGAGCAAATACAGTGCCCTGTGGGCTGCAGTGCTGACAGACAGCTCTGAAGCTGCACAAACTGTGGTCTGCCATTCTCCAAGAATCAATGGAAGTGCTTTGAACAGAGCTTTTGTCCCAGCAATGAGGGCTGTATGGAATTGAAAACACTTGAGAAATAAAAAGCATGAGCATTACAGTGCTGCTCTGCTTATCCATACGGAATTAGGCTCAGTTCAGCAGGTGAATGATAGCATCATTGACTCCAATGTGCTCCAGGTAGGCAAACCGCAGAGATGAGCCAGGACCAGTGTCTTTAGGGTCTTCATGTGTGAGGTCAGGGTCACTGAATGATAGTCATTCAAGACTTTAGGTGGACCTTTTTTAGATTCCAGGATAACACATGATGTTTTCCACATAGTCGAGACCCTTTTCAGGCTGAGACTCAGACTGAAAACGCTCTGGAGAATGCCACACAGCTGCTCAGCTCACTCCTTCAGGACCTTGGGCTTCACACCATCCAGTCCCAGTGCTTTGCTGTGTTTTCCCAAAGTCCTTCTCACCTGCTCAGTAGTGACGACTGGGACAATGGCAGTTGGTATGTGAGGTGTGGATGGTAGGTGCAGGACAAGGAGGGGAGGTGGACAGTGGTAGCCTGTGTTGTTCATCCATGTGTTGAACTGGAGGAGGGAGGAGGAGAGATGTTGGTGCTAAGGGAGCTGCACCAATTAATTAAGGAAGACACTTACCCTGTCAAAGGATAGTTTATGTTACAGTGGGATTACTACTCACTCAAGAGAGAATAAGCACAATCTGCTTAGTCCCTTCCCAAACAACAAATCCATCATCCTGGGAATCAATCTGGTGAACCTTCACTGCAATCCCTCTATCGTAAGTATATTCTTTCTGAGGTAGGGGGACCACATCTGTGCATAATATTCCAGATGCAATTTCACCAGGGCCCTATATAATTGGAGCAAGACCTCTCTACTTTTTAACTCAAATCCTCCTGCAATAAAGCCAACATGTGATTTGCCTTCCTAATTGCTTGCTGTACCTGTATGTTAAATTTTGGTGATTTATGTACAAAGGGCAGACAGATTCCTATGAGAGCCAACAGATTTCATTCTCCTGTCATTTTAAAAAATGCTCTCTTTTCAGTTTTTTCATGTATCCAGGTAGATGACCTCACATTCTTCCATATTATATTCCATCTGCTGTTTTTCTACATTTTAATAACCTGTTAGTAACCCTTTGAAGTCCCTATGCAACTTATTTACTGTCCACACTGTCAAGTAACATTGTACCCATGGCAAACATTGATTATAAGTGATCCCTTCATCCAAATCATTGATATAGATTGTGATTAGCTGGGCCCCAGGCACTAATCTCTGCCTCACCCTACTGCTCACTTCCTTCAAACCAAACATAGCTCATTTATTCTTACACTCAACTTACTTTCAATGAACTACTCCTCTATCTTTGCTAGAATGTTATCCCAATAATATGTGCTCTATTTCTCATTAAAAGAAGTACCGAACACCTTATGGAAGGCCTTATTAAAACCCCAATATGTAACATTCTTGGCTGATGCCAAGAAAATTGATAAACTCATCAGGAAGGCTGGTTCTGTTCTGGGGGGTAGAACTGGATCCCTGGTGGTTGTGTCTGAGAGGAGAATGCTGCAGAAGCTACGGAGCATTATGGACAATCCCTCTCACCCCCTCCATGACATACTGGACAAGCAGGAATACCTTTAGTAATAGAGTAATTCCACCAAGGTGCACCACTGCACACCACAGGAGATTCTTCCTCTGTGGCTATAAGACTCTACAGCTCCTCGTCCTTAAGTATATAAGTATATGGTTTTATTGCACATCTGTATTTTGCAGTATTACTTTTTAATGCACATTTTTTTCATACCTCAGTGCTGAGGTTTTGTATTTTAAAGTATATATTTCTAACAGAGCAACCTTGCAACAATAATTTCCTTCTGGATAAATAAAATTTAATCTTATCTTATTATTCATTAGATCCACTCTTTGTTTACACTCTTTAAAAACTCAAAACAGATTTACAAAACATAATTCACATTTCATATACCCATTTTGAACCTTCCAATCCATTGTTATATTCCTGCTAGCAACTTAGTAATAGATTCCCGCATTTCACCTACAAGGACCATTAGGCTGGATAACAGCTACTTCCCCCAGGCTGTGAGACTTCTGAACACCCTGCTACCACCCAGTACACAATACTTATGACAGTGCCAGTAGCATTATATTGTTTATTTAACTAGATGTCATATATGTACTTTGTCTACTTGTACATCTGCTGAATTTTGTTATTATCTGTTAATATTATTTTCTGCACTGTTTGTGCTATAAGTCCTGTGTTTTTTATCTTGCACGTAAGGAACATTTCATTTAGTTGTATGCACATATATGGTTGAATGACAAGAACTAAAACTTGAATGTGAACTTCATCTATTATCTGCATAACTACAGCATGAGATGCAGGCAATTGAGTTCTGGGGCTTTATCACCTCTCAGTCCCTTTAGATTTTTATTTGTTACTAATGCTCAGTTTGCTGAGCTCCTCATTCGCCATAGGGGAATTGCAGCTAACAGCAGAAGAAGAAATTTAATAAGGGGTGGAGATGAGTTGAACGTTTGTGATTTTGAACGAAGCCAATTGGGATAAACAAGATTAAAATTACAGTTTGAGATACTTCTGCAATTTTTAAGTTTTCACATCCCAGTTTTCAATTAAAACAATAACATCTTCATATAATGAAGTCACTTGGATTTATCTTTGATTGACTGACATTTGGAACTCCGCTATGGACAGTCGCAAACCCTTATTGAAAGGAAGAGTGAGCCTGTAGGGGGAAGAAGAAGACGGAGGAGGAGGAGGAGGAGTGGGAGGAGGAGGAGGAGTGGGAGGAGGAGGAGGAGTGGGAGGAGGAGGAGGAGTGGGAGGAGGAGGAGAAGGAGTGGGAGAAGGAGGAGGAGAAGGGGGAGAATGAAAATGTCTCTTGGTCCATTGAGTCTATGCTGATTTTCTGATGAAAAATCCATTTAGTTTCATTCTCAGTTCTCTCCCCACTTTACTCTAAATTGTTTCTGCAAGTACTTCAACTACCCTCACACCACCTTATTAGGTACACCTCTACACCCACTTGTTAATGCACATATTTAATCAGCCAATCATGTGGTGGCAACTCGATGCATAATAGTCATACTTTATTGATCCCGGGGGAAACTGGTTTTCATTACAGTTGCACCATAAATAATAAATAGTAATAGAAATAGTAATAGAACCATAAATAGTTAAATAGTGATATGTAAATTATGCCAGTAAATTATGAAATAAGTCCAGGACCAGCCTATCGGCTCAGGGTGTCTGATCCTCCAAGGAAGGAGTTGTAAAGTTTGATGGCCACAGGCAGGAATGACTTCCTATGACGCTCTGTGTTGCATCTCGGAGGAATGAGTCTCTGGCTGAATGTACTCCTGTGCCCACCCAGTACATTATGTAGTGGATGGGAGACATTGTCCAAGATGGCATGCAACTTAGACAGCATCCTCTTTTCAGACACCACCATGAGAGAGTCCAGTTCCATCCCCACAACATCACTGGCCTTACGAATGAGTTTGTTGATTCTGTTCGTGTCTGCTACCCTCAGCCTGCTGCCCCAGCACACAACAGCAAAAATCAAGCAGATGTCAGTTATTGTTCAGAGTAGACATCAGAATGGGAAAGAAATGTGACCCAGGTGATTCTGACTGTGAAATGATTGTTGGTGCCGGACAGGGTGGTTTGAGAATCCTAGAAACTGCTGATCTGGGATTTTCACACACAACTGTAACTAGAGTTTACAGAGAACAGTTCCGAAATGCAAAAACAATCCCGTCAGCAGCAGTTTTGCAGGTGAAAGCATCTTGTTAATGAGAATGGCCAGACTGATTCAAGCTGACAGGAAGGCGACAGTCACTCAAATAACCACACATTACAACAGTGGTGTGCAGAAGAGCATTTCTGAATGCACAGCATGTGAAATTTTGAACTGGATGGGTCAGAGAAACAAATGAACATACAGAAGGTACCTAATAAAGTGGCCAGTGTATGTATATATGAAGCAGAATTTTGGATGAGGTAAATTCTGTGATAGAGTTACCATGATAAGGCTAACAATGATTAGTGGATTTACCTGACTGTGGAATGATGCCCCTGGGGCAGGATTGACACTGGTCAATTCAATTACACCAAAGGCCCTGATAAATGGCTTTCATTTCAATTGGCTGGACTTGTGATCCCTATTCAACCTTCACTGGAAAACTTGAAAAGCAACTTTCAATAATAATGCAACAAAATTAAAAAGGAGGGGAGCTGAAAGGAAAGCTGAATATATTTTGAAGCGTAAAATATGTGATCAGTGCACTTGAACGTTTAAGATGGCATTCAGGAAATTAACTTCAGTTTTGTATTTTAACCCATTACATTGCCTCGAGCAAACCTCGCTAAGGTCTATCCATAGGTTATTCTCCATCAGAACTTCTTAACTTCCCACTTAATTTCTGATTTTATTCACAGTAAACTTCCAAATTATATTTTCCTCAAACTAGATTGAAGTGTGAGATCACATCACTTGGGAGACAGAGCTCTCTCTTTAATACTGAATACGCCAAGGAAACAAATTCCTCTAACAACAGTGCCAAGACGCATAGATTAATCATTCTTTAATCTAATTTGCTCAAAGTAACTTTATTATCACAGGTTATATATGTCACCATGAGATTCATTTTCTTGTGGGCATTCACAGTAAACCCAAGAACCATAATAGAATCAATGAAAGATAGTCCCAACAGAAAAGGCATACAACTGATGTGCAAAAGACAACAAACTGTGAAAATACAAAAAGAAAGAAAAAAATGATAATAAAAAAGCAATAAATATCAAGAACGTTGGATGAAGTGTCTTTGAAAGTGAGTCCATAGGTTGTGGGAACAATTCAGTGATGAGGTGAATGAAATTGAGTAAAGCTATCCCCTTTGGTTCAAGAGCCTGATTGTTGAGAGCCAACAACTGTTCCTAAACCTGGTGGCATGGATCCTGAGGCTCCTGAACCTTGGAAGACGATAAGCGGAAATTGATATTGGGTGTTAAGGAAATGGCTAAGGCATTGAACGACTATTTTGTGTCGGTCTTCACGGTGGACCTCATGCCTAATACGTCAAAGAAGGATGTTATGGAAGAAATAGGAGGTGAGGACTTTGATGAAGTCACTGTCACTAAAAAGATAGTGATGAGAAAACTAGAGGGCCTGAAGGTAGATAAGTCCCCTGGTCCTGATGGGATGCATCCCAGGGTGCTGAAGGAATTGGCAGAGATTATAGTAGACGTGTTGGTAATCACTTATCAAAACTCTCTAGACTCTGGGCAGGTCCTGGAGGGCTGGAAGACAGCAAATGTCACGCCACTTTTTAAGAAGGGATGTAGGCAGAGGACGGGTAACTATAGGCCGGTTAGCTTAACATCTATATTTGGGAAAATGCTTGAAGCTGTCATTAATGAAGAAATAGCGAAACATTAGAAAGGAGTGGTTCCATTGGACAGATGCAGCATGGATTCAGAAAGGGCAGGTCCTGTTTGACAAACTTACTGGAGTTCTTTGAGGACATAATGAGTTCAGTGGATAGAGGGGAACAGGTGGATGTCATATACTTGGATTTCCAGAAGGCGTTCAATAAGGTGCCGCACAGGAGACTTATAAATAAGATACGGATGCATGGAGTCGGAGGAAGTGTATTGGCATGGATAGTTGATTGGTTAACCGATTGAAGGAAGAGAGTTGGTATAAATGGGTGTTTCTCCGGTTGGCAGTCAGTGGTGAGTGGGGAGCTGCAGGGGTCGGTGCTGGGCCCGCAGCTGTTTACCATTTACATTGATGATTTGGAAGAGGGGACTGTAGTGTAGCAAAATTTGCTGATGACACTAAACTGAGTGGAAAAGCAAATTGTACAGAGGATGTGGAGAGTCTGCAGAGGGATATAGATGGGTTAAGTGAGTTGGTCAAGGTGTGGCAGACAGAATACAATGTTGGTAAATGCAAGATTATCCACTTTGGAAGGAATATTAGAAGAGCAGATTATCATTTAAATGGTGAAATGGTGCAGTATGCTGTTGTGCAGAGGGACTTGGGAGTGCTTGTGCATGAATTGCAAAAAGTTGGCTTGCAGGTAGAACAGGTTATTAAGAAGGCAAATGGAATGTTGGCCTTCATTGCTAGAGGGACTGAATTCAGGAGCAAGGAGGTCATGCTGCAACTATATGGGGTACTGGTGAGGCCGCACCTGGAGCACTGTGTGCAGTTCTGGTCTCCGTACTTGGGGAAGGATATACTGGCTTTGGAGGCGGTGCAGAGGAGGTTCACCAGGTTGATTCCAGGGATGAAGGGGTTAACCTATGAGGAGAGATTGAGTCGCTTGGGACCATACTCTCTGAAGTTCAGAAGAATGAGAGGGGATCTTATAGAAACATACAAAATTTTGAAAAGGATAGGTAAGATAGAAGTAGGAAAGTTGTTTCCATTGGTAGGTGAGACTAGAACAAGGGGACATTGCCTCAAGGTTCAGGGGAGAAGATTTAGGACGGAGATGAGGAGAAACTGTTCTTCCCAGAGAGTGGTGAATCTGTGGAATTCTCTGCCCAGGGATGCAGTTAAGGCTTCTTCACTAAATATATTTAAGAAACAGATAGGTTTTTACATAGTAAGGGAATTAAGGGTTATGGGGGAAAGGCAGGAAGATGAAGCTGAGTTTACAGACAGATCAGCCATGATCTTATTGAATGGCAGGGCAGGCTCGATGGGCCGTATGGCCTATTCCTGCTCCTATTTCTTATGTTCTTATGTTCTTCCTGATGACAGCAGTGAGAAGAGAGCATGGCTTCAATGGTGGGGGTCTCTGATGATGGATGCTGCTTTCCTACAGCAGCACTTCAGGTAGATATGCTCAATGGCAGAGAGGACTTTAGCTGTGAGGAACTGTTTTCTGGAAGTTCCTTTAAAGGTCACAAATTTTCCCAGTCCGGTGAATTATTTCAGTCTCAGGCTACGTCCACACTACGCCAGATAATTTTGAAAACGAAGTTTTTTCTCTTCGTTTTGACCCTCTGTCCACACTAAAAAAACGTTTTCATCCCCCGAAAATGGAGATTTTCAGAAACGGTCTCCAGAGTGAATAAATCTGAAAACGCCTAATATCCGTTGCAGTGTGTACGGGGTAACCGGAGCTTTTTAAAAATGCTGTCATGACGTGCCGGAACAGATGGCAGCACCGCGGCATTTCATTGTTTTCTTCTTCTTATTATTATTATTATTACTTTATTGTCGGCAAACAATTGATACGAGAGCGTACAATCATCACAGCGATATTTGATTCTGCGCTTCGCAGAACCTAACAATTTCAGAACAGACGGCAACGAGACTGAAGCCAGAAGAGTTAGAAATGTACTCACCAAATACTTTGACCCATAGCTTACTGAATAAATAAGTATACTCACTTTGCCCTGTTTTCTGTCCTTTCTTGTATGAAGGTGATTTACCTATTTATGCAAGTACTTCTCTGACAATAGATGTGTCACAGCCTAACGTAACATTGTATGGGAATACAAGATAACACTGATGCAGACATGTTTTATACATTTAACAAGGTACTTTATTAATGCAACAGAGTTGGTCAGTTTTTCAATGTTCGTCGTCAGCCAGGTCATACTGTCCGAGAACTCCCTGTCAGTTGCCTCCATACGCTCCAGTTTTTTTTTCAGTTTTAAGACCTCCTGTGCGAGAGCCAAGAGCAATTCCTTTTAAGTTTTTCTACTCTGTAACTGGACAAACGCGTACCAAGTATACCGTTTCCTCTTCACTTGTTTTCTGTGTGTCCTGCACATGCCCAGTAGGAGGCGATTCGTCTAAATATCCGTTATAATGTGGACGGAGATATTTTGAAAAACCCTTAGTGTGGACGCCTGTCGTTTTTACTCAAAACCGGCGTTTTCAAAATTATCCGGCGTAGTGTGGACATAGCCTCAGACACACCAGACATCAAGGGGTTAGCTTTTCTGCTAAGCTCACCTCAACCAATGTGACCGAATATCCAGTGTCAACATTCAATCCAAATCGAGTTTGAAACTTGCTAAAAATGTGGTAAGGTGGTGCTAAAAACCTGCCTTGACTACGAAACGTGTCCCTATCCCACTCTCTGATTTCTTTTCTGTCCCATCAATTCACAAAAATAACATATCTAATAATTGTAAACACGAGGAAATCTGCAGATGCTGCCTGGCCTGCTGTGTTCACCAGCAACTTTGATGTGTGTATCATTTGTGGAGCTCGTGGAGATTCTTAACATGATTCTTAAGCCTGGAGGCATCAATGGGCACCGTTTAAACTTCCTCAGTATTAAGAATGTTTTAATACTAACTGATATTCAGAATCAGAATCAGGTTTATTATCACTGGCCTATGTCAAGAACCCATTTTGTGGCAGCAGTAAAGAGCAATACATAAAAATGTACTATAAGTGACAATAAAAATTATAAAAACAAATGAAAGAGTAACACAGTATTCATAAATTTATGGATCATTCAGAAATCTGACAGCAGAGGGGAAGAAGCTGTTCATAAAATGGTGAGTGTGCATTCTCAGACTCCTGTACCTCCTTCCGCATGCTAGTAATGAGAAGAGGACATGTTCTGGATGCCGCTGGTCCTTAATGATAGATGCTGCCTTCCTGGGGCACTGCCTTCTGAATATATTCTCAGTGGTGGGGAAGGTTGTGCCTATGATGGCTGAGCTTACAACCCTCTGCAATATTTTCCAATATATAAATACTGATTATTGTTCACAAATGCAAGAGGAGATGCTCCTGTATATTTTTCAAAATCATTTTCAGTTAAGTAAAATCTGGTGTACAGTAGACACATTAAAGATAATTTTTACTGACAAGCCCATTTTTATGTGTAATGATAAGGCTGCACTAGGTTATCCTTTATAAATGTATGATGAATTGTGGCACAAAGATTTAAAAATGTTGTCCAATTACAGTGCCTTACACTTAAGGACTATAAAACCAATTTTAAAGCTCAAATATTGAATCATGGAATTGTTTCACCCAAGGAGGAAGCCATTCGAGGCCATGCTATCTTCTCGCTGCTGCCATCAAGAAGAAGGTACAGGAGCCTCAGGACCCACGTCACAAGCTTCAAGAACAGTTATTATCCTTCAACCATCATGCTCTTGAACCAGAGAGAATAACGTCACTCACCTCAACATTGAACTGTTTCCACAACCTATGGAGTCACTTTCAAGGACACTTCATCGCATGTTCTCAACATTTATTGCCTACTCATTATTATTATTATTAATATTTCTTTTTTTCTTCTTTCTTTTTGTATTTGCACAGTTTGTTGGTTTTTTTGCACATTGGTTGTTCATCTGTCCTATTAGGTGTAGTCTTTCATTAATTCTATTGTGTATATTGTGACATATATGTACTTGAACTTCAGTGCATTCTGTTGCTCTTGTTTTCCATAGTGCTGCAAATTATTCCATCAAGTGCCAATCCAGTTCCCTCTTGACTGAGTCTGTTTCCATCACTACTATTGACAGGGGTCAAGATCCTAAATGCTGTACACATTAAATGCTTTCCTCATAAACCCATGGAAATATGTCACTTATCCTTCCACATTGCATGGTCTTAACACATGAGTTCACTATTCAACAACACTGTTGAGTATCTCCACCAGAAGGCTGTACCAGTTCATGAAGATGGATCATAACCACCTTTTCAAGGACTGTTGAGAATGGGCGATACTTGTTAGCATTGCCAGTAATGCCCACAGCAGCGTAGTAGTTAGTGCCACGTTATTACAGCTTGGGGCATCGGAGTTCAGTGTTCAATCCCCACGTCATCTGTAAGGAGTCTGTACATCCTCCCTGAGATTGCTTGAGTTTTCTACAGGTGCTGTGGTTTCCTCCCACAGTCCACAGTCCTAATACGTAATAGTTAGTAAGGTAATAGGTCATTATAAATTGTCCCATGATTAGGCTAGAGTTAAATCTGCAGTTGCTGGGTGGTGCAGCTTGAAGGACTGGAATGACCTATTTCATGCTGTATCTGAATAATTAAATAAATCCTGGAAATGAATTAAGATGTAATTAATAATTTGCTAAACACTTGAAATCTGTGCCCTTTGCTATTTGAATATTGATAATGGGAACCTTGTGCTTTACTACCTGCCAATCCTCAATGAAGTTTCTTTTCTCAATGGGTAAAAGCTCTGCTCCTCCACTCGAACCTCATAGTTAAAACCCGTCACCACTGGTGCTATTGCAGTAAGTCACTCCTGAGCCCTCTCTAACACCTTCCTAATCTCCCCAAAGAGTAGCGACCAGAACGGATGTAACTCTCAGTTATTTAGGTGTTTTATTTATTAAGATACAATGCCGAACAGGCTCGCTCAGCCCTGCAAGCCAGGCCACCCAGCAACTCCCCATTTATCTCTAACCTAATCAAGGGACAATTTACAATAACCAATTAACCTACTAACTGGTACTTCTTTGGACTGTGGGAGGAAACTGGAGCACCCGGAGAAAACCCAGGCATTCCATGAGGAAAATGAACATAATCCTTACAGGTGGCTCTGAATCCCGGCGCCCCAAGCTGTAATAGTGCTGTGCTAACTGCTACACTATCAGGGTGCCCTTATAGGCTCAATTTAACATTCCTGCTTTTGAACTCTATCTACTGTGCAATTTTGGGAATGACTTTCACTGTGCTCCGTCTCTCAATGACCATGTGGTGAAAAGATAAATAGTACATTAGAAAGTCAGCTCCAGGAGTAAAAGTAGAGGGAGGTGTTCAACTCTCCCCAGTGACATTGGCTTAATTGACAAGAATCTGAAGTAAAAAATGAAGAAGTATCATTAGGCTCATAGGTGTTCATACCTCCAGCAGCTTACCTCATCAGCTCTAACACCACAGTAGCTTAGCGGTTAGCTCCGGACTTCAGAATTCGGAATTGAATTCTATTATGATCTAAGGGAGTCAGTACATCCTCATCGTGGAATGTGTGGGTTTTCTCCATGTATCCCAGTTTCCTCCCACAATCCAAAGATGTAGCGGTTGGTAGGTACACTGGTCATTGTAAATTGTCCTGTGATTAGGCTGGGGTTAAATCGGGGCTCGTTTGTGTGGGGCTGCATGGCTCTAAGGGCTGGAAGGGCCTGTTCCGCGCTGCATCTCTAAAATAAATAAGCGATAAAAATAGCATGCAAATGCATTCAGAGCAGATCTTATCTTTTGGGCTGACCCTCTCCCAAACATCTGCCAGCATTTTCCGTGACGGCTCACTTAAGATAAATCTATTTTCACTGTACCATCAAGTAATAATGGCTCACATATCAACAACCCGATGATAACTCGGCCTTGTTGAAGCGTGGGTGTGACTGAGGTCTGTCTCCAAGCACAGTGAAATTGTTTGCTTTTGTCCTCTAATCTCAAAAAGACAATTCTGAGGTGAAGGAAATTAATCAGGCCCTTAAGAGGGCTGACAGAAAACCAGGAAACCTAACAAGGAAGAACATGTTGCTACCACTTGTCTTCCCTATATTTCTGGAAAGATTGCCAGGATCCTGAAGAAATACCAGATTAATACCATCCACAAACCTCCCAGCTCAAATCCTAGCTTCCGCAGGTCAAAGGTGACCTGGAACTCAGGATGGCTGACCCTGTGAAAGTGGAGCAGTGTACCGGGCAGTCAGGGCACAGTGGAAACCTACATCAAGGGACATAGGAGGTGTATCCGGTTGGGTTACACGGAGAAACCGGCAGTAGCATAACATTGCATATGCAATGCTCACAGGATTGACTTCAATGCCACAAAACTACTGTGCCACGCCAATGGCTTTTAGGACTACCTTGTGAAGAAAGCCATTGAAATAAGGCCAGAGGGAAAGAATTTTAACAAAGATGAAGGTCTCGCTCTGAGTTAGAATTGGACTATGATTTTAATCAAGGTGGGACAGTGGAAACCTGATTGGTTAGTCCTCAACCAATCAGGAGAGACAGATAGTAGGAGTTGAGTATATATATATCATGGAATTTATGTCACAGGATAAGCATCATCCCTGAAGAAGATGCCAGAGTTTGTCATCGAAACATCAAATTCAACACCTGTGCCCAGCTGGAAGCCCAGGGAGACTTTATGGGACAATTCTAAGTCTTTGTCGGATGACTCTCTTGTTTGCTTTGTTTGAGCCCTTGCAATGGACAATGTCATAGATTGAACTCAGACTCAGGAGCCATTTTTACACCTGTATACCTGCTCGTTAATGTAAATATCTAATCAACCAATCACCTGGCAGCATTTCAATGCATAGAAGCATGCAGATATGGTCAAGAAGTTCAGTTGTTTTTGAGACCAAACATCAGAAATGTGATCTAAGTGACTTTGACTGTGGAATGATTGTTGGTGCCAGACAGAGAGGTTTGTGTATCTCAGAGACTGTTGATCTCATAGTATTTTCACACACGACAGTCTCTAGAGTTTAAGAGAATGGTGTGAAAAACAAAAAAAAACTGTCCAGTGAGAAGCAGTTCTGTGGGCAAAAAAGACCTGTTAATGAGAGAGGTCAGAGGAGAATAGCCAGACTGGATCAAACTGAGAGGAATGCGACAGTAACTTAAATAACCACACATTACAACAGTGGTGTGCAAAAGTGCAACCCTGAATGCAGAATGTTGAAGTGGATGGCAGCAGACGACCACACTGGGTTCCACTCTTATGGCCACTTTACTAGGTACACTCCTGTAACTAATAAAGTGGCCACTGCGTTTAAAATCAATGCCAGAGATCCTGCTGAAGATATCAATGAAAGGAAAAGACCAATGAGATCTGAGGGAACAATACAAAATCTGGATAAATGTTGGTAAATGTGTATTCAAGATCTGAAATACTACACCCTGTAATAAGGCAACCATTGTCAGGGTATATAGAGAGTTCACTGTTAGTAATTCAAATTGGCGATTAACTTTAAACATATGTTCAGCGTCCGTTCACTTAAGCCGGGTTCCTTTCCTGCTCTCACTTCAATCTTCTGAGTAATGTTACCCCTGCACCGGACATTTTCCACCACCACTCAAAATCAACATTTGTTCAATAAAGATTCGTTGGGAGAGATTTAGGAAGGCTGAGGGATTGGGGGAGGGGGATATATTTTCTATTGCAGCAAGGATTTCATGTCCTATAGGCCAGAGCTGCAGACGTTCTGAAATAGCCTTTCGTCTTTATGGCTCAGTGACAGGTCCATCTTGTAAACTGTTCCATGAGGGCTACATCAAATTAAATTGCTGAGCAGACGATACTAAATGTATACTCCCAGGGTATTGGAAGTGCTCTTCACTGTTTCACTCCAGCTGAAGCTTTTTTTGCTGAAAAGCTGGATTGCCATTATAATGTGTTTCAGAACACATCCTACCGTACCACTTAAAACAGGGAAGTGTATTTTAATGTTCGAGCAACGGAAGAGTACCTCCTCAGTCATACTTAAAACAAACACAGAGACCCTGTGGCCTTGCCTTACAAAGCACTTTCCGTATTCCAAACTTTTCCCACAGATGTTCATCTTGACTGTATTTTGAAAGCAAATTTGGATGTCAGTATGATGCTGTCTGTTCCAATCTAAAATTATTGTAAACACTCTAAGTATGTAGTTCCTACTCTAAAAAAAATGCAGGGGTCCTATGGGGAAAGGCCAAAATTCAGGGACCACTGCATTCATATTAGTTAGATATAGTGTTAACGCCCTTTTAAATATTGGCTTTAACTTTGTAAATGGATGATAGCTGAAGATACAGGAACCTCAGAACCCATATCACCAGGTTCAGGAACATTTATTACCACTCAACCATCAGGCTCTTGAAGCAGAGGGGATAACTTCACTCACCCCAACACTGAACTGATTTCACAACCTATGGACTCACTTTCAATGACTTTTATTCTCATGTTATCAATATTTATTGTTTATATATTTGTTATTAGTTTTTTCTTTCTTTTTGTATTTGTACAGTTTGATGTCTTTTGCACATTGGTTCTTTGTCCGTCGTGTTGGGTGTGGTCTTTCATTGATTCTATTGTGTTTTTTGTACTAACTGTGATTTCCCACCAGAGAATGAATCTCAAGGTTGTATATAGTGTCATATACCTACTGACTTAGATAATAAATTTACTTTGAACTTTGAACTTGGAGAACAACAAAGATATGTATTAGAAGCACAGAGAGGCCTTATATACCTAATGGCTGAATGAGAAGACTACTTCACAAAGTACATACCCATCCAACCTGCTGGTCACCTCCTGCCCCATGCTTAGAAGAGTCTATGGTTCTACATTTGCCTCAATCCCAGCCTGAGAAGAAGATCAAAGATCTTTATCATATCTTCAATACCATAAAGTAAACCAGTGGAAGTAAACCAGTCAACATTTGTATAGCAACGCACGTCAAAGTTGCTGGTGAACGCAGCAGGCCAGGCAGCATCTGTAGGAAGAGGTGCAGTCGACGTTTCAGGCCGAGACCCTTCGTCAGGACTAACTGAAGGAAGAGTTAGTAAGAGATTTGAAAGTGAGAGGGGGAGGGGGAGATCCAAAATGATAGGAGAAGACAAGAGGGGGAGGGATGGAGCCAAGAGCTGGACAGGTGATTGGCAAAGGGGATATGAGAGGATCATGGGACAGGAGGTCCGGGGAGAAAGACAAGGGGGGGGGGAACCCAGAGGATGGGCAAGAGGTATAGTCAGAGGGACAGAGGGAGAAGAAGGAGAGTGAGAGAAAGAATGTGTGAATAAAAATAAATAACGGATGGGGTACGAGGGGGAGGTGGGGCATTAGCAGAAGTTAGAGAAGTCGATGTTCATGCCATCAGGTTGGAGGCTACCCAGACGGAATATTAGGTGTTGTTCCTCCAACCTGAATGTGGCTTCATCTTTACAGTAGAGGAGGCCATGGATAGACATGTCAGAATGGGAATGGGATGTGGAATTAAAATGTGTGGCCACTGGGAGATCCTGCTTTCTCTGGCGGACAGAGCGTAGGTGTTCAGCAAAGCGGTCTCCCAGTCTGCGTCAGGTCTTGCCAATATATAAAAGGCCACATTGGGAGCACCGGACGCAGTATATCACCCCAGCCAACTCACAGGTGAAGTGTCGCCTCACCTGGAAGGACTGTCTGGGGCCCTGAATGGTGGTAAGGGAGGAAGTGTAAGGGCATGTGTAGCACTTGTTCCGCTTACAAGGATAAGTGCCAGGAGGGAGATCAGTGGAGAGGGATGGGGGGCACAAATGGACAAGGGAGTCGCGTAGGGAGCGATCCCTACGGAAAGCGGGGGGGGGGGGAGGGAAAGATGTGCTTAGTGATGGGATCCTGTTGGAGGTGGCGGAAGTTACGGAGAATAATATGTTGGACCCGGAGGCTGGTGGGGTGGTAGGTGAGGACCAGGGGGACCCTATTCCTAGTGGGGTGGCAGGAGGATGGAGTGAGAGCAGATGTACGTGAAATGGGGGAGATGCGTTTGAGAGCAGAGTTGATGGTGGAGGAAGGGAAGCCCCTTTCTTTAAAAAAGGAGGACATCTCCCTTGTCCTAGAATGAAAAGCCTCATCCTGAGAGCAGATGCGGCGGAGACAGAGGGATTGCAAGAAGGGGATGGCATTTTTGCAAGAGACAGGGTGAGAAGAGGAATAGTCCAGATAGCTGTCAGAGTCGGTAGGCTTATAGTAGACATCAGTGGATAAGCTGTCTCCAGAGACAGAGACAGAAAGATCTAGAAAGGGGAGAGAGGTGTCAGAAATGGACCAGGTAAACTTGAGGGCAGGGTGAAAGTTGGAGGCAAGGTTAATAAAGTCAACGAGCTCAGCATGCGTGCAGGAAGCAGCGCCAATGCAGTGGTCGGTGTAGCAAAGGGAAAGTGGGGGACAGATACCAGAATAGGCACAGAACATATATTGTTCCACAAAGCCAACAAAAAGACAGGCATAGCTAGGACCCATACGGGTGCCCATAGCTACACCTTTAGTTTGGAGGAAGTGGAAGAGAAAGAGGACACTTCTCACGCTCTTAAACTTTTCGATGATTTTAAGTTTCCTGGCCCCCACTGCATTATTTTCACCATGGATGTCCAGTCACTATATACTTCCATCCCCCATCAGGAAGGTCTCAAAGCTCTCCGCTTCTTTTTGGATTCCAGACCTAATCAGTTCCCCTCTACCACCACTCTGCTCCATCTAGCGGAATTAGTCCTTACTCTTAATAATTTCTCCTTTGGCTCCTCCCACTTCCTCCAAACTAAAGGTGTAGCTATGGGCACCCGTATGGGTTCTAGCTATACCTGCCTTTTTGTTGGGTTTGTGGAACAATCTATGTTCCGTGCCTATTCTGGTATCTGTCCCCCACTTTTCCTTTGCTACATCAACGACTGCATTGGCGCTGCTTCCTGCACGCATGCTGAGCTCGCTGACTTCATTAACTTTGTCTCCGACTTTCACCCTGCCCTCAAGTTTACCTGGTCCATTTCCAACACTTCCTCCCCTTTCTAGATTTTTCTGTCTCTATCTCTGGAGACAGCTTATCCACTGATGTCTACTATAAGCCTACCGACTCTCACAGCTATCTGGACTATTCCTCTTCTCACCCTGTCTCTTGCAAAAATGCTATCCCCTTCTCGCAATTCCTCCGTCTCCACCGCATCTGCTCTCAGGATGAGACTTTTCATTCCAGGACGAGGGAGATGTCCTCCTTTTTTAAAGAAAGGGGCTTCCCTTCCTCCACCATCAACTCTGCTCTCAAACGCATCTTCCCCATTTCACGCACATCTGCTCTCACTCCATCCTCCCGCCACCCCACTAGGAATAGGGTTCCCCTGGTTCCCACCTACCACCCCACCAGCCTCCGGGTCCAACATATTATTCTCCGTAACTTCCACCACCTCCAACGGGATCCCACCACTAAGCACATCTTTCCCTCTCCCCCTCTCTCTGCTTTCCACAGAGATCGCTCCCTACGCGACTCCCTTGTCCATTTGTCCCCCCCATCCCTCCCCACTGATCTCCCTCCTGGCACCTATCCTTGTAAGCGGAATAAGTGCTACACATGCCCTTACACTTCCTCCCTTACTGCCATTCAGGGCCCCAGACAGTCCTTCCAGGTGAGGCGACATTTCACCTGTGAGTTGGCTGGGGTGATATACTGCGTCCGGTGCTCCCAATGTGGCCTTCTATATATTGGCGAGACCCGACGCAGACTAGGAGGCCGCTTTGTTGAACACCTACGCTCTGTCCGCCAGAGAAAGCAGGATCTCCCAGTGGCCACACATTTTAATTCCACATCCCATTCCCATTCTGACATGTCTATCCACGGCCTCCTCTACTGTAAAGATGAAGCCACACTCAGGTTGGAGGAACAACACCTTATATTCCGTCTGGGTAGCCTCCAACCTGATGGCATGAACATCGACTTCTCTAACTTCTGCTAATGCCCCACCTCCCCCTCGTACCCCATCCGTGATTTATTTTTATACAGACATTCTTTCTCTGACTCTCCTTTTTCTCCTTCTGTCCCTCTGACAATACTCCTTGCCCATCCTCTGGGTTTCCACCCCCCCCCTTGTCTTTCTTCCCGGGCCTCCTGTCCCATGATCCTCTCATATCCCTTTTGCCTATCACCTGTCCAGCTCTTGGCTCCATCCCTCCCCCTCCTGTCTTCTCCTATCATTTTGGATCTCCCCCTCCCCCTCCAACTTTCAAATCCCTTACTCACTCTTCCTTCAGTTAGTCCTGACGAAGGGTCTCGGCCTGAAACGTCGACTGTACCTCTTCCTAGAGATGCTGCCTGGCCTGCTGCGTTCACTGGCAACTTTGATGTGTGTTGCTTGAATTTCCAGCATCTGCAGAATTCCTGTTGTTAACATTTGTATAGAAATTGGTTAGTGGATTGTATGCTTAAGGATCAGTGTGACCTTGGAAACTGAAGAGAATGCAGATGATGTAATCGGGAACAAAATCAAACTGGAGGAGGAACTCAGCGGGTCAAGTAATATCTGTGGAGGCAAAGGGATAGTCAATGTTTTGGGACAAGACCCTGCATCAGGACTGTGAAGTTTGTGGATCTGTACAAGAACACTTTGGAATGAGCTATATTTGTTTAATTTCAAAATGCACTTTGTTAATTTAACAAAATCTAAAATGCAGAACGTTCAAAGCAATACACACAAAATACTGGAGGAACTTAGCAGGTCAGGAAGCATAACAGAAATAAATAAACTTGACCTTTCGGGCTGAGACCCTTCTTCAGGACTGGAAAGGGAGGGGGAGGATACCAGAATAGAAAGGTGGGTGGAGGGGAGGAGGATAGCTAGAAAGTGATTGGTGAATCCAGGTGGGAAGGAAAGATAAAGGGCTGGAGAGGGAGGAATCTAATAGGAGAGGAGAGTGGACTGCAGGAGAAAGAGAAGAAGGAGGAAGCAAAGTGTAGTGCGAGGTAGATGAGAACAGGTAAGAGTCCGGAGTGAGGAATAGAAGAAGAAGAGGGGAGTGGGATTTTTTTAATGAAAGGAGAATGTTCAAGTCAACATTTTCACAACATGTAATGTTATTCCTTTCCATTACATTAACTAACCGAAGTTCAAAGTACATATATTATCATATACAACCCTGAGGTTTATTTTCTTGTGGGCATATACAGTAAATCCAATAAGCACAATAGAATCAGTGGAAGACCATACCCAACAGGGTGGACAACCAGCGTGCAGAAGACAACGAACTGTGCAAATATGAAAGAGAACATGGCCTGGATGGTGCGATCCATTACCATCAGCATTTCAAATGTTCCTCCTCCAGGAGTTAACATGGATGTTGTATTTCCTCAAGGAGGCTTTGAGAACATCCTTGAAGCTTTTCTTCTGTCAGCTAAGTAATTTCTTCTCATGACAAATGTTTTCAACTGGCTTTTAAGACCATAGGACCATAAGATATAGGAGCAGAGGCAGGCCATTCGGTCCATCGCGTCTGCTCCACCGTTCAATCATGGGCTGATCCAAGTCTTCCAGTCATCCCCACTTCCCTGCCTTCTCCCCACTCCTTTTGATGCCCTGACTAATCAAAAATGTATTGGAGCAATAGAGAATCGTGGAAGGCATAAGATCAATCCTAATGTATACACAATCTGTACCCCAAATGGTTCACAGTTATTGCTTCTCAGACTGACAAACCAGAATAAGGAGGCAGTGAATGAGTAGATGGGATAAGAACATGCAGGTAAAGATAAGTCAGGCTCACAGAAGTAACTGTAATCTAGTGACCTGGCATATATCTCATTAGAGTCACTGGATCACAATTAATAGAGAATTATGTGGATGTATAGATGGACTGATTGCAAAATAAACCATAGGATCTCAGTAATGACAATGTACACTTGCTTAGCAGATTTAACATGGCAAAACATGCCAAAGCATTACACTGGAAATTGCAGCCTTAAAAATCCATAAATAACTCGTTTGCTTCTTTCTCCTCCTTTAAGGTGCACTTTAATATCTGTTGCTTCAACCAAGCCTTTAGTCATCTGCCTTAATATTCCTTCTAATAAAAGATTATCATTAACTCTGTCTCTGCCTCCGCAGAAGCTGTCTGACCTACTGAGAATTTACACTCATAGCATTTCCTTACATAGTTGCATCGTTTTTGTTTCTCAGAATTGAAATTGGTTTATTATTGCCCCAGTCACATACACTGAAAAACCTGTCTTGCATACTGCTCATATAGATCAAATTACTACACAGTGCACTGGGGTAGAACAAGATAAAACAATAACAGAATGTAGAATAAAGTGTAACAGCTACTGAGAAAGCACAGTACAGTCAACAATAAAGTGTAAGATTATAATGAGGTAGATAGTGAAACCAAGAGTCCATTTTATTGTCCTAGGGAACCATTCAATAGTTTTATAACAGTTGGGGTAGAAGTTGTTCTTGAGACTGGTGGTACATGCTTTCAGGCATTTATGTCTTCTGTTGGATGGAAGAGAGGAGAAGAGAGAATATGATTTTTGAATATGGTGGCTGCTTTATTGAGGCAGCAACACTCCTCCCTAATGCCTTGGTTTGTTTTACTATGTTAAGTGTGCTAAACAAATATACACAAATGTTCATTACTGAGACGTTATGGTTTACTTGGAGCAACTAGACAGTGAGTTGAGGTAAAAGTTTGACCTGACTATGAGTGATAATTCATTAAGTTCTGAGCTTGACTACAGTATACAATTTTGGCCTTATTTCTTATGGAAGACAGTGCTTGTTATAGAGGGACTACAGCAAAGTTTCACCATCCTAATTTCTGCAATGGCATGAGGAGAGACTGAGTAGACTAGACTGTGTTCCTTTCAGTTTAGAAGAATGAGAGATGACCACATTGGAAGATGAAGAAGCTTAAGGGCCCCTTATGGTTGATAAAGAAAGGGTATTTTTCCCCAGCTAATGAGTCTCCATCTCAAAACAAGAAGTTAGCCACAGAGACTGAGAAGTGAAGAAATTTCCTCATAGAAAATTTTCCATTCTCTACTCTGTTGTTGATTTCGATCAAATACAAATTGATAGATTTTCGGATACGAAGAGATTAACAGACATGGGAATAGTGTAGAAAAAATGCTTTGAAGAGGAGAATGAGGAATGGTGGGAAAGGCTTGAGGGGCAAAATGGTCCACTTTTGTTCCTCTTCCTTTCATTTTTATCATCTTATACTCTTTGTTCATATGAACATATTCCACTGTTGCTTTGAATTAAAATCAAATCCATGTTATCATATTATCAAAAGCACTAGATCCTTTTTCATGTTATCATTTGTTATAAGCAATACTTTCACACCCGACATAACAGAATGTACAAGCAGAACATCCCACCTAGGTTTGATCATGATGTGTTGTACAATGTCATGCTTCAAAGTCATTTGACTTCTCAGGAAGATTTTAGACGCCAGTGGAATATAGAGAATACTTAAGGGTACCATAGGCTTAATACAAAAAAGGTATTTTCCTTGGCTAAAGATTCTAAAACCTGAGGTCACTATCTCAAAGTAAGGAGTTAGCCATAGAGGGCTAATGTATCTTTAACTGACATTGTTAAGGCATTATTTGTGTCCCCATTCCTGCCTGGATGAGAGAAGCAGCCTCACTTTTTATATAGCTATGTATGAAATGAATAGATCATCAACAGGACTTGTGAAAGACAGCTGATTTAAAATTCCTCTTCAAAATAGGCCTTAATGCCCCACTGGAACACTGGGATTTAGTCCAAGTTCAGGTGAGACTGTTAGCAATCTCTGATAGCTTACTTAATGAATCACTGTATCCAGATGACATTGAGAAAGTGAGCATTTACAGGACATCCCTAATTACCCTTGATTTTGTGACTCACTTGGCGACCAGACCATATCCAACCATAAAATCCAAACTGAAACTAGTTGAATGCTACTTCTGTTGGTTGCCAATCATAGAGTCATAGAGAGGTAGAGCACAGAAATAGGCCCTTCAGCCCTTCAAGTCCATACTGAAATCTTTAAGCTGCCTACTCCCAATGACCTGCACCTGGACCATAGCCCTCCATATCCCTACTATACGTGTACCTATTCAAACTTCTCTTAAACATTGAAATTGAGTTCGCATAGAAACATAGAAAGCCTACAGCACAATACAGGCCCTTCAGCCCACAGTGCTGTGCAGAACATGTCCTTACTATAGAAATTACCTAGGGTTACCCATAGCCCTCTATTTTTCTAAGCTCCATGTACCTATCCAGGAGTCTCTTAAGATACCCTATCATTTCTGCCTCCACCACCGTTGCCAGCAGCCCATTCCACATACTCACCACTCTCTGCTTAAAAACTTACCCCTGACATCTCCTTTGTACCCACTTCCAAGCACCTTAAAACTGTGCCCTCTCAGGTTAGCCATTTCATCCCTGGGAAAAAGCCTCTGGCTATCCACATCATCAATGCTTCTCATCATCTTATACACCTCTTTCAGGTCACCTCTCATCCACTGTCACTCCAAGGTGAAAAGGCCTGGTTCACTCAATCTATTCTCATAAGGCATGCTCTCCAATCCAGGCAACATCCTTGTAAATATCCTCTGCACCCTTTCTATGGTTTCCACATCCTTCCTGTAGTGAGGTAACCAGACCTGAGCACAGTACTCCAAGCGGTGTCTGACCAGGGTCCTATATAGCTGCAACATTACCTCTCAGCTCCTAAACTCAATCCCACCATTGATGAAGGCCAAAGTAACGTATGTCTTCTTAAGCACAGAGTCAACCTGCGTAGCAGCTTTGAGTGACCTATGGACTCAGACCCCAAGATCCCTCTGATCCTCCACACTGCCAAGAGTCTTACCATTAATACTATATTCTGCATCATATTTGACCTACCAAAATGAACCACCTCGCACTTATCTCAGTTGAACTCCATCTGCCACTCCTCAGCCCAGTTTTGCATCCTATCGATGTCCCTCTGCAACCTCTGACAGCCCTCCACACTATCCACAACACCCCCAACCTTTGTGTCATCAGCAAATTTACTAACCCATCCCTCCACTTCCTCATCCAGGTCATTTATAAAAATCACAAAGAGTAAGAGTCCCAGAACAGATCCCTGAGGCACACCACTGGTCACTAACCTCCATCAGAATATGACCTGTCTACAACCACTCTTTGTCTTCTGTGGGCAAGCCATTTCTGGATCCACAAAGCAAGGTTCCCTTGGATCCCATGCCTCCTTACTTTCTCAATAACCCTTGCCTGGGGTACCTTATCAAATGCCTTGCTGAAAACCATATACACTACATCTACTGCTCTACCCTCATTAATGTGTTTAATCCCATCCTCCAGAACTTCAATCAGGCTCGTAAAGCACGACCTGTCTTTAACAAAGCCATGCTGACTATTCCTAATCATATTATGCCTCTCCAAATGTTCATAAATCCTGCCCCTCGGGATCTTTTCCATTGAATTTCCAACCACTGAAGGAAGACTCACTGGTCTATAATTTCCTGGGCTATCTCTACTCCCCTTCTTGAATAATGGAACAACATCCACAACCCTCCAATCCTCCGGAACCTCTCCTGTCCATATTGATGATGCAAAGATCATCGCCAGAGGCTCAGCAATTTCCTCCCTCGTCTCCCACAGTAGCCTGGGTACATCCTGTCCAGTCCTGGTGACCTATCCAACTTGATGCTTTCCAAGAGCTCCAGCACATCCTCTTTCTTAATATTTATATGCTCAAGCTTTTCAGTCTGCTGTAAGTCATCCCTACAATCACCAAGATCCTTTTCCGTAATGAATACTGAAGCAAAGTAGTCATTAAGTACCTCTGCTATCTCCTCCGGTTCCATATGCACTTTTCCACTGTCACACTTGATTGGTCCTATTCTCTCACGTCTTATCCTCTTACTCTTCATATACTTGTAGAATGCCTTGGGGTTTTACTTAATCCTGCCCGTGAGGGCCTTCTCATGGCACCTTCTGGCTCTCCTAATTTCATTCTTAAGCTTCTTCCTGCTAGCCTTATAATACTCTAGTTCTCTATCATTACCTAGTTTTTTGAAGCTTTCATAAGCTCTTCATTTCTTCTTGATTAGATTTACAACAGCCTTTTTACACCATGGTTCCTGTACACTACCGTACTTTCCCTGTCTCATTGGAACATACCTATGCAGAACTCCACGCAAATATCCCCTGAACATTTGCCACATTTCTGCTGTACATTTCCCTGAGAACATCTGTTTCCAATTTATGCTTCCAATTTCCTGCCTGATAGCCTCATATTTCTCCTTAGTCCAATTAAACACTTTCCTAACATGTCTATTCCTATTCCTCTCGAATGCTATGGTGAAGGAGATAGACAGCTTGTCTTGGCAGCTCATTCCACACTCCAATGACCTTCTGAATAAAGATGTTTCCCCTCATGTTCCCATAAGACTTTTCACCTTTCACCCTTAAGCAATGGCTTCTGGTTGAAGCCCCACACAACCTCAGTGAAAAAAGCCTGCTTGCATTTACCCTATTTATACCCCTCATAATTTTGTATACCTCTATCAAATCTCCTCTCAATCTTCTACTTTCTAAAGAATACAGTCCTAAACTATTCAATCTTTCCTTATAACTCAGGTCTTCCAGAACCAGCAACATCCTTATCAATTTTCCCTGCACTCTTTCAACCTTGTTTACATCTTTTCTGTAGGTAGTTGTCCAAATCTGCACACAATACTCCAGTTTAGGCCTCACGAATGTCTTATACAACTTCAACATAACATCCCACCTTCTGTACTCAATTCATTGATTTATGTAGGCCAATGTTCTAAAAGCTTTCTTTACAATCCTATCTACATGTGACACCACTTTCATGTACCTGTATGTATCTGTATTTCCAGATCCCTTTATCCTACCACACTCTTCACTGGGTAAGATCTACACTGGTTGGTTCTACCAAAGTGCAAACCTTGCACTAATCCGCATTAAATTCCATCCACCATTTCTCAGCCTATTTTTCCAGTTGATGCAGATCCCTCTGCAAGCCATTACAGCCTTCCTTGATGTCCACTACACCCCTAATCTTGGTGTCATCTGCAAATTTGCTGATTCAGTTAACCATGTTATCATCCAGATCATTGATATAGATGACAATCAACGAAGAACCCAACACCGAGCAGGAAGTTATCAGGAAAGCGGATAAAGGCAAGACAGTGGGTGTTGTCTACATGGAGTTCAGTAAGGCATCTGACAAGGTCCTGCATGGCAGGCAGGTCAAGAAGGTTCACTTGCTTGGCATTCAGCACACCACTAGTCACAGACCTCTAGTCGGAGAGGAAATCCTCCATTACTATTCTCTAGCTTCTCCCACAAAGCCAATGTCTAATCCAATTTACTACATCAATCTGAATGCTAAGCAACTGAACCTTCTTGACTAGCCTCCACGCAGGACCATGTCAACTGCCTTAATGAACTCCATGTAGACAACTTCTACTGCCTTGCCTTTATCCTGATGACTTCCTTGAAAAACTCTATAAGATTGGTTAGACATGATATACCATGCACAAAGCCATGCTGACTATCCTTTCCATATCTATCCAAATACTTACAGTATTTATTTGGTCCCTTAGAATACCTTTTAATAACTTTCCCACAATTGATGTCAGACTCTCTGGCCTATAACTTCCTGGTTTCTGTTTAGAGCTTTTTTTTTAACAGCTGAACAACGTGGCTATCCTCCAATCCTCTGGTACCTCTCCTGCTGCTAAGGATGTTTTAAATATCTCTGCTAGGGCTCCAGCCATTTCTGTACTTGCGCCCCGTGAGGTCCGAGGGAACACCTTGTCAGGCCCTCGGGATTTATCCACCCTGATTTGCTTCAGGATAGCAAACACCGCCTCCTTTGTATTCTGTGCAGGCTGCATGAAGCTGATGCTGCATTGTCTCACTACTACAGATTCTGTATCTGTCTTCTGAGTAAATACAAATGCAAAGTGTGCATTTAAGATCTCTCTCATCTGTTTTGGCACCATACATGGATTACCATTGTGGACCAATTTTGTCCCTAGCAATCCTTTTTGCTTTTAACACACGTGGAGAATCCCTTAGGATTCTCCTTACCTTGTCTGCTAGAGCAATTTCTTTTAGCCTTCCCGATTTCTTTCTTAAGTGTTCTCTTGCATTTCTTGTACTCCATAAGCATCTCATTTGACCTACTGCTATGCACCTCTTTTTTTCTCTCTTTAGCAGGGCCTCAATATCTCTTGGAAACCAAAGTTCCCTACACTTGTTACCAGTACAAGTTCTTCCAATACTCACTCCCAACTGGTGATGTTATTTGGACACCCCACAGAGTCAGCATATGTAAGACTATAGTGGCAACATGTATAAAACACTGGATTTCCATTTGAGTCATGAAGATATAAATTCAAATCCAGTATTCAGTCAATTAAATGAATTTTGGAATTAAAGAGTTGGAGTGTGATAACAATGGAACTACTTGATTATATTGTCAAAATGCATCCAGTTCACAAACAACCTTTAAATAAATCTTCTGTTGTGATTCTAGATTACGCTAAATTCTTAGGCATATATGTAAGTAACTTTCTGTAAGGTTTCATTGCTAATGTAATGGTTTCTCTGTAGCAGCAATGTTTGGGTTATGACTAGCGATAATGTTGCGCATTAGACTGTTCCATGAGGATGCGTCCTTTTCTTTTTTTTTGATTCTTTACTAACCATATAGTCAAATTAAGAATTATAAAGCTCTATCGTTTATTCGCATAATGTGTACTAGTTGTTATTTCGGGGTACTGATTTGTAACAGGGAACACATCGCGCAGCATCCACCCAAACAAGATTTCTTAAGTTTGGCTGGACCGGGGGTTATTTCCCCCTAGATTAAGCCGCTAGCCAAATATAGAGCTAGGATACCTATGACCTTTGCACAGTAGTGTATTGGTTAAGACAGGAAAATGGTTGAGAAGAAAATGGAATACTTAGCTTTATATTAGCTCAGTAGTATTAAGTGTGATTTTGTAGCTGGGAAGACATAATATACAGGTCGGTGCAAAAGTTTTAGGCACCCTAGCTATATATATGTGCCTAAGATTTTTGCACAGTACTGTATATGTCCTCTGAAATGGTTTAGCAAGTCACTCAGTTCAAGGGCAATTTAAGTTGGGTGAAGGATTCTGAGCTTCACTTCATCCTACAAACATATAACAAAAATTGTGGCTGGTTTCGTAATTAGATCAGTCTTCTTCAATACTTGGTTTGGGGGTTATGTTAGATCAGACAACCAATCAATACGATTGCTCATCAGGATTCTATTCATCAACAACGTCTTCAGAATTGATGTCTTTCTTTCCCCACTGTTCCTCTTCTTTCCACAATTTTGTTCACCTCAAAGCACACAACAAAATCAAACGAAGTAAAAGTTCTTTGAAGTAGTGAATGATCTACATTCTAAAATTCTCAGTATAGAAGGAATCTTGTCAGTCAAATCAAAACTTGTCAGGGTATTTGTTCCTTTCAAAATATGAAGAAAAAAGTAACGATGTTTGAGTGTTCTTCAAAGACAGCCCTTGATTTCAGAAACAACAAGTTTCTTTTATAAGATCTTCCAAAACAAATGCCCACACCCCTCAAAAAGCAGAACTCATGAAGACTTTTGCCCCATGCTTGATGTTCATGACCAAGGGAAGATCTCCAGCTAGGAGGAGTCTCTACGGACCAGAACCATAGAAATTACACTGGTCACACCTAATACATCCGACCACCGGAAAAGCCCCGCGTCCAGGGAATGCGCCAAATAAGACAGACCAAGAGAGCGCAGTTGTCAGCTGGTGGAGTCATGCAGCATCTGCCTTCCCGTGATATACAACAGTGTAAGGAGCAGGCCTGGCGACGGTGCTTAGTGTGCGGTTCCAGTTTCTGGGTCTGATGATGTATGGTGTGCAATGAGCAAGAGTTATATAACACCACAGTACACACTGGAGAACAGATGGCTGGAAGAATGTTACTTATAAATACACTCCGGGGAATCCCAAGGACATCATAAACCACACTGGTGACGCCTGAGTGATTTATGAACTTCAGTTGAACCTTTCAAATGCGTTACGTACTCAAACAAGTTCAACTTCCAATCCTCCAACTCCGACCTCCCCCCATTCCCGTGCCTCCCACACATCTCTCAGACCAATGGTTTTTGGGGTGCAGATGGCTTCCTCTTGTTTGTGTTGATGCCATTAGGAGTTTGGATCATTTTTAATGAGGATTATTTCTGGACATGTCCCATTAATGGCTACTCTCATTGATGCTGACTTCTGTCGTGGCCTCACAGATGGGAAAACCACCTCCTTGATGCAAAGAAAAGGGAAAACAAAATGCACTTCTTTCTCATGTAACAGGAAGGCAATGTTTTCTCTGAAAAATAATACAGTCTCTAATTTATAACACTCCTGTATACATTACATTGATTCAATATATACACCAAACTAAATGGGTCCTTGTAAACATTGGTGTGTGGTCTGCAAATGAAAAACAGAAATCCTGTTCTGTCACAATGCTGACACCCCTGGTCCTGATGCTGTACATACTAAGTCCCATGTAATCCTCCAAGATGTGTGTGTTGTACAGAGATGTGCTGAGTTTCTGAAGCTCTTAGCCATTATTTAGCTATATTGGGCTCATCCTTCCCTACGTTCTTGTGGATGATTTCTCGTCATTTGTGCTACCTCACTCACTTTATTTGGGTCTCCCATCCATCAATCCTGAGCTCTCTGACCTACACTGCATGTTCCTCGGGCACAGCTTCAGAGTTAATCATCTCAGCCTTATGCTCAAATCCCTCCATGGCCCTTGTTCCATCCTGTCTCTATAACTTCCTACCGGTCTCCAGGCCTACACCCCTCAGACAACTCTACCTGCCTTCACTTCTGATTCATTACGATTCCCTGAATTTTTTTACCTCTCCATTAGTAATAACCTCTTCCTCTACCACTTGGAGGAATAGTTCCTCATTTTGTGTGTGTGCGTTTGTGTGAGAGTTCGTTTGTGTGTGAATGAGTGTGTGTGTGCATGTGTGTGCATGTGTGTGTGTGTGTGTGTGTGCGTGTGAATGAGTGTGTGTGAGAGTGCGAGTGTGTGTGTGTGTGTCTGTGTGAGGGTGGGTGAGTGAGAGTGTGTGTGTGGGGGGGTTGCATGTCTCTCTGCCTTTATGTGCATGTGTGTGTGTGTGTGTGTGTGGGTGAGTGTGTGTGTGGGTGTGTGTGTCTGTGAGTGTGTGAACGAGTGTCTGTGAGAGTGTGTGTGTGTGTGGGAGGGTGGGTGGGTGAGTGTGAGAATGTGTGTGTATGTGTGTGTGGGGGAGTCGCATGTCTCTCTGCCTTTATGTGTGTGTGGGTGTGTCTGTGAGTGTGTGTGTGTGAGTTTCTGTGTGTGTGTCTGTGAGTGTGTGTGTGACAGAGAGTGAGTGTCTGTGAGAGTGCGAGAGTGTCTGTGTATACATGTGTGGGAGGTCGCATGTCTGTCTGGCTTTATGTGTGTGTGTGTCTGTGTGTGTCAGTGAGTGTGTGTGTGTGTGTGTGTGTCTGTGAGCATGAGTGTGTGTGTGTATTTGTGCGTGTGTCTCTATGTGTGTATGCATGTGTGTGGGGGGTCGCATGTCTGTTTGGCTCTGTGTGTGTGTGTGTGTGTGTGTATGTGGCTGTGTGTTTCTGTGTTTGTGTGTGTGTGTGTGTGTGTGTATGTGTCAGTGTGTGTATGTGTCTGTGTCTGTGAGCATGAGTGTGTATGTGTATTTGTGTGTGCGTCTCTGTGTGTGTATGCATGTGTGTGGGGGGTCGTATGTCTGGCTGCGTGTGTGTGGGTATGTGTCTGTGTGTGTGGCTGTTTGTTTCTCTGTGTGTGTATGTGGTTATGTGTTTCTGTGTGTGTGTGTGTGTGTGTGTGTGTGTATGTGGTTATGTGTTTCTGTGTGTGTGTGTGTGTGTGTATGTGGTTGTGTGTTTCTGTGTGTGTGTGTGTGTGTGTGTGTGTGTGTGTGTGTGTGTGTGTGTGTATGTGGTTGTTTGTGTGTGTGTGTGTGTGTGTGTGTGTGTGTGTGTTTGTATGTTGCTGTGTGTTTCTGTGTGTGTGTGTGTGTGGGAGGGGGTGGCACATGTCTGTCTGACTTTATGTGTGTGTGTGTGTGGCTCTGTGTGTGTGTGTGGGGGGCTGTGTGTTTCTGTGTGTGTGTATGTGGTTGTGTGTGTGTGTGTGTGTGTGTGTGTGAGACTGTGAGTGTGTGTGTGTATGTCTGTGTGTCTGTGAGTGTGTGTGTCTCTGTGTGTATATGCATGTGTGTGGGGTGGCACATGACTGTCTGGCTTTGTGTGTGTGTGTGTGTGTGTGTGTGTGTGTGTGTGTGTGTATGGCTGTGTGTTTCTGTGTGTTTGTATTTCTGTGTGTTTGTGTGTGTGTGTGTGTGTTTGTGGCTATGTGGGTGTGGGTGTGTGTGTGTGTGTGTTTGTGGCTATGTGGGTGTGTGTGTGTGTGTGTGTGTGTGTGTGTGTGTGTGTGTGTGTGTGTGGACAATGGAGCACTTCAATATATCACAAATAAGTCCTGCCAAAGCTGCCAAAGGGTTTCGGCCTGAAAAGTTGGCTGTTCTTTTTTCCATAGATGCTGCCTGAGCTGCTGTGTTCCTCCAGCATTTTGTGTATGTTATCCTTCAATAAATGATGCTCTAATTGTATCCAATAAAGGATAAGACACAGCTGGATAGATTTTGTGCTTAGCTTAGGAACTAAGAGTTCTGGGGAAAAAGCACGTAGGTGGAGCTGAGTCCACAGTCGGATTAACCATGATCTTATCAAATGACATAGCAGGCTTGATGGGCCAAACAGCCTACTCCTGCTCCTACTACTCATGCTCCTATGTTACGCTGTTATCTTAGATCAGTTGAGTGATAATTCCTGCAGCAATATTAAAACAATCTGCGGTCACTCAATCCACTCGTTACACAAAGTTAAACTGTCGGAGTTCACATGGTGCGTCAATCTCCTCACCACTCTAACCAAGAAGAAAATAATCCATCCCTCAGTTACTTTATCACATTCTGGTCATCTGTACATGAAGGGGACCTTCATGACTCACAGCCAAACTAAGATCAACATAGTCACCTCCTGATATTTAGTCTCAGAATCTAATTTCTAGAGATTTCACCTGCTATTCAATATACTCACACTCAATTTCATACTTCAAATAAAGACAAATATCACCATGCTTCCCAGAAAATGCAGCTTCCTTCTTGGCACTTCTGTACTTCACTACATTAAAATGCTTCTTAAAACACAGTTCTATCCAAATCTTTGTCATCTGTTCTATATATCCTTTGGCATGGTCTTACTATTTGTCTAATTCTGCTCCTGTTGAACAGCTTGTCTAATATTAATGCAAACTACTGTTTGGAGCCAAAGCCATTTATTACGGTTGTCCCTCAGAAGCTGGTGGGTAAGCTGGTCTCATTGGGTCTCAACACCTCTCCTTGATCTTGGGCCTCCTGATGGAAAAGCCACAGTCAGTCCACGTTGGCAAAAACATCTCTAGTTCCAGCGATGTGCACTCATCCTGCTGCCGATGCATCACTGGTCAACGTGGAGATGATTCTGGACTTCAGGAAGGTGCAAGCTCACCTCTCTTCACTGTACATACTCAGTTCCTCCATGGAGAGAGTCAGAGGCACCAATTTTCTGTGAGTGCACATAATGGGCGATCTCAGCTGGTCCCTCAACACCACCTCTTTGGTCAAGAAAACACAAAAAGTCTCCACTCCCTAAGGAGATTAAGGCAAGTGAGGCTCTCCCTACCATCCCTATCTTAACCAGTTTTTACAGGAGCATCCATCAGGAGTGATCTGACTAGCTGCATCACCATCCATATGGGAAATTGCAAGGCACCTGACTGAACTTGAACTTCAATTTCAATTTAAACACAGAAGATTCTGCAGAATCTGGAAACCCAGAGCAATACACACAAAATGCTAGAGAAACTCAGCAGTTCAGGCAACATCTATGAAGAGGAATTAACAGCCGACGTTTTGGGCCAAGACTTTTCATCCGGCTTCACACAGCATTTTGTGTGTGTAACCACCAATTTATGTTGCCTTTCCTTCACCCCGCCACCGCTAATGCACAAAGAACTCAGCCATGAATCGAAAACAAGAGAAAATGTTTTGTTTTAAATGTCAATTAATTGAATGACAAGACATAAGAATTTGCACAAGGCTGATATACAAGCATTCCGTGGGTCAAGATGGTCCATGTGAATTTAATCCCTGTTTATTGAGATAGATTAGTAGAAAGGCCAAAATTTAGCTCGAATTACACAGCAGTAAGAAGTAAATCTTCCTCTGTGCTCTTAGTGGTCTCATGCAAAACATAAATTAATATTAAAATAACTTCATTAAAGCGACACACCAGTGTTCTAAATGTGCACTGGAGTGCGATGAAATGGGATTTTAATTTTCACTTTATTGAGTTATAATGCCCCATTCAAATGAATTAACTACTATTTCATTACTCCCTCCAGCATTGTAATGTTAATGTACTGATGTTAAGGATGGCTCATGAGTAAATCTGTGATTTTTGCTGCTCAACTTCAGTCACGGAACATTATGCTTTACAATGTCTGGATTTGACTCGTTGAAAGCTCATGGTAACAAAGAAATTCCTGCATTACTATCAATAAAAGCTCATGGCCTGGAGAATGAATTGAAGGAATTGGGCACAAAGAACCGAAGCCAGCACCAGATCAGAACGTCCATGGCCCACCCAAAATTAAGCTTTATTTATAGTGAGCTAACAACGTTTGGAAGCCAGATAGCCTCTAAACAATTTGCTCGTCAAACACCTTGTACTTCTGGAGCTCTTCCTTTGCTCACTTTCAGTTTAAAGTAAAGGCTGGATCTCAACACCATCAGGCTGCTTTGTTCAGAGAAGGACTTCACCATCTCCAAGCAGGTGCCTTTTCTGGCTGCTCTGAAAAGGTTACTGCCGCACACACAAAATGCTGGTGGAACTCGGCAGGTCAGATAGCATCAATGAAAATGAACGGACAGTCGACATTTCAGGACAAGATCCTTCATCAGGACTGGGAAGGAAAGGGGAAGGTGTCAGAATAAGAAGATGGGAGAGGGGGAAGGAGGGCAAACTCGAAGGTGATAGGTGAAGCCAGGTGGATGGGGGAGGGGGATGAAGTAAGAAGTTACTAGTCCAGGGTGAAATCACCAATGAATTCACCTTAGGTGATAGAGTTAAACTTGTCCATCCATTCAACAGAAAAGCCCAGGTTATTTCTATTTGTCCTCCAGCAGCACACTCAAAGGATGAGTAGTTTCATGCTCCTGGTGTGCACTTCTTTGAGGATTTATCCGGGCTCAGATGCAACCATAAAGAATGTGTGCCAGCATCTCTATTTTCAAAGAAGCTTAAGAAGAATTGGCATGTGTTTGAAGACTCTGACAAACTTCTACAGGTGTGCAGTGGAAAGCATCTGACTAGAGGGGACGGTACAGGTGACACAGTAGCACAGGGGTTAGCACAACACTTTACAGCATCAGCAATCAGCGATTTGGCTTCAATCCTGCTGCTGTCTGGATAGAGTTTATATATTCTTCCCAGGTGAGTTGCATGCACCAGTTTCCTCCCACACTCCAAAGATAAATGTGTTAGGGTTAGTAAGTTGTAGGGATGCCATGTTAGCACTGGAAGCATTGTGATGCAGACTTCCCCTCCCCCAGCTCATCCTCGGACTGTGTTGGTCATTGACACAAACAATGCATTTTACTGTACATTTGATGTTTCAATGTATATGTGAGAAATGAAGCTACTCTTTATTCTGGTTGCATCAAGACCTGGTATGAAAGCTCCAATGCACGTGAAGACAAGAGGCTACAGAGAGTGGTGGATTCTGCCTGCTCAATCTCAGGTACAGCTCTCCCCGTCATCATCAAGGACATCTACAAGAGATGCTGTCTCAGGATGCAACATCCATTATCAAGGATATCCACCATCTGGGCCATGCCCACTTTGCACTGCTTCATCAGGCAGTAGGTACAGGAGCCAGATGACCCACACCATGAAGTTCAACTAGAGTTTCTTCCTCTGTGCATTAGTTTCTTGAACCATTAAGTGGAATCAAAAGGGAGAAGAGTCCATTCCAACATACATGGCTAAATTGAAGAGATTGTCTAAACATTGTCAGTTCAGTAAAGAGCTTAATGATGCATTAAGCAATCCTTTATTTTGTGGAATCTTTTAAGAAAATATTCAAAATTGGCTCCTATCTGAAGCACAACTCAAATTAAAAACAGCAGCTGAAATCACAGTATCAATGGAAACAACTGCCAGAGACACGGATGAGTTGCAGTTAGAAATGAAAGTGAGCGTGAACAAAATGGCTATGCCTAAACAGAAACCTGCCTGGCTGAACAAATTGTGTTACTGCTGAGGCAGGGGCTTGTGTACACTAGACCAATGCAGGTTTAAAGGTGAAACTTCCACAATATGCAACAAAGTAGGACACATACGAAGAGCACATTGGGCAGACAAGAAATAAATGGACTCCACAGGGAAGAGAAAAAGATAAAAATTCAAGTTGCAGTTTCAAAAAGAGCACTAATCTACATGCTGTAGATGAAAAAATCTGATAATGATGAGAGTGACACAGGAAGGACTGGGTAGCTTTGAGATTTAAAAAGTGAAAACTAACAAGAGACAAGCAATACGGCTTACACCAAAAGTGAACGGCAAATTAATTAAAACGGAATTGAACACTGGCTCAGCTATTTCACTTATTTCACAAAGTAAATTTGAATAATATTTCAAATATATTCAATTGAAGCCTGCAGATATCCAACTAAGAACTTATACTGGAGAAAAGTTAACTCTTGTGGGAATGACTTTCGTAACAGTGAAATACAACAACCAAGAAGTCACATTGGATTGTAGGTAGTAAATACAAGATAGCCAGCATTGTGGGGTCATGACTGGCTGAGACAGCTACAACTTGATTGGAGATCCACCCACCATTTGTGTCCCACATTCATTTAAATAGAGTTAAGTGAAAGTGAATTAGAAAGGAACTAGATGATGCCACAGCTGTGTTCAAGGATGGTATTAGAAAACTCAAACGTAACAAGGAAGAACTAGTGTTAAATGAAAATGCTGCAGCAATTTTTACAATGTCTGGTTCCTTATACCATCTGTGATAAGGTAACCAGTGAGCCAGGTCTCACAGAGGCTGAAGGAGTTATTTCCAAGGTTGAGTGGAGCCCATGAGCAATACTAGTGATTCCAGTAACCAAAAATATGGATCTACAAAATCTGTGGTGACTTTAAGGTCACCATCAATCCAGTACTGAAAGTAGATCAATACTCTGTCCAGGATAGAGGCTATCATTGCAAAACTTTCTGGAGGGAAATGCTTCAGCATGGTTAATTTAGCTGAGGTCTACCGACTAATGGCAATGGAAGAAGAATCCAAATTCTATCTCACCATAGTGACTCACAAAGGGCTTTGAGACTATAGTCGTCATGGCTATCCCTCGAGGTCAAGGATGATGGTCTTTGTTCTGTTGATCTACTTATGGGCTCTCAAGTCGCTTATGAGTCCAATCTTGGCTTTGAAAGTTCTTCTGCCTTCAGGACAGGTAGTTCCAGATGACAGATTGGGCTTTGGTTGTTGCTGTCTCTCTTTCCATTTTCTTCTCTTTTCTTCTAATTCTGCACATCTGTTGGCTTCAAAAGTTGCTGTTCCTTCTCAGATGATGGCTTGCCGGAGTTTCCTGTCCTTGGCATTGGTTTCCCAATTGTTGATGTCGATGTTACATTTCTTCATGTTGACTTTTAAGACGTATTTGAACTTCTTCTGTTGTCCGCTTCTTTTACGTTTGCCTTCTTTAAGCTGGGAGTGCAGTCGTTTCATATGTTATGAGTGATGGATGTCAATACCCATAGCCTTTGCATCACGTTCCCTTACCACTGCAGAGAAAAAGTATGCACAGATTGGCAGAGAGGCCTTGAATCTTGTTTGGGGTGCAAGACATTTCAACCAGTACTTGTATGGGAGAGAGTTTACCTTTGTTACTGATCATCAACCACAAGTGTCCATTTTCAATCCACAGAAGAGTGTTTCACTAACAGTAGCAGCATGAATGCAGAGATGGGTTTGTTTCTTGGAGGACACAATTACAAGATTGAATTCAAGAGGACAACTAATCATGGATTATCCTGTTTACCTTTGGAAAAGGAAATACCTGAAAAAATTACAAAAGAGGACACTCCTCTTGACATATTCTCCCTAACACAAATCGAAAATCACCCTATTATGGCAGAGGTGATCCAAAGAGAAACCAGAAAATATCCCACACTGATCCAGGTCTACATGACAACACAAAGTGGTTGGAATGTGCAGCAGAAATTCCAGATCTCTCATTTCTCAGCCCCAGGATGAACTTGCCCTTGGCGGGTGTTACCTTATGTGGGGATTGAGAGTTACTGTACCATCCAAGCTGACAGCCAAAGTGTTGGAGGACCCTCATGCTGGTCATCTATACATGCGTTGGCTTGAAGCTTTGTCTGGAGGCCTGGGAGAGATTAACAGATCAAGCAGCTTGCCATGCACTGCTTGGGATGCCAACATATCCAGAAATACTCCCTGCAGTCCCAGAGCCAACTCCTACAACCACCACAGAGGAGGCCCAGAACCTGGGATTGTTTCACAGCCACAAGTCTCTCCAGCCAAGCAGAGTGACCCCCACCCAACTCGTCAGCAAAGACGTTATCCCACATGAGTAAGAAATCTTCCTCTGTGATTAAATCTTTTGGCTAAATTGGACAATTTAAAATTTACAATTCTATGTTGTCTTTATAGTAGTTGCATTATATGACTAGAGAGGAATTCGTTGCATATTTGAATTGAGCTGCATTCTATATTGAGTTGGAGTTCATAGCTAAGCAATGGTTTCTAGCTTCCCAAGTAATATTTGTGTAATTTTGTAAATATATTGTTTGATGAAGCACTCTTTGTTGTTTATGTGTTGTAGTTCATAACGAGTTATATGTAAAATAACGTGAATGACACATGTCATCACACGACGACACTATATGTACGTGCCACACTAACGTAAAAGTGAAACTAGCATATGTTATTCATGGACACGTTATTCATGGATTTGTGCTTTTCCATCAGTTAGTTTTATGTTTTATAGTTACAAAACACAGCAGTATATATTAAATAATACAAACATTTTAAGGTCAACTCATTTTCTTAATTGCATTCATAGAGCTCTTCACTACAAGCTGTAAACATCTCTGATGTCAGAGACATTTGGTCTGGCATCTTCCTACATCATTTTTGTATAAACATGATTATCTCTGTATCTTTGAACAGGCTGTATGCAGCACGTAACTTTCTAACCCTTAACACAAACATGTCACTTCTAATTAATGAATATAATAAAAACTATAAAAAGATGTATTTGTCACACTACTAAACAATCATGAACTTAAGTAAAACAGTCTCTGAATTGATTGGCTGATAGCATATTTTTCTTCATGGCCTCTGTATCAAAGTACATATATGTCACTATGTACCGGTCTCCATGGTAGTGGAACAGTTAGGGTTATGGTTATTACAGCTTGGGGCATCAGAGTTCAGAGCGCAATTCCAGCATCCTCTGTAAGTATGTTCTCCTTGTGGAATGTGTGGGTTTTCCTTGGGTGTTCCAGTTTCCTCCCAAAGATGTACGGGGTAGGTTAATTGGCCATTGTAAATTCTCCCGTAACTGATCTAAGATTAAATCAGGGTTGAGAGGGGTTGCTGGGCAGTGAGGCTCGAAGGGGCAGAAGGGCCTATTCCGTACCGTATCTCTAAATAAATAAATAAACAAACAAACTCCCTTGAGATTCATTTGCTTACAGGCATTCACAATAAATACAAAGAATCACAATAGAATCAATGAAAAACACACACAAAACAGATAACCAGCCAATCTGCAATCAAACCTTACAAATAAAAAAAGGAAAAAAAACAAAATAATGATTGCAAATAGATAAGAAAGAGTCCTTGAACGTGAGTCCATAGGTTGTGGGAACAGTTCAGTGACAGGGCAAGTTCCAGTTTAAGATGGTGCTGGTGAAGGACAGTGACAACTTGCTGGTTGCAAAGGAAACAAACAAAACTATAAGTTATGTTATTAATCACACTTCACTGGGGCAACCAATAGCCTGTAACTTCCCTTTCAGAACCACCTGTGAGACCTGGCATTTTTGCCGTGTGAACTGAAGCATTGAAAGTGTAGGACTGTTGTAGCCTAGCAACTACAGGCCGATTCGAGGCAGCGGGGTCAGGGCAGAGAGCGGGGAATGAGCCAATGTTCGGCCATTGCTGGAGTGGACTTGGAGCCAATTCAAAGCGGCAGAATCCAGGCAAGGCAGGGTTGAGTTGGTGGGACCTGGGCACAGGAGTGGGGAATGTGCCACTGTCTGGCCATTTCTGGAGCAGAATTGGAGGTGATTTGATGCAACAGGACCGAGGTGAAGCAAGCGGAGACGAGACCGAGTCAAAACAGCAGGAACCGGGCGCAGGCCCAAGAGTGAGGAAAGACCCAAAGACTTCTTCTGCTGCTGTTGTTTTGTTGCTGTTCTACTGTACATTGTGGGAATGCTGTGTTAGCATTGGCCAGAATGTGTGGCAACTCTTGCAGGCTGCCCCCAACACATCCTCAGGTTGTATTGATTGTCATTGCCTTTCATTGTATGCTTTGATGTACATATGATAAATAGATGAATCTGAATCTTAAACTGACTCTACCTCTTGCAGTCCTACAGTGCTGGTAATACAGAAATTTATGGGACCATTATCTACAGGGGTGGCCCTATGGTTAATTTATCATTGCCCATTCCGATATGTCAATCCGTGGCCTCCCCTACTGTCGCAATGAGGCCACACTCAGGTTGGGGGACCAAGACCTTATAGTCCATCTGGGTAGCCTCCAGCTGATGGCATGAACATCAATTTCTCGAACTTCTGGTAATGACCAGCCCCACCCTCTCCTTCTCCAGTCACCATTCCCTTTTCCCTCTCTCACTTTATCTGCTTGCTTGCCCATCGCCTCCCTCTGGTGCTCCTCTCCCCTTTTCTTTCTTCCATGGCCTTCTATCCTCACCTCTCAACCCTGTATCCCTTTCGCTAATCAACTTTGCAGCTCTTTACTTCATCCCTCTCCCTCCAGTTTCATCTATCACCTGCTTTCTCACTCCCCTCCCCAACCTTTTAACTCAACTCCTCATCTTTTTTTTCACCAGTCCTACCGAAGGGTCTCAGCCTGAAACATCGACTTTATTTTTTTCCATAGATGCTTGCTGGCCTGCTGAGTTCTTCCAGCATTTTGTGTGTTGCTTGGGTTTCCAGCATCTGCATATTTTCTCTTGCTTGTATTTCCTCCTCTTCTCTGTTTAAATGGATGTCACTCTATTTCTGAAGCTGTGCCTTCAGGTCCTAGGCTCACCCACTATAGGAAATATTCTCTTCACATCCACTCTAGATATTCGATAAATTTCATTAATTTTCCCCATCATTCTTCTGAACTCCAGCAAGTACAGGCCCAGAGCCATCAAATGCTCTTCATTCATTAACTTTTTCATTCCTGGGATCACTCTTGAGACCCTCCTCTGGATTCTCTACAATACCAGCACATCCTTACTTAGATCAGGGACCCAAAACTGTTCACAATATTCTAGGTGTGACCTTATAAAGCCTCAGCATTACATCCTTGCTTTTATATTCTAGTCCTCTCAAAATGAAAGCTAATGTTGTATTAGCCTTCCTTACCATTGACTCAAGCTGCACGTTAACCTTTAGGGAATCCTGCTCAAGGAATCCCATGTCTCTTTGCCCCTCTGATTTTTGAATTTGCTCCCCGTTTAGAAAATAGTCCATGCAGGACAAGAACTACTTTCTCCATCAGCTGCTAGCTTATGGAAGACTAACACTTTGGAACAATGCATACTATCCAATAACAAGCACAGAGAGAGAGATGAATGGTAAGATCCTGTGATATTATTGAAAGAGGAGCAGGTGATGTGTCCAACTTGGATTTATTTCTCAACTGACACTATTGTCGTATTACCTGCGTCAATCAGTCTCTCATATTTCCGCAATGACTACCCTTCAAAAGTTATTGAGCAGACTTGGTGCCCAACAGGAATGTTAAAACATGAGGTTTTTCAAACTCGTGGTTTTATTTTATGTGCATCGTAATCTTATAAAATCATAGGATACTACAGCACAGAAACAGGTTCTTTGGCCCATCTAGTCCATGCCCGATTATTATTCTCCCTCGTCCCATCAACTGCATAGACCTGCATTCCCCTTCCATCCATGTACTTATCCAAACTCCTCTTACATGTTGAAATTGAATCTGTATCCACCATTTTCGTCTGAGTGCAGAAGATTCCCCTCATGTTCCCTTTAAAAAATTCATCTTTCACCCTTAACTCATGACCTCTAGTTCTATTCTTATCCAACCTCATTAGAAAAAAACGGTTTGCATTTACCCTTGCTATACCCCTAATAATATGTTATATCCCTTTCAAATCTCCCTACACTGTAGGAAATAAAGCCCGATCCTCAACTAAAGAGTGAAGAAGTTCCCCATTATGTTCCCTTTAAATATTTTACCTTTCAACTTTAACCCATGACATGGTCCCTCAGTATTAAACACTAACATGTGTCTCAATTTTATCCTACATTCTCTAGAATGGGACTAAACCCAAAACATGCTGAGTGAGAGGTAAGAATGTGCCTGCTGAACCACATCTGACCTTCCATTTGGATGATCGACTCTGTTTAGTCACTTCCAGCCCTGGGCCCAATCTCACCCTTACCACCACACAGCAGGATTCCACAGTCCAGAACCTGGAGCAACATTGTGGATAAGTTAGCAGCTGGAATTCTGGACCATTTATCCAGAGACATGAGTTCAAATCCCACCATGGCAATTGGAAATTTAAAATCGGTAATTAAATACATCTGGAATTACTTAAATAAAGCAATTCTCAGAAACAAAAACCATGAAGCTACCAGGCTGTTCTGAAAAAAAGACATTTAATTCACCAGTGTCCTTCAGGGAAGGAAATCTACCATCGTAATGCAATCTGGTCTATCATCAGCTCCAGTGTGGTTGTTCAATAATTTCCACATCAGGGAACAATTAGGGATGTGCAATAAATGCTGGCATCACTTGCAATATCCACATCTTGTGAATAAATATTTTTTTAAAAATCAGAACAGTTGAGTCATATATGCAGACAGGTGCTGGATAAAATTAACATCATGAAGAATCCCACACAGCCTCCTCATGGATTGTTTGTCCCATGTCCATCAAGGGAGGAGGCTATGTAGCATCCACACAAGGACCACCAGACTCAAAAACCTTTGCATTCTTCAAGCAGTGAGGCTGATCAACACCTCCACCCACTAACTCCAGCACTACTTTATTATTTCCCATCAGTCACCCTCTGTACAGCCTAGCATAATTTTATGGGCATACAATCAATCTATGTATATAAATTATCCATGTATTTATATTTATTGTGTATGTTTTTATTATTATTATGTTCTTTATCTTTGGTGATTTTTTTCTTCTGCTGCATTGGATCCAGAGTAACAATTATTTCCAGTCTCCTTACCAGAATAGGCATTAAACAAACTTGAATCTTAAATCTTGAATTATGACTAATACTTTCTCTTCTTCCACATTCTTAGGAAGGTAAGCCACCCCTATCATCCCCAATAATAATAGAAAGAAAGTTGGATCACAGCTTTGATCGATTTTTTCTAAAGTGTCTGAAGTTTATTGTGTACAGCTTTTTTACATGAGCCTTTTATAGGGATCCAGATTTCGGCTAAGACAGCATGCATTTCTTAGGATTCAGCTGTAATAACATAGGCTGATCTGGAAAGGTTTCCTTTCAGTGGAGTCACTGTGGATCACACAGCTGTGTCCTTTCAGCCTCTGAGCTCGAGCCGCTGCGCCACACAGACACCAGACGTACTGGAGCAGGTAATGGGCTCTCATTTAACAGGGTCCGGTGGGACCACCTCCTTCAGTGAGTCTAGGTCGTAACCTTTCCCGGCTCGTTATTCAGCCCTCTGTCTCGCTTCATCCCTTGAGGGATCGGTAACCCAACCCAAGTGAGTGACCAGTTTGAGAAGCTTCCCCACCATACACTTATCATCTAATCAGTAGTGGATTATAATATTCAAAATGTGAAGCTTTATTTTTAACAGTAGCCAGTGGATTTTACCTAATAGATTCTGAGCTTAAACAACATCTGTCTCTTCCACAAATACCATACGCCTAGCTAGTCAGAGAATGGGAGGCCCCTTCAGGATTCGCCATTCAAAATGTAGAGAAAGCTCTAGAGATGGTATTGAGGTATTCAAGGTTTCAAAGGTCATAGGTAATTTGAATTGCATTAGCCATTTGACCTCAATACATTCATTGCAGAACTCAGTTTCAAAAAGGACTTGCAATTATTGAGCACCTGTCACAATTCAGCATGTCAAAATACATTCGAAGAGCAGTGAAGAACCACCACCGGTGTAACATAAGAAACAATTTATGCACAACAATCTCCCCCAAACAGCAACAAGATTCTTGTAGGATAATGTATCTCAGTTAGTTATATCGTGTTGCAGCTACTGTATATAAAGCTTCATTAGCCCACACTTTGAGTACTGTGTCCAGTTATAGGAAGGGTACGGAAAAGGTTTACCAGGATGCCGCTAGAATTAAGGGCATGAGCAGTAAGCAGAGGCTGGAAAGACTTGGGCTGTTTTCTCTGGAACATCAGAAGGTGAAGGGAGCTGACAGAAGTTTATAAGATTATGAAAAGCATAGACCAGGTAGGAAGTCAAAATCCTTTTCACAGGGGAGCAATGCCAAGAGTGAGACTCGTGCATTTAGGGTGAGAGAGACAAAATTTATTTCATGGGGCAAGTATATTTTATGCACAGCATGATGGGTGCCTGGAATGGGCTGCCAAGGGCAGTGGTAGAAACGGTAATGATATTAGCATTTCTGAGGCTGTTAGATAAACACATAAATACAGGGAGAATAGAGGCACAGGACCATGCATTTTCCTTATTTACAGATATACCATGGTACTAGACCCATCCGGCCCAATGAGCCCTCGCCACCCATGTGACCACTTAACCTACGAGCCTGTACGTCTTTACAATGTGGGATGAAACCAGAGCACCCAAAGGAAACCCACACAGTCGCAGGAGAACATGTAAGCTCCTTACAGACCGCAGCAGGAAATGAACCTGGGTCACAGGCACTGTAATAAGTTATACTAACCACCATGCTGCCACGATGCTGCTATACAGGTACATTTATGGTAAAAGAGGTGTTTGGTGTAAACCAAACAGCCTGATCTTGTGCTGTACTGTTCTAGGTTCTACATCAGATAAAGCAGCTTCCTCTCGATTAGAGTAATCCGTGGGACAAGTGGAAAACTATCCAACCTATGACACTGCTATTCCAACACAAGAACACAAGCTACTGAAGATAGAAACTTGCTTCTCTGCATATATTTTTTACTTGTTTACAGATAAAGAGCAGAATTCTGGTAAGATGGCACCAGCAAATAACGTGACACCCTGCTGACAGTTCACGAAACTACTTCTTATTCTTCTTCTTTCAAATATGATTCTACTGCTAAGCTGTGTGCGATCAGAACCTGTGATTTACATTTAATGGTATGTTTTTAGGCCAGTTGAGCAATCTGGTGCTTTGCTATCTCTGAGGGAGTTCAGTGAGGTTAGGAGCAGAGTGTGCCCCCTGGACATGGGGACCATCCCATGATTGACTCCATTGCTTCTCTCTGATCGAGGTGTCAAGCAAGGTTGAGGTCGATGAAGACGAGAGCAGAGGATAGGCAGCAGGTGCTCGGTGCCATCTACCTGTGATTGACCAGTCTTCCTCTCCCTCTCACTAGCTGCTGTCAGACGAATATGTTGCGGTCCTGAGATCCACATTCCAAGGATTGATCAGCAGATTTCTGGCTGTGGCCTCGCCTTGAGGACCTTGAGATTCATGTTGCATGTGTTGCTGGATTTTGGTTACACTTCTTTTTGCTGTTTTTGATCGGTGCAGACCGGATGCCTTGGCGAAGACGGGCTCTGCAGCCTGCAGCGGCGAGCAGCACGGAACTAAGCAGAATGCTCCTGGGCTCCTGGTTTGGTAGTTGATATTCTAAGTGTTGTTACTCGCTTTCTGCTGTTTGAGCAGTTTGTTCTTTTTTCACACATTTTGTGTTTGATGTTTTCTTTGAACAGGTTCCATGGTGTTTCTTTGTTTCACAGATGCCGGCTGCAGAACAAATCTCAGAGTTGTATTCTGTATATGTACTTTGATAATATGTGTATTTTGAATTTTGAACTTGAACAGACCCTTCTGGCCCAACAATCCACACCGCCCAACAACTCACTTATTTAACCTTTAGCCTAATCATGAGACAATTTCCACAGAGTAATTAACCTACTAACCGGTATGTCTTTGGACCATGAGAGGAAGTCAGAGCACCAGGAGGAAATCTAAGTGGTCACAGGAGAAGATACAAACTCCTTACAGATGGCACCAGGACTGAACTCTCAACTCTGATACATGGAGCTGCAATAGTGTTATGCTAATTGCTATGCTGCCGTAGTGCAAACAGTCCCCATGTTTGGAGACTAAGCTCCAAGCCAGCTCTGGGTTCTTCACTGAAGCATAAAAGAGGACAGGTCAAATACCCAAAGAGCTGATACCGACCTGTCGCCTTGTGTACAACACTGACCACTGGAAATAAAATGAGACCCTGATAAATTTGTTCACTTCCCATGTACAAGCAGCAACCTCTCACTGAAGGCAGAAATCACCATGGCTTTCAATGTGCTAGCACAATTTTTGGCCAACAGAGGGTGTTTGAAGATCAAGGCTTCAAACATGGCAGAAAACTCATTATCCACTGGGCAGTAATGAACCTGTTAGATCCAACAGTTTAATTCTTAGATAAGACTGTTTAACTGATATTCTCTTTGCAGCTTAACAATTAAGTATCTGCTTGTATTTTATATAATGACTTTATACAAGTACCATATGGTATGCTTCCCAGTGGTAATAGTATGCATATAACAGTTTAATATGCCTCTAGTTGTTATACAAAGTATAATTCTGAACAGCTCTGGAAGTCTCTTTATGTTGCATTATTTGAATATGTGCTAGCTCATTGGTTAACTCTTATCTATACATGTGAATGGAACTTTTCCTTATCTATGGGTATATAATAGCTAACCACAAGGCAGCACCATCCTTTCTTGGCTTCCTTTCTCCCTCCAACTAATAGACTGCCTTGTTCCTGTTTCAATGCTTAATGAAATGTTCATGAAGCAATAAGTTTTGTGCCTCTTTCCAGACTTCTCAAAAACCTTGGATTGATACATCAGAATCCAACAAGCCCTATCCTTCCATATTTTTGTGAGAACTGGGCTATATATAGTTAACAGTACCTTGGCTCCATTCAATCATAGGGTGATGACCCCTGGGTTATGGATGTCCAGAATTACAGAAATCAGACTTTACCCGAACTTTTCTATACATTTTAAAAATAGTTTTCATGATAGTATTAACAATAGTAACAATAAAATAGAATAACACACACAAAATGCTGGAGGACCTCAGCAGATTATACAGCTCCTATGGAAAGGAATAAGTCAATGTTTTGGGCTGAGAAAGGAGGGGGGAAAGAATCTGATTAAGAAGGAAGGGAAAGGTGAAAGAGTCCAAGCTGGCAGGTGATAGGTGAAGCCAGGTGAGGAGGAAGATAGGTAGGTGGAGAAGGATGGATGAAGTGAGAAGCTGGGAGGGGAGGAGTGAAAACAGTAAAAATTTTGTTTATATGTTACTCTGGATCTCCAGCATTTTGACCCAATTAAGTGGCTGCCCCGATTAGCTAAAGTTTCATGGAAATAATTGAAAAGGTAGGAAAAAAGACAAAACGTTGTTTAACTGAGTAACAATTGTGTATTTAAATTAAATACAGAACAAATTAGAACACTGCTAATACTATTACTGTACTATAAAATTGTATTATTTCCTGATGGAGGAACTCATCCAGTGTACACTACGAATCCTTTAGATTGACTGTAAATAAACAAAATCAGCAAAGACACCCTAGTGCAGATAATGCACTACCTTCATACAATTCTTTTGATGACTGCATTCTCCAAATCTTCACTTTCGTTGTAACATTCAAGATAAACGTCGACACTTCCAATTTCTTTGTATTACCTAACTTGTTAAGATTGTTTTGGTCTGAATGCTTAAAACTGTCGTGAGCAAAACAGTTCCAAATTGTCTTGCTGCTTATTTCTTGCCAACTAACTGTGACAGAAAGCATTGCTTTTTGAACAGAAACACAAGCAACTATTCAAACTATTCAAAAACTGCTCATTCTAAGCACGGAGTGTCTAACGGCTGCCTATGTGCACACAACATACCCTAGTTAGAAACTGTTCAGCAACAGTCTCTTGTTCCATTTAAACAGCATAGAGTCCTCAATAAATGAAGGGGATCTCAGCTATTTTCTCGATTTTCTCAGTTCTTTAAAAGTTGTCGCAAACAAGAGGCTGCCTTGATTATCTGATAATCCACTGTATTTTTTAAATTGTCTAGATGCTGGTATTAAAGGGGTGAATGCATAGGATGACATATCAGGTGCCAAGCCAGCAAACGGTTTGAGATGATTGATGATAAAATTACTCTATTGACTCAGTTGCTTTGACAAGGCTACAATACCAGGTCAGGGTTACACACACCATTGCTCACAAATATTCATTAATGTTGTGCTATTTGTTTTCAGGGGGCCTATATCTCACACAACCCCAACTAAGTCTTTCCAGTTTCAGGACAGAAAGCGACAGAGCCACCTAGTGCAAGACTGTCCTGGGAACAGAATAAACCAACAGGTCAAAGCCCCTATTTTGAAACTCAATGAGCTCTTTGTCTTTGCACTTTAAAATATTTGTTAGCCAGAAGAAAGGCAGTCACATTGACACATTATCCATCTGAGACCAACGCAACATCTGTTATTACAGATGTAAATGTTGTTGTTAACACTAACAGAGCTCCACGGTAGCGTTTCAGTTAGCGTCACGCTATTACAGCTTGGGGCATCGTTGGGTTCGGTTCTGATGTCATCGGTAAGGATTCTGTGCGTCCTCCCCATTGAATACTTGGGTTTTCTCTGGATGCTCGGGTTTCCTTCCACAGTCCAAAGATGTACCTGTTAGTAGGTCAATTGCTCATTGTAAATTGTCCCTTAATTAGACTAGGATTAAATCATAGGTTGTTAGTAGCACGACTCTAAGGGCTGGAAGGGTTGAATCTCTAAATAAACCAAATAAAAAATTAAATTAAATTATCAGCTTCCGTGTGGAGTTCGATTAGAAAGTGAAGCATGACAAATGCCCTATTGTCCCATGGTCATGCACCATCTACCATCAACTTGATAATGTCAGTGATCCTACAGAAAACTTTGGACAAAGAGGGTCATTGTGGCTAAACAGTCTCCAACTCCACGGTTAGATTCTGGACAATCACCCTTTGCCAGTGGTGCACAAACTTTGATATCCCATGAAATACTTTATCATCTCAGTCTACACCCATCACTATTCTTGATGGTAGACTAAATACAGATTTTTAAGTGGGATAGAACAACTTCTGAGAGAGCAAATAGGAGTAAAGATTTTCATAGAGGTGTAGATAACAAAAAAGCTGAGGTTTTTGTTGTTGTTTTTATGCTAGAATGGCAGTTCTGGTAGGGTGTTGCCTCGGGTGCTCTATGTGTGAAATTTACACGTTCTCTCTGTTTCCACATGGATTTCTTTCAGGTACTTACAGCTTGAAGAAATAAAGAAGCAGCTGGTTCAGGAGTCTCTGGCTGCAGACCACAGCCATGAAGCCAGTTCAACACTGCAGCCAGTCCAAGACTCCAATGGCTGTTGGCCACAGCCACAGAGTCAGTTCAGCGTTGAAGCGAGTGAGGCCAGTCCAGGTGCTCATGGCTGCAGGCCACAGCCATGGAGCCAGTTCTGCTGTGTGTCATTCATTTTAACCAGTGGTGACAGTGCAAAAAAAAAGTCATATTTGATCATAAGAGACTGCAGAGGATTATAGACTCAGCTTTCTCCATCATAAGCGTAACTGTCTCCACCATCGAGGACTCCTTGAAGAGGGAGTGCCTCAGGAAATGGCAGCCATCATTAAGGACCCTGATCAAGCCAGACATGCCTTCTTTTCATATTCTACTTTTGGGGAGAAGCTTCATAAGCATGAAGACCCATCCAATGATTCAGCAGCAGCTTCTTCTCCTCCACCATTAGATTTCTGAAAGGTCCATGAACCCGTGAACACTACCTCATTATTCACTTCTTTTGCACTATTTATTTATTTTGTGATTTATAATCATCTTATGTCATTGCACCGCACTGCTGCTGCAAATAAATTTCACATCATCTAAGGCAGTGGTAATAAACCAGAAGAGCCCACACAAAATGCTGGAGGAACTCAGTAGGTCAGGCAGTACCTACAAAAATAAATAAACAGTCAACATTTCAGGCAAAAATATGGTGCTGTGCTCTGGATTTCCAGCATCTGCAGAGTCTCTTGTGTGTAAATAATAAACTTGATCTTGATTCTAATTCTGGCTGTGCTGAGTGCATCATGCCTGATGTTTCCTTCTTACAGAACCTTACAATAACATTTGCAACCCTCCAATCCTCCGGTACTTTTGCCATCCCTATTGATGATGCAAAGATCATCGCCAGAGGTTCAGCAATCTCCTCCCTCGCTCCCCACAGTGGCCTGGGGTATATCTCGTCCGGTCCTCATGACTTATCCAACCTAATACCTTTCAAAATCTCCAGCACATCCTCTTACTTAACGTCTATATGCTCAAGCATTTCAGTCCGCTGTAAGTCATCACCACAATTGCCAAGATCCTTTTCCCTAGTGAATACAGAAGCAAAGTATTCATTAATTACCTCTGACTCCACACACATGTTTCCACTATTGCACCTGATTGGTCGTATTCCCACACGGCTCATCCTCTTGCTCTTCACTTACTTGTAGAATGCCTTGAGGTTTTCCTTAATCCTGCTCACCAAGGCATTCTCATGGCCCCTTCTAGCTCTCCTAATTTCATTCCTTAGCTCCTTCCTGGCAACCTTGTAATTTTCTAGAACTCTATCAGCACCTACTTTCTTCAACCTTTCTAAGCTTTTATTTTCTTCTTAACTAGATTTTCCACAGCCTTTGTACACCATGGTTCTTTTACCCTACCATCCTTTCCCTGCCTCACTGGAGCAAACCTATGCAGAACATCACACATGTGAAAGTTAGCTGAACACTTGCCATTTTCCTACCATGCATTTCCATGAGAATATCTGCTCCCAATTTATGTTCCTAAGTTCCTGCCCAATGGCATCATACCTGTATTTTCCTCTACCCCCAATTAAATGTTTTCCCAAATTGTCTGCTCCTATCCCTCTCCAGCACTATGGTAAAGAAGATAGTCTCCAGTGTTATGGTAAAGAAGATAGAGTTGTGAACATTGCCTCCAAAATGCTCTCCCACCGAGAGTTCTGACAACTGAGCAGGTTCATTTCCCAATACCAGATCAGGTACAGTCTCTCCTCTAGTTGGCTTATCATATTTCATCAGGAAACCTTCCTGAATACACCTAACAAACTCCATCCCATAAAACCCCTTGTTCTAGGGAGATGCCAGTCAATATTCAGAAAGTTAGAATCTTCCATCACAACAACTCTGTTATTATTGCACCATTCCAGAATCTGTCTTCCTATCTGTTTCTCAATGTCCCTGTTACTATTGGGGGTTGGGGTCTATAAAAACAACCAGTAGAGATATTGCCCCCTTCCTGTTTTTGACTTCCACTCACAGTGACTCAGTAGGCAATCCCTCTATGACTTCCTCCTTTTCTACAGCAATGACACTATCCCTGATTAGCAATGCCACGCCCCACCTCTTTTTCCTGCCTCCCTGTCCTTTTTGAAACATCTAAAGCCTGGCACACTCAGCAGCCATTCCTGCCCCTGAGACAGCCAAGTCTCCGTAATGGCCTAAAGTCATAGTTCCATATAGTGATCCATGCTCTAAGTTCATCCACCTTGAAAGGTGATGAAAGCACTGCAGATCTGCAAACAGATGTGAGGTAGGTGCAGCTGATAGTTCAAGCACATGTGAGTTCAATTTATGGTCTACCGCTGGAAATAAATCTATGGTCAGTCCAGGGAGGAGGATGCTCAGCCTGTTCATTCTGGAGGAACTCAGCAGGTTAGTCAGCTTCTGTGGAGAGGAATAAGCAGTTAACGTTTTGGACTGAGGTCCTCCATCAGAACCAGAAAGGAAGGGGACAGAAGCCAGAATAATAAGGTGAACAGAGGGGAAGAAGTACAAGCTAGCAGGTGATAGGTGAAGCCAGGAAAGGGGAAGACAGGTGGGTGGGGTAAGGGGACTGAAGTACGAGACTGGGAGGTGATAGGTGGAAAATATAAAGGGATAAATTAGAAAGAATCTGATAGCAGAGGAGAGTGAACTATGGAAGAAAGGGAAGATCTCCCCATTTCTCACTTCTCCCCCCTCCCACCCACCCACCCACATTCCCACTCACCTGGTCTTATCTGTCACCTGTCAACTTGTCATCCTTTCCTTCCCACCACCCCACCCCACATCTTCTTATTCTTGCATCTTCCCCCTTTCTTTCCAGTTTTGATGAAGGATCTTGGCCCAAAATGTCAACTGTTTTATTCCTCTCTGTAGATGCTGCCTGATCTGATGAGCTCTTACAGCATTTTGTGTATGTAGCTCTGTATTTCCAGAAACTGCAAAACCTCTTTTGTGTTTGTTCATTATGGAATTCCGATGGTGCACTGGCAGGGAGACGAGAGCAGAACTAGCACCAAAAAACACTAAACACATCCTGACACCACAGTCATCACCACCACTCAGCTCCTTGAAGTGATAAGATTCTGTGTTGAACTCAACCAATGCTCCTTCCTCAAGGAATATACAGTGGATCTATGCCGCTGCCGTCTCAGGAGATCAGTCTGAGAATGAGATGATAAAAAATATCCTTTACTGAAGCCTGTAACTCTCAATGGAATGACAGAGTCTGAGTTAAGCAGTAATTCAGAATGACACTATACAGTATAACCATACTTGAAGCTAGCCATATGCACAACCATAGAGCTGTGCACACACACTCTGACATACACTACACACTGTATATCACACACTCTCAGAGATATTAGAAACTGCAATCTTGTGTACTTTCATTTTGCTACTCCACAATGAAGTCCCTGCAAGGTTGAGGAAGTTCCCCTCTCTTCGCCTGTCCGGATGAAGAATCTCAGCCCAAACTTCGACTGTCCATTTCCTTCCGCAGACACAGCCTGACCTCTGGGTTCCTCCAGCACTGAAGTGTCTGGCCATATGACATACTGATAGTGCCTCAGGAAGGCAGCATCCATGGACATGCCCTCCCCTCACCACTACAGGACCGTGACGACCCACACTCAACATCTTAATTATAGCTTCTTCCTCTGCACCATCAGATTTCTGAACAGTCCATAAACCCATAAACACCGCCTCACTACTCTCCTTTTATGCTGTCTATTCATTTATTGCCACCTGGTAATTGCTAAGTCTTGTACTGTACTGCTGCCACAAAATGTCACATTCCATGATATTCTGTACGTCAGTAATAATAACGCTGATTCTGAAAGGATAAAGGAATGACTATTAGCACCTCTGACAATGCAGGATTCCCTCTGTACCGCACTCAGGTCTACAACTCTAAAATGCAGAATGCATGAACAAACTAATTCATCGTTTGAATGCAACCACTGCATCTTGTGTTTACGGGAAACTACCATTTAAAATTGACAGTTTAATGCCAAGTGAATTAACCTGACCCAGATTATTTATTTATTTATTTATTTATGTATTTATTATTATTTAGCGATACAGCACAGAACAGGCCGTCTCAGCCCAATGAACCGTGCCGTGCAGTGACCCACTTATTTAGCCCTAGCCTAATTGCAGGACAATCATGACAAATTAACCACTATCTAGCATGTCTTTGGTCTGCGGGAGGAAATTGGAGCATCCAAAGGGAACCCACATGTTCACAGGAGGAACAAGCAAATGCCTTACAGCGCTGGGATTGAACTCTGACCTCTACCTGTAACAGTGCTGCTCTGGCCACAACACTACCGTTGTGCCCCATGGTGTTGCTACTTATGGCTCTGAAACTACATCCAAAATTACCTTCTAAAATGTACTATTCTTTCCTATTTCCTATATAGCTGGAGATTAATTTGATTTGTTTAACTTCATATTTTAAATCCCATGATAAGGTCTTGTTATAATTAAAAGTGAGCATAACTTCTATCATTTTAATGAAAAATTGCCAATCCTCTATTAATTCACTATTGGGACATGGTCAAGTCCAAAATTAGCTGACCATGCAGAATTGCAGTTTATCATTTCAGAGAACAGGCAACAACAAAGTCCATTTGGTATAGTTCCTGTTTATTACAGCATGAGAAGCCTTCATTCTCTTTATGAGGTTACATCTCATTTATTGCAAACCTAAAGCCTCTGAACATTCAAGGAAATTGAGTCAGAGGGCGAAACAGCACCGAAACAGGCCTTCTGGCCCAACCAGTTGATGCTAACTTACCAACCCAGATATCTCAGGAATATGGCAGGACACGAGAGCACCTGAACAAAACCCATGTGCACATGCAAACTCCTTACAGACAGCAGTGGAATTGAAAGTGGGTAATTGACATTGCATTTACCGCTACTCCACTGTACCGCCCATAGCACAGGATTTAGTACATGAGAGTGGGCTGGCTAATAAAGGGCCAACGTTCACATGCAATGGACTTCATTCACACAGTCCAGCATGGGTAAAGCTCTCCCCACCACTGGGCACATCCACATGGAGTACTGTATCAGGAAAGCTGCGTCCATCATCAAGAACCTCTGCCACCCAGTTCAGGCCCTCTTCTTGCTGCTGCCATCAGGAAGAAGGTACAGGAACCTCAGGACTCACACCACCAGGTTCAGGAACGGTTTTTATCTCTCAGTTTTCAACTCTCAACAGTTTTTATCTTTCATTTTTGTATTTGCACAGATTGTAGAATTTTGTACTTTGATTGTTTATTTGCCTTGTTTTGTGTGGTTTTTCATTGATTATATTGTGTTTCTTTATATTTATTGTGTATGCCTGTAGGAAAATGAATCTGGTTTATTGTTAGTTTATTGTTGTTTATTTAATATTTCAATAGGATTTGAATAATATTGTAAACATGTTGTTAATTCGGCAGGAGGAGAAGATGGCAGTGCGCCGCGTGTGTGCAGCTCTCCGGTGAAAATAATATTGTATATGTTAAATAGGGGCCGTGGACAATTCTGATTTGATAGAGAATGGACGTGAAAGCACAGAGGAACATCTGGACAAATTTCTGAAACGCCCGTTCGCTGCTGTCGTTACTGTGTGGTCGGGAATCTTTCGGAGAGTAGGCCTCAAAATCCCCGGCCTTGCCTGCTTTTGGCGACCAAGAAAGAGGTCGAATTGTTCGGACAGAGATGGCACTCAGTGCTCGGTGTCGGAGAGCTGATCAGAGCTCGAAGTTTTCGGATGACTCAGAGTCGGATTGTGGTCAGCATGGCAGGGAGAGATTTTCTTCCTTCTCTTGTCTGCGTGAGATGGGGGACATTTGAGAAACTTTGGACTTTACTGTGCTCATGGACTTCTTCATCAAGTTATGGTATTGTTGCACTGTTTGTAACTATATTTTATAATTATGTGGTTTTGTCAGTTTTTTCAGTCTTGGTTTGTCCTGTGTTTTGTGATATCACACCAGAGGAAATAATGTATCATTTCTTAATGTGTGCATTACTAAATGACAATAAAAGAGGACTATGTGTCTTCATAATCATAATTAAGTATTCATTATTTGTTTAAATAATTCACTATGGGTTACATGTAAAAATATGTAAATTGCATACATCATAACGCTACCACATGATATGTGCACGCCTCGCTTAAAGTAAAAACACGTTAAACTCGCATGTCTTTTCCTTTCAATTAATTTTATGTTTTAGAGTCACAAAATATAGCAGTGGCAACAAGGTATCTTTAAAATTAACCTAAGATGGCTACCATCCTGTTGAAATGCAGAGAGTTAAAGAAAAGCACAGTGAAAAATGGTTGAGTTTTTAAAAAAAAAGCACTGCACGTACAGAGGCAACTGAGTAAAAGAAAGAATTCATGGGTTCATAAATAGTGAGTACTGGGTGATAATAATCATAAATAAAAAGAGCAGAAATGACTGGCTACGTGGGAAAGATTGAGGCATTTGATTACACAACAGATAACTGGATTTAGTATACTGAACAGATTAAGCAGTATTAAATAGTCAATGAGAAAAAAGTACCAATTTTGCTGAGTGCATTGGGTTTAAAGGCATACAGCGTGCTTCAAAGTTTATCTGCTCCAGACAAACCAACTGAAATTAGCTTTGCTGATATCATGATTATAATGCAGGAACATTTAAAATCAAAGTTGATTTCAGAATGCTTTAGGTTTCATAAACGGAATTAAAAGGAATAGGAGTCCATTACTGCAGATGTGGCTGAATTGAAGAGATTGCCTGAGCACTGTCAGACCTTTAAAGGATTGCAGTTTCAAAAAGAGCACTAATCTGCATACTGTTGATGAAAATTCTGATAACGCTGAGAGTGACGCAAGACTGGGTAACCTGGCGATTCATGATGTAAAAACTAACAAGAGGCAGGTAATATGGCTTACATGAGAAGTGAACAGCAAATTAATTAAAATGGAATTGGACATTGGCTCGAAGGTTTCAGTCATTCTTATTTTTCAGTCATTCTGTCATTCAGTCATTCTTATTTTTCAGTCATTTCTTCAGTGGTTTGATTGGGGCACGATTGCACAAGCGCGTGGACGTCAGCCAGGTAGAACAGTGAGAAGAGTTTAAAAGGAGACAACTTTCTAGAGCGGGTGTCAGAGACAGAGTAGGAAGGCTTTGGCTCAACGGGGCTTAGGCGTTAATGGGTAGAGGTGAGGTAGGTTATCTGTGTAGAATACAGACAGGAAATATGTGTGTGAGGCTAGTGTTCTGTGTTTGGTGTCAGATGTGGTAAGTCCTGGAGACTCCCAGCCTCCCGGATGGCCATATCTGTGCCAGGTGCTTTGAGTTGCAGCTCCTTAGGGACCAGGTCAGGGAACTGGAGATGCACCTCGATGACCTTTGTCTGGGCAGGGAGAGTGAGGAGGTGATAGATAGGAACTATAGGCAGGTAGTCACTCCGGGGTCTGGGGAGACAGATAAGTGGGTAACAGTCAGGAGAATGAAGGACAGGAGTCAGAGGCTTGGGAGTATCCCTGTGGTTGTCCCCCTTAATAATAAGTACTCCTGCTGACATGTTGTTGGGGGGGACGGCCTACCTGGGGGATGCAACAGTGGCCATACCTCTGGCCCAGAGTCTGGCCCTGTGGCTCAGAAGGGTAGGGAAAAGAAGAGAATGGCAGCAGTGATAAGGGACTCTATAGTTAGGGGGCCAGACAGGTGATTCTATGGACGCAGGAAAGAAACACAAATTGTAGTTGCCTTCCAGGTACCAGGGTCTGGGGTGTTTCTGATCGCGTCCACGATATCATGAGGTGGGAAGAAGAACAGCCAGAGGTCGTGGTACATATTGGTACCAATGACATAGGTAGGAAAAGGGAGGAAGTCCTGAAAACAGACTACAGGGAGTTAGGAAGGAAGGTGAGAAGCAGGACCACAAAGGTAATAATCTCAGGATTATTGCCTGTGCCATGTAACAGTGAGTATAGGAATAGAATGAGGTGGAGGATAAAGGCTGAGGGATTGGAGCAGGGGGCAGGGATTCAGGGATTCAGATTTCTGGATCATTGGGACCTCTTTTGGGGCAGGTGTGACCTGTACGAAAAGGATGGGTTGCACTTGAATCCCAAGGGAACCAATATCCTGCTAGGGAGGTTTGCTAAGGCTATTGGGGAGAGTTTAAGCTAGAATTGCTAGGGGGCAGGAACCGAACTCAAGAGACGGAAGAAGAGGCATTTGGCTCACAAATAGAGAAAGCTTGGAGACAGTGCCAGAGAGAGGATAAGCAGGTGATAGAGAAGGGATGCTCTCAGACCAATGGTTTGAGATGTGTCTATTTTGATGCAAGGAATATTATGAACAAAGCCGATGGGCATAGAGCGTGGATCAGTACTTGGAGCTATGATGTTTTGGAAATTACAAAGACTTGAATAGCTCAGGGACAGGAATGGTTACTGCAAGTGCCAGGCTTTAGATGTTTCAGAAAGGACAGGAAGGTATGCAAAAGAGGTGGGGGCGTAGCACTGCTGATCAGAGATAGTGTCACGGCTGCAAAAAAGGAAGAAGACATGGAGGGTCTGGCTACGGAGTTCCTGTGGGTGGAAGTCAGGAACAGGAAGAGGTCAATAACTCTACTGGGTGCTTTTTATAGACCACCCAATAGTAACAGGGACATCGAGGAGCAGAAAGGGAGTCCGATTCTGGAAAGGTGTAATAGTAACAAGGTTGTTGTGGGGGGGGGGGAGATTTTAATTTCCCAAATACAGATTGGCATGTCCGTAGACCAAGGGGTTTAGATGGGGTGGAGTTTGTTAGATGTGTTCAGGAAGGATTCTTGACACAATATAAGTCTATAAGAGGAGAGACTGTACTTGATCTGGTATTGGGAAATGAACCTGGTCAGGTGTCAGATCAATCAGTGGAAGAGCATTTAGAAGATAGTGATCACAATTCTATCTCCTTTACCATAGCTTTGGAGAGGGATAGGAGCAGACAAGTTTGGAAAGTGTTTAATTAGAGTAAGGGGAAATATGATGCTATCAGGCAGGAACATGGAAGCAGAAATTGGAAACATGTTCTCAGGGAAACGTATGGAAGAAATGTGGTAAATGTTCAGGGGATATTTGCGTGAAGTTCTGCATAGGTACGTTCCAATGAGAGAGGGAAAGGATGGTGTAGGGTAAAAGAACCATGGTGTACAAGGGCTGTTGTAAATCTAGTCAAGAAGAAACGAAGAGCTTACGAAAGGTTCAAAAACTAGGTAATGATAGAGGAGGGAGAAGATGGTGGCGTGACAGCAGCGCGTGCGACCACTTCGGTGATGATGTCTGTTATCTGTCAAGTAGGGGACCGTGCACAATTCTGATTTGATGGAGATAGACGTGAGAGCACGGAGGAACATCTGGAGCTGAAGGCCTCGAAATCCTCGGCTTTGCATGTTTCAGCGGCCGGGGAGAGGTCGAAAGCACTCGGCAGAGGATGGCGCTTGGGGGACTGTATTGGAGAGGCTGGTCGGAAGCTTGGAGTTTTCGGATGGATGGACTCAGTGTCAGCTGTGGTCAGGTGCTTGTAAGGTATGGGTAAGTTGACGGTGCCTGGAGGTTTATGGCAAGGAGTTTCTCCCTTTTGCTGCCTGCTATCGGGGACTCGGGACTTTGAGACTTTTTTTTACTGTGTCCATGGTCTGTTCTTCATCAAATTGTGGTATTGTTTTGCACTGCTGTAACTATATGTTATAATTATGTGGTTCTGTCACTGTTAGTCTTTGGTCTGTCCTGTTTTCTGTGATATCACTCCGGAGGAACATTGTATCATTTCTTAATGCATGTATGCATTTCTAAATGACAATAAAAGAGGACTGAGTGTTCTCATAATCTAAAGATCTAGAAGATTATAAGGCTAGCAGGAAGGAGCTTAAGAATGAAATTAGGAGGGCCAGAAAGGACCATGAGAAGACTTTGGCAGACAGGATTAAGGAAAACCCCAAGGCATTCTACAAGTATGTGAAGAGCAAGAGGATAAGACGTAAGAGAATAGGACCAATCAAGTGTGACAGTGGAAAAGTGTGTATGGAACTGGAGGAGATAGCAGAGGTACTTAAAGAATTCCACATCCCATTCCCATTCTGATATGTCTATCCATGGCCTCCTCTACTGTTGAGATGAAGCCATACTCAGGTTGGAGGAACAACACCATATAGTCCATCTGGGTACCCTCCAACCTGATGGCACGAATGTTGACATCTCTAACTTCTGTTAATGCCCCTCCTCCCCTTCTTACCCCATCCCTATTTTTTTTCTTTCTCTCTTTCCCTCTCACAATAACTCCTTGCCTGTTCTCCATCTTCCTCTATTGCTCCCTTCCCCCTTTCTTTCTTCCTAGGCCTTCCGTCCTATGATACTCCCCCTTCTCCAGCCTTGTATCCCTTTTGCCCTACAACTTCCCAGCTCTTAGCTTCATCCCCTCCCCCTCCTTCCTTCTCCTATCATTTCGGGTCTCCCCCTCCCCCTCCCACTTTCAAATCTCTTACTATCTCTTTTTTCCATTAGTCCTGAAGAAGGGTCTCGATCCAAAACGTCGACTGTACTTCTTCCTATAGAAGCTGCCTGGCCTGCTGCGTTCCACCAGTATTTTGTGTGTGGTATTTAAGAATACTTCAGTATTCACTATGGAAAGGGATCTTGATGATTGTAGGGATGACTTAAAGTGGACTGAAAAGCTTGAGCATGTAGATATGAAGGAAGAGGATGTGCTGGAGCTTTTGGAAAGCATCAAGTTGGATAAGTCACTGGGACCAGACGAGATGTACCACTGGCTACCGTGGGAGGTGAGGGAGGGGATTGCTGAGCCTCGGGAAAAGATCTTTGCGTCATCAATGGGGACGGGAGAGGTTCCAGAGGATTGGTGGGTTGCGGATGTTGTTCCTTTCTTCAAGGGAGTAGAGATAGCCCAGGAAATTATAGACCAGTAAGTCTTACTTCAGTGGTTGGTAACTTGATGGAGAAGATCCTAAGAGGCAGGATTTATGAACATTTGGAGAGGCATAATATGATTACGAATAGTCAGCATGGCTTTGTCAAAGGCAGGTCATGCCTTACAAGCCTGATTGAATTTTTTGAGGATGTGACTAAACACATTGATGAAGGTAAAGTAGTAGATGTAGTGTATATGAATTTCAGCAAAGTATTTGATAAGGTAGCCCATGCAAGGCTTATTGAGAAAATAAGGAGGCATGGGATCCAAAGGGACATTGTTTTGTGGATCCAGAAGTGGCTTGCCCACAGAAGGCGAAGAGTGGTTGGAGGCAGGTCATATTCTGCATGGAGATCGGTGACCCAGTGGTGTGCCCCAGAGATCTGTTCTGGGACCCCTTCTCTATGTTATTTTTATAAATGACCTGGATGAGGAAGTGGAGGGATGGGTTAGTAAATTTGCTGATGACTCAAAGGTAGGGGGTTTGTAAATAGTGTGCAAGGCTGTCAGAGGTTACAACTGGACATCGATAGGATACAAAACTGGGCTGAGAAGTGGCAGATGGAGTTCAACCCAGATAAGTGTAAGTAGTTCATTTTGGTAGGTCAAATATGATGGCCGAATATAGTATTAATGGTAAGACTCTTGACAGTGTGGAGGATCAGAGGGATCTTGGGGTCTGAGTCCATAGGATATTCAAAGCAGCTGTGCAGGTTGACTCCGTGGTTAAGAAAGCATACGGTGCATTGGCTTTCATCAATCATGGGATTGAGTTTAGGAGCCGAGAGGTAATGTTGCAGCTATATAGGACCCTGGTCAGACCCCACTTGGAGTACTGTGCTCAGTTCTAGTCGCCTTGCTACAGGAAGGATGTGGAAACTGTAGAACGGGTGCAGAGGAGATTTACAAGACCGTTGCCTGGTTTGGGGAGCATGCCTTTTGAGAGTAGGTTGAGTGAACTCAGCCTTTTCTCCTTGGAGTGATGGAGGATGAGACGTGGCCTGATAGAGGTGTATAAGATGCTGAGAGGCATTGATCATGTGGATAGTCAGAGGATTTTTCCCAGGGATGAAATGGCTAACATGAGAGGGCACAGTTTTAAGGTGTTTGGAAGTAGGTACAGAGGAGTTTTCAGGGGTAATTTTTTTATGCAGAGTATGGTGAATGCGTGGAATGGGCTTCCAGCAACAGTGGTGGAGGTGGATACAATAGGGTCTTTTAAGAGACTCCTGGATAGGTACATGGAGCTTAGAAAAATAGAGGGTTATGGGTAACCCTAGTTAATTTCTCAGGTTTGGGCATGTTCGGCACAGCTTTGTGGGCCAAAGGGCCTGTATTGTGCTGTATGTTTTCTATGTTTCTTTGTTTCTATTCCACAAAATCAGTTTGAATGTCATTTCAAAGATACTAAACTGAAGCCAGCAGATACACAACTAAGAACTTATACTGGAGAAAAGATAACTCCTTTGAGAATGACATTCATAACAGTGAAATTCAACAACCAACAAGCCAATTTGGGCTTCAATGTGGTAAAAACAGGAGGACAGGATTCTAGGGATGTGAGTGGCTGAGACAACTATAACCTAATTGGAGATTCATCCACCATTTGCATGCCACATCCCCTGTAATAGAGACAACTGAAAGCGAATTTCGAGGGGTGCTGAATGATGCCACCATTGTCTCCGTGCTGTATACCATGAACTGTTTCTCCCCAACAGAGGGCAAACAGGTGCTGATGCCAACCCCTGTGCCTCTGGTTGGAAAGCAAGTTAGACCAAGGAAAGACCATGCCACTCAGAGGAATTGTGAAAGTGATAAAAGCAGTGATCTGACTACTATAATTGTATAAGGTCAGAGAGTGTTGTAAAAGCAAGCCTGAAGGCTTTGTGTCAATGCAAGGAGCAGTTGTAACAAGGTGGATGAATTGAATGTACAGATAGTTATTAATGAATATGATATAATTGGGATCACAGAGACATGGCTCCAGGGTGACCAAGGATGGGAGCTCAACATTCAGCTCAATATTCAGGAGGGATAAACATGAAAGAAAAGGAGGTGGAGTAGCATTGCTGGTTAGAGAGGAGATTAACACAATAGAAAGGAAGGACATTAGCCGGGAAGATGTGGAATCGATATGGGTAGAGCTGCATAACACTGAAGGGCAGAAGACGCTGGTGGGAGTTGTGTACAGGCCACCTAACAGTAGTAGTGAGGTTGGAGATGGCATTAAACAGGAAATTGGAAATGCGTGCAATAAAGGAACAGCAGTTATAATGGGTGACTTCAATCTACATATAGATTGGGTGAACCAAATTGGTAAGGATGCTGAGGAAGAGGATTTCTTGGAATGTATGCGGGATAGTTTGCTGAACCAACATGTCGAGGAACCAACTAAAGAGCAGGCCATTCTAGACTGGGTACTGAGCAATGAGGAAGGGTTAATTAGCAATCTTATTGTGCTAGGCCTCCTGGGTAAGAGTGACCATAATATAGTGGAATTCTTCATTAAGATGGAGAGTGATATAGTTAATTCAGTAACAAAGGTTCTGAACTTAAAGAGGGGTAACTTTGAAGGTATGAGACGTGAATTAGCTAAGATAGACTGGCAAATGATACTTAAAGGGTTGACGGTGGATATGCAATGGCAAGCATTTAAAGATCGCATGGATGAACTACAACAATTGTTCATCCCAGTTTGGCAAAAAAATAAACTAGGGAAGGTAGTGCACCCATGGCTGACATGGGAAATTAAGGATAGTATCAATTCCAAAGAAGAAACATACAAATTAGCCAGAAAAAGTGGCACACCTGAGGACTGGGAGAAATTCAGAGTCCAGCAGAGGAGGACAAAGGGCTTAATTAGGAAAGGGAAAAAAGATTATGAGAGAAAGCTGGCAGGGAACATAAAAACTGACTGTAAAAGCTTTTATAGATTTGTGAAAAGAAAAAGATTGGTTAAGACAAATGTAGGTCCCTTACAATCAGAAACAGATGAATTGATCATGGGGAACAAGGACATGGCAGACCAACTGAATAACTACTTTGATTCTGTCTTCACTAAGGAGGACATAAATAATCTTCCGGAAATAGTAGGGGACTGAGGGTCTAGTGAGATGGAGGAACTGAGGGAAATACATGTTAGTAGGGAAGTGGTATTAGGTAAATTGAAGGGATTAAAGGCAGATAAATCCCTAGGTCCAGATGGTCTACATCCCAGAGTGCTTAAGGAAGTAGCCCAAGAAATAGTGGATGCATTAGGGATAATTTTTCAAAACTCTTTAGATTCTGGATTAGTTCCTGAGGATTGGAGGCTGGCTAATGTAACCCCGCTTTTTAAAAAAGGAGGGAGAGAGAAACCGGGGAATTATAGACTGGTAAGCCTGACATCGGTAGTGGGGAAAATGCTAGAGTCAGTTATCAAAGATGTGATAACAGCACATTTGGAAAGCGGTGAAATCATCGGACAAAGTCAGCATGGACTTGTGAAAGGAAAGTCATGTCTGATGAATCTCACAGAATTTTTTGAGGTTGTAACTAGTAGAGTGGATAGGGGAGAACCAGTGGATGTGGTATATTTGGATTTTCAAAAGGCTTTTAACAAGGTCCCACACAGGAGATTAGTGTGCAAACTTAAAGCACACGGTATTGGGGGTATGGTATTGATGTCGATAGAGAATTGGTTGGCAGACAGGAAGCAAGGTGGGAATAAATGGAACCTTTTCAGAATGGCAGGCAGTGACTAGTGGGGTACCGCAAGGCTCAGTGCTGGGACCCCAGTTGTTTACAATATATATTAATGACTTAGACGAGGGAATTAAATGCAGCATCTCCAAGTTTGCAGATGGCACGAAGCTGGGCGGCTGTGTTAGCTGTGAGGAGGATGCTAAGAGGATGCAGGGTGACTTAGATAGGTTAGGTGAGTGGGCAAATTCATGGCAGATGCAATTTAATGTGGATAAATGTGAGGTTATCCACTTTGGTGGCAAGAACATGAAAACAGATTATTATCTGAATGATGGCCGATTAGGAAAAGGGGAGGTGCAACGAGACCTGGGTGTCATTGTACACCAGTCATTGAAAGTGGGCATGCAGCTACAGCAGGCGGTGAAAAAGGCGAATGGTATGCTGGCATTTATAGCGAGAGGATTCGAGTACAGGAGCAGAGAGGTACTACTGCAGTTGACCAAGGTCTTAGTGAGACCGCACCTGGAGTATTGTGTGCAGTTTTGGTCCCCTAATCTGAGGAAAGACATTCTTGCCATAGAGGGAGTACAAAGAAGGTTCACCAGATTGATTCCTGGGATGGCAGGACTTTCATATGATGAAAGACTGGATTGACTAGGCTTATACTCTCTGGAATTTAGAAGATTGAGGGGGTATCTTATTGAAACGTATAAAATTCTAAAGGGATTAGACAGGCTAGATGCAGGAAGATTGTTCCCGATGTTAGGGAAGTCCAGAATGAGGGGTCACAGTTTGAGGATAAAGGGGAAGCCTTTTAGGACCGAGATTAGGAAAAACTTCTTCACACAGAGAGTGGTGAATCTGTGGAATTCTCTGCCACAGGAAACAGTTGAGGCCAGTACATTGGCTATATTTAAGAGGGAGTTAGATATGGCCCTTGTGGCTAAAGGGATCAGGGAGTATGGAGAGAAGGCAGGTACAGAGTTCTGAGTTGGATGATCAGCCATGATCATACTGAATAGTGGTGCAGGCTCGAAGGGCCGAATGGCCTACTCTTGCACCTATTTTCTATGTTTCTATGTTTCTGTGTTTACAATAGCGTTTGTAGGCAACATATCTGAGTAAGCTTCTGATATGATAATTAGGCAGTTAGTTTTGAAATGTGACTTTGTTTTAACCATATAACAATTACAGCACAGAAACAGGCCATCTCGGCCCTTCTAGTCCGTGCCGAACTCTTATTCTCACCTAGTCCCACCGACCTGCACTCAGCCCATAACCCTCCATTCCTTTCCTGTCCATATAGCTATGCAATTTAACTTCAAATGACAACATAGAACCTGCCTCAACCACTTCTGCTGGAAGCCCGTTCCACACAGCGACCACTCTCTGAGTAAAGAAGTTTCCCCTCATGTTACCCCTAAAATTTTGCCCTTTAACTCTCAACTCATGTCCTCTTGTTTGAATCTCCCCACTCTCAATGGAAAAAGCCTATCCACGTCAACTCTATCTATCCCCCTCATAATTTTAAACACCTCTATCAAGTCCCCCCTCAACTTTCTACGCTCCAAAGAATAAAGACCTAATCTCTTCAACCTTTCTCTGTAACTTAAGGGATGAAATGTACTGGAAAAGCTGTTCATGCTGGAAAAGAGTTCAAGGAACATCAGGAAAGTTGCAGGCATTTGGTGTTCATGAGAATAAAGAACTAGAATCTACTCTGTGTGCATTAAGGTTATTGCATGAACTTCAAGTGGGAAACAAAAAGCTGCTTGTAAAAGGCCTAAAATGAAGGAGATATGAAAACAGGGGATTTGTCAGATGATGTTGTGGATGAAGAAGCCAAGAGCAGAGATCAGATCGTAAAGGAAGCAATAGAAGGGTTAACAAGAGAATATTCCAGATAACTAAGATCACCTTCCCAAGATCAGGATGCACAAACCAGAAGAAGAAAAAGGAAGGTCAAGAAAGGTGGCTATCGCTGTCAGAATCACTTCCTCCAGTCTCAGAGTCAACTCCTACAACAATCACATAGAAGGCCTCAGAAGCTGAGATTGTTTCACAGCCACGCGTAACACATGTCAAGCAAAATGACCTCCCTTGTCAGGACAGACATTGTCCCAAAGAGTAAGAAATCCTCCACAGCGATTAAATCTTTAGGCCTCAATGGGACAAATTATAATTTACTCTGCTGTAGATTTCTGTATAGTAGTTGCATTATATAGTATACGGTATATATAGGTGAGACGCGTTCTATATTGAGTTGGAGTTTATAGGTAAGCAGGGTGGAGTGTTGTGTATTTAATATTTCAGTAGCATTTGAATAATATTGTAAATATGTTGATTAAGCATTCTTTAGTTGTGTAACTAATTCATTATGTGTTATATATAAAAAATATGTGAATTTCATACGTCATGACGCCAGCACGTGATACGTGCGCGCCTCACTTAAAGTAAACACAAACTAAGACTCACATCGCTCAGCTCTCATGTTTTCCTTTGAATTAGTTTAATGCTTTGGAGTTACAAAACATGACGTATATTGCCACATGCATGTACTTTGATAATATATCTGTATTTTTGTACACTGTAAACCAAGCAATAATCCACATAGAGCAGGTCAATGTGAAAACCTAGCTCTCTGTTGTCATTGCTCTGACCTGACCTTCCCCGTTTGCTTTCTGAAAAGTGAATGCTCAAACCCAGGATCCATAGATCAACATAAAGACAGTAAAACAGCTGAAGACAAAAGGAAATTACACTGATCACACTAGCCCTGAGAAACAGTGGCAAAGGATAGGCACAGAGGAAGGAGGAAATTGCTCAACTTCCTTTTGGATAATGACAGAGAAAGGAAAATAGAGAGTTAAGGGAACGGGATTTCAAGTAAGACATTGTTGAAAACGGACTTTCCTTCTTAAAGGGATCTTAACAGCTCATATTTACTGATTACACACACAAAATATTGGAAGAACTCAGCAGGTCAGGATAAAAAATTAACAGTCAATGTTTCGGACTGAGACTCTTGATCAGGACTTGTCTTTATATTCTCCTTATTATTTTTGCTTAATAATGCTCCTTGTTCGAATATTCAAGACTCTAGATTTAAAGTTCAATATTTTAGATTGTTTAATGTCATATCTGGTACACAAGTGTAAAGGAGAACCAAATAATTGTTATTCTGGATCCAAGGTTCAAAGTTCATAGTTCAAAGTAAAAGTCACCATATGCATCCCTGAGATTAATTTTTTTGTGGTCATACTCGATTAACCAATAACCATAATAAAACCAATGAAAGACCACACAAACAGGGTGAACAACCAGTGGGCAAAAGACAATAAACTGTGCAAATACAAAAAAACAAAAATACAAAAAAAGGTTGTTAACACAAAAATATAAAAAAACATAATAAAAGACTGACAAATTCAAGACAAGACAATAAATGTACAAAATGCCAAGAAATTCAAAACCAATCTAACACTTTCCAGGATCCTGTAGCCGTTTAACTCAATCTGATTACTTACACAGGCACAATCAAATGGCAAACATCATTCATCAAAATCTTGTTTTAAAATACAAACTCATAAATGAAATCACATCTTACTATAAATACAAGCCTGCTCGAGTTTTTGAGTCAGAATACCACAAATTATATTATAACTGATCAGATATTACAGATAGGACAGTCCATAATTACTACTTGGATATAATAATACAGGATAAACAAGCAAGAACAACTTATTTAATACTAAACACCACGGGAATAGTCCGAAAGTCCCTAGCAATTGACAAATGTGTGTGCTTGGCTATGACCGCAAATTAGGTTTTACCAGCTTCAGCTGAGAAGAAAGATAAATAAATAAATAAATAAACAATGAGAAATAATGAATAAATTAATAATAATAATAGTAATTGAGCTGAGAAAAAGTAAACAATAGTAATAAATAAGCAATAAATATTGAGAACATGAGATGAGGAGTCCTTGAAAGTGAGTCCATATGTTGTGGGAACAGTTCACTGATGGGGCAAGTGACATTGAATGAAGTTATCCCTCTGGTTCAAGAGACTGATGGTTGAGGGGTAATAACTCTTCCTGAACCTGGTGGTGTGAGTCCTGAGACTCTTGTACATTCTTCCTGATGGCAGCTGTGAAAAGAACACATGACCTGGGTAGTGGGGGTCGCTGATGATGAATGCTGCTTTCCTGCAATAACATTTTGTGTAAATGGTGGGGCGGTGTTTGCCTGCGATGGACTGGGCCATATCCACTATTTTTTGTAGGATTTTCTGTTCAAGGGCATTGGTGTTTCTATATCAGACTGCAATGCATCCAGTGAATATTCTGTCCACATCTATAGGCATTTGTCAAAGCTCTAGATCTCAAGCTGATATCTTCACAAACTTCGAAGGAAGTAGAGGTGCTGCCGTGCTTTTTTCATAATTGCACTTACATGTGGGGCCCAGGACAGTCCTCTGAAATGATAACACTGAGGAATTTAGAGATGCTGACCTTTTCCACCTTTGATTCCCCGGATGAGGACTGATTCATGGACCACTGGTTTCCTCCTTCTGAATGCAACATATCCAATGCAAAATATAAAAAAACGCACTAAGATAATGAACACAATAACAAAAAATACAATAAATATAAATGCATAAGGTAGTTTATACACATAGATTGATTGTATGTCCATAAAGGAATGCTAGGCACAGGAGTGTCTGTACGTAAGATGACTCTGACAACAAATGATAAGGTTGTGATGAGGGGTGTGGAGCTGTGGATTAGTGGGTGGTGGAGCTGATCAGCCTTAGTGCTCAGGAAAAATACTGTTTCTGAGTCTGCTGACCTTAGCAAGGATGCTACATGGCCTCCTTCCTGATGGAAGTGGGACAAACAGTCCATGAGCAGTATGGGTGGGATCCTTCATGATGTTACTGACTCTTTTTGGCGCAGTCCTCTGAGAGGAAAATCCACCCTTGTTAGAACGGATAGTCACTCACTAATAACCTCTACATTTATCAGTTACAAGGATGGTCACTCACTAATGGACACGATATTCCTGATGTAAAGGGATAGTGACTCACTAACAGACACTATACTTCTGTTATAAAGGGACAATTACCCATGGATCCCAACCATATAAGGATACAAAAACAGGGGTGTGTCTACGGAAAATAGCGCCTATGGCAAGCACTGAAATTGCGCCCTGTCCAAACATCTGACACCCATCTTTTAGATAACTTTACCATAATATCAGCTCAAAAATACAAGTCAAGCTCGTTAATCTTTTAATTAACAAATTATGTCACTACATGAAAATTATAACTGCACCTTCCTTGCTTTCACTGATGCAAATTGGTCTATAATGTGATCATAGTCAGTTTTTTTCAGTTTCTTCTCTTTCTACACTCAGCAGAGCAAGATCACAGAGTCTGCCTTGACCCATGGAGGCTCTCAAATATGAAAGTATTAGTTTTAACTTGCTGAATGATCTCTCACAGCTGGTGATGGAAACTGTGATGGTTAGTATTATCTGAATAACAATGCGAAGATTAGGGAAGGCGCTCTCATCTCCATACCGAATGATAAATTCAAGAAGCTCTTCAGGTCTTGATCTTGTAGTTCCATTTCATCCTTCTCTAGCTGTTTCATGATGTCTTCAACCAAGCTGTCAGCATCCTTCTGGCTTATCTGGATAAAACCAAGGAAGGACTCTCTAATACAGACTGGTTTCCTCTCAAAATCAACTTCCACATACCTCACTACTTCTCACAGTGTGCCTGATCAGGAGTTGAGTCGAACATGAGACCATAGTACTTGGCTTTACGAACGCTTCTCAGTAAACTCTGGTGAACAGTGGATGCCATCATGTGGATGAATGGGTTCTGGACATCCGGTGAAAGATAAGACGTGGATCCAGGATGACTTTCCAAATGAGTGAGGTGTACTTTTATGACAGGGTCAAAGATGGCCAGTAGTTTCAGTAAGCCAAGGAAATTTCCCTCATTGGAGTCATCATCTAGCTGAAGTGACTCCCTGCGTCCTTGCAAAGCCAGGTTCTAAGTCACAAGGAATTTTATGCAGTGAAGGATTCGCGTCAAGATATCAAGCTATTTCTGCTTTTCCTTCTCAATCTGTGACTGAAATACCGCATTAATAATTCCTCTGTTTCCAGCTAAGTTTCTTTCCATTTCTTTCCACTGTGTGAAGCATTCTCGGTGATTCTTGGCATTTTCATGAACACTAATCCTTTCAGGTGCTTTCCACTGGTTGAATCCACTTTCCTGCTCCAATGAGGATTGATGGTCTGACCGGGAATAGAGAAGACAACAGATACAAAATGCAGACTTTTTAGAAGGGGAATAGACCAGCCATGAGCAAGTCACTTCCTCACCACGACCATTTCCCAATTTCCTCTTGAACCAAGTTTTGTTCATTAAGTGGTTATTTGTTGGTAGGAAAAGCCCCTCACTGTTCTGGAAATACTTCAATCCGAGCTTTATTATTTCTGTTCTCAACGTGTCAGGCAGAATTGCTTCTCCAGTATCCTTGTCGAACTTCAGAAGTCCAATATCATGCTGTTCAATCACTTCTAGTATGACAGTTTGAGGCTCTTTGACACCATCCAGTTCACCAGGTTCAGTGCCGTCAGGTTCAATCTCGTCAGGTAAAATCTCATCAATAAACTCAACATCACCACCCCACCATCGTCTTCCCCTCCTGTCATGTCCATGTTCTTTGTGGCAGCCTCACTCTTAATCTCGTCATACTCGGATTTATCCAACTTGACTTCCTCCTCGGCTTGTGACGCATTTGTACTTGATCCACCTTCAGATTCTAACAGACGTGTAGCAAGTGCAGGCGACTCCATGGAATGTGCTGAACTACTTGTTCCGGGCTTTTCAAAGAAGAGCATGAAGAACTTGCTCGACTTCTTGGCTTCCTCCGTCTCCAACTTTCGTCTCTTCCGTCCTTCAGCTCCACTTTCCTTCTTCGTGAAGAAACGTTTCATGGTCTTCTTACACAATGCTCTGATCTAAGGCCATCCTAGTGCTTCTCACCCATGATAATCAAAGACAGATCATACATCTGAAGAAAATTCTTTTTTCACTATCCGAGGATGGCTTGTCTGACTTTAATAGAAACTGCTCAGTGGTGCCCCCCTTCAAGTGACGCCCAGGGCACATGCCATACCTTAGATATGCCACTGTACAAGATTGCAGCATAATGAAGCCTCACGCCCCTAGTGACAGGGTTCAATCCTGACCTCAGGACAATGTTCGAGTTTGCACATTCATTTATTTATTCATTTTTTTAGAGATACTGCACAGAACTGTAAGTCCTTCTGTCACTGAAGGAGTCCTAACTTGCTAACCAGTTAGAACCTTTTATACAAAGGGTTAAAATGCAAGATAATTGAAAGGAGTAGATCTATAAAGAGCTTTTCTCTGACTCAGGTTCAACCCTGACCATTTGGTCAAAATCAGAATCAGAATCAGGTTTAATATCACTGCCGTATATACTGAAATGAGTTGTTTTGCAGCAACAGTACATTGCAATACAGAACAATAAAAGACTAGAAATTACAATAAGAATCATATTTGTGTGTGTGTGTGTGTAAATTAAATAGGTAGTACAAGAATAGAGAGAAATACTGGTGTGGTAGTTTTCATGGGTTCATTGTCCATTCAGAAATGGAGGGGAAGAAGCTGGTCCTGAAACATATGAGTATGTCTCTTCAAGCTTCTGTACCTCCGTCCTGATAATAGTAACAAGAAGAGAGCATGTACTGGGTGGTGAGGGGTCACTGTTGATGATGGATGTTGCAATTTGAGGCGTCACCTCCTGAATGTTGGAGAGACTAGTGCCCTTGATGGAGGTGGCTGAGTTGACAACTCTCGACAACTTCTGATAATTAATGATGTAGATGAAAAGATGACAGCCAATATCCACATGGCAGGTTCCTGCAGACACTAATGTGATAGAGAACAGATAATCTGTTTTACCACAGCAGATGAAGGTTTAAATATTGGCTAAGACTGTGAAGATAACAGCCTTTGAACCAGCACCACAGTGCTTTTTTTTAAATGTTTACTTAAAAGAAACAGATGCAGGATTAGTTTAATGTCCTGTTAGAAAGATAACATCTCTGAAAATGTAGCACTCTCTCTCTATTGGATGTTTGAATTTAAATTTAAATCCATCCAGAGTTTATCCTAAATACTGGAAAGGAACTGTGACTTCCCACAGGATTCCCAGCACCTGACTCCCAAATATTTGTTCATTTTTACCTAGCAGGAAAAACTGGACAGGGGTGGAATCTCCTCTTGCAAGTCACTGGCTAATATATCATGAAATACAAAATGAACACTCAGAGGTCACTTTACTAGGTATGCCTGTACCTCTGCTCTAATCAGCCAATTGCAAAGCGGCATCGCAATGCATAAAAGCATGCAGACATGGTCAAGAGGCTCAGTTGTTCTTCAAACCAAACATCAGAATGAGGAAGCAATGTGATCTAAATGACTTTGAATGATTGTTGGTGCCAGATGGGGCGGTTTGAGTATATCAAAAGCTGCTGTTCTCATGGAATTTTCCATACAACAATCTTTAGAGTTTACAGAGAATGGTGTAAGAAACAAAAGAACGTACAGATGCAGCAGTTCTGTGAGCAAAATGCCTTGTTAATGAGAGATGTCAGAGGAGAGTGGCCAGACTGGTTCAAGCTGACAGGAAGGCGACAGTAACTCAAATAACCATGTGTTTTGACAGTGGTATGCCCAAGAGCATCTCTGAACCTACAACACATTAAAGTAGATGGGCTACAGCAGCAGAAGACCATAAACATATATCAGTGGCCACTTTATTCAGTATAGGGGGTACCTAACAAAGTGGCCATTGAGTATACATTGCATTGTTATATGCAAGGTCTTTCCTGAGATTAATATGAAGAAGTGTTTTCTTCACGTGTACCCTGGTCTTTTTGTTAAGTAATACCTTCCTGATAGTGCCAGCTTGAACTCCTTCCCCTCCTCCCACCTTATCAGTCTGGCTTCTTCCCCCTTCCCCTTCCCCTTTCCTATCCACTCCTTGGTCCAAAACATCAACTGTTCATTTCCTTCCATAGATGCTGCCTGAGCTGAGTTCCTCCAGCATTTTGTCTGTGTTTCTCCTTGCTAAAATTTCCCCATTATTGTCTTCCATTCAGAATTTTTCCCAGAGTACAGAGCACAGGAGGTTCCCATCACCCATGCTCCCAATTCCACTAATATAGAATCAATAGAAAAACATCACTGTCTTTTCAACTACAGCAAAGCTCTCTTATTGATTTAGAGGTATTCCTACCTCTGTGCATGACTGGGCAACGTGGAATGCCTGTTGGCCTCCATTGGTCGGCATCAACCATGGATGTTGCGCCCTAGCAGGAAGTTGATACGCAAGCCAGAGCAGTACGACATGGAGAGCAAGCTATTGACCATACAGTACATTCCCCCTCTGCACACAGCTGATGAATCCAATACAGTTTGGCATTTGAATGCATATCGGTATTTGAAGAAATACAGTTTAGTACCAGCAGCATCACAGGAGCTACCAGCCAATGCTGGGCTGCCTTAGGGACTACAGATCTGGACTTTTCCTTGGTGTTTACTCTCACAGCCTTCCCCACGACTGAGTATACTGCGAGGCAGTGAAAGTTTGAGATCAGAGTTTCCCTTCTCCTAGATGAGTTGCCAACCACAGCTGACGGGCCCCATCTGCCTGAAGCGACTGTTTTTTATGGTGCCATTAACCCTCCTTTGCCCCTATTTCTATCAGTGGTTTTCATTGGTGCAACTGTAATGAAATCCAATTTCCCCCGGGATCAATAAAGTATGACTATGACTATGACTGTGACGATGACTATTAGAAATGGTTCTGCCATGCTTAGTAGCTAAGCCACCCATAGAACTATAGAACCATAGAAACTACAGCACAGAAACAGGCCTTTTGGCCCTTCTTGGCTGTGCCGAACCATTTTCTGCCTAGTCCCACTGTCCTGCACACCGACCATATCCCTCCATACACCTCCCATCCATGTATCTGTCCAATTTATTTTTAAATGTTAAAAAAGAACCCGCATTTACCACCCCGTCTGGCAGCTCATTCCATACTCCCACCACTCTCTGTGTGAAGAAGCTCCCCCTGATGTTCCCTTTAAATTTTTCCCCCCTCACCCTTAACCCATGTCCTCTGGTTTTTTTCTCCCCTTGCCTCAGTGGAAAAAGCCTGCTTGCATTCACTCCATCTATACCCATCATAATTTTATATACCTCTATCAAATCTCCCTTCATTCTTCTACGCTCCAGGGAATAAAGTCCTAACCTATTCAACCTTTCTCTGTAACTGAGTTTCTCAAGTCCTGGCAACATCCTTGTAAACCTTCTCTGCACTCTTTCAACCTTATTTATATCCTTCCTGTAATTTGGTGACCAAAACTGAACACAATACTCCAGATTCTGCCTCACCAATGCCTTATACAACCTCATTATAACATTCCAGCTCTTATACTCAGTACTTTGATTAATAAAGGCCAATGTACCAAAAGCTCTCTTTACGACCCTATCTACCTGTGATGCCACTTTTAGGGAATTTTGCATCTGTATTCCCAGATCCCGTCACTTGTCCTAACTCGTTTCCTAACAGAAGATCCAATATTGCATCCCCTCTAGTTGGTCTCTCTATATATTGATTTAGAAAACTTTCCTGAACACATTTTACAAACTCTAAACCATCTAGACCCCTAACAGTATGGGAGTCCCAATCAACATATGGAAAATTAAAATCCCCTACCACCACAACTTTATGTTTCCTGCAGTTGCCTGCTATCTCTCTGCAGATTTGCTCTTCCAAGTCTCGTTGACTATTGGGTGGTCTGTAATACAATCCCACTAATGTGGCCATACCTTTCCTGTTTCTCAGCTCCACCCATAAGGACTCAGTAGACAAGACCTCTAATCTGTCCCACCTGAGCACTGCTGTAATATTTTCCCTAACAAGCAATGCTACTCCCCCACCTTCCATTCCTCTGCCTCGATCACATCTGAAACATCGGAACCCTGGAATATTAAGCTGCCAGTCCTGCCCCTCCTGTAGCCAAGTTTCACTAATTGCTATAACGTCATAATTCCACGTGTCAATCCACGCCCTCAACTCATTCGCCTTCCCCGCAATACTCCTAGCATTGAAATATATACACCTCAGAAGATTTTTACCACCACTCACAACCTTTCTATCAGCGGATTTGCTTGAACTTTTAACATCATTTATTTTCACCCCAGCCACACTGTCAGCTCTGGCACACTGGTTCCCATCCCCCTGCAAATCTAGTTTAAAGCCTCCCCAATAGCACAAACAAACCTCCCTGAAGGGATATTATTGGTCCCCCTGTAGTTCAAGTGTAACCCGTCTTTCTTGTGCAAGGTCCCACCTGTCCCAGAAGAGGTCCCAATGATCCTGAAATCTGAAACCCTGCCCCCTACACCAGTTCCTCAGCCACTTGTTCATCCTCCAGAGCATCCTATTCCTACCCTCACTGGCACCTAGCACAGGTAGCAATCCTGAGATTCCCACCCTCGAGGTCCTGCTTTTCAACATCCTGCCAAACTCTCTATACTCTAGGACCCATGAAGGCCAGGAGCTGGAAGGTTGTCAGAGCCCAACAACCCCCCTATATTTAACCCTAGCCTAATCAAAGGTCGATTTCTAATGACCAATCAACCTATTTAGTAAGTCTTTGGACTCTGAGAAGAAAGCGGAGCACAAAGAGGAAACGCATGCTGTCATGGGGAGAACCTTACAGGCAGTGCCAGAATTAACTCCAAACTCTGACACCCCAGACTCTAATAAAGTCATGCTAACTGCTTCGCTACTATGAAGACGTACTATCCTGAGCAATCAGTGAAGGTAAATTTCATCCTACTTTTTTGAAGACTTTGTCTAGGCACTAGGAGGTCACTTTTATAATGTAGTCTTCAGGCAATAAGAGATGGATCATTTATGTAATAATTCATTACTTACGTCTCCGCTTGCACACATACAATACTTACAATTTAACTGATGCCTCAGTTTTAAAACATAGATCCTTACTTTCAAACGCCTGCTTGGTTTATCATCTCCCTATTTTGAAATGTCTTCCTTTCCTCTGGGAAATGTGTGCTCCTCATTGCTCAGACATGAGTGACTGCACCTTCACCAGCTGATCCAATCATGTAGAAGGCCAGTGGCTATATTTCATTAGGAGTCCGAGCAGATTTGGTATATCATCAAAGACTCTAGCAAATTTCTCCTGATGTACCTTGGAAAATATCCGAACTGGTTGTATCACTGTCTGGTATGGAGGAGCCAACTTACGGGATTGTAAAAGGCTACAGAGGGATAGATAGATAGATAGACATATTTTATTGATCCTGAGGGAAATTGGGTTTTGTTACAGTTGCACCAACCAAGAATAGAGTATAAATATAGCAATATAAACCATAAATAATTAAATAATAATATGTAAATTATGCCATATGGAAATAAGTCCAGAGCCAGCATATTGGCTCAGGGTGTCTGACCCTCCAAGGGAGGAGTTGTAAAGTTTGATAGCCACAGGCAGGAATGGCTTCCTGTGACGCTGTGTGTTGCATCTCGGTGGAATGAGTCTCTGGCTAAATGTACTCCTCTGCCCACCCAGTACATTATGTAGTGGATGGGAGACATTGTCCAAGATGGCATGCAACTTGGACAGCATCCTCTTTTTAGACACCACCGTCAGAGAGTCCAGTTCCATCCCCACAACATCACTGGCCTTACGAATGAGTTTGTTGATTCTGTTGGTGTCTGCTACCCTCAGCCTGCTGCCCCAGCACACAACAGCAAACATGATAGCACTGGCCACCACAGACTCGTAGAGCATCCTCAGCATCGTCCGGCTGATGTTAAAGGACCTCAGTCTCCTCAGGAAATAGAGACGGCTCTGACCCTTCTTGTAGACAGCCTCAGTGTTCTTTGACCAGTCCAGTTTATTGTCAATTCATATTCCCACGTATTAGTAATCCTCCACCATGTCCACACTGACCCCCTGGATGGAAACAGGGGTCACCGGTGCCTTAGCCCTCCTCAGGTCCACCACCAGCTCCTTAGTCTTTTTCACATTAAACTGCAGATAATTCTGCTCACACCATGTGACAAAGTTTCCTACCATAGCCCTGTACTCAGCTTCATCTCCCTTGCTGATGCATCCAACTATGGCAGAGTCATCAGAAAACTTCTGAAGGTGGCAAGACTCTGTGCAGTAGTTGAAGTCCGAGGTGTAAATGGTAAAGAGAAAGGGAGACAAGACAGTCCCCTGTGGAGCCCCAGTGCTGCTGATCACTCTGTCGGACACACAGTGTTGCAAGCACATGTACTGTGGTCTGCCAGTCAGGTAATCAAGAATCCATGACACCAGGAAAGCATCCACCTGCATCGCTGTCAGCTTCTCTCCCAGCAGAGCAGGGTGGATGGTGTTGAACGCATTGGAGAAGTCAAAAAACATGACCCTCACAGTGCTCGCTGGCTTGTCCAGGTGGGCGTAGACACGGTTCAGCAGGTAGACGATGGCATCCTCAGCTCCTAGTCGGGGCTGGTAGGCGAACTGGAGGGGATCTAAGTGCGGCGAACTGGAGGGGATCTAAGGGGATCATAGGCCGGAGCAGCTCCAGAACAAGTCTCTCCAGGGTCTTCATGATGTGGGAGGTCAATGCCACTGGTCTGTAGTCATTGAGGCCACTGGGGCACGGCGTCTTCGGCACAGGGACAAGGCAGGACGTCTTCCACAGCACAGGAACCCTCCGGAGACTCAGGGTCAGGTTGAAGACATGGTGAAGTACTCCACATAGCTGGGGGGTACTCATGTAGACTCAGCTAGCTCCATTATAGGGACAAGACTTTCTACCATTGATGTAGTGCTTCAAGAAGGCAGCATCCAGCACTAAGGAACCTCATCATATGCGGTATGCCTTCTTCTCATTGCTACCATTAGGGAGGAGGTACAGGAGCCTGAAGTCGTACACTCAATTTTAGGAACGGCTTCTTCTCCTCCACCTTCAGATTTCTGAACATAGTATGAACCCATGAACACAACCTCCCTACTCCTCTTTAGTACCATTTTATTTTTATTGTAATTTGTAATTTGTTTTGCCTGCACTGTACTAGTCGTAGTCATAGTCATACTTTATTGATCCCGGGGGAAATTGATTTTCGTTACAGTTGCACCATAAATAATTAGTAAAAGAACCATAAATAGTTAAATAGTAGTATGTAAATTATGCCAGTAAATTATGAAATAAGTCTAGGACCAGCCTATTGGCTCAGAGTTGTAAAGTTTGATGGCCACAGGCAGGAATGACTTCTTATGACGCTCTGTGTTACATCTCGGTGGAATGAGTCTCTGGCTGAATGTACTCCTGTGCCCACCCAGTATATTATGTAGTGGATGGGAGACATTGACCAAGATGGCATGCAACTTAGACAGCATCCTCTTTTCATACACCACCGTCAGAGAGTCCAGTTCCATCCCCACAACATCACTGGCCTTACAAATGAGTTTGTTGATTCTGTTGGTGTCTGCTACCCTCAGTCTGCTGCCCCAGCACACAACAGCAAACATGATAGCACTGGCCACCACAGACTCGTAGAACATCCTCAGCATCGTCCAGCAGATGTTAAAGGACCTCTGACTCCTCAGGAAATAGAGACGGCTCTGACCCTTCTTGTAGATAGCCTCAGTGTTCTTTGACCAGTCCAGTTTATTGTCAACTACTGCCACGATGCAAAAAATTTCACCAAATATGTCTGTAGAAGTACACCCAGTGGAAGTATGTCAGTTGGGAGGTCTCTCTGCTAGCTTTTGGGCTCTCTACTTTCTTTGCTTCTTCAAGATGCCCCTTGGAATTTATGTCTTTGTCACCTGCCTTATTATCAAGTACATAAATTGGCGTAATTTTTTTTTGTTGATGACTTTCCTGTGAATTACTGTCGAGCACTTCTACTATATAAAATGTGTAGGGATTATTTTTGTTGTAATTGCATTCATCAGCTTTGGTCCACGCCTTCCATGAAGAGACAATAGGGTTTTCCTGGCAGGATCTTCCTCCTTTAACTGCATTAATTACACCATTGTGGTTCTACATTGACTCTGCTGGCTTCCAAAAGCCATGTTTTCCTTGGTAACTGTTCAATGATTTCAAGTTGCCTCTCTTTGATCATTGGGTGTTTAAGATGGAACATTAAGCCTTTGATGACACTGCCAGACCAAGGACTCGGGGAAACTGTAGGCCACCATCAGACCTTTTGTGCTTCCATGAGAATAAACTAATTATCAACTTTTACAGTCAGTCATGAACGTCAGACTAACAAAACAAAGGGGTTATTAAGTTGGTTAAGAAGAATCCGTTGACCTTGCTTTCTCTGTTTTTATTATATAGAGCTGCATTTGAGTTTCATTCTTCAGTGTTTTGTCAGAGTTAGAGAGAGAAACAGGTTCTTCAGCCCAAGTCTGTGCAACCTCTTTGCATGAATCCTACATTAGGCCTAGAATTTACTTTTCCCAAATCCTCTTCAACTGTCCCCTTTTCCCAGTTTCTCCCACTCAGTTACATACCAGGGGAGTTTACAGTAACCTTTTAACCTATCCTGGGCCCGACATGTTGATGCAATCACAAAGGAGACACGCCGGTGGCTCTACTTCATTAGGACTTTAAAGACTCCAGTGGATTTCTACAGATATACCACAGAGAGCTTTCTCACTCACTTGTATGGAAGCTCCAATGCACATGGTTGAAAAAGGTTGCAGAGTTGTAGACTAAGCCACCTCTGTCATGGGCAGAACCCTCCCCACCATTGAGGATGTCTTCAAAAGACAGTGCCTCAAGAAAGAAGCATCCATCATAAGGATGCTCAGCATATGGGAGATGTCCTCCTCATTATTACCATCAGGGAGGAGGTACAGTTCCAAGGAGACACTCAGTGTTTTAGGAACAAGTTCTTCCACTCTGCCATCAAATTCCTGAATGGTCCATTAACCCATAAACACTCTGATGCCACAAAAACAACATATTTCATGACAAATGTCAGTAATAATAAACTTGATTATGTTCTTGAACCTGCACATGTAAGAGGAAAACAGAGCACCTCGGAGAAATTCATATAGTTACAGGGAGAGGGTAGAAGGTTCACATCTTCGTTGTTGCTATAGTTTTGGGCCCCTTATCTAAGAAAGGATAAGCTGGCATTAGAGAGGGTCCAGAGAATGCTCATGAGAATGATTCCAGGAATGAAATATTTAGTATATGAGGAGCATTTTGTGGTTCTGGGCCTATACTCGACATATCACCAGCATATGTCATGAAATTTGTTAGCTTAGTAGCTGTACAATACAGTGCATGATAATATAGAAAAAAAAATAAACAAGTAAATCAATTATCATAAGTTATATATCTATACTGTGTTAAATAGTTAAATTTGAAATAGTGCAAAAACATAAATAATATTTTTAAAATGAGGTAATGTTCGTGGGTTCAATGTCCATTAAGGAATTGGATAGCAGAGGGGTAGAAGTTCTTTCTGAATTGTTAAATGTGTACCTCCTTCCTGACAGTAACAATGAGGCATCACTCCTTGTAGATGTCTTAGATACTACAGAGGCTAGAACCCAAGATGGAGATGACTAGATTTACAACTTTCTGTAACTTTTTCAATCCTGTGCAGTAGCATCTCCATACCAGACAGTGATGCAGCCTGTCAGAATGCTCTCCATGGTACATCCGCAGAAGGTTTCAAGTATTTTAGGTGACAAACAAAATCTCCTCAAACTCCTAATCAAATATAGACACTGTCTTGTCTTCTGTATAGCCACATCTATATGTTGAGACCAGATTTGATCCTCAGAGATTTGAGACCAGGAACATGAAATTGCTCACTCTCTCAACTTCTGATCCCTCTTTAAGGACTGGATGGTGTTCCCTCATCTTACCCTTGCTGAAGTCCACAATCATCTCTTTGGTCTTACTGACGTTGAACACAAGGTTGTTGCTGCAACACCACTCAACCAGCTGGTATATCTCACTCCTGTACGCCCTCTCGTCTCCATCTGAGTTTCTACCAACAATGGTAGCATTATCAGCAAACTTATAGATGGCACTTGAGCCACGCATTTATGGGTATAGTTTTTTTTTAGCGTGTCACACCAGACAGTCAGCCGTTCTTGTCTGGCACATGCTGTCAGGATTGATCTCCTTTTCGGATTGACCAGGTCACAATATGAACATTCCTGATTTGACCTTTTTTTTTACAAGGTCGAGTGGCTAACTCGACACTCAACCCAGCACGGATGGAAAGCGTGCCCGGAGGGTGGCCTGACTTGGACTCTGAACTCGGGAGTCTGATGTTGATGCCATTATGCCACCAATGGGTATAGTGGGCTAAGCACACATCCCTGAGGTGCACTAGCGTTGATTGCCAGCACGGAGGAGAAATTATTACAAGTCCGCACCAATTGTGGTCTTCCGGTTAGGAAGTCAAGGATCCAATCACAGAGAGAGGTACAAAGGACCAAATTTTGTAGCTTCTCGATGAGAATTGTGGGAATGATGGTGTTAAACACTGAGCCATAGTTAACAAACAGCATCCTGACATACAGTAGGTGTTTGTATTGTCCAGATGGCCTAAGGCCATCAGAAGAGCCAATGAGATTGTGTCTGCCATTGACCTATTGTGGCAATAGGCAAATTACAATGGGTCCAGATCCTTGCTGAGGCAGGAGTTCATTCTAGCCATGACCAACCTCTCAAGGCATGGCATTACTGTAGATGCTGGGCTACTGGACAATAGTCAGTAAGGCAGCTCACACTGCTCTTCTTGGGCACTGGTATAATTGTAGTCCTTTTGAAGCATGTACCAGTGAGAGGTTGAAAATGTCCTTGAATACTCCCACCAACTGGTTGGCACAAGTTTTCAGAGCTTTGCCATGTACTCCATCGGGGACTGCCACCTTGCGAAGGTTCGCCCTCTTTAAAGACAGTCTGACATCAGCCTCAGACAGGTCACAGGGTCACCGGGTGAAGCAGGGATCTTCACAAACGTAGTTATATTTTCCATTCCCATTCACCTCATCTGGTGCAGAGCTCACTGCCACTGCCATGCTTGCCATTGGGTTTCACTTTGTAGGAAGTAATGTCCTGCAAACCCTACCAGAGTTGACATGCATCCAATGTCACCTCCAGTCTCACTAGGAATTGTTTCTTCACTCTTGAAATACCCCTCTGCAAGCCTTACCTGGTTTTCTTGTACAGACCTGGATCACCATACTTAAGTGCCTCAGATCTAGTCCTCAGCAGACGACAAACCTCTTGGTTTTGGTTTGGGAACGTTCGGCAAGTTTTCAGAGGCAGACATTCATCCACACAGGTTTTAATGAAGTCGGTAACAAGTGCGCTATACTCACCCAGATTCAAAGATCAATCTCTGAAAACAGTCCTGTCCACTGAATCAAAACAATCCTGTAGACGCTCCTGTGATTTCCTTTTCCAAACCTTCTTACTCCTCACAGGGAGTAGAAGTACAGCCAAGTGATCATATTTTTCGAAGAATAGGTGTGGAATAGCATGGAAGACGTTCTTGATGGTAGTGTAACAGTGGTCCAGTGTGTTGTTTCCTCTGCTGCTACAAGTGATTTGTTGATGATAGTCATTTAGAAATTTTTTCAAGCTGGCTTGTTTAAAATCCCCCAAAATGCTGTGGGTGATCTATCAGTGGGATTCAATGCCACTAAAGTCTGTGGAGGCCAAGTCACTGTGGGTATATTTAAAGCAAAGATTGATAGGTTCTTGATTAGTAAGAATATCAAAGGTTACAAGGAGAAAGCAGGATAATGGGGTTGAGAGGGATAATAAATCAGTCATGATGGAATGGCGAAGAAGACTCATTGGGCCAAATGGATTAATTCTGCTCCCATAGCTTATGGTTTTATGGTCTTAGATAGGATACAACTGCGACTTCAAGCAGTTTTCACTGAAGTAAACACATTTTGAGTTATTTGCTGCATTCACATTTAGTACTTGCATGGAAGTGGTGAAAAAGTAGACACGTATTTACAGATCAATACTCGTGGCATTATAGTAGTGTTACTTACTTTACTTACTTTATTGTCGCCAAACAATTGATACTAGAGCGTACAATCATCACAGCGATATTTAATTCTGCGCTTTGCACTCCCTGGATTACAAATTGATAGTAAATATTAAAAATTTTAATTATAAATCATAAATAGAAAATAGAAAATGGAAAGTAAGGTAGTGCAAAAAAAAAACCGAGAGGCAGGTCTGGATATTTGGAGGGTACAGCCCAGATCCGGGTCAGGATCCGTTCAGCAGTCTTATCACAGTCGGGAAGAAGCTGTTCCCAATTCTGGCCGTACAAGTCTTCAAGCTCCTGAGCCTTCTCCCGAGGGGAAGAGGGACGAAAAGTGTGTTGGCTGGGTGGGTTGTGTCCTTGATTATCCTGGCAGCACTGCTCCGACAGCGTGCGGTGTAAAGTGAGTCCACGGGTGGAAGATTGGTTTGTGTGATGTGCTGTGCCGTGTTCACGATCTTCTGCAGCTTCTTCTGCTCTTGGACAGGACAACTTCCATACCAGGTTGTGATGCACCCTAGAAGAATGCTACATTACAGATGTTACAGATCAATACTCATGGCATTATAGTAGCGTTACAGATCAATACTCATGGCATTATAGTAGTGTTACAGATCAATACTCATGGCATTATAGTAGTGTTACAGATCAATACTCATGGCATTATAGTAGTGTTACAGATCAATACTCATGGCATTATAGTAGTGTTACAGATCAATACTCATGGCATTATAGTAGTGTTACAGATCAATACTCATGGCATTATAGTGGAGTTACAGATCAATACTCATAGCATTATAGTAGTGTTACAGATCAATACTCATGGCATTATAGTAGCGTTACAGATCAATACTCATGGCATTATAGTAGCGTTACAGATCAATACTCATGGCATTATAGTATTGTTACAGATCAATACTCATGGCATTATAGTGGCGTTACAGCTACTGAAGTATTTATAAAGTTTGGTCACTACTGCAATGCAAGATGCGTAGCAGACAATTTGCTCATATTTGCTTCCCACTAAAAGGCAACAAGATAATGACAAGATCACCCTGTCACCGTGTTGATTGAGGTATTTGATATAATGAAAAAGACTATGGTCATTTGCCCTGTTTTTCTTTGAAGTTGCACCATGGGATCTTCTCTCCAGTTATCCATCATCACAGGTTCTCCTATCATCAGCAATTTAGGGTTCATATTTGGCCAGAGATTCTACTGGACAAATCACAAAATAACTAGTCTATGAAGAAGACCAGATCATAGTGTGTGTAAAATTACTCTTGTCTCCTGATAGCCCAAGACCCTTCCACTATCTACAAGGCATGTGGTAGGAATTCTGCTGGAATACTCTCCATTTGCCCATATAGTGCAGGGTGAAGAAGCCTGATAACATCCAGAGCAAAGCAGGACATTTCATTAGTCCTCCATCCACAGCTCTAAACATTCATTCTCTTTGCCACCAAAAACAAAGGCTGTAATGTGGACCATCTACAAGATGCATCACTCTTATTTATCTTAGCTACTGCAGCAGTATCCCCCAAGTCATGACCTCTCACCTAACAAATGACAACAGCTTTTGTGCAGAAAAAAAACGTTACCCACATGATCACCTCCAAGCTACATACCATCCTGCCTTGGAAATAGTGCCAACAGCATCTTCTCAAGTGTACATTGAACATGAAATGGTACAGTCCAGTACAGGGCCTTTGTCCCACAATGTCATGCCAATCTTTTAACCTACTCTGGGATCAACTTAACCCTTCCCTCCACGATGGCACTCAACTCAGAACACTGAGGCTGTCTACAAGAAGGGTCAGAGCCGTCTCTATTTCCTGAGGAGACTGAGGTCCTTTAACATCTGCTGGATGATGCTGAGGATGTTCTACGAGTCTGTGGTGGCCAGTGCTATCATGTTTGCTGTTGTGTGCTGGGGCAGCAGACTGAGGGTAACAGACAGCAACAGAATCAACAAACTCATTCGTAAGGCCAGTGATGTTGTGGGGATGGAACTGGACTCTCTCACGGTGGTGTCTGAAAAGAGGATGCTGTCTAAGTTGCATGCCATCTTGATCAACGTCTCCCATCCACTACATAATGTACTGGTTGGGCACAGAAATACTTTCAGCCAGTGACTCATTCCTCCGAGATGCAGCACTGAGTGTCATAGGAAGTCATTCCCGCCTGTGGCCATCAAACTTTACAACTCCTCCCTTGGAGGGTCAGACACCCTGAGCCAATAGGCTGGTCCTGGACTTATTTCATAATTTACTGACATAATTTACATATTACTATTTAACTATTTATAGTTTTATTACTATTTATTATTTATGGTGCAACTGTAACAAAAACCAATTTCCCCCGGGATCAATAAAGTATGACTATGACTATTATAACTATGACATTTTTTTCATCCCTGTGTTATCTAAGGGTCTCTTAAATGTCGTTAATATATCTGATTCTGCTACCATCCCTGGATGTATCCGCCATTCTCTGTGTTAAAAAAAACTAGCTCCGGTAACTCCCGTATACTTTCCTCCAGCTTCCTTAGAATTATGCCTGCTTGTGTCAGCTATTTTCACTCTGGGAAAAAGGCTCTGGCTGTCCACTCTATCTATGACTTTTCAAAGTACAAAGTTCAAAGTAAATTTATTATCAAAGTACATGTGTGTCGCCATATAGAACACAGAACAGAGAACATAAAGCACAGCATGGGAACAGGCCCTTTGGTCCACAGCATTGTAGCAAACCAGCTAAAATGTAAAACAAAAACTAATCACTCTTACCTACACAATGTCCATATCCCTCCATCTATCTCATATTTATTTGTATATCTAAACATCTCTTAAAAGCTTCTAATATATTTGCCTCTTCCACCATACAAAGCAGCTGCTTTCAGTCATCCACCACTCTCTGAGTAAAAAACTTGTCTCTCACATCCCCTTTGAACCTACTGCCTCTCAACTTCAATGCATGTCCTCTGGTATTAGATATTTCTACCCTGGGAAAAGATACTCCCTGCCTACTCTGTCTATGCCTCTCAATCTTATAAACCTCTATCAGATCTCCCCGCAGCCTATGCCATTCCAGAGAAAACAACCAAATTTGTCCAGCCTCTCATGATAGCACATGCCCTCTGAACCAGGCAGCACCCTGGTAAACCTCTTCTGCACCCTCTCCAAAGCCTGAAATCCTTTCTATAGTAAGGCAACCAGAAATGTACACAATACTCCATATGTGGCCTAACCAGAGTATTATAAAGTTGCAACCTCTTGACTTTTGAACTCATTACAGTGACTAATAAAAGGAAGAATTCCACTAGACATCATAACCACACTATTGACCTTTTAAGGAGCCATGAACTTTGATCCTAAGATCTCTCTGCTCAGCAGCACTGTTAAGGACCTTGCACTACCTCTAAACAGTGTACTACCTCTTAGCATTTGCCCTAATGAGGTGCAACACTTCACATTTACTTGGGTTAAACTTCATCTTCCATTCCTCTCTTGATACCCATATTGCGCTATTTTCTTCGCCAGTCTTCTACATTATCGACAGTCTTGGTATCATAGAAACATAGAAACATAGAAAATAGGTGCAGGAGTAGGCCATTCGGCCCTTCGAGCCTGCACCGCTATACAGTACGATCATGGCTGATCATCCAACTCAGAACCCTGTACCAGCCTTCTCTCCATACCCCCCGATCCCTTTAGCCACAAGGGCCATATCTAACTCCCTCTTAAATATAGCCAATGAACTGGCCTCAACTGTTTCCTGCGGCAGAGAATTCCACAGATTCACCACTCTCTGTGTGAAGAAGTTTTTCCTAATCTCGGTCCTAAAAGGCTTCCCCTTTATCCTCAAACTGTGACCCCTCGTTCTGGACTTCCCCAACATCGGGAACAATCTTCCTGCATCTAGCCTGTCCAATCCCTTTAGGATTTTATATGTTTCAATAAGATCCCCCCTCAATCTTCTAAATTCCAACGAGTATAAGCCTAGTCGATCCAGTCTTTCATCATATGAAAGTTCTGCCATCCCAGGAATCAATCTGGTGAACCTTCTTTGTACTCCCTCTATGGCAAGGATGTCTTTCCTCAGATTAGGGGACCAAAACTGCACACAATACTCCAGGTATGGTCTCAGTAAGACCTCGTACAACTGCAGTAGTACCTCCCTGCTCCTGTACTCGAATCCTCTTGCTATGACTGCCAGCATACCATTCGCCTTTTTCACCGCCTGCTGTACCTGCATGCCCACTTTCAATGACTGATTTATAATGACACCCAGGTCTCGTTGCACTTCCCCTTTTCCTAATCGGCCACCATTCAGATAATAATCTGTTTTCCTGTTTTTGCCACCAAAGTGGATAACCGCACATTTATCCACATTAAATTGCATCTGCCATGAACTTGCCACTCACCTAACCTATCCAAGTCACCCTGCATCCTCTTAGCATCCTCCTCACAGCTAACACTGCCGCCCAGCTTCGTGTCATCTGCAAACTTGGAGATGCTGTATTTAATTCCCTCATCTAAGTTATTAATATATATTGTAAACAACTGAGGTCCCAGCACTGAGCCTTGCGGTACCCGACTAGTCACTGCCTGCCATTCTGAAAAGGTCCCATTTATTCCCACTCTTTGCTTCCTGTCTGCTAACCAATTCTCAATCCACATCAATACCTTACCCCTAATACCGTGTGCTTTAAGTTTGCACACTAATCTCCTGTGTGGGACCTTGTCAAAAGCCTTTTGAAAATCCAAATATACCACATCCACTGGTTCTTCCCTATCCACTCCACTAGTTACATCCTCAAAATATTCTATGAGATTTGTCAGACATGATTTTCCTTTCACAAATCCATGCTGACTTTGTTCGATGATTTCACCACTTTCCAAATGTGCTGTTATCACATCCTTGATAACTGACTCTAGCATTTTCCCCACCACCGATTTCAAGCTAACCGGTCTATAGTTCCCCGGTTTCTCTCTCCCTCCTTTTTTAAAAAGTGAGGTTACATTAGCCACCCTCCAATCCTCAGGAACTAGTCCAGAATCTAAACAGTTTTGAAAAATTATCACTAATGCATCCACTATTTCTTGGGCTACTTCCTTAAGCACTCTGGGATGCAGACCATCTGGCCCTGGGGATTTATCTGCCTTTATTCCCTTCAATTTACCTAACACCACTTCCCTACTAACATGTATTTCCCTCAGTTCCTCCATCTCACTGGACCCTCTGTCCCCTACTATTTCCGGAAGATTATTTATATCCTTCTTAGTGAAGACAGAACCAAAGTAGTCCCACAAACTTACTGACCAACCCATTTACATTTTCTTCCAGGTCATTTATATACATCACAATTAACAGAAGTCCAAGCACAGAGCCCTGACCTCCAGCTCAAGTAAGTGCCTTTGACCACTGTCTCCTGTCTTCCATGCGCAGTCCAGTTCTGAATTCAAATAGCCAATTCACCCTAATCTTCTGGATTAGCATCCCATGAGGGTCAAATGCCTTACTAAAATCATGTAGACAACATCCACTACTCTACCTTCATCAATCCCTCTCATCACCTTGTCAAAAAACTCAATCAAATTGGTAAGACGTGACTTGCCCCACACAAAGCCATGCTGGCTCTCCCTAATTAAGCCTTGAATTTCTAAATGCTCATTTATCTTATCTCGAAGAAATTTCTGCAGCAATTTCCCTACAACTGATGTGAAATACACTGGTCTATAGTTTCCAGGATTTTCCTTTGTTCCCTTCTTAAGTAGAGGTACAACATTAGCCACTTTCCAGTCCTCCAGGACCTCACCTGTGCCTAAAGAGGACACAAAGATACTGGTCAAGGCAATCTTGTTTCTTGAATCCCTGAATAATCTGGGATAAATCCCATCAGGCCATGGGGGCGTATCCACCTTAATATTCATTAGGAGGCTCAACACTTCTTCCTTGATCTCTAAACATCGTAACATTTTTATGTACTCAGTACTGATCTTCCATATCATTTTCCTTGGTAAATATTGAAGCAAAGTACTCAATACGTACCTCAATCACATTCTCCATATCCAAACACATGTTCTCCCCTCTATTCTTGATGGCCCTACCCTGTCCCTAGTTATTCCCTTGTTCTTGATGGATTTATAGAATGCCTTGGGATTCACCTTAATCCATCCTGCCAAGGTCTTTTCATGGCCCCTCCTGGCTTTCCTAATTCCTCTCTTTATGAGGGGTGATTGATAAGTTCATGGCCTAAAGTAGAAGGAGTCAATTTTAGAAAACCTAGCACATTTGTTTTTCCAACATTTACACACTTAGACCAGCAGTTGTGGAGCATACAGATCCCTTCTTTGTAGAAGTCAACGTCTTGGACCTCCAGAAGTGGTCCACAACACGGGTGATTGATAAGTTCTTGGCCCAAAGTAGAAGGCGACGAGGAGAAACTTCAAACTTTCTGCATTTTCACTCAAAGAGTTGAACTGCACGTGCACGTAACGAGAGCTGTATAAGTCATCTCCTTCCACTTTAGGCCACGAACTTATCAATCACCCTTGCTGTGGACCACTTCTACAAAGAGGGGATTTGTATGGTCCATGCCTGCTGGACTAAGTGTGTACATGTAGGAGGGGACTATGTTGAAAACTATATGTGCTAGGTTTTCTGAAATTGACTCCTTCTACTTAGGCCACGAACTTATCAATCACTCCTCATAGTTTTTTCTGGCTTCTTTATACTCCTCATATGCTCTGTTTGATCCTGACTTCCAAAGCTTTACATACTTTTCCTTGTACTTCTTGACTAAATTTATCACCTCTCTGGATATCCAAGGTTCCCAACTTCAGAGTCTGAAGTCTCCATTATGTCTCCCCCGAGTGTAGCCCCACCAACCACCACCTTTTACCTCCTCCTCTGTCTTTTCTAAAACTTCGAAAACCTGGTACATTAATCACCTATTCCTGCCTCTTTCTCAGCCAAGTTACTGTAATAGTCACAACACAGTAGTTCCATGTACTGACCCATGCTCCAAGTTCATCTCCCTTTCCCATAATGCTCCTAGCATTAAAATATATGCACTTCAAACTATCCAACCCATCATACCTGTTATTTCAATTTGGCCTTTCAATACTTCCCATGACATCTACCTGCCTGCGCGATCCTTCACTTACTGACCTGGTGCTCCAGTTCCCAACCTCCATCAAAACAAGTTTAAACCCTCCTGAGTAACATTAGCAAACCTCCCAGCCAGGATATTAGTTCCCCTCCAGTTTAGATGCAATCTATCCCTTTTGTACAGGTCACCTCTTCCCCAGAAAAGATTCCAATGATCCAGGAACTTGAAACCCTGCCCCCCTGCACCATCTCTGCAGCCACTCATTGATCTGTGCAATCACCGCATTCCTACCTGCACTAGCCAGTGGCACAGGGAGTAATCTGGAGATTAAAACCTTGGAGGTCCTTCTCTTCAGCCTCTTTCCCAACTCCCTATACTCACTGCATAGGGTGTCTTCCCCTTTGTAGCCTTTGTCATTAGTACCAATATGCACCACAACTTCTGGCTGCTCCTCCTTCCTCTTGAGAATATTCTCTACCTATAGAGAAATGGGAAAAAAATCTTTCAATTAGTTAGCTCTTCCTCTATATGTGCTAAACATACGCTGATACAATTTAAGGTAGTGCATAGGGCCCACATGTCTAAAGTTAAACTGGCTCGTTTTTACTCCCAATGTACAGAGGCATGCAAAAGTTTGGGCACCCCTGGTCAAAATTTCTGTTACTATGAATAGTTAAGTGAGTAGAAGATGAACTGATCTCCAAAAGTCATAAAGGTAAAGATGAAACACTCTTCAACATTTTAAGCAAGAGTTTTGTACAACTTTAGAGTGAAAAAAAGGAAAGGAGCACCATGCAAAAGTTTGGGCATCCCAAGAGATTTGAGCTCTCAGGTAACTTTTACCAAGGTCTCAGACCTTAGTTAGCTTGTTAGGGTTATGGCTTGTTCACAGTCATCGTTAGGAAAGGCCAGGTGATGCAAATTTCAAAGCTTTATAAATACCCTGACTCCTTAAACCTTGTCCCAACAATTAGCAGCAGTGGGCTGCCAAGCACTCTGAAAATTAAAATAAATGATGCCCATAAAGCAGGAGAAGGCTATAAGAAGATAGCAAAGCATTTTCAGGTAGCCGTTTCCTCAGTTCGTAATGTAATTAAGAAATGGCAGTTAACAGGAACAGTGGAGGTCAAGTTGAGGTCTGGAAGACCAGGAAGACTTTCTGAGAGAACTGCTTGTGGAATTGCTGGAAAAGCAAATCAAAACCCACATTTGAATGTAAAAGACCTTCAGGAAGATTTAGCAGACTCTGGAGTGGTGGTGCTCTGTTCTACTGTGTAGCAACACCTGCACAGATATAACCTTTATGGAAGAGTCATCAGAAGAAAACATTTTCTGCATCCTCACCACAAAATTCAGCGTCAGAGGTTTACAAAGGAACATCCAAACAAGCCTGATGCATTTTGAAAACAAGTCTGGAGGACTGATGAAGTTAAAATAGAACTTCTTGGCTGCAATGTGCAAAGGTATGTTTGGAAAAAAAAGGGTGCAGAATTTCATGAAAAGAACACCTCTCCAACTGTTAAGCGCAGGGGGTGGATCGATTACGCTCTGGGCTTGTGTTGCAGCCAGTGGCACAGGGAACATTTCACTGGTAGAGGAAAGAATGAATTCAATTATATACCAGAAAATTTTGGATCAAATATCACACCGTCTGTAAAAAAGCTGAAGATGAAAAGAGGATGGCTTCTACAACAGGATAATGATCCTAAACACACCTCAAAATCCACAATGGACTACCTCAAGAGGCGCAAGCTGAAGGTTTTGCCATGGCCCTCACAGTCCCCTGACCTAAACATCATCGAGAATCTGTGGATAGACCTCAAAAGAGCAGTGCATGCAAGAAGGCCCAAGAATCTCACAGAACTAGAAGCCTTTTGTGTCATGGTCCGGTCCGTGAAGTCCGTATTCCGGTTCACAGTCTGGTCCATCAACCCTTGCTCCAGGTTTTCCTGTCTACCCTGTTTCTGTTCTTGTTGAGCTCAAATTGAGGCAGCTGATGCTCGTTGCGGCTGGCTGCATAAATACCTTCAGAGACCAGGGCGTGGATGCTGGATTGTTTTTGTCCTTACTCCTTGTATCCCTTCCTCTGCCTTCTGTTTCCTCACCTGAAGTCTGGCCTTGTCTTGCCGGTAACTCTCGCCTCGTCTCGCCTTCAGTCTTGTCCTGGAGCCACCCCGTACCTAGCTCCATTCCTGTCCTTGGCCTCCGCCAGGTAAGTCAGGCTGTCTTGCCATTACCCTGCGGCTGGTTCTGTCCCTTCCTGTCCCTTGCCTCTATCGGGTAAGCCAAGCCGTCTTGCTGTTACCTATGGTTGGTTCTGTCCCTTCCTGTCCCTTGCCTCTGTCGGGTAAGTCAGGCTGTCTTGCCGTTACCTGTGGTTGGTTCTGTCCCTTCCTGTCCCTTGCCTCCATCAGGTAAGCCAGGCCATCTTGCCGTTACCTGCAGTTGGTTCTGTCCCTTCCTGTCCCATGCCTCCGTTGGGTGGTGATCCGCACCCTGCCCAAGAGGAGCCTGCCTAGCCTCAAGCCTGAAGACTCCAGCCTCCTGCCTCCTGCCAAGCCTCGCCTCAAGTCTCTAGCCTCTAGCCTCAAGCTTGAAGACCCCAGCCTCCTGCCTCCTGCCAAACCTCGACTCTAGCCTCTAGCCTCTAGCCTCAAGCCTGAAGACTCCAGCCTCCAGCCTCCTGCCTCCTGCCAAGCCTCATCTCTAGCCTCTAGCCTCAAGCCTGAAGACTCCAGCCTCCTGCCTCCTGCCAAGCCTCGCCTCTAGCCTCAAGCCTGAAGACTCCAGCCTCATCCTGTCTGCCTGCCAAGCCTCGTTATTGCCTAGTTCTGGGGTCCGAGTCAGAGACAAGACCCAGGTACTGGGTCCTTGTCCAGTCTCTGGCTCGGAGTCCAAGCCCGGACTCCTAGCTCTCTTGTCCAGTCCTGTTCCGGATTCCCAGTTTTCGTGTCCATGTCCTTCCCTCACCCTGTATCCTAGTCCTGTCCCTAGTACTTCAGTGTCTGTGTCTTGCACTTGGATCCTTTCCTAGCCACCGCCCTATGACATTTTGCAAAGAAGAATGGGCAAAAATCCCCCAAACAAGAATAGAAAGACTCTTAGCTGGCTACAGAAGGTGTTTACAAGCTGTGATACTTGCCAAATGGGGTGTTACTAAGTACTGACCATGCAGGGTGCCCAATCTTTTGCTTGGGACCCCTTTCCTTTTTTTGTAATTTGAAACTGTAAAAGATGGAAATAAAAAAAGTGGGCGGACTTCCGGGTCATCAAGGGAATGGCGGTGTAAGGAAAAGGTCTCTCGACAAAAAAGAAGGTAAACTGCCCCATAATCGAATTTAGACAAATACTTAATATTGCATAACTATATTAATAAAAGGGGCAAGGATGATGACTAAGAACAAGATTAAAAAGTCCGCTCCGAAGGCTGATAAACATAAAGAGACGCAGCAAGGCGACGGGCCTAGCTCCCCCACGGCAAGCCAGGACGGAGATAATGAGGGGGAATCGGTGACTCTGTCCTTGATTCTCGGAGAGATTCGCGAGTTCTGACAAGATAACAGCAAACAGCTGGAAGATATTAAAGGAGAAATAGTAAAAACTAACTTGCGATAGATGAAGCCGAAGCGAGGATTGTTGGAATTGAAGAGAAGCTACAAAACACAAAGGAGGTGTTAACAGAAATGCTGAAGCTGCAAGACCAGCTCCAGTGGAAACTAATAGATCAAGAAGGCCACTCGAGAAGGGAAAATGTGAGGATTTACGGAGTTCACGAAGGAACTGAAGGTAAACCCGGATTGCTGATTCCCTTCGTGGAGAAGCTACTTAGAGAGAACCTTGATATACCAGCCGCAAAAGACCTACAGATAGAAAGAGCTCACCGCGCGTTGGCACCACAGCCCCCGGCAGGCGCCCAGCCCAGATCGATTCTGGTCAGATTTCTCAGTTACAGAACGAAGGAAGAGGTGCTTAAAAGGGCATGGCAAAAGAAAAGTTTCATGTGGAGCAACTGTAAAATCAGTTTAGACCACGATTACGCACCAGGGATTCTTGCCAGACGGAAGGAATATACGGAAACATGGAGAGTCCTGAAGGAAAACAACATCAGATTCCAGACCCTGTATCCAGCTCGGCTGAGAGTCTTTTATGACGAAGGGACAAAACCTTACGCTACGGTGGAGGAGGCAACATTGGACCTGGCGGACCGGGGACTACCTATTAAAGTTATCACCCAACCGGAGTCGTTACTGGAGAGGATTCGGCAGAAGTCGTGGCAGTTAGTGGGGCGAGGACGCTCCACACGAACCAGAGTGTCAAACTACAAGGAAAAGCTGCAAATATTCAGACGCGAATGTACAGAGAACACAGATTAATTAAGAGAAATGACTGAAAAGAGTAAATCGGACTTAAAGGTAAAATGAAAACTGGTAACTGAAGATAAACTAGACGGAATAACTTGAATGATAGCAATATGGTCGAGACATAAATAGGAGAAAATTCTCTATGATTATTCAAACTGCTGAGGGCCCTCTAACACAGGGTGAAGATAGAGGTTATCCCTCTGAACTGAGGCGGGTCGGTGCTCAGGCCTCACTGTGGGAAGTCGGGAAAAATTTTCAAATGTTGCACGTTCAAAAATGTCTAGGGTGTGGTTATATGTCTTGGTTTACTGTTGAGAAGGGATTGCTTACTGTTTGGTTAGAAAAGGAGAGTGTTTTTTTTTCTACTAGAGAAAAATGCAAACTGAATTGGTAAAAATAATTTCCTATAATGTTAATGGGGTTTTGAATCCAATTAAAAGAAATAAGATTATGTCTAAATTGAAAAAAGAGAGGGCACAAATAGCTTTCCTCCAGGAAACACATATGAGCCAATCTGAACATGGAAAATTAAAAAGAATGGGCTTTAAGCATGTATTTTATTCATCATATAAATTGAGTCACAAAAGAGGGGTAGCTACTTTAATATCAAGTACTCTTAATTATGAACATATTTCAGAGACTAGAGACAAAGAAGGACGGTTCGTAAAAATCACAGGAAGAATAGAAGGTACAGAAATACATTGCTGAATGTTTATGCTCCTCCAGGTTGTGAATGGTCATTTTATAGACACATTTTTGACCTAATGGTCAGTTCTCAAGGGGTAGTAATTTGTGGAGGGGATTTTAATATTAGATTAAATCCTATATTAGATTCTTCAAGAATAGTTACTCAGAATAAACCTCTGACTCGGAAAATGAATTCATTGATGGAGGAGTTGGGAATTATAGATGTCTGGAGGGAATTACACCCTACTAGTAAAGATTATACATATTACTCTTTCCCTCATTCAGCCTATTCAAGGATAGACTATTTCTTTATCTTTAATACAGATAGACTCAGGATAAAAAACTGTAATATTGCAACAATTGATCTGTCGGATCATAGCCCAGTCTCTATGTCTCTAATCCTGGAAAGGAAAATGAGGAAAACACTATGGAGGCTAAACTCACATATACTCAATAACCCGAAAGTAATGGAGAGATTAAGGGGAGAAATCAAAGAATATCTAGACCTTAATGACACAGGAGAAACATCACCAGTGATCTTATGGGATACATTGAAAGCTGTACTGAGAGGGAAAATTATTTCCATTACCACTCACATGAAAAAAATCAATGCACAAAAATTAGCAGACCTTCAAGGAAAATTAAAACAACTTCAAGTTGTAGATAGCAACAAAAGTAATTCAAATCGAAAACAGGAAATTAGGAAATTGCAAAGTGAAATTGACGATATTTATACGTTGGAAACTCAAAGAAATTTTCTTTACCTGAGACAAAGGAATTATGAAGTAGGAGGTAAGTCAGCTAGATTATTAGCATATAAATTACGAAAACAACAAGCAGACAATACAATTCATAAAATAAAGAATCCAAAGACAAAGCTTGTGGAGAGTACAATAGGGAAAATTCAAGAGAGTTTTGAAACATGTTATCGAGAGCTGTACTCCCAACCCCGGGACCCCAATGAGCCCTATATAGACAGTGTATTGAATTTTTTAGATCTACCTAAACTTACAGATTTACAAAATGAAAGTTTATTAGAACCAGTAACTGTCAAAGAACTGAACGTGGCCATCTCTAGGTTAAAGGCTGGAAAGTCCCCGGGTTCTGATGGGTTTACCTCAGAGTGGTACAAGTCCCTGAAGACACAGTTAGCCCCATTACTACTTAACACCTTTAATTGGATCTTGCAGAGAGGAGAAACTCCACCTTCCTGGAGAGAAGCGATTATTTCAGTTATTCCTAAAGAGGGTAAAGATAAACTAGAATGTGGCAATTATCGGCCAATTAGTGTTCTTAATTTAGATTACAAACTATTTACATCTGTATTAGCGAGCAGATTGGAAAAGCTTTTACCTGGCCTAATCCATTTAGACCAGACTGGATTTATTCAACAAAGACAAACACAGGACAACATAAGGAGAACTCTGCACATATTAGAACAGGTTAATAAGAACGAGACAGAGACAATGGTAGTAGGATTGGACGCTGAGAAAGCTTTTGATTCGGTTAGTTGGGCATTCCTATACAGAGTGTTAGGAAGATTCGGCTTTCAAGAAAAGTTTATTAAAGTAATTCAGACTCTATATGACAGCCCTACAGCCCGAATTAAGATAAATGGGGACCTCTCTGACTCCTTCATCTTAGAGAGAGGCACTAGACAGGGATGCCCAATTTCTCCTCTCCTTTTTGCGCTATATATTGAACCGCTTGCCCAACTAATAAGACAGAGCGAAATCGTAAAAGGTATCAAGGTGGCAGGGATTGAACAGAAAGTGGCGTTATTCGCAGATGATGTTTTGGTCTATCTGAGTGAACCAGAAAAATCATTTATAGGATTGATTACACTGTTGGATGACTTTGGGAAAGTATCAGGTTATAAAATAAATGTAAAGAAAACGCAGGTTATGTCCCTAAATTGTACACCATCCAAAAAATTGCAGGATACATATGATCTTAAGTGGGAAGCTAAATCATTAAAATATTTAGGAATAACCCTGCCGAAGGATCTTTCAACACTGTCACAGGTAAATTATGGGCCATTAATCTCAGAGATAAAAGCAGATATGCATAGATGGAATCTTATCCCCTTTTTAAGTTTAAATTCAAGGATAAGTACTATAAAAATGAATATTCTTCCTCAGTTATTGTATCTTTTCCGTACTTTACCGGTGGAGGTGGATGATAATCAATTCAGGGAATGGGACAAATGGATTTCCCGCTTCATTTGGCAAGGAAAGAAACCTAGAATTCGATATAACACCTTACAGTTAGGGAAGGAAGGAGGAGGTATGGTTCTTCCGTGCCTGAGAAATTATTTTTATGCCTCACAGATAACCCCTCTGTTATATTGGTGTAATAGGGAATATAAGGCTAGATGGAAGGAAATAGAATTTGGATTAGTTGACAGTTTTCCTCTTCAGGTCTCAATAGCTGACAAAGGATTGCTGGCCCAGTTGGAAAAATTTTAAAACGCTTGGATAAATCTTACATTGAAAGTATGGCAGAAGGTGGTTAATTCATGTGGAATTAATAACATGTTAAAACTCTTTAGATGGTGTGCATATGATACCGAAATCCTTCCCAACAGAGGAGATAAAAGATTTGAGCTATGGATAAAGAAAGGTCTTACAACCTACCTCTCATTTATAGATAAAAGAGTATTACAAAGTTTCCAAATCCTGCAGGACAAACATGGCCTAGAACATAATGACTTTTTTAGGTACCTTCAAGTACGAAACTATGTTAACCAGAGTTGTAGATATACAGACCTATCAACAGTAGAATTAGAATTTTTCAAGATTCTGAATTCGGCTTGCAGTTCAATACCTAGTAAATCAGTTTCTCGATTATATAATGCACTCTCCCATGCTAAAAATGTAAATACACTGTATATTAAAGAGAAGTGGGAGAAAGAAGCGGGGTTGGTACTTTCAGAGGAGGCTTGGGAGAAAATCTGCAGCTTTCAATGGTCTTCGACTAATTCTTTGACTTGGAGAGAACATTGTTGGAAAAACATTATAAGATACTTCAAGACCCCATATCAGGAAAAATATAAAGATACAAATGTGATGTGTTGGAGAAGGTGCGGCTCCAAGGAGGCAAATCATTTTCATATTTTTTGGGATTGCCCTAAATTAAGTCTATTTTGGGAAGGTATTCATAGAACATTAGTTAAGGTACTTAGGTCCCAGATACCTCTGAACTTTGAGACGCTCTATTTGGGGCATGTATTGTTTCTTGAACAGAAGGAAGATATAAAGTTGCTGCAGGCCCTCTTAGCGGCAAGTAAGAAATCAATCACTAGAAAATGGCTAAATCCAATACCACCTACATTAGAAGATTGGTACGAAATTATCTTGGAAATATTTAAAATGGAAAAGTTGACTTACTCCCTGAGAACTCAAAAAGAAAAATTTTATCAAATCTGGAATAAATGGATTGAATATATAACCCCAATGCGAGCAGACTTTAGATGACTCTCCTAATGATTTATACTGCTCTTCTCATCAACACAGTAATATTGCTAACGTAAGCACCCCTAGTCTAAATGTTTGTTTTCCTTTGGAAAATAGAGAATTTACACAAGGAAAGGGAAAGATTTGGGAAAGGGATAAAAAAATGAAAAAATTAAGTAAATAAGTACATAGGGATTGGATAATTATGTCTGCGGGCAGGAGCAAGCATGAACAAATTAGGATATAAACACCTACAATGGTTGATACATAGGCTTATATACAACATTTTGGACCAATGGAAATGGTCCAGAAGGGTTATATGGAAACTATTATTACTATTTTTCTTAACAACTAATTCCATTACTTAGCCTAATAGGTTAGATTTACCACAGTACATAATTATCTATTTAAATGTTTATTTTCCTTTTATATCATCTCAATGTGTACTTAAGAATGTATAAATAATTGTAGTTTTATACATGTAAAAAAATGGAAAAGGTTATATGTGTGAGAAAAGTACATGATATTTGTGAATTCCTTATCCAAATAAAAATAAAATTTTAAAAAAAAAGAAATAAAAAAAGTAATATTGCTTAAAATATTAAAGAAATGTGTCATCTTTAACTTTGCCTTTTGGAAATCAGGTCATCTTTTACTCGCTTAGCTATTCACAATAACAGAATTTTTGACTGGGGTGCCCAAACTTTTACATGCCACTGTAAATCCTATTTGTGACAGATGTCACTCTGAGGTGGCTTCTCTGTCTCATATGTTCTGGTCCTGCCCTCTCTTGGAAAAATTTTGGAAAGATATTTTTGATATTATTTCAACAGTTTTGCATTTTGATTTACAACCCTATCCTATTACGGCAATTTTTGGTTTGCCAATGACGGAACATAGATTTTTATCTTCTTCAGCCTGTCGGATGATTGCATTTGTTACATTAATGGCCAGAAGATCCATTTTATTGAATTGGAAAGAGACCAACCCCCTACTATATTTCAATGGTTTTCCCAAACTATATCATGTTTAAATTTAGCAAAAATCAGAAGTGTCATTTTTGATCCTTCAGTTAAATATGAGGAGACTTGGAAGCCATTTATTCAACATTTTCATATGATATAGTTTGACCTTTTCCGAATCCTTTTTATTAACTTAGAATATATGAATAGAGGAGCGGAAGTTGACGACATTAATGAATGCATTCGATCTAATATATCAGTTCAGCCTTGTTTTGTTTCTGTTTGCTTTTTTTTGGGTTCAGTCATTAGTTTTATTTTCTTTTGTTTTTTTTGTGCTTTTTTGGGGGAGTTTCTTTGTAATATCCTTTTCTTTTTATTTTTTATTCTATGATTAACCATATCAAGAGTTTGGAAATCTATTACACTTACACTCTCTGTAGTCTTTTTTGTATATGTTTAATAACAGTAAGGTAATTCCATTCTCTTTATATCGCTATTGTTATTATGTTTATGTACATGAAAATTAATAAAAAGATTAAAAAAGAAAGAAAGAGAATATTCTGCAACCCCTCCAATACATTATGGGTCCTATCACCAGTGAGGCAAGACACTATCCTGGTGTCTCTTTTGCAGCCACAGAATCTCCTTTCTGTCCCCCTAACTATTGAATCCCTATAACTACCACACCGCCCGTTTTTACCCTTTCCTGCTGAGCCTCCGAGCCACTAGCCTGGCTGCTGCTGATACGCCCTGGTGTGTCATTTCCAACTCACCCCCTCCACCCCAGCAATATCCAAAGATAGTTATTGCTGAGGGGAATAGCCACAGGAAAACCTTGCACTGACTGCTTAATATCCTAACCTCTCCTAGAGGTCACCCATCTACTGTCCAAAGCCTGTACTCTGGTGTGTTTACCTCTTCAAAAGGCTCATCTATAATTTCTTAAGCTCACAGATGATCGTGAGTCCATCCAGCCCCAGCTCCAAATCCATGACCTGGTCAGTCAGAAGCTGAAGTGGGTGAACATCCTGCAGGTATAGTCATCAGGGAAAACGTTGTATCCTGAATTCACACATCTGACAGGAGGAGCAGTCCATCCTGACCTCTCTGTACTAGAGAACAAAACTTTAGAAAATTAAAGTTTACCTCTTCTTATCTGTGACTTCACCTGTTGTCGCCGAAGCCTACTAAGCCAAATTCTTCCCACTTTAACATTGGTACAGTTCAACACTGGACACTCTGCTTGACCCTACCTTTCTTTTATTTGCTGCTGAGTTTAAACCTCTGACTCCGAACTTACCAAGACCAACCAGAAGCTGCTGCCTTTATATTCCCACTCCGATCTTTGGTAAATCTGCGGAATTTGTTGCCACGAGCGGCTGTGGAGGCCAAGTCATTGGGTGCATTTAAGGCAGAGATAGATAGGTTCCTGATTAGCCAGAGCATCAAAGATCAGCCATGTTTGAATGGCAGAGCAGACTCCATGGGCTGTATTGCCTACTTCTGCTCCTATACCTTATGGTCTTAGGTCTTCGGTCACTCACCGTAACTACACAGCCGAAAAAGACAGACCTTACCAAAGCTGCTCCTTTTTTTACTCTCTCTCCTAACCTTCAGTAGGGCTCTGAAACTGACACTTACTGTGCCTCAGCTGCTGAAAAATAAGCCTGAGATTTACTTTCTTGTAGGCATTCACAATAAATGCAAAGAAACACAATAATATCAATGTAAAACTGCATACAAAGATGGATCCCACCCCCCACCCCCATTATCCAAGCCATGCTATCTTCTCACTACTCCCATCAGGAAGTACAGGAGCCTTGGGTCCCACACCATCAGCTTATTACACTTCAAACATCAAGCTTCTGAACCATCTAAGTGACTTTAACTGAAGAATTATTGTTGGTGCCAGACAGGGTGGCTTCAGTATCTCAGAAACTGCTGATCTCCAGGAATTTTCATGCACAACACTCTTGAGAGTTTACAGAGAACGGTGTGAAAAAGAAAAAAAAAATCATCTGGTGAATACCACTTCCGTGGTCGAAAATATCTTGATAATGAGAGAGGTCAGAGGAGAATAGCCAGACTGGTTCAAATTGACAAAAAGGCAACAGTAACTCAAATAATTATGCATTACAATAATGGTGTGCAGAAGAGCATCTCTGAATGCACAACATGTCAAACGTTGAAGTGGATGAGCTAAAGCACTCAGTGAATATTTTATTAAGTACAGGAGGTTGCTAATAAAATGGGCACTGAGTGTGTGTCCAATCCTTTTGTCATTTCTAACATTGTGTATTGGAAACATACCTTCATACGTTAGTGTGTGTATCGATATAATTTCAGATTTAGTAGAAAACAATTACATTTATGGGATACATTGATGTGTTACCTGCTTAAAGCAACAGTGGACAACCTGATGACCCATGCCTGTGATGTGGCTCCAGTGCAACACGACATTGACTGGGACCTGCATGGGGTCACAACCTCATTGGATGGCTGCCCTTTATCATGAAAACAATGGGCCAGATCCTGGTATTCAACCTGGAATCCACACCCGGAATCTGGTCCAAAATATCTGTGGATAAGGGCTGAGTGGCAGTGAGGAAGCTCCACTCCCTGAAGGGCTCCTAAATCTTTTGACAGCTGTCAAAGCTCTGCCTGCCCACCCTGCACCACTTCTTGTTGAAGATCAAGTGTAATTTTACATTTAAAGCCTATGCACAGAGAAATAAATGATTTAAAAAGACACTGACTTAAAAATAAAATTAACAAGGAAAACATTGAGTTAACCCTTGTTTTTCGGAAGTGTTCTTTTTCCTCCTATGGAGGTGAATAAGCAATCAGGCCTATTCTCCTCTGTAGATGCTGCATAACTTGCTGAGTTCCTTCAGCATTTTGTGTGTCTTGCTCTCTTTAATCAGCTATTTTCTTGCATCTGCAGAATCTCGTGTGGTCATTCCTTTCCTGCAAGTCCACAGAGCTATGATAATTATTGAAATGAATAAGGTCTCAGATCCTCAATCACCATCACTGAAGCAGTTAATCTTTTCATTTTCTCATTGCAAGGGAATATCAGTGTTCCTACAGATGCGCTGAAGTCCCTAACCACCAGCACAATCCAGTCCAGTACATTCAATTTTGCAGAGTGCTCTGTGTTTTAATTATCCAAACTGTATCACTGTTTGGTATGGAAGCTGCACTGCGACAGACAGCAAGGCACTACATCTAAAAGTCAAAACTGCCCAACACATCTTCTAGCCTGCCCACCATCAGGAACATATATACGGAAGGGTGCTGGGAAAAGGCCAGTAAGATCATGAAGGATCCCACATACCCTGCACATGGACTGTTTGTCCCATTCTCATTTGGGAGGAGACTATGTAGCATCCACGTCGGGACCACCGGACTGAAAACGGTTACTTTCCCCAAGCAGTAAGGCTGATCAACACCTCCGCCACTAACTCAGCACTACTTCATTATTTCCCCATCGGTCACCTTATGAACAACCTGGCTGGAGTCATTTTATGGACATACAATCGATCTATGTATATAAGCTATCTTATGTATTTATATTTATTGTGTTTATTCTGTTCTTTATCTTTCGTTTTTTTTCATGCTGCATTGCAGCTCCAGTAACAATTATGTTGCTCTCCTTACACTTGTGTACTGGAAATGACATTAAACAAACTTGATCTTTATCTTAGGGCTTCTGTCCTCATTGTCCATTCACCAGCTGACCCTGTGATAACTGATTAAAGAGAGCAAAACACACAAAATGTTTTTCTTCTTCTATTCCCTCTTCAAATTCCCTCTTCACTCTAGCCTCTTACCCCTTCCCCATAACTGCCTATCATCTCCCCCAGTGACTCGCTTCCTTCCCTTTCTCCTATGGTCCATTCACTTTTCCTATCAGCTTCCTTCTTCTCCAACCTTTTACCTTACCCACCCTCCTGGCTTCATCTCTCACCTTCTAGCTCATCCTCCTTCTCCTCCCCCACTTTCTTATCCTGGCTTTTCCCCCTTCCTTTCCAGCCCTGATGAGGGGTCTCAGCCTGAAACATGAACTGTTCATTCGCTTTCATAGATGCTGTATGACCTGCTGAGTTCCTCCAGTACCTTGTGTGTGTTGCTCTGAATTTCCAGCATCTGCAGAATCTCTTATGTTTAAGGTAAAAGAGAGAACTACTGAGGTTTTTCAATTAACCTAGAAAATGTTCACTGATGAGCTTCTGTTCACTGATCCAAATGCTGACCTTCTTTTGTCAAATCTCACCCCTAGGATCAGAGTTTAAGACTCTGATGTTAAACACCCATTGCTCCTTCATCATTTCTCGTTACTTGCCCTTATCAAGGTCTGAGTGTTTAATCAATATATCATCACCAATGACAGAAATTAGTCCAAATCTAACTGCTGCTTGTTTCCACATCATGGAGTTTTATGTCACTGCATCAGGCTCATTGGCACATCATCTGTAATCTCAGTCATTCCACTACACTGTAAATACTTCAAACCATATTTTATAATACTGTATAAATTGTAAATATGTACAGATATACATGCCAACACACTGTTCTGAAACATTGGTTCTTTACTCCTCTCCAGAGGTGCTACCTGATCTGCATTCCTCCAGCATTTTGTGTGACAGACTGGATTTCCAGCATCTGCAGAATGTCTTGTGTATATGACATGCTGGTATTTTTATATTTATGCACATTTTATTCCATATCCATACCATAATCTCTCACTTTGTTTTTATATGATACTTTATTCTTTGTGACTGTTGAATGTTGTTTTCTGTTGCTTGTTGTGCCAATGCATCACAGCAAATTCCTAATACATGAAAATGTGTACGGTGAATAAAGTTGATAAAGTTGAAAGTTAAAATGCATACATCAAACACCCACATACACTATCCCATTTCATTCTAAACATGAGAGACTCTGCAGATGCTGAAAATCCAAAGCAACACACAAAATGCTGGAAGAACTCAACAGGTCAGGCAGCATCTATGGAAAGGAATAAACAGTCCGCATTTCAAACCACGACCCTTCATCAGGACTTTTATTCTCCTTATATTCCCTTCTGTAATCTGCAACTCTCCCACAGTTTCCCCAGATTCTCTTCCTTCCCCCGGGTTTTACAATGCACCTACACTAAACTTCAAGTTCAAAGTACATTTATTATCAAAGTATGTACACTATCTACATCTTCTTGCAGGCAGCCACAAAACAAAGAATCACAATAGAACCAACTAAAAAAAACCCGCACAATACAGACCGTCAAACACCCAATGAGCGAACAAAGGAACAAGTTGTGCAAACAATAAACAGTAAACAAATAACACAGAGAACGCAAACCACAGAATCCCCCAACATGAGTCCAAAGCCACGCAGCCGGTCTGGGAGCTCGATGGTCGCAGACTGCAGCCGCAGAGCCAGTTCAGTGCTGAGGAGAGTAAAACCTCACAGAGTAGTAAACATCGGTTTGTTTTTCACTCTTGGTCCTGGGTCCTGTCACTTCAAACTAGCCTGAAGTTTTAATCAGGCCCAAGTTCATTCCAGCAATGGCCACTGCAGCCGTTTTTTCATTCTCCTAAATCCAGTTTTACTGAATCCTTCAGGATCCTGCATAAATTCCAGGTCGTTCAGCCGATTCAATAGCACAACTTTTAAAGGGAAATTACAGGCTGTGGATTTTGGTGATCATAATAGAATAGTTAGTAGTTTTGTGTGCTGCTAGCAAAATGCCACCGTGTCTCACCAGCACCATCCTGGACACTAGCGGCCATTTCCATTAGGTGTGGGAGGAAAGCAGAGGACCTAGAGGAAACCATGTGGTAACAATGAGATTATCCAAATTCTACACTGATGGAATTAAACATGAGTTACTAAACCTGTGAAATAGCATCTCCTCCAGCTGTACCATTATGCTGCCTGTGGAAGTATGCTGTGCCTTCGTTTCTACATTGCAAGAATGGCTAATGCTCATGAAACCAAAGCCCAGGTTTCAAAATTATAGCCGTGAGCGGGAAGATGCTGGCTTCCTGCAGGCACACGCACAATATGCATGTTATTGCACTGTATGCACCGGCCTATGGTCAGGCCACACTTAGATCCCCTCCAGTTCGCCTACCGGCCCCGACTAGGAATTGAGAATGCCATCGTCTACCTGCTGAACCGTGTCTACGCCCACCTGGACAAGCACTGTGAGGGTCATGTTTTTTGACTTCCCCAGTGCGTTCAACACCGTCCGTCCTGCTCTGCTGGGGGAGAAGCTGACAGCGATGCAGGTGGATGCTTCCCTGGTGTCATGGATTCTTGATTACTTGACTGGCAGACCACAGTACGTGTGCTTGCAACACTGTGTGTCCGACAGAGTGATCAGCAGCACTGGGGCTCCACAGGGGACTGTCTTGTCTCCCTTTCTCTTCACCATTTACACCTTGGACTTCAACTATTGCACAGAGTCTTGTCATCTCCAGAAGTTTTCTGATGACTCTGCCATAGTTGGATGCATCAGCTGGTAGGAAACTTTGTCAGATGGTGTGAGCAGAATTATTTTCAGCTTAATGTGAAAAAGACTAAGGAGCTGGTGGTAGACGTGAGGAGAGCTAAGGTACCGGTGACCCCTGTTTCCATCCAGGGGGTCAGTGTGGACATGGTGGAGGATTACAAATACCTGGGGATACGAATTGACAATAAACTAGACTGGACAAAGAACACTGAGGCTGTCTACAAGAAGGGTCGAAGCCATCTCTATTTCCTTAGGAGACTGAGGTCCTTTAACATCTGCCGGACGATGCTGAGGATGTTCTACGAGTCTGTGGTGTCCAGTGCTATGATGTTTGCTGTTGTGTGCTGGCGCAGCAGGCTGAGGGTAACAGACACCAGCAGAATCAACAAACTCATCTGTAAGGCCTGTGATGTTGTGGGGATGGAACTGGACTCTCTCACGGTGGTGTCTGAAAAGAGGATGCTGTCCAAGTTGCATGCCATCTTGGTCAATGCCTCCCATCCACTACATAATGTACTGGGTGGGCACAGGAGTGCATTCAGCCAGAGACTCATTCCACCGAGATGCAGCACTGAGCGTCATAGGAAGTCATTCCTGCCTGTGGCCATCAAACCTTACAGCTCCTCCCTTGGAGTGTCAGACACCCTGAGCCAATAGGCTGGTCCTGGACTTATTTCATAATTTACATATTACTATTTAACTATTATGGTTCTATTACTATTTATTATTTATGGTGCAACTGTAACAAAAACCAATTTCCCGCAGGATCAATAAAGTATGACTGTGAATATGACTATAACTATTACTCCATGGAGTGGCACTGCAGAAGCCTCTCAAGTGTCAGTGGGTATCCTCCGGGTGCTCTCATTTCTTCCCACATTCCAAGTGCCTACAGATTAGGTTAGCAAGTTATGGGCATGTTATGTTGGTGCCAGAAGCACATTGGATGCCCCCAGCATATCTCGTACTGTGTTGATCATTGACACATTTCACTGCATGCTTTGATATGCATGCAGCAAAAGAAAAATTAATCTAATCTTTAACACAAGAGATTCCGCAGATGGTGCAAATCCAGATCAATACATACAAAATGCTGGAAGAACTCAGCAGGTCAGGCAGCATCTAACCTTTATCTTTAATTTGGGAAAGATCTAGTGACCCAACAGGCTTTTTTCCCTTTCTGACTCCAGATTAAAACTTTTGCAACTGACTCTAAGGCACAGCATGCATGTAACTGGGGTCTGATTCTGATGTGATTGTCATTTCTCATTGCTGTTCGCACCAGCAGTAACGATGTCATCCTTTTGTTGGTATTGAATAGTGCTTGTTGTCTGTGCCTGAGCTCATAACCAGGACAGGAAATTAAAGTGAGGAGTGCCATATTTTGAGCTGAGCTGAGCTGCCTGAGGCAAGTGCAATATATATATAAGACATTTATAGATGGAGCACCAAGAGATTTAACAAGCAATGTTGTTTGCTCCTGAAAGAAAATCCTTTGTATGTTTTTAGTGCTAGGTTTCATCTCTGTGTTTTAATTTCATTTCAAAGTTAAGAAGAGAATGAGTGTCTTCATCCGTGGGCCTATCTCCAGAAACTTGGCTTTCAGCCCGAATTGCTCTCTGGAGGCTCTGGGCCATTGGTCTTAACTGAAGGAAAAATAAGTATTTGCTTTTACATGCTCCTTTCACAGCTTTGGAATTTCCCAAAGGTACTTTACAGCCAATTAAGTACTTATAAAGTGCAGCAACTGTTAGAAAGTCAGAAAGGATACCGCCCAGTACATCACTTGTAAAGCAGTTCCCAAAACTGAGCACATCCACACAAAGTGTTGTTGCAGGAAAGCAGGACGTACTCTCTTTCCACTGCTGCCATCAGGAAGAAGGTACAGGAGCATTAGGTACCACATCACCAGGTCCAGGAACAGTTATTAACCTGCAACCATCAGGCTCCTAAACTCTGAACAGATTCCACAACCTATGGATTCACTCTTGAGGCTCTACAACTCATGTTCTCAGTATTATTTATTCATATCATTTTATTTGGACATTTTGTCTTCTTTTGCACATTGGTGGTTTGTCAGACTTTGAGGTAGTTTTTCATTGATTCTATTGCATTTGTTTGTTTTCCTGTGAATGCCAGCAAGAAAATAATTCTCAAGTATATGGTGACATATGAATAATTAGATACTAAATTTATTGTGAATTATGAACTTTGAACTTTGAAAATAGTGTAATTCGATCCTTTACATCCAGCTGGAAGAATATGCTGCACCTCCTTTGGATGTCTCATTGGAAAGATGACATTGCTAACAGTGTGGCACTCCTTCAGCACCTGCTGCAGGGGTAGCCTCAATTTTGTGCTGAAGTCTCTGGACTGGGTCGTTGCATTTGCAAATCTCTCACTCAGGGCCACAGAACATTCTTGTTTATGGTTTGAGGAGGCACAAACATTGGACCAATCTCAGCAGGCATTGTATAAATAAAGTTCAAAGTTCAAAGGAAACTTTATCATCAAAACACATACCTGTATATGACACCCTGAGATTCGTTTTCCTGTGGGCATACTCAGCAGTTCTATAGAATAGTAAAAATAGCAGGATAAATGAAAGATCAACCAGAGCACAAAAGACAACAAAATGTGCAAATGCAAATATAACTAAATAACAATAAATAGTGAGAAAATGAAATAACAAGATAACTAGTCCTTAAAGTGAGATCATTAGTTGTGGGAAGATCTCAATGGATGGGCAAGTGAGTGTAGTTGACACCTTTGTTCAACAGCCTGATGGTTGAAGGATAGTAACTGTTGTTGAACCTTGTGGTTTGAGTCCTGAGGCTCTTGTACCTTCTGCCTGATGACAGCAGTGAGAAAAGAGCATGGTCTGAGTGGTGAGGATCTCTGATGATGGATCCTGATTTCCTACGATAGTGTTTCATCTAGGTGTGACTTCAGTAGTACGAAGGGCTTTACCCGTGATGTACTGGGCTGAATCCACCACCGTTTGTAGGATTTTCCGTTCAAAGGAATGTTTCCATTCCAGGCTATGATACAAACAGTCAATACACTGTCCACTACACATCTATAGAAGTTAGTCGAAGTTTTAGATGTCATGTCGAACCTCTGTAGACTCCTAAGGAGGTAGAGGCACTGCCATGTTTTTTTTTGCAATTGCACATATGTGCTGGGTCCAGGACAGATCCTTTGAAATAGTAACACATAGGAATTTAAAGTTGCTAACTCTTGCCACCTTTGATCCTTGAATGACGACTAGGTCATAGACCTCTGGTTTTCCTTGCCTGAAGTCTACAATCGGTTCCTTGGTCTTGCTGACATTGAGTGAGAGGTTGTTGTTATGACACCACTCAGCCAGATTTTCAGTCTCCCTCCTGTGTGCTGATTCATTACCACCTTTGATATGGCCCACAACAGTGGTGTCATCAACAAATCTAAATATGGTATTGGATCTGCAATTAGCAACACAGTCATAGGTGTAAAGTGACTAGAGCAGGGGGCTAAGCACACAGCCCTGTGGGGCACCGGTGCTGATGTAGATGTTATTGCCAGCTGAACTCACTGGCATGTGCAAGTGAGGAAATCCAGGGTCCATTTTCACAGGGATGAATTGAGACCAAGGTCTTAATCTATTGATTAGCTTTGAGGGGATAATGGTATTGAATGCTGAGCTGTAATCAATAAAGAGCATCCTGATGTATGCATCTTTGCTGTCCAGATCTTCCAGGGTCGAGTGAAGAGCCAATGAGTTGGTATCTGCTGTGGATCTGTTCACAAGACAAGACAAAGGAGCAGAAGTAGGCCATTTAGCCCATCGAGTCTGCTCCGCAGCTCCCCCATGAGCTAAACTATTTCCAATTTCTGGCTTTTTCTCCATATCCCTTGATACCCTGACTAATTAGATACCTGTCAATCTCCTCCTTAAACACCCTCAATGATCAGGCCTCCACAGCCGTATGTGGTAACGAATTCCACAAATCCACAACCCTCTGGCTAAAGAAATTTCTCCTCATCTCTGTTTTAACTGGGTAGCCTCTAATTCTAAGACTATGGCCTCTTGTCCTGGACTCACACACCAAGGGAAACAACCTTTCCACATCTACTCTGTCCAACCCTTTCAACATTCGAAATGTTTCTATGAGATCCCCTCTCATTCTTCTATACTCTAATGAATACAATCCAAGAGCCAACAAAGGCTTCTCATATGTTAGCCCCTGCATTCCAGGAATCACCCTCGTAAATCTTCGCTGAACTCTCTCCAACATCAGTACATCCTTTCTAAGTCAGGAGGCCCAAAACTGCACACAGTATTCCAAATGAGGTCTCACTAATGCCCCATAGAGCCTCATCAACACCTCCTTACTCTTATACACTATTCCTCTTGAAATGAATGCCAACATAGCATTCGCTTTCCTTACTGCCGATCCAACTTAGTGGTTAACCTTTAGGGTATCCTGCACGAGGACTCCCAAGTCCCTTTGCACTTCTGTTGTTCTGGTAGCCAAATTAACCATAAGACCATAAAATATCAGAGCAATATTAGGCCATTTGGCCCATTGAGTCTGCTCCACCATTTCATCATGGCTGATCCAATTTTCCTCTCAGTCCCAATTTCCTACCTTCTTTCCATATCCCTTCTTGCCCTGACCAATCAAGAACTGGAGTGGATCCAAGCTGCCTCTCAGACAGGAGCTGATATTTTCATCAACAACCTCTCAAAATTCTTCATCCCTGTGGACAAAAGTGCCACTGGGTGATAGTAACTGAGGCAGGTCGCCTTGCTCTTCTTGGGCACCAGTATGATTGAAGCCTGCTTGAAGCAGGTGGGTGCCACGCATTGCCAAAGCAAAAGTCTAAAGATACCAATGAACACACCAGCCAGTTGGACAGCGCAGGTCTTTAGTAATATGGTCAGGTACCCCTACCAGTCCGGATGCTTTCCTTGTATTCACCCTCCTGAAGACAGTCAGATTCAGATACTGAAATCACAGCATCATCGGGAGATGTGAGGTTTTGTGTTGGTTCCTCAATGTTCTGATGGTCAAAGTGAGCATAGAAGGCATTGAGTTCATCTGGAAGTGAAGTTCTGCTGCTTCCATGATGCTTGATTTAACTCTGTAGGAGCTGATAGAACTCAAGCCCTGCCATAGCTGTCAAGCATCCCCAATTGATTCAAGTTTGGTCCGAATCTTGACCTCGCCTGTGAGGTGGCTTTCCAGAGATCATACCTCTAGAAGTTTTCTTAGTCTCCAGACTTGAATGCCACTGATCTGCCCCTCAGCAGATTTCAGATCTCTTGGCTTCTGTTTGGGGAAGACTCTGAATGGCTTATCTACAGCTCTTTTAATAAAGTCTGTTACAACACAGCCCAATACACTGACTCAAAGCAATCCATAATCATTCCTCTGTGACCACCTCTTAGTTGTCTTAATCTCTGGAGCCTTGTGTTTTAGGCTATATGCCTATATGCAGGTAGGAGGAGAACAGCCAAGTGATCTGATTTACCAAATTGAATGGTAGGCATATCTTACGTTAGTGTAGCAGTGGTCTAGTATGTTGGGGCCCCCGGTGCTACAGGTTATATGCTGGTGATAATTGGGCAGGGTTTTCTTCAAACAAGGCTCTGACCATAATATGAAACGCATCAGGTTGGGCTGTTTCTTATCTGCGGACAACATCATGCAGCGCTTGCTTATAGTCAGCCACTGGTGGTATATAAGCTGCCGTCAGAATCATAGATGATAACTCCTGAGGCAAATAGAATGGTCAGGTCAGGGGAACACAACTTTGACAGAACTGCCATGTTGGAGAACCAGCGAGAATTGACTAGAAAACAAATGCCTCCTTTCTTTGCCTTATCCAAGTCCACAGTTCGGTCCATTCTGTATATCGTAAATCCTTCTGGTCTGACAGCTGCATTTGACATGTCCACAGATCGCCAAGGTTTGATGCAGCAAACAATCAAGATGTTTCTCATCTGCCTCAATACCACAGTCTTGCCCTCAGATCCTCAGTTTTGTTCTCTAGTGACTGCACATTAGCTAAAAAGATGCTGGGTGGAGGAGGCCTCCTTCCAATATCTTTCAAGACATGGACAAGTCCAAAACATATGAATTAATGAAGCTTCTCCATTATTGCATCTGTCGCAGTAGGGAGATATATCCGAATAAAAATGAGATAGCTTATCTTTAGTTATATGGACTCTATATACCACCTTAAATTGTATGAAGGAATGGCGAGCACATAGCAATGACGTATTAACCAGTTTAAAAATTTCATTCCAAGTTTCCTCAGATACAGATGTCTGTAAATCTTGGTCCCAGAGATTCTTAATTTTGTCTAAAGGAACATTCCTCATCTCCAGTAACATACCATAAATATTAAATATTGAACCATTATAAAAAGGTGTCAAATTAAAAATTACATCTAGTAAGTTCTTATCTGAACTTATAGGAAATGTGCATAACTGAGATCTTAGAAAGTTTCTGATTTGTAGATATCTAAAAAAGTGAGTTTTAGGTAGGCTACGTTTAGCTGACAATTGTTCAATTGAAAAAAGATTTCCTCCAACAAACAGATCCCAAAAACATTTAATACCCAACCTGTCCCATTCTTTAAAGACTACATCAGTCATGGAGGGTTTAAAAAAAAATTAGAATAAATGGGACTAGAAAGAGAAAATCTCAATAAACCAAAATGTTTTCTAAATATGTTCCTCAGAGTATGTTTAACTATTAAATTATCAGTTAGTTTACCTACAAATAAAGGAAGTGAGGATCCAAGAAGAGAAATAATAGAAAATTTATTAACAGAATTAGCTTCTAAAAACACCCATACTGGACAGTCTACACGATTAATATAATATAGCCAAAATGTAAGATACCGTATATTAACTGACCAGTAATAAAACCTAAAATTAGGTAAGGCTAAACCTCCAGACTTTTTAGGTTTTTGAAGATGAACTTTATTTAAACGAGGACGTTTATTTTTCCATATATAGGAGGATAAAATAGATTCAAGAGAGTCAAAAAAGAATTTAGGAATAAAAACGGGTAAAGCCTGAAAAAGATGTATAAATCTAGGTAGAATATTCATTTTAACAGAATTAATTTGTCCAATCAATGGTACTGAAAGAGGTGACCAATTTAATAATATCTTTTTTACATGGTTCAATAAAGTAAGAAAGTTTTCTTTAAACAGGTGTTTGTAATTCTTAGTAATTGTTACACCCAAATAAGTGAATTGATTCCTTACAATTTAGAAGGAAGATTAGTATTAATTGATACCAAATTATTAAAAGGAAATAATTCACTCTTATGTAGGTTCAGTTTATATCCTGAAAACTGGCTAAAATGGGAGAGTAAAGAAAGTACACAAGGTAAATGAGGTCTCAACATTAGAGATAAAAAGCAATACATCATCAGCGTAAAGCGAGATTTTGTGGGTGATACCTCTCCTTAAAATAACACAGATATCATTAGATTCTCAAGAAGCAATGGCAAGGGGTTCTAAAGCTAAATCAAAAAGCAAAGAACTCAATGGACAGCCTTGTCTAGTTCTGCGGTGAAGTTTAAATGGTTTGGAATTTTGAAAATTCGTAAGGTATATGGAAGAATTTAAGGTGGGGGCTTATATGGGAGGCAGGGTTTGAGGGTCGGCACAACATTGTGGGCCGAAGGGCCTGTACTGTGCTGTACTATTCTACGTCTATGTCTATGTCTATGTCTATGTCTAACCCAAGCAGAAGGAGATAAATAAAGTAATTTAATCCATTGAATAAAATCTGGTCCAAAATTAAACTTTTAAATTTTTCTAATGTTTTAAGTAAATAATTCCATTCAACCTGATCAGCATCTAAGGATATCACACGTTCTGATATCTCCTGAGAAGGAGAGTAAGTAACATTTAATACATGGCGTATATTAAAATGGGAACGTCAGTTTTTAATAAATCCAGTCTGATCATCAGAAATAATAGAAGGTAAAATATTTTCAATCCTACGAGCCAGAACTTTAGAAAGAATTTTAGTATCAACATTGAGTAATGAAATTGGCCTATACGAAGAGCATTCAGTTGGATTCCTGTTCTCTTTTAGGATAAGCCAGATAGAAGCTTCATAAAAAGACTGAGGCAATTTGAAAGAATCAAAAAATATTAAGTGTAGCTGCGGTATAATTAATGAAGAAAAAGCCTCATAAAATTCTACAGAAAATCCATCTGGACCCAGAGCCTTCCCCGAGTGTAATGAACGTATAGCCTCGGCTATTTCCTCATAAGAAATGGGTTGATCCATCTGTTTGCAATTATCTGCAGAAAGTGCAGGGATATTTAATTGATCTAGAAAATTATTCATTACAGTATTATCTTTAGGGGAATCACAACTATAAAGTTTAGAATAGAATTCTCTAAAGGTATCATTTATTTCAGAGTAATCAGTTGTCCCACCACCATTAGTTTTGTGAATTTCTTTAATTTGTCGTTTAACTACAGAAGTTTTTAATTGGTTGGCCAATACTTTGCCTGATTTATCTCCATAAATGTAACATTGAGTTTTATCTTTAAGAAGTTGAGTTTCAATTGGATATGTTAACAGAAGATCATATTTAGTTTTAACTTCAACACATCCTTTATACAAAACAGGAACTAGAGCTATTGCATATTTTTTATCTAATTGTAATTGATTGGCTAATTCAATTCTTTCTTTATTAGCTTTATTCTTAACACTCGCAGTATAAGAAATAATTTGTCCTTTAATATAGGCCTTGAAAGTATCCCATACAATAAGATTAGAAGTCTCTTCCTTTTTATTCTCTTCAAAAAACAAAATAATCTGCTTCTCTAGAAATTTTTAAAATTCCTTATCAAATAACAAAGTTGTATTAAAATGCCAAAATCTGTTGGTTTGAGGAAGACCAGGGAGTTTTAAAGATAGAAATATAGGAGCATGATCTGAAACAGCAATCTCTTTATATTCACAGGAATGAACTGATGAAATCATTTGACTATCGATAAAAAAGAATCAATTCTGGAATATGTGTGATGAACATGGGAAAAAATGAATACTCCCTATCTAAAGGATGTAAAAAATGCCAAACATCAACTATACCACACTTCAATAAAAAGGATTTAATAAATAAAGCTGATTTATTGAGAGAAACTAGTTTGGAAGATGGTCAGTCTAAAATTGAGTCTAGCCAACAGTTAAAATCTCCTCCTATCACCAAAGAATAAAGATTCAGATCTGGAAAAAATGAAAAAAACGTTCAAAGAATCCTGGGTCATCTACATTTGCGGCATATACATTGGCAAATACTGTTAATTTATTATCTAGTTTTCCTGAACCTATAACAAAATGTCCATTAGTATCAGACACTAATTTATGTTGGACAAAGGAAAGTGTATTATCTATAAGAATCGAAACTCCTCTAGATTTGGCCTGAAAAGAAGAGTGAAAACAAAGTCCATTCCAACAGCTAAAAAAACATAGATTATCACATTTGTGTATGTAAGTTTCTTGTAAAAAAGTAATAGGGACTTTAAATTTCTTAATATAAGCAAAAATCTTATTACATTTAACAGGGTGATTTAACCCTTTCACGTTAAAACTAAGTAAATAATAGTTTGGTCCATTTTTAATATTATTTAAAGGAAGGGTTAAAATGTAAGTTAAAAGCCAAGCCATAAACTTTGAGAAATGGTAACCAAGCAACAAGATGGCTAAAAATTCAAAAACAGATTCTGGAAAAAAAAACCATAACCCCGTCCACCTCCCAAAAAAAGAAAACCGACCAATAGAAGGTCGGCATCTACAAACTACGGACAACCCCCCCAAAAAACCTGATGATCTCTCCAATTAGTTTCAAGGTTATTTATATTCCAACCTAGACTAAACAATACCCAAACAAGAGATTCAATTCTCGTATATCAAAAATACAGTATTAAAAAATACGAAAGGAAATTAGCTACAAAGGTTTACCAAAAGTAAAAGCTACAATTATTCATACAGGTAGACATTGAACAGGCTAAGCAATTAGCCTTCAAATTTAAAAAAAAAATCTTTGTGCTTCAGCATTCAAACGAAACTATTCAAAGGATCCATCTTTAATGAGATTCTCAGTCAAACTGGGTAGCCAAGGGACTGGTTAAAACCCTTGTTAAAAAAATTCCAACAGAGCTTGTTTAAACTTAGCACAATCCTGCATAACCTCAAGAGAATATTCTTTGGGAATCCTAATATTTCACCTATAACCAATCATGCCCCTTCGACGGGATTTGTGAATTAAAGGTTTCTCATTTAATCTTGTTTCTTCATGTAAGGAAAAACTAAACAGTTAGCCTTCGGATTTAACTTTCAGATTTTAAAAACTTTTGTGCTTCAACAGTCGAGCGGAACCATTTGAAAGAACTGTTTTTAAGTGTGATTCTGAGTTGGGCTGGGTAGCGAAGGGAAGGCTTGAAACCCATATTAAAGAGCTTGGACATAACTTCTTTGAATTTAACATGCTCTGGCATAACCTCAGGCGAATAATCTTCAACAATTCTAATCTTGCGACCATTATAGTCAATCATGCCTCTTCGACGAGATTCGCGAATTAAGAGTTCCTTTGTTTTAAATTCCTGAAAACAGATTATTACCGATCTTGGTCTCTGAGCGTTAGGAGGTCTAAACGGAGGAGATCTGTGAACTCGATTGATCATAGGCACAGACATCAAAATCTCCAGAAATAATTCTTGCAAAAAGTTGGCAAAAAACTCCATAGGATGGTTACCTTTGATTAATTCTTTGAGACCCAGAACCAATAGGTTGTTCCTTCTACTTCTATATTCTAGGTCGATAATCATCTGTCTTAACTTTTCGTTGACTTCGATTGCTTTTCACAAAGCTTCTGCAATTCATCCACTTCTGTTTCCAGAGCCAACAAATTTTCCTCATTATTTTTAAAACGTTTATCGTGTTCATTGAGTTTGTTGGATAGAGTCCAATTTACCATCTATTTGCTTAAATTCAGAGCTGAGTTGTTGAAACTTCTCAGAGGCTTCTCGTGTATGACTTTGCAGCAATTCCATAATAGAATCCAAAGAGGCAGGAAACTCATCCTTTTTAGTACCTCTGGGCACTCCTTCCAGCCATAATGAAAGAATATCACACTAAAAAAAGTTTCAAGACAGGTTGGAAATAGTAAGATAATTAGAGTTGGAGCAACGGCAGATTGCTGTTACTCCATCAGCCACCACCAGGAAATTTCAAAGGAGGCCTCAACACTCTGCATTTCAGTCTGGCTTGGACCCCCCCCCCCCCCCCCCCCACCTCCTGTGTCACTTTTGGACATGATGATGAGCCTTAAAGTCACCGTGTCTGACTGGTCTGGGTTCTTCAGTCAATCGTGGGATCTGAAGATTATTAAAGAGATTTCAAAGTCCGTTGTTGAGAGGAAATTTACAGGCTGAAGACAGCAGTGAAAGTAATTCAAAAGAACTATATTTAAGGAGAATTTTGGAACAATTTTCTGCAGCCCACAGAAAGTCATTGATGATCACTGGTACCATCTTATCATTACACTTGCACTCACAAGAGAAACAGTTTTCCATTGTCATAGAAACGTACAGCACAGAAACAGGCCCTTCAGCTCACCTAGTCCCTGCCAAACCTTTTACACTCCCTACTCTGATCGACCTGCACTGGGACCACAGCTCTCCATATCCCTACCATCCACGTACCTATCCAAACCTCTCTTAAACATTGAAATCGAGCTTGCAAGCACCACTTGTGCTGGCAGCTCATTCCACACTCTCATGACTCTCTGAGTGAACAAGTTTCCCCTAATCTTCCCCTTAAACTTTTCACATTTCACTCTTAACTGATGACCTCTAGTTGTAAACCTCAGTGGAAAAAGCCTGCTGTACCTCTATCTATACCCCATGTAATTCTGTATACCTCTATCAAAGCTCCCCTCAATCTTCGATGTTCCAAGGAATAAACTCCTAATGTATTCAATCTTTCCTTATAACTCAAGTCTTCCAGACCCATCAAAATCCTTGTAAATTTTCTTGGTACTTTTTCAACCTTATTTATATCTTTTCTGTAGGTAGGTGACCAAAACTGCACACAATACTCTATATGAGGCCTCAGCAATCTCTTATACAACTTCAATATAACACCCATCTCCTGTACTCAATACTTTGATTTATAAAGGTCAATGTGCCAAAAACTTTCTTTACGATTCTATATACCTGTGACCTCACTTTAAATGAATTATGAACCTGTATTTCCATGTCCTTTTGTTCCACCACACTCCTTAGTGCCTTACCATTCACTGTGTAAGACCTATAGCATGTTTATTTCGGCTTTTTTCTTAAAGCTGTGCTGTGTGTCTCCCAGCTACCTCTGAATTCTCCACGAATCAGTATCTGTCCGTGGCCTGGGGGTTGGGGTGGTGGGACACTGGGGTGTCATCTTGTCATCTGTTTCCATTAGAGCAGGCAGGTCATCTTCTATCTCTGCCCACCTCGATGTTGAAGGTCGAGGTTCGTCGTCTGCTTTGGCTGATGTGGAAGACTTGCTTGACTGCTGAGCCTCGCGCATTTTTCTATCACACAGTTCTTTGTAAGGACTCAAACCATCTTGCAAATATCCCCTAAACCTACGTACCCTTTCAAAATTAAGGTCGTACTTTATCATTACTCATTCGGTTTCGATTGTTATCCTTTCCTCTTCCAATTGCATCAGCTCTTCATCTATCAGATCTTGGTCATGGGATGCCAAAACCTATTCATCATCATCTTCGTCAGCTTCCACAAGCCAAACTCATGGTGTCCTTACTTTGTTCACCACAATCGAAACGCTTAATTATGCCTAGTTTTACTCTAAGTGTAACACCCTTACGAGCTCTTTCAGGCTTTTCCGATACCATAGAACGCATCTTGCAAACGGCTGCTCACAGGCACGTGTTTAAGCAATGCCGTTCCGAATCCGGGGGAGAGCGGCTGCTCGGGGTGCGTGCTGCTTTTTTCTCGTAACAGTGAAAACACCTTCTGAAAGCGAAAATAGGGTACTAATGTAGGTCCTTCGTAACAGTGACATTTCGTAAAGCAAACGTTCAAAAAGCAGGGGACACCTGTATATGAAAGTGCTGCTGCAGATGATAGCCTGACACCTGATCCTAGGTTAGGGGACAATGTTTAACTCACTACTCCACTCTTTGGTCTTGCTAGAAAATAATCTCTCTTCCTCCCCTTCTCATTCACCATTACAATGCAGGTGAGTCTGAAACTCCCCACACACAGGGACTGCAAGTGGAAACTTGCTTGCTTTTAATCACTGCCTTATGGTTTTAGTTTGCAGAGAGTTATATTTAATGAAGTGTGTGCACGCGCACACACACACACACACGGATATTTCAGTTCTTCACAGATATTTCAGGAGCCGAAGGCACACATTCATTGTTTCAGAAACAGTTCCTTCCCCCCAGCACAGATTTCTGAATGGACAATGAACTCATGAACATTACCTCATTAATTTTTCTCTCTTTTTGCAGTACCTATTTAACGTTTTATATGTACTCTACTTATATATACTTATTGTAATTTATAGTTTTTTAATTATTGTGTATTGCACTGTACTGCTGCCACAAAACAACAAATTTCATGGCATATGCCAGTGATATTAAATCTGATTCTGATTGGGATTCTATGGCTTCTGGGAGATCACATTTGTACACTGCATTGGAACGTTATGGTATTGGGGTATGGAGAGGGAAAGGGGAAAAAAGTGAGAGAGGTGCGGGAAATCTTGTGAAATACTGTTGAAACCTATTGCCAGGCTGGATGAGATAAGTGATACCCCTGGACTGAAATAAAGAAAACTCCTGGTTTTCATATGTCGACGATTGACACCTTGTTGAGCTCCATTGAATCAGTGACCTAACTTGTAATTCCTGTCAACCTGCCAGATTGTTGTGCCTGGGGGTGGCAGGGAGTGTTGTTACCTTTTTAACTTCCATATTCAGCTCTCATTAGATTTATACAGATAAACTGAGAGCATGCTTATGCCTGCAATTTGCAAATCATTGGCTGGGGCTTTGAAAGAAGGAGGCAACTTCCTGGAATGAAGTGAGCAGGATGGGTTGGGGCTCAGGCGAGTAGGAACAGAAAAGAAAAGATAAAGATTTGCTTTATTTGTCAAATGTACAATGAAACATACAGTGAAGTGAGTTATTTGCACCATCATTTACAATGATCTGGGGACAGCCTGCAGGTGTCTGGAACCAAAATACTGCAGCATGCTCACAATTCATTAACCCAAACTTGTATATCTTTAGAATGTGAGAGGAAACTGGAGCACCTGAGGAAAGCCATGAGATCACGGGGAGAACTTTGTGTTAAAAAAGATCCTCCGAAAATCAGATTAAATCTTCCTCCTCTACTTAAAACCTTAATTTCCTCAGACACAGGGAGAGGGACTGAGTGTATCACTGGGAGAAAAACTGAGTGCAAAAACTGGGAGAGAGATGAATGCAAACACTGGGAGAAGGAAAGAGTGGATCACTGTAGGAATGACAGAGTGCAAACACTGAGAGAAGGACTGAGTGAATCACTGGGAGAAGGACTGAGTGAATCACTGGGAGAAGGACAGAGTGTATCACTGGGAGAAGGACTGAGTGAATCACTGGGAGAAGGACAGAGTGCATCACTGGAAGAAGGACAGAGTGCAGTCACAGGGAGAAGGAAGGAGTGGATCACTGTAGGAATGACAGAGCGCAAACACTGAGAGAAGGACTGAGTGAATCACTGGGAGAAGGACAGAGTGCATCACTGGGATAAGGACTGAGTGAATCATTGGGAGAAGGACAGAGTGCAATCACTGTGAGAAGGACTGAGTGAATCACTGGGAGAAGGACAGAGTGCAATCACTGGGAGAAGGACAGAGTACATCACTGGGAGGACAGAGTACATCAGTGGGAGAAGGACTGAGTGCACTCAGTCTCTCTCCTAGTGTTTGCCCTCAGTCCTTCTCCCAGTGTTTGCTCTCAGTCCTTCTCCCAGTGTTTACACTAAACTTTCTAGTGCAATAGGCAGGGAAGAAAGGAGAGGATATAAATATCAAATGTTTCTTATTGGAATATCAATATATAATGTTAATTTGATATTTGTATATATAAATATTTGATACTTATATATATATTAATATTTCTTATTTATTAGAGATAATGCAATAGGCAGGGAGAAAAGGAGAGAGCATATAAATATTAAATATTTCTTATTTGCTTGGCAACATGAAACAAAAATCAACCATTAGAAATGGATTAGCAGCCAGCTTGTGGCCAATACATCATATTCTGCTGTACATAACTTGTCTAACTGAATAGTTATTCCTAAATGAATTGCCAAATATTTGCACATGTTGTGCAGCCAGAACCTGGAGAGGTTAAATGAAACCTATGCACTCAGATTGGATACTTTAGAATTAGTTCTCATCCATGTGGGGCTTCCAACAACAACACAAGACCTGTCAAATGCAATATTCCCTGACAAAACTTGCACTACAGGAGTAAGAATGTGGTGTTAGTCTATGAAAACGAGCTCTGCCATTTAAAAGTAAAGTTCTCTGAGTTTAGCAAAGTTTTAGAATCAGAGTAATAGAGCCCTACAGCACTGTAACAGCCTCTGCTGAACTATTATTCTGCCTGGAATAATTTTTATGATAATAAAAACTGTTGATAATTGCTGAAAGTGATACACATTAAATAAACTGAAAAAGGTTAAAGCAAATACTAACATCTACTGTTGGACTCCTGCCAAGGTTAATCTCAGCCTGCAGAATGTGTCCATTGGTTCTCAGGATCCTGTCCTAAAGATCTTAGTCGGGAGTAGAAGGGGGGAGGAGGTGAGGGTGGCAGAGTGATGGGGAAGTAGCTTAAAACCCGATCACTTCTTATAGTTCCCTTGCTGGATAAGAATGTGTGAATATTGGTGTAAGGATTCTCACTCCTACCTGGGTGAGTCCTTCAGTGTGATAATGTCCAACATTACTGTGCTCAGTTCTAGATGCCTCATTACAGGAAGGAGAAAGTTTACCAGGATGCAACCTGGATTAAACAGTGTGTCTTGCAAGGATAGGATCAGCGAGCTAGGGCTTTTCTCTTTGGAGTAAAGGAAGATAAGAGGCAACAACAGAGATGATAAGAGGTATGGATGGAATGGACCACCAGCAAAGGAAGCTTTACTTTAAAGTGATTGGAGGGATGCTTTTATCGCTTATTGTGTTCAGGTTTGTTGTGTTCTGTGTTGATCTACCAAGCATTGTGGGATTGCTGCTTTGGCACTGGAATGCGTTGGTTGTGAATATTGTGCTATGCGTTTGGGAGCAGATCCAAGAGCAGGACACAGACACGTAAGTAACATTAACAGAGTGTGTTTATTAATAGTTGCCAGGAAAGCTGGGGAGCAGGGACAGAATGCTTACGCGGACGAGAATGCGGGACAACAAACAGGAGGAGCTCGGACACAGAGCCTGGACTTGAACTCAGACTTGGACCCGGAGCCTGGACTTGGACTCGGACTTGGACACAGAGCCTGGACTTGGACTCGAACTTAGACCAGGAGCCTGGACTTGAACTTGGACTCAGACACGGGGAGACAGAATATCCAACTCGGAGTAATGGCAAACGACTGGACCTACCCAGCTGGAAACAAGGCGACCAAACCAAACAACGGCAGATAATCCATATCTTGACACGGAGTAGCTCATGAAGCGGCAAATGGCCGGCAATCCCTTAGCTGGACACGAAGAGACAGAATTCCCAATTTGGAGTAGCGGAAAGCGACCGAACCTACTCAGCTGGAAACGAGACGACTAACCCAACCAATGACTGACAATACAAATCTTGACATGGAGTAGCTCATGAAGCGGCAAACAGTCGGCAATCACTTAGCTGGACACGAAGAGACAGAATTCCCAACTTGGAGTAGCGGCAAATGGCCGGACCTACTCAGCTGGAAATGAGATGACAAAAACCAAACAATGAAAGTCCCTTTGTATCTTGGCTCGGAGTGGCAGCAATCAGCCAGCAAATCTCAGCCCGACATGAAAACAACAGAATTCGCATCTTGACTTGGAGTAGCAGCAAAACGGCCGGCAACTCAGCTGGACACAAAAGCGACTGAATTCACTAAGCAGCCACAGACACCGAAGCAACTTAGAGTCCACGATTCTCGGCTGCCCCGGGACGAGCATAGCTGCACTGGCTACGGTGACCAACCAGCAGCGAGTAGATGTAAGCTGCAGTTTTCATGCTGCTAGTTCGAATGAGGATCAGGTGCCCTAATCAAGCAGCCCAGTGGAACACAGGGAAAAGGAAATTAACTGAAATGAGGAGTCAACAGACCGGACCGTGACGGTGAATGCAAATGAGAAATATGAATCTGAATCTCACTCTGATGGTGAGTAGATTCAGAGGATTACAGGTTTAAGTTACATCTCCTAAACATGAGCGTGAAAGTTGACACTGGGAGTCTTGAGCTGATGCAGCACTCTCAGAAGGGATACGTGCTTTGAATAATTAAAGTTCTCAGGTGGGAGTGACAAATAATCCATGGCACTGTTTTGAAGAACATAGGTTATTTCTATTGATGTGGCCAATATTTTTCAGACCGTTGCTGGAATTTTTGGCATTACTGCAAAGACCAGAACCTTTAATTGGCCTGAGCAGAGGAACTTGCTAAACCATTTAGAGAATGTCAATGAATCAACTAGAAGTGGGTCTAGAGTGTCAACAACAGACACAATCTCAATGGCCCTTCACAGGGCCTTTGCTGATGATACAACCATTGTTGGTAGAATTTCAGATGGTGACAACAGGGCATACAGGAGTGAGATATGCCAACTAGTGGAGTGGTGCTGCAGCAACAACCTGGCACTCAACGTCAGTAAGATGAAAGAGTTGATTGTGGATTTCAGGAAGGGTAAGACGAAGGAACACATACCAATCCTCATAGAGGGATCAGAAGTGGAGAGAGTGAGCAGTTTCAAGTTCCTGGGTGTCAAGATCTCTGAGGATCCCAAAATATCGATGCAGTTATAAAGAAGGCAAGACAGCAGCTGCACTTCATTAGAAGTTTGAAGAGATTTGGTATGTCGACAGATACACTCAAAAACTTCTATAGATGTACCATGAGAGCATTCTGACAGGCTGCATCACTGTCTGGTATGGCGGTGGGGCAGGATGGCTCATGCAAAGGACTGAAAGAAGCTTCAGAGGGCTGTAAATTTAGTCAGCTCTATCTTGGGTGCTAGCCTACAAAGTACCCTGGATATCTTCAAGAAGTGGATTCTCAGAAAGGCAGCGTCCATTATTAAAGACCTCCAGCACCCAGGGCATGCCCTTTTCTCACTGTTACCATCAGGTAGGAGGTACAGAAGCCTGAAGACACACACTCAGCGATTCAGGGACAGCTTCTTCCCCTCTGCCATCTGATTCCTAAATGGACATTGATCCTGTGAACACTACTTCCCTTTGTATATATATTATTTCTGTTTTTGCGTGATTTTTAATCTATTCATTATACGTATACTGTAATTGATTTACTTTTTTATTTATTATTATTAATTTTTTTCTTCTTCTATTTTATGTATTGCATTGAACTGCTGCTGCTAAGTTAACAAATTTCACAACACATGCCAGTGATAATAAACCCGATTCTGATTCTGATTCTGCATGTTTCAATAGTTCAACCACATGTGACAAATAAAGCTAATATTTCCTTCTTTCTTTATCTGCTCACAATCACAGCTCTGCTTGTAGGATTTGGAGCAATATTTCTTATATTAGTATTGAGGCTACGTCATCAGTGGTAAATCTCTTTGTGAATTTCTGAAGGAATGATTCGTACTGGCTTTAGTTTATTATAGTCTCATGTACCAAAATACAGTGAAAAGATTTGTTTTCCATGCCATACACACAGTTCGTGCCATGCATAATTACAGTGAGGTAGTTAAAAAGAAAGCAGAATACAGATTATTATTTAGCGATACAGTGCAGAATAGGCCATGCCGCCAGCAACCCTAGATTTAACCCAAGCCTGATCATGGGACAATTTATAATGACCAATTAACCTACTAATCTTTGATCTGAGGGAGGAAACCAGGGCATCCAGAGGAGACCCACTCAATCTACAGGGAGGAGGTACAGACTCCTTACAGGTGACATTGAATCAGGACGCCCCGACCTGCAATAGCGTCATGCTAACTGCTGTGCCGCTGTTTAGTGTTCGATATAGTATTGCAGTTACAAAGAAAGTACATCATGCATAGGAACTGCAGTGAGGTAGTTTGGGAGATCAGGACTTCAAGAGTTCATCTTTTAGCATATAAGAGATCAGTTCAAAAGTCTGATTACAGTGGAACAGAAGCCGCTCTTGAATCTGGTACGATGTGTTCTCCATCTTCTGTATCTTCTGCCCAACAGAGGAGGGAGAAGAGCGAATGGCCAGCATGGGGGAGTCCCTGTAGGAAGAGATGAAAATCACACTATAAACTGGCTTTTTATTACGATGCTCCCTGAATAAATGTGCAGGTGATTTCTACAGTCTACCGACACATGAACTGCGGTTGTGAGTTGTATTGATAAATTGCTATCCCAAGAACTACAAATGTACTGACTTTATGTAAATGCTATCGAATGTTATTGCCAGTTTAAATTCACATTTGGGATGTCAATGACACTGGCGGTATTTAAAGGCCCCTAGAGGAATTAGAATCATAAACAGGAAGAGCAGCCATTCAATCCATGGAATTCATCATACCTTTTTGTAAAGCAATTGCAGGGTTGTATATGGTGACATATACCGAATGTACTTTGATAATAAATTTACTTTGAACTTTGAAGTTTGCTTTACGTCCTAATTTTAAAAGTTTTTGCTGGAAGCTAGAGAGGAAATTCAAAAGTGGCTTGAAAAGAAAATTCCCATCAGTTAACAGAGAGCAACTAAACACCAACCAAATGAAGATGGAGGTCCCAGCCAGCTCATTGTATCGATTCCCAAGATTTATCCCCTCGTTAAGGATTGCCAACATTGTTGGAGTGCAGTCGAACTCGTGTGTCACTCCACTGGGGAACAGTTACTTTAATGACTATCAGAGTCAGATTACCACTGCTATAATTATCGGCTGCAATTCCAAGACTACTCTACTGGAACTCTCACCACTGTTCGGAGAATATCCCTCTGCTGACTGCAGTGACAAATGTACACAGTCCTTGATGTATAATGTTCATGTGAACTGCTGACCTTAAGACAATTAAGTAGGAAAGAAATAGCACAATTTAATAGAAAGTAATATTGCTTAGCTCTCTGAAGACTAGAGCAATGTGGTATTAGAAGTTGCTTGTGTAACTCATGCTTCGGCTAGCGGCTTAACTTAGTGGGTGATAGCCCCAGGTTCAGCCAAACTTAAGAAATCTCATTTGGGTGGATGCTGCACGATGTGTCCCCTGTTGCAAATCAGTACCCCAAAATAACAAACTGTACACAATATGTGATTAAATGATTAAGCTTTATAATTTGACTATATGGTTAAAGAAAACGAAAAAAGCAAAAAGGGCCCGTTCTTAAAAAACAGTTTATTGCGCAAAGTTAGAGCTCACTGATAAACCGCTCGTCCAACATCAACCTCCTCTGATCATCGCTGCCCTTTGGACCCTCGCTCCATGTCTACTCCATCCGGTGGTCTGCTAAATCTCTCCATTCACATCTTCTCTCTGCATCTCTCCTCATCTCTCCCCAGCAAAAGACTGCAAAAAGACTCCTTCCAGATCTACAAGACAGAGCAACAATCTCCTGATTGGCTAACATGCATACAATAATCCTGTTATCTCCAGCCATAACCCAAACATTGCTGCTACAGAGAAACCATTACCTCAGCAGTGAACATTGCAGAGAAGCCATTTCGCTAGCCTTAGCGGTGAAACGTTACAGTGTGTTACACTTTCCCCCCACCAAACTTAGTCGTCTCCTCATGACGTTGAGATAATTCGCCAAACCTTCCTGCAAACCACAAAACTAAATCCAGGTGCAAAAGGCAGTGGCATAGCTCCCCAAAACAGTAGAGATCACGCCCTGTTCCCCAGGCGCTAAATAGGCCAACCTATCCGGTGGTCTCCTAATTCTCTGAGGCCTCCGTACCTCCTCACCTAACTCTTCAGGTTCAGACACTACTAGGGATACTTCGGGTCTACCTGGCGAGTCCTCCCTCAATCTATCACTCATGCCCCCCTGCAACTCAGAGCCCTCTGTCCTGTGTCCAGGCCCCGCTTCCTCTCCTTAAAGGTCCTGCTGTAACCCAGGCTGCCCACAGATAGCCCCCAGCCCCACTTCACCTGACCTAGCAAGAGAAGATCCAGCTGTCTCTTCCTCAATCAATAGGGGAGTTAGCGAAAGGCAGCATGTACCACACATCCAGATCATTATCCTTCGAATCAGTATCCCTCTCAGGGGTGGGCCCGGGCCCAGCCTCTCCCACTGTGGGCCTGCAGTCACCCCGCGTTTTCGCAGAGTCCTCTTACTAGGTGTAGGCTCCAAGTCAGGCTCTGGGTCTACCTGCACCTCTTGTCCCAGGGGCAGCAGGTGGTTCTGATGGAGAATCTTGACAGGCCCATTCCCATCCTCTGGTATCACCCGGAAAACTGGTAGGTTTGGCATCTGACTCTCCACCACATAGGGCATAGCTGCCCAGCAGTCAGCCAACTTATTCTTCCAGGTAGCCCCATATTCCTTATGAAGACTTGGTTTCCCGGCAGGAGTTGGGAGAACCTCACCATCTGATCATATCTCCTCTTATTTCCTTGATTCTGCTGGGCAGCCACGATCCCAGCCAATTCATAAGCCCTTTTCAGCTCTGTCCTATATCAGACACATACTTCAGATAAGGCTTCAGTGGTAAGTCCCCCTTGTCAGTCCCAAAACAAAGATCAATGGGCAACCTCACTTCGTGCCCAAACATCAGATAATATAGCAAGTACCCAGTAGCTTCATTTCGTGTACAATTATAACTGTGAACCAGAGGCCCAATACTCCACCTGCTCTTCTTGCTGATCTCCAGGGTCCCCAGCATGTCTAGCAAGGTCCGATTAAACCTCTCGGGCTGGGGATCACCCTGCGGGTGATAGGGCGTGGTCCTCGACTTCTCAAATCCAAGCATGCCCAGTAACTCATGGATGAGTCTGCTCTCGAAATCCCATCCTTGGTCACTATGTATCCGCCTGGGAAGGCCATAATAAACAAAATACTTCTCCCATAACACTTTTGCCACCATAGTCACCATCTGGTCCTTGGTAGGAAATGCCTGAGCATATCTGGTGTAGTGGTCCGTGATGACCAAGACATTGGCCGTGTTGCTGGCATCAGGTTCTATTGACAGGAAATCCATACACACCAGTTCCAGGGGCCCTGCACTCTGCAAGTGGGACAAAGGAGCTGCCCGCGTAGGCGGTGTCTTCCGCCGTATGCAGCGAATGCACAACTTGCAGTATTCTTCGACCTCCGACTTCATTCGGGGCCAGTAAAACCAGTCTCTGAACAATCCATAGGTCTTGTCCGCCCCCAAACGTCCAGGATCATCATGAAGTGACTTCAACGCAATTCTCCGATACTTCTTGGGCAGAACCAGCTGGCAACGCCAAGGTCGGTCCGGGGGTGATGTGACCCGGTATAAGCTCTGGTTCTTCAACTCCATCCAAGGCCATTCTTTCAGTAATGGAGGCACCGAAGCGTGTTTTGACCGTGGACCAAATAGTACCAATGCCCGGATCATCTCGCTGAGCAGCTGCCACTTCCCCAGAACTCAATTCTGGCAGCTGATTTGTCTTCAGAGCAGTCAGGTTACAGTAAACTTGGGGTATGGCGTCATCAGAAGTCCCCAGTTGATCCACTGCTCGATCCGGCCTCTCCTTTTCCTCTGCCTTCATGGCGATGGCAAACTGACACATGGCCCTTACCCCCGGGGCAGGAACGCTCTCCCCCTCCTCATCCCTGTCCAGTCCCTCTTGCACCCATCGGGACAAAGTATCTGCATCAATGTTCTGGCTTCCCGGCTGGTACTTCAGGCTGAAATCATAGGCAGACAATGCTGTCAACCACCAATGCACTGTGGCATCCAGTTTCACCGAGGTCAGGATATAAGTTAGGGGGTTGTTGTTCGTCCTCACCTCAAACGTGGCCCCATAGAGGTAGTCACTCAGCTTATCCACTACCGCCCATTTCAACGCCAGGAATTCTAACTTGTGCGTGGGATAGTTTGTCTTGAATGGCGACAGGCTTCTGCTGACAAATGCCACGGTCCTCAACCTGGAGCCCTGATCCTGATTCAGGATGCCCCCTAAGCCCTCTCAGCTGGCATCCGTGTACAGTACATACGGCGATCGGGGGTCTGCAAAAGCCAGCACCGGCGCCTGGGTCAGCAGCTCTTCAGCGACTGAAAGGCCTCTTCACACTTCGCATCCCACCTCAGTCCAAAGGGCTCCGACAGGCTAAGATACTCTCCACCCTCCTGTCCTTTTATCCCCCTCCCTTTCTTCCCCAAAGGAGGGTAACCACACAGAAGTTGATTCAATGGGTGACTTACTTTGACGTAGCTCTTCACAAATCTCCGATAATAACCACAGAACCCAAGGAAAGAGCACAGAGTGCTCACAGTCTGGGGCCTTGGCCACATGGTTACGGCCTCAATCTTAGCTGGGTCTATATCTACTCCATTCCATGAGATTATGTGTCCGACATAGCTAACAGAAGTTTTGCAGAACTGGCACTTGTCCAGGGAAAGTTTTAACCCTTCAGCTTTCAGTCGGCCGAGCACCTTCAGTAGCCTCACTTCATGTTCCTCCAAGCTGGATTCAAATACTATGAGGTAGTCTAAATACACCAACGCCTCAAGCAAGTTCATATCCCCCACCATTTCGTCATGACCTGCTGGAAGGCTGCAGGAGCTCCCAAGATGCCCTGGGGAACCCTTTCAAACTTGAAAAATCCCAGGGGACATATAAATGCCGTCCTCGCTTTGTCGGCCTCACTCCTAGGGATCTGGTAATATCCATTCCTCAAATCCAGCACACTGAACAACTTCGCACCACTCAGACAGGCCAGCGTGTCTTCGACCTCGGGACCGTATACTGGCCAGTTCAGAGTCCTATAGTCCACACACATGCGTACCTTCCTGTTCTTCTTCCGGGTCACCAGGACTGGGGACACACAGGGGCTTCAGGACTCAGTGATGATCCCAGCTTCCTTCAACTTACACAAATGCTGCCGCACGTCTTCCACGAGTGCAGGGGCCAGTCACCACGACCTCTCTCTAAATGGGGTGTCCTCAGTCACCCAGATAGTGTGACGAGTGCTCTTGGAACAACCCACATCAAACTCGCCAATGGAAAAGACACCTTCCAGCTTCAACATCTTCTCTACCAGCCTCCTTTTCCAACTTGGCGGCACCAGGGAGTCCCCAAAGTTGAATGACTCAGATGTCATTTTCCCCCTTTTGCCAATAGTTTCTCCCCGGCTTGTCTCACAGGGACACTAGACATTCCCGTCACTGGGAACAGGTGAACCAGGGGCATCCCCCGCTTGAAGGCGACGTCTCTCTTCGTAGTGTTCCTGATAATCACAGCCATCCTGCTCGCCTGTACAACCAAGGGCTTCTGTAGTTCGGGCCTCACCAGTAGCCTCCAGCAGGAAATCCCATCCCCGCCTCGTGGTCTTCCGGTGTGTCCACTAAGAGGACCTCTCCCTCAAGCACTCCGGGAAACTTAGGGGTCCCCATCACTCCGCCACTTCCCTGGGCTGTATCACCATTGGCTTCAACTGGGTGAACCACACAGTCCCTCGTTTAAGTTTGGTATCCGGCCCAATGCTGCCACGTGCTTCCTCAAAAGCAGCTCAAAACAGCAGGTTCACTTTCTGTTCCCAGAAAGCTCTCACCAGCTTTTTCCTTGCAGCCTCCTCACAAGAGGGGTGTTGGCCCCCACCGGAATTGAAACGCCACCCATCTCAACAGGGTCCGGACAAACCAGCACCACTGTATCAAGGACCTCAGACACTCCCACATCGGCCTCCAAGAACTCCAACTTCACTGACAAATAATTGTCATATGGATAATCACCGGCACTGAGACCCCAGATCTCCAGTGCCTTGAATGGGGTCAATGGTAAATGCTTCAGATACCGGTTGTAAAACGAATGGTACAACAATGTGACCTGTAACCCAGTGTCAAGTACGGCTTTAGCATATAAATACCCTCTATCCATAGTGACACACTGGAGCATGATCCCACTAAGCCTTCAGGAATTGGGTCTTTCACTTTTAGGGGTTCCTTGGTACATTGCTGGGAACATGTTCCCCCAGAGACACCAGGTCATTCCCTCACTGGGTCTCCTCTAGGTTTTCCCGACGACTCTCCCTGCTTAGGTACCCGGGGGCTCACTCTCCTTCTGGCATGACACCTGCTGCCAGCAGCCCTCCACATTGTTTGTCCCCTTGGGGGATCTGACCCCCTCCATCAGCTCCATCATATGGGGGGGGGGGTCACACCTGCTGATAACAGCCGACATATCTCTGTTCTCAACTCTGCCACAATCTCCTCTACTGCTCCCCAGGGTAGGCTATCTGTGGTCACTTCACTGCAGGGGACTACTACTGAGGCTCTTCCCGTACTTCTCTGATCAGCTCGACAAAAGATGGAGGGGGGCACGTCTTACGAGACTGTCAGAGACCCCCAAGCAATCAGGTCATTGGACTAGGCGCCCCTGGCTATCTGGTCCATTCTTAACTGATCCACCTCAGCCGCCTGAATGACTCCTCTGTGCTGCAAGCAATTTAGCTGCCTCTCCAGCCAAAAACTAAAAGCAGAAAGCTTCTTCCCCTTCTCCTGACACATGTTCTGAAACCCCACCATGAGCTCCATTGGGCTTCCTGTCAGGCCAAAAGCATTGTCCAGTGCTTGCACATAATTGACAGATGTCGCTACTGGATATTTCAACCTGACAGCCCTCATAACATCAGCCCATTCAAACTTTCAACCAATCTCTGTTGCTTTTCATCATCAGAGCACTGCCACTCATCTAACAACTGAGAGGTCTGCTCCGCCCAATCTCATACTCCTCCTCCCCTTTGGGGTGGGCGTTACTCCAGAGAATAGGCGGAGCCTGCCATAGTTGGGACTTTGAATCTGATTTTTCCATTTATTCACCAGAGAAGTAAGGACGAATACTAACTCAGAATTCTCACTCTTCACCGGGAGACGTGGACTAATTAGACATTCCAAATCCGACCACTCTTTCCCCTCACTCCTCAGAAACGAGAGAAGCCTGTCTTTGAAATCTCCGCCCTCACCACCCCCCGCAGCTACTGCTAGCTCAGCGCTGGTCTGCATTAAAACGAGAGTTGTGTCAGCCATTTTATCAAATCTCTGCCCACAATCACAACTTTAACAGTACTTAACAGGCAAATTAACAATTCATCCGGAGTACAAATATCTGCCCCACTGGTTCATTGTTCAGGGTAATCACACAGCATCCAATAAAATCAATCCTAGACGAGCCTCCACAATTGTAACTCTCGCTTCGGCTAACGGCTTAACTTAGGGGGTGATAGCCCCCAGCCCAGCCAAACTTAAGAAATTTTGTTTGGGTAGATGCTGCACGATGTGTCCCCAGTTACAAATCAGTACCCCGAAATAACAAACCGTACACAATATGTGATTAGACGATTAAGCTTTATAATTCTTACTTTGACTATATGGTTAGTAAAGAAAATGAAAAAAAGAAAAAAGGGCCCATTTTTATGAAACAGTTTATTGCGCAAAGTTAGAGCTCACTGATAAGCCGATCATCCACCATCAACCTCCTCTGATTGTCGCTGCCTTTCGGACACCCGCTCCAAGACCACTCCATCCAGTGGTCTACCAACTCTCTCCATTCATGTCTTCTCTCCTCATCTCTCCCCAGCAAAATGCCGCGAAAAGTCTGCTTCCAGATCCACAAGACAAAGCAACAATCTTCTGATTGGCTAACATGCATAACCATAGTCCTGTTATCTCTAGCCATAACCCAAACATTGCTGCTACAGAGAAATCACTACTTCAGCAGTGAACATTACAGAGAAGCCATTACATTAGCAGTGAATCCTTACAGGGCACTACACTTGTGAAGAATATGTTTTTGGCCCTTTATCTAAGAAAAGATGAGCTAGCATTGGAGAGGATTCAGAGGAGGTTCAAGAGAATGATTCCAGGAATAAAAAGTTTAACATATGAGGGATGACTTTGGGCCTGTATTTACTAAAATAAAGTTTATGTGAAGGGTTTAGGATCAAAGGGCACAGCTTCAGAATAGAAGGATGTCCATTTGGAACAGAAATGAGGAGGAATTTCTTTAGCCAGGAGGTGGTAAATCTGTGGAATTCATTGTCATTTACGGCTGTGGAGGCCAAGTCATTGAGTATATTTAAAGCAGAGGTTGATAGGTTCTTGATTAGTCAGGGTGTCAAAGGTTACAGAGAGAAAGCAGGAGAATGGGATTGAGGGGGATAATAAATCAGCCATGATGGATTGGAAGAACTGACTTGATGGGCCAAGTGGCCTAATGTTTCTGGTCTTATGAATGGAACCTGCTTTCTTTAAGTGCATCACGTGGAGAGTTCCACATCCACTCGCACCATATCCTGGGGAGAGCAGTCTCCAGCAGTAACTTTTAAATGACCCATCCAAAGGTTGCTAAAATATAAAATCAGGACCCAAGCTCTTTGAATTATAGGATTGCAAAAAGAAGCCATTTGGTCTATCGTACCTAAGACAGTAAGAATTATCCAATTAGTCCATAAGACCATAAGGCATAGAAGCAGAATTAGGCCACTCGACCCATCAAGTCTGCTCCACAATTTGATTATGGCTGATTTATTATCTGTCTTAACACCTTTCTCCTGCCTTCTCCCCGTAATCTTTGACACCATTACTAATCAAGAACCTATCAACATCTGTTTTAAATATACCCAATGAAATACAATGGAATCAATGAAAAATTACACACAAAGACAGACAGGCAAGCAATGTGCAAAAGGAACCAAGCTATGCAAATACAAAAGAAAACAAGTAATATAATAGTAATAAGTAATAAATAAATAGATAGATAGCACTGAGAACATGAGTTGTAGAGACATTGAAAGTGTATCTATAGGGTTGTGTTTAGTGATCAATTCAGTGGTGAAATGTGAGTTGAGTGAAGTTATCCATGCTAGTTCAAGAGCCTGATGGTTGGGGGGTAATAACTGTTCCTGAACCTGGTGGTGTGGGTCCTGAGGCTCCTGTATCTCCTTCTTGATGGCAACAGTAAGAAGAGAGCATGGCCTGGACGGTGAGGGTTCTTAGTAACGGATGCTGATTTCTTACGACAGTGCTCTGAATAGATGTGCTCAGTTTTGGGAAGGGCTTTACCCGTGATGGACTGGGCCATATCCACAACTTTTCATAGGTTTTTCTATTCAACAACATTGGTATTTCCATACTAGGTTGTGATGCAACCAGTCAATATACTCTCCACCAACATTTATTGAAGTTTGTCACTCTTTCAGATGACAAACGTCATTGGATAGGATTGGTGGTGGGGGCACCACTCCATTCTGGATCCTTTGGACCCTATCTATTGCTGTCATCACTTCCAGAAGTACTTCTACTTTCCTTTTACCTACTCCCAATTGTCTACTGAAAAAGTCAAACAAAGAACATGAATATTGATGGTTCTGTCTACAGTGTAAGTGAAGCACAACCGCCCTCCCTCCCCCACCTCCACTGCATCACTCGCGATACTGTGAAAATGATGGATGTCCCCTCTGAGACAGATAGTTTTTGCTGGTTTCTCCATTACCAATGGAGCCATTTGTAAAGATCGACTTGAGAATTGGGGGCAGTCTAGGCCAACATTCATTTTTCTTTTTGTAGGTCCCCAGTGCTTCGATATTGACTGAAATTCCAGCATCTTATGTGAAATCCCATTGTCATTAAGTGCTGCGTGATGGACAGATGGCGCTTTACAGTTTGGTCAGATGTTCATGGGTTCTGGGCCCATTCTATGATGTGAAGTCACAAAAGCAATTTAAATGGATGTTCCCTTTTCAAATGATTCTCTAAATATTGTACCATATTTTGTTATGACATAGAATCATAGGATTGTACAAGCTGAAGGGAGCAATGGCTTGGTCACAACCACAAAAGCCTTCAGTGGTCTGACAAAGGTGAATAAAATGCTTTTGTGGTAGGCAGCAAATAGCCACTTTTGGATTGGAGTGCAAAAAAGTTGTTTTTCTATTTTCCTATTTTTGCTTGTATTTGTATATAATCACCTACACTATGTGTGTGTAATTGTTCAGTGAATACTTCAGTAATTGCAGTATAGCTGATTCTGTAATTTTCTAAAAGTTTCTCTTCAGTAGGCGTCATGTCATTGAATTTGGCTTTTTCATCAGTTATCACTGAATGTCTTGTTTTTATCTAGTCAGAACAAGTTTTAATGTAATACCACCACAACTTCTTTGTTGTTTGTATTTTGCTTTGCTCATTCTTATAATGGCCATGAGCAATAAGTTTTATGCCTCATTCTTGATTTCTGAAGATCCTTTGGATTGCAAAATCACCAGGATCCAACTCCACCAACCCACCGCCCAATCCCTCCCCCACCCCCACAAAATGACGAGCATATACCAGGAAGTTTTCTTCTGATCGTAGGACCTGTTGGACATTGGTAATGTGGAATGCTGGTTCGTTGGCTTACTGGCGGGACCAACGGTGGGGACGCTGTATTGCCTCAGCTGTAGTACAGTCTGGGGCTCATGCCATAGTAACTATAGAATTCCGTGGACTTTCAGCCCCACTAACCTCTAACCATGTCCATGATGGACTAGTGTAGGTGGGAGCAGTTAACAGAGGAAAAGGAGAAAGGGTGTAGTTCAGGGGTTGGGCGGTCTGAGGATCAAAACGACTGAGGTGAGTGTGTTTGAAAGAAAAGCAAAGCAGGAGTGGAATTGGGAGCTTGAGTGATGGTCAACTGGAACTCATGGTTACTCTCGAAGAAAGTCGGCTAAACAAACCTGTTGTTTAACTGTGACATAATAAACTAGGAAATATTAGAGGCCAACACACACCTGATGAATGGACTCAGCCCAGAACATTCTTTTCTATAGATGCTGCCTCACTTGCTGTGTTCCTGAAGCAGTTTGTGTTGTTGCTCTGGATTTCCAGCTTTTGCAGTATCTCTTGTGTTAATATTAAAGGCACGTGCTTTCTCGTTGTGCAGAGGCACTTCACAAAAATTCATTAATTTCTATTGAGACCTCTTGGGAAAGGAGAGAAGTGGGTATGCTAATCTGGACCACACAAGCAGTGCCTAGACCTCCACAGTTCTTTCCTCACGTGCCTGAAAGGCTCTCTCAACCCCAATCCTGCTTCCTGACCCATTCTTTCTTCTTTGGTAATACTTCCTACTGTGCTTTTATTTTTATATACTTCTTTTTAAAAAACTTTTTATCCTTTGTATTTGTTGAATATTGTTTTTTGTTGCATGTTGTGCCCTGACTAATACACCCTACAAAATTCCTAATACATGTAAATGTATATTTGCATACACTTACACCATGGTGCAATGGCAGTGTAGCAGTTAGCGTGACACTATTTCAGCTCAGGGTGTCAGAGTTCAGAGTTCAATTCTGACACCATCTGTAAGGAGACTGTACATCCTCCCTGTGGACCGTGTGAGTTTTCTCCCACTGTCCAAAAATATTCCAGTTAGGTTAATTGGCCACTGTAAATTGTCTTATGATTAGGCTAGGGTTAAATCAGGGGTTGGTGCGTGGTGTGGGCCAAAGGGCCTATTTTGCACTGTATCTCAATAAAGAAATAAATGACAAATAAAATTGATTCTTGAGGTTCTCTATCAGGATGCTCTCTAGTAGCTAGTACCTTGCTCCATCAGGATAATGAATTGGGACCAGCAAGATATAACCATCAAATCAAGATACTGTAAATCTTTCCTTCCCCTCCTAAATGGCTGCTCCCACACCCCTATTAATTTGATCCCTATGTCTTAAGATTGATGCCAGTATTGGAGGACCATATAGAATTTATTTCTGCCATAACTGTGCAGCGTTAAATCTTTCCACACTCAGTAAATCTGCAAAATAAATATAGTACTAAGAGGTTAAACTCGTCACTGAAACATCCCACAGAATCATTCATCATTTCTGTAGGACAAGGTTATGGCACCTGGTGGAAACGCTATTAAATGATATTTTCTCTACAAGCTATTTCACTTCACATCAATCAAAGATCAATTGCCTCCACTTGGGAATGCCAGTTACTTCAAGCAGAAGCCCAGCAGCAGATACACTGAGTTCCAGTCCAGAAAGTTGGAATTTATTCTCTCCTCATTCATCCCTCTTCCATATTTACCAAAATAATCCAGAGAAAGCTGTTCAATGATTTAAATGACACCGCGCACAGTTGGTAGAACGGCTAACTAACAGCGCCAGAGACCTGGGTTCAATCCTAACCTTAGGTATTGTCTGTGTGGAGTACATGTGTTTGTCCTGTGACCATGTGTGTTCCCTCCAGGTGCTCCCATCTTCCACACATCCAAAGTTTAGGTCAGTAGATAAATTGACCACTGAAAATTGTCTCTAGTAAGTGGCAGAATCTAGATGGAGTTCATAAAATGCAGAGAGAGTGGGACAAATGCAGTCGACTAGTGTAAATGTGCAGTAGATTGTCAGCACAGACTCTATTGGCAGAACAGCATGTTTCTATGCTCTATCTCTCTATAACTTTATCCAGACAGTGGGCTTGGGTTAGAAAGTTATTTCTTAGTGGGTAGAGCAATGAAATGCTGAACAATCTCCTTCTGTTTCTGAAGTTTAACAAATCTATTCTTTAATTCGCTGAAGATAAATCATACTTTGTTTGTTGATTATTGACATTGGGACTAACATCAGGGAAAGTTACTGGGAGGGAATTCTAAGGCACAGGTTCTACAGTATCAGCATTTGGAAAGACAAGAACTGATCAGGGATAATCAGCATGCATTTGTGCATAGGAAATCATGTCTCACAAATTCATTAAGATTTTTGACAAGGTAACCAAAAGGATTGACAAGGAGAGGGTGGTAAATGTTATTTACATGGACTTTAACGAGTCCTTTGACAAGTGTCCCATATTGTAGACCAGTCCAAGTCTTTAGATCACATGGGATCCCAAGTGAGATAGCTATAGGATTCAAAATTGCCAAGGTGGAAGGAATCAGAGGCTGGGAGTGGAGGGTTGTAAATTGGAAAATCTTGAATTTATAACCTAGTGGGAGCAAAGGATGTTGAGAGCATGCAAGGGTGGCGAGGGTGAAGTGCCACAGGAGGGGTTTGGGACATGTGGCAGAGAAGGAAAGTCAAGGGCAAGAGGTGGCGTGGGTGAAGACACACCCAGCCCAAAGACACCAGGCAAGATTATTTGATGCCTTCTATTCTACCTCTCTGCGAGAGATTTCTGCGATCATTTTGGTAGTGATGTACATTCCACATCAGGCCAATGTCAAACAGGCATTCCCCTCTGTTACAAAAAGGCAACAATTGACTATATCTCAGCATTTAACACTATCATTCCCACAATCCTGGTTGACAAGTTACATAACTTGGGTCTCTGTACCTCCCTCTGTAATTGGATCCTCGACTTCCTAACCGGAGACTACAATTTGTGCAGATTGGTAATAATATCTTCTCTTCGCTGGTGATCAACACTGACGCACCTCAGGGATATGTGCTTAGCCCACTTCTCTACTTTCTCTATACCCATGCCTGTGCAGCTAGGTATAGCTCAAATTCCATCCATGAATTTGCTGATGATACAACAATTATTGGTAGAATCTCAGATAGAGATGAGAGGGCATACAGGAGCAAGATATACCAGCTAGTTGAGTGGTGCTACTGTAACAACCGTGCACTCAATGTCAGTAAGACAAAAGAGCTGATTGTGGACTTCAAGAAGAGTAAGAAGAGGGAACACAAACCAATTCTCATAGAGGGATCAGAAGTGGAGAGAATGAGCAATTTCAAGTCCTGAGTGTCAAGATCTCTGGGGACCTAATCTGGTCACAACATATCGATGCAGCTGTAAAGAAGACAGGGCCATGCCTATACCCCCTAAGGAGTTTGAAGAGATTTGGTTTTGTGAACTAAAACACACAAAAATTTCTGTAGATGTACCGTAGAGAGCATTCTGACGAGCTGCATCACTGTCTGGTATGGAGCAGGCTACTGCACGGGATCGAAAGAAGCTACAGAAAGCCATAAAATTAGTCACCTCCATCTTGACTACTTCCCCCCGTAGTACCCAAGACATCTTCAAGAAACGGTGCCTCAGAAGGGCAGCGTCCTCTGTTAAGGACCCCCATTATGCAGGGCATGCCCTATTCTCACTGTTACCATCAGGAAGGAGGTACAGAAGCCTGAAGATTTGGTGATTCAGTGATTTAGTAACAGCTTCTTCCCTTCTGCCATCTGATTCCTAAATGGACATTGAACCCACGAACATTGCCTCACTTTATATATATTTTTTTCTATTTTTGTACTATTTTAATCTATTCTATATGTATATACTGTAACTGACTTTCTTATTTGTTTCTTTTCTCTTTCCATACTATATTGTACTGCATTGTACTGCTGCTGCTAAATTAACAAATTTCACAACACATGCCGATGATAATAAACCTGATTCTGATTCTGATTTTGATTCTTGATTCCAAACAATTGGTCTATTGATCATTACAGAATGTCTCCCTGGTGCTTCCTGCTCCCTCGCCTCTCCCTTCCCCTTTTCCCCACCATGATTCCCTTCTCCCTGTCCCCTCTCACTCTCAGTCCACAATATCAGTATCAGGTTTATATCAGCCCCATATCAGAATCAGCTTTATCATCACTCACATATGTCATGAAATTTGTTTTTTTTTTTGCATAAAACTATTACAGTTCTGTGCAAAACTCTTAGGCACCCTAGCTACATATATGTTCCTAAGACTTTTGCATAGTACTGTCAGTGGTATGATTAGTAAATCTGTGGGTGTCACCAAAAGCTGATTGTGTCATAGACAGTGAAGAGGGTAATCGAGCGTTATAACTGTATCTAGATCCAACAGGGAAGTGGGCAAAAGAATGCAGATGGAATTTAACCCTGACAAGTAGAAGTCATGCATTTTGGAAAGTTAAACAGGACAGGGCATAAACAGTGAATCATAGAGTATTGTAGAACAGAGAGACCTAGGGGTACAAGTTCACCGACAGCAGCTACACAAATAGTGTAGTGAAGAAGAAATATAGCATGCTTCCCTTCATTAGACAAGGCACTGAGTACAAGAGTTCAGACATAATTCAGCATTGATGAAACTGCACGTGAACGATTGAGTGGAGTTATGGTCGCCTTTCTATAGGACGGAGGTGATAAATCTGGAGATGACACAAAAATGCACGAGGATATTGTTGGAACTAGAGGGCTTAAGCTGTAATGAGAGACTGTATAGGCTCTTTCCCCTGGAGTGGGATGTTAAACGGTGACCTGACTGAGATGAGCATAGATAAAATGGATGGTCACAGTCTTTCCTTCAGGGTAGGGAGTCTAAAACTAGAGAGCATGGGTTTAATGTGATTAACGAAATATCGAAAAGGGAGTTGAGGGGCAACTTCTTCAGTACAGAGTTTGGTGGGTCTGTAGAGCAAGTAGTCGAGCCCTGTTCAGCAGTTGAACGGGGCACAACCGTGCAAGCACGTGAAAGTCGGACAGTGAGGTAGCAGAGGAGTTTAAAAGCAAGCAGATTAACGGAGCGGGCGATGAAGTAATGGGAGACAGAATAGGAAGACTTTGGCGAGCAGAGTCTGAAGGACGAGCTTCACTCCAGGTAAGGTAAGGCTGGATAAGTTCCTTTAATTAATTTAATTACCTTAGGAGTAGGTAATGGAGGCAGCAGTTAGGGCAGTTGAGTGCTCCGTTCGCAGTATGTGGGAAGTCAGGGCGAGCACAATCGTCCCTGATGACTACACCTGTAAGAGGTGCATCTGGCAGCTCCTGACAAACCGAGTTAGGGAACTGGAGCTGTAGCTGGATGAACTTTGGATCATTCGGGAGGCAGGGGCAGAAGAAAACGGGAGCTACAGGGAGATAGTCACCTCTAAGAGTCAGGAGACAGGTAGATGGGTGACTGTCAGGAGAGGGACGGGGAATAGACAGAATTAGCAGAGCACCCATGTGGTGGTTCCCACTAATAATAAGTATATCACATTGGATACCGTTGATGGGGATGACCTACCAGGGACAAGTTGCAGTAGTTGTTTCTCTGGCACCGAGATGGGGCCCTCAGCTCAGAAGGGAAGGAGGGAAAAGAGGAGAGCAGTAGTGATAGGGGATTCAATAGTTAGGGGGACAGATAAGAGGTTCGGTGGAAGAGATCAAGAATCCCGGATGGTCGGTTGCCTCCTTGGTGCCAAGGTCCGCGATATCTCGGATCGAGTTCTCAGTATTCTCAAGAGGGAGGGTGAGCAGCCGGATGTGGTGGTCCATGTTGGGACCAATGACATGGGTAGGAAGAGTGAGGAGGTCCTGAAAGGTGAGTTTAGGGAGTTTGGCACCAAGTTAAAGGACAGGACCTTCAGGATTGCAATCTCAAGATTACTACCGGTGCCACGTGCAGGCGGGCTTAGAAATAGTAAGATAGCGCAGATCAACATGTGGCTGAAGACATTCTGCAGGAGGGAGGGCTTGAGATTTATAGATTATTGGGCAGTTTTCCAGGGAAGGTGGGACCTGTTCCGGCAGGGCGGTTTACATCTGAACTGGAGGGGGACAAATATTCTTGCAGGTAGGTTTGCTAGAGAGGCTCCAGTGGATTTAAATTAGATACAAGGGGGGAGGGGAACCAAAGTGTAGGAACAGATGTAGGGGAGAAGGAAGAAAAAGAAAATAGTAAAGTTGTTTACACTGTAAGTGATAAACAGAGAGTAAGAGGTGGAAAATTTCTTAAGTGCACTTATTTTAATGCTGGAAGCATTATAAGAAAGGTGGATGAGCTTAAAGCATGGATTGATACCTGGAAGTATGATGTGGTAGCTATTAGTAAAACATGGCTGCAGGAGGGGTGTGATGGGCAACTAAATATTCCTGGATTTCATTACTTCAGGTGTGATAGAATTGGAGGGACAAGAGGGGGAGGTGTTGCATTGCTTGTCAGAGAAAATATTACAGTGGTGCTCTGGCAGGATAGATTAGAGGGCTCATCTAGGGAGACTATTTGGGTGGAATTGAGGAATGGGAAAGGTGTAGTAACACTTATAGGGGTGTATTATAGACCACCTAATGAGAAGCGAGAATTGGAGGAGAAAATTTGTAAGGAGATAGCAGATATTTGTAGTAAGCCCAAGGTTGTGATTGTGGGAGATTTTAATTTTCCACACATAGACTGGGAAGCCCATACTGTAAAAGGGCTGGATGGTTTGGAGTTAGTAAAATGTGTGCAGGATAGTTTTTTGCAGCAATACGTAGAGGTACCAACTAGAGAAGGGGCAGTGTTGGATCTCCTGTTAGGGAATGAGATAGGTCAGGTGACGGAGGTATGTGTTGGGGAGCACTTCGGGTCCAGTGATCACAATGCCACTAGTTTCAATATAATTATGGAGAAGGATAGGATCTGGACCCAGGGTTGAGATTTTTGATTGGAGAAAGTCTAACCTTGAGGAGATGTGAAAGGATTTAGAAGGAGTGGATTGGGACAATTTGTTTTAGGGGAAGAATTTAATAGAGAAATGGAGGTCATTTAAAGGTGAAATTTTGAGAGTACAGAATCTTTATGTTCCTGTTAGGTTGAAAGGAAAGGTCAAAAGTTTGAGAGAGCCATGGTTTTCAAGGGATATTGGAAACTTTCTTCGGAAAAACAGAGATATCTACAATAAATATAGGCAGCATGGAGTAAATGAGGTGCTCGAGGAATATAAAGAATATAAAAAGAATCTTAAGAAAGAAATTAGAAAAGCTAAAAGAAGATATGAGGTTGCTTTGGCAAGTAAGGTGAAAATAAATCCAAAGGGTTTCGACGGTTATATTAATAGCAAAAGGATAGTGAGGGATAAAATTGGTCCCTTAGAGAATCAGTGTGGACAGCTATGTGTGGAACCAAAAGAGATGGGGGAGATTTTGAACAATTTCTTTTCTTCGGTATTCACTAAGGAGAAGGATACTGAATTGTGTAAGGTAAGGGAAACAGGTAGGGAAGTTATGGAAACTATGATGATTAAAGAAGAGGAGGTACTGGCGCTTTTAAGGAATATAAAAGTGGATAAGTCTCCGGGTCCTGACAGGATATTCCCTAGGACTTTGAGGGAAGTTACTGTAGAAATAGCAGGGGCTCTGACAGAAATATTTCAAATGTCATTAGAAAAGGGGATGGTGCCAGAGGATTGGCATATTGCTGATGTTGTTCCGTTGTTTAAAAAGGGTTCTAAGACTAAACCTAGCAATTATCGGCCTGTGAGTTTGACGTCAGTGGTGGGTAAATTGATGGAAAGTATTCTTAGAGATGGTATAGATAATTATCTGGATAGACAGGGTCTGACTAGAAACAGTCAACATGAATTTATGCGTGGAAGATCATGTTTGACAAATCTTATTGAATTTTTTTGAAGAGGTTACTAGGAAAGTTGACAAGGGTAAAGCAGCAGATGTTGTCTATATGGACTTCAGTAAGGCCTTTGAAAAGGTTCCACACGGAAGGTTAGTTAGGAAGGTTCAATCGTTAGGTATTAATATTGAAGTAGTAAAATGGATTCAGCAGTGGTTGGATGGGAGACGCCAGAGAGTTGTGGTGGATAAACTGTTTGTCAGATTGGAGGATGGTAACTAGTGGTGTGCCTCAGGGATCTGTACTGGGTCCAATGTAGTTTGTCATATACATTAATGATCTGGATGATGGGGTGGTAAATTGGATTAGTAAGTATGCAGATGATACTAAGATAGGTGGTGTTGTGGATAATGAAGTAGGTTTTCTTTTTTTTAAGGACACTTGTTATTTATTGCTATTTATTTATTTTGCAGTTTGTTTACAGATCCTGTTCTATGAATTTGCCAAGTATGTCCGCAGAAAAAGAATTTCAGGGTTGTATGTGGTGACACACATGTACTTTGATAAATTTTATTTTTACCCCAGTTCCTTTTTGAAATACCTTCTTACAGTTCTCCCTGTTGTCAATTTTCTATCCCAGCATCATTCTTCCCACTTCTAAAATCTTTATGCAACTCTCAACGTGCAGAGATCCTGGTGGTTGCCTTTTACCTTCACTGGAACACATTTGCCCCGAGTATTTACTGTTGGATGACTCCCAAATACGTCTTTACATTGTACTGCTCTTCATCACCTCGTGTCTCCACCTATTGACTGTAAGATTTACTTCCACCAGGTCCCGGTCTGTGATATTCAGGTTATGTTATCCCCGGTTCAAGACCACAATTTCAATTACCACCTTCTTCCCCCTCCCCCATACCTTAACCCTCTCAGTTAAGCTCACCATTCTCCAGAAATGCTCTCCCATGGACACTATCCATTCACCTGCAGAAGGAGGTGGAAATTCTTTCCTATCCAGAACATTCAGCCTCAGACACACCTTAGTACCTCCAGCAGCCGAAACACGGGCCGCTCCCACAGATGTGATCATCCAGACGACACAGAGTTCCCACGTGACACACTCTTAGATAGGGACATGGAAGTAGGTTTTCAAAGGAAGAGTGAGGAGGTCCTGAAAGGTGAGTTTAGGGAGTTTGGCACCAAGTTAAAGGACAGGACCTCCAGGATTGCAATCTCAAGATTGCTACCAGTGCCACGTGCAGGCGTGGAAAAATGTTTTTTTCTTTGCACCCCATCGAAAGGAATTTTGTGCTTCAATTACACCTGAAAGAGTTTGGTTGTTTTCTGTGTGCTGTGTTCTCAGGGGTTTGGAGGAAGACAGGCCCAGGGAAGGATTTAAAAGCCAACTCACCTGCCATCACCTCCTCAACAGCACGGACATGTCATCCCCAAGTCCGGGGAAAAGACGAATGGACACCGATGTGGTCAAACTTATTGAAAGCAAGCATGAAGTTACCATACTCAGTGGGCTGAATGAATTTGTAGTCAAGTTTAATGGACCACAAGGAACTCCCTATGAAGGTGGTGTATGGAAAGTTAGAGTAGACCTACCAGACAAATATTCTTTCAAATCTCCTTCTAAGGTTCGTGAATAAAATTTTCCATCCAAACATCGATGAAGCATCAGGAACCGTACGCCTAGATGTAATTAACCAGACATGGACAGCCCTTTATGATCTCACCAATATATTTGAGTCATTCCTCCCCCAGCTTCTGGCCTACTCAAATCCAATTGACCCTCTAAAGGGTGATGCTGCAGCTATGTACCTCCATCGACCAGAAGAGTAGAAACAGAAAATAAAAGAGTACATCCAGAAATACACAACAGAGGAGGCACTAAAGGAACAAGAGGAAGGAGCTGGTGTAAATTCATCAGAGAATTCCATGTCTGACTTCTCTGAAGATGAAGCCCAGGATATGGAATTGTAGTAGTGTCACCAACCTCTTTCAAAGAGACAGGTATTTAAAATTATGAGGGGGATAGATAGAGTTGACGTAGATGGCTTTTTCCATTAAGAATAGGGGAAATTCAAACAAGAGGACATGAGTTGAGAGTTGGGGGACAAAAGTTTATGGGTAATATGAGGGGGAAATTCTTTACTCAGAGAGCTTCCAGCAGAAGTGGTTGAGGCAAGTTTGATATTGTCATTTAAAGTAAAATTGGATAGCTATATGGACAGGAAAGGAATGGAGGGTTATGGGCTGAGTGCAGGTTGGTGGGACTAGGTGAGAGTAAGCGTTTGGCATGGACTAGAGGGGTCGAGATGGCCTGTTTCAGTGCTGTAATTGTTATAGGGTTATATTGTTATAAACGACGTAGGTACAAAAATGATACTTAACAGACATTTGGATAAGTGCATGGATTGGAAAGATATAGGAGAATACAGATCAAATGCAGGCTGGTGGGATGAGCTTAGGTGAGCACCTTGCAGGGCATGGATGTGTTGGACCAGGTTCTTTCCAAGCTTTATTGTTCTGTGAGGAATCAACCACTTGGTGGTCTGAAGTTACAAGAGAGCCAGAATGAATAAGGTTGCAGATTTCCTATTAACATTAGGGACGCTTAAGAAACTCTTAGATAGGGACATGGAAGGATAATGGAGCAAAGGGTTAGATTGATCTTAGAGTAGATTAAAAAATCAGTACAACATTGTAGGACAAAGGACCTGTACTATAAGTTAGTGTTTTATGTTCTATGCTCTAAGTTCAGCAGAAATGGATTCCCTATTCCGTGTAACTCTTGACCTCAATTTTATGGTGACCTGAACATTGCTGACAATATTTTATTAATCTTTGTGTCACTCTGATGTTACAGCTCCCAGAGACAATAATTTACCATTACATCCTTCATTCCACCTGACCTGAAGGGATGGGCTGACCTAAATGAGTTTGCACCACTGCAATTTCACTGACAGACACGGCTCCAGATGAGCTCACATATGTTTATCTGAAGTATATTTATTCAGAAGTCTGGCACTCTGCCTCGGGTTAGAGTGATTCATTACTATTTACATGTTGTGCAAGACCTGCCATTCCTGTTAACATCCTGGATGTATTTTATTAGGTAAAAAGGGAATATTGATATATAACTAAGCCCCCCACGCCTGCCCCTTGCTATTCAGCAAAACTTGTCCTATTTGTTCTAGATATAGGATTACCAGAAGACCCTTGTGATCTCGTTACTTTGTGTGTGTGTGTGGCTGTTAGTAAAGCAGACCTGTTGTTTATCCTGCACCATTTGAACTTCATGCTAGCAAGGTTTATAACTACACTCAGCTCTGTCCTAAGGGTAATTCCTAATGCCTGCAATTCCATGATATCTGCTTACACCAGTCCATTCTCCCACACCCCATCACCACTCAATACACAACACTTTGACAATACACTTCGAACAATTGAAGATGCAAGAGTTTTTACTGAAAAGAGACTGATGCACCCGATATGACCTCAGTAATTCATGACTCCAAACTCTGGGACACAGAGTACTCCTCCATGTCCACACTCTCCCAATCAGTTGGGACACCTTGTAGACTCAAGCCCCAGCTGACAGAAAATCTGAGCTGGTAAATTAGGGCAGTGCTGAGGAGGTGATAAAAAATCAGGGCTGCTGCTTTTCAAATGGGGCACTTAAAATGCAGCCCTGCCTTCATCATTAGGGATCATCATCTTTGATCTTCTAACACTCAACCCTTAAATAGAGCTTTACAATTACACAGGCCCTTCAAATCAACATATCCATGCCAATCAAACTGTCTACTTGAACTAACATTTGCCAACATTTGACGCATATCCCTGTAATCTTTACAAATTGCTGGAGAAACTCAGCAGGTCAAGCAGTGGCTATGGAAGGGAATAAACAATCAACTTTTCAGGCCAAGACCCAAGACTTCCCACCAACCCCAGATTTCTAAGGATCCACCATCACCTCTTCATTTCTCAGAACCTCTATCTTCCTCTTATCTTACATTTTCTAAACACCCCAACCCTTCCCCCCTCCTCTGACATCTCTAACTGCTTTCCCCACTGATCCCAAAAAAGAGGTCTTGGCCCAAAACATCAACTGTTTATTTCTTTCCATAGGTGCTGCCTGCACAGTCAATTTCGTCCAACATCAGCAGAACATCTTCTGTCCCTAAACCTTTCCCATCTATGTACCTGTCCAAATATCTTGGTACTGTCATAATTGTACCCATCTCTAACACCTCCTCTGGCAATTCATTCCATTTAACAACCAACTTCTGTGTGAAAAATGATCCCTTTAGACCACCTTACCTGGTGGAAATCAGCATTACCAACAGCTCATCAGATTTTTGTCACACTTAAGATACTGGGGGAACTCATCAGGTTAGGCAGCATTTGTGGAGTGAAATAAACAGCCAATGTTTCCCCGCCGAGTCCCTCCATCAAGACTGGAAAGAGGGGAAAATCACCAGAATAAGAAGATGGGGAGGTGGGGGTAGGAAGGATTACAAGCTAGAAGGTGATAGGTGAAGCCAGGTAAGGGGAAAGTTATGTGGGTGGAGGGGGGGTTGAAATGAGAAGCTGGGGGGTGATGGGTGGAAAAGGTAAAGAGCTGAAGAAGAAGGAATCTGATAGGAGAGGTTTTTGGACCATGGGAGAAAGGGAAGGAGGAGGGGCACCAGAGGGAGGTGATACGCAGGTGAGGAGAAGATAAGCAGTGAAAAGGGAGGCAGAATGGGAAATGGAAAAAGAGAAAAGAGGAGGGGGAGAAATTACTGGAAGTTCAAGAAACCAATTTTCATGCCACCAGGTTGGAGGCTACCCAGATGGATTATGTGTTGCTCCTCCACCTTGAGAGCAGCTTCATCTTAGCAATAGAAGAGCCCCTGGAATGACATGTTGGAATAGAAATGGAGACAGGAATTAAAATGGTAGGCCAATGGGAAACGCAAACACGAGGAAATCTGCAGATGCTGGAAATTCAAGTAACACACACAAAAAATGCTTTTGAATGCAGCAGGCCAGGCAGCATCTATAGGAAGAGATACAGTCCTGACGAAGGGTCTCAGCCCAAAACGTCGACTATACCACTTCCTACAGATGCTGGTCTGCTACGTTCACTAGCATTTTTTGTGTGTGAAGCCAATGAGAAATCCTGCTTGTTGAGAACAGAGCAAAAGTTCTCGAGAAAGCGGCCTCCCAATCTATAGTGGACCTCACCAATATAGAGGAAGTTGCACTGGGAGCACCGGATACGATAGATGACCCTGTTGGACCACAGGTGAAGTGTTGCTTCACCTGGAAAGTCCATTTGGGCCCTGAATGGAGGTGAGGGAAGAGGTGAATGATCACAAAATACTCTGCAGATGCTGGGGTCAAAGCAACACGCACAACATGCTGGAGGAACTCAGCAGATCGGGCAGCATCTATAGAAACAAACAGTCAATGTTTCAGGCCCGAACCCTTCGTCAGGACTGAAGAGGGAAGGGGCTGAGGCCCTATAAAGGAGGTGGGGGGAGGGTGGGAAGGAGAAAGCTGGTAGGTTCCAGGTGAAAAACCAGTAAGGGAAAAGATCAAAGGGTGGGGAAGGGGAAGCAGGGAGGGGATAGGCAGGAAAGGTGAAGAAGGAATAGGGGAAAGCACAATGGGTAGTAGGAGGAGGCAGAACCAAGAGGGAGGTGATAGGCAGCTGGAGGAGGCACAGAGTGAAACTGGGGTAGGGGAAGAGAGGGGGAGGGAATTACCGGAAGTTGAAGATGTCAATGTTTATACCAAGGGGCTAGAGACTACCCAGACTGGCAGAGGTCCAACCCTAACCCTGGCTGGAAGCCAACCCTAGCTCCGCCTCTTCTGCATCATTGCCACATCAGCAATTACACATTAACTCAGGTGGTGGTGGGGAAAGGGAGTTAGGACTCTCTATTGGCTAGACCAAAGTCCGTATACAATAATGTGACAAGATGACCACAGCCATTTTACAACTGACACCAGTAAGTAAGACGTGCTTCACTGCGCTCTTAATTTAACTAAAGCTAACTCTTCTACTCTTTTTCCCACAGCATGTGAGGACTCTGTAATAGTATCATCCCTATCACCAACTCCTGGATGAAATTCGCAGCCATTATGAGGTGTTGCTCCTCCAACCTGAGTTTAGCCTCATCATGGCAGTAGAGGAGGCCATGTATGGACATATCCAAACGGGAATGTGAAGCAGAGTTGAAGTGGGTGGCTACCGGGAGATCCTGTCTGTTGTGGCAGACAGAGTGGAGGTGCTCGACGAAGCAGTCCCCCAATCTGCGTCGGGTTTCACCAATGTAGAGTAGGCCACACCAGGAGCACCGGATGCAATAGATGACCCCAACAGACTCACAAGTGAAGTGTTGCCTCACCTGGAAAAACTGTTTGGGGCCCTGAATAGTGGTGAGAGAGGTAGTGTAGGGACAGGTGTAACACGTATGCTTGCAGGGATAAGTGCCAGCTGGGAGATCCAAGGGGAGGGACGTGTGGACCAGGGAGTCGCAGAGGGAATGATCCCTGTGGAAGGCGGAGAGGGGTGGAGAGGGAAAGATGTGCTTAGTGGTGGGGTCTTGTTGAAGGTGGCAGAAGTTGCGGAGGATAATGTGCTGGGTCCAGAGGCTGGTGGGATGGTAGGTGAGGACAAGGGGAACTCTGTCCCTGTTGTGGTGATGGGAGGATGGGGTGAGGGCCAAGGTGCAGGAAATGGAGGAGATGCGGGTGAGGGTGAGGTGAATGAGCAGATGTAGCCTGACATCAGTGGTTGTGAAGTTATTGGAATCGATTGTTAGGGATGAGGTTATGGACTCGAGGCTGATTAGCAAGATAAGAGCCCATGGAATTACTGGGGAGTTACTAGCATGGGTGGATCATTGGCTGATCAGCAGAAAACAGAGAGTGGGAATAAAGGGATCTTATGCTGGCTGGCTGCCAGTTACCAGTAGATTTCCACAAGGGGGCGGTGTTTGGACTGTTGCTTTTTATGATGTATGTCAATAATTTGGACTATGGGTTAATGGATTTGTGGCTAAATTTTCCAATGTACAAAGATAGGTGGAGGAGTGGGTAGTATTGAGGAAACAGAGAGCCTGCAGAGAGACTTAGACAGTTTTGTGGAATGGGCAAAGAAGTGGCAAATGAAATACAATTTTGGAAAGTGTATGATCATGCACTTTGGTAGAAGAAATAAATGGACAGACCATTATTTAGATGGGGAGAGAAATGCAGAGATGCAAAGGGACTTGAGAGTCCTTGTGCAGGATACCCTAAAGGTTAACCTCCAGGTTGAGTCGGTGGTGAAGAAGGCAAATGTATGTTTTCATTCCTTTCTAGAGGTATAAAATATAAGAGCAGGAATATGATGTTGAGGCTCTATAAGGCATTCATGAGACCATACCTGGAGTATTGTGTGCAGTTTTGGGCTCCTTATTTTAGAAACAATATACTGACGTTGGAGAGGGTTCAGAGAAAATTCACGAGAATGATTCCAGGAACAAAAGGGTTACAAGACAGCGGCTATACTTTATTAGGAGTTTGAAGTGATTTGGCATGTCAACAAATACACTCAAAAACTTTTATAGGTGTACCATAGAGAGCATTCTGACAGGCTGCATCACAGTCTGGAATAGAGGGGCTACTGCACAGGACAGAAAGAAGCTGCAGAAGGTTGTAAATGTAGTCAGCTCCATCTTGGGTACTAGCCTACAAAGTATCCAGGACATCTTTAGGGAGCGGTGTCTCAGAAAGGCAGTGTCGATTGTTAAGAACCTCCAGCACCCAGGGCATGCCCTTGTGCTTTCCAACAATGAAGTTCTTTTGAAGCTCAGTTATTGTTGCAATATTGCACAGAAGACAATCTGCACACAGCAAGTTCCAGTAAACGGCAAAGCAAAGCAAAACTACCACAACTACCTTTCTAACACAAGTAGTTAAAAGGTATTTGCCAAAAACTCACCTACTACTCTTCCAAACAGTTTTGAGGTGTTTCACTATCACTTGAAAGTTTAAAGTCCTATCTGAAAACTCTGACTATGCAACATTCCGACAGTAATTCACAGAATTCTCCGGGGTCATTTTGGTAGCAGTATGCATCCCATCTCAGCCCAATCTCAATCAGACTTTAGATGATCTGAACAATGGGATCAACATGCACGAAGCAGCGTACCCTAAAGCCTTCACCGTCATTTTGGGAGACTTTAACCGGACCAGTCCAAAAAAAATCACTAAGTAATTACCATCAACGGATCACTTGCAATACCAGAGGAACCAACACACTGGACCATTGCTACGCACCATCAAGAGTGCCTACTATGCTATCTCACGCCCTCACTTCGGGAAGTCTGATCACCTGGCTGTACTTCTACTCCCTGAGTAAAGGCAGAGACTGAAGACTGCAGCACCGGTAGTGAGGACCAAGAAGGTATGGACAAGGGAAGCACAGGGGTGTCTACAGGACTGCTTTGAATCGGTGGACTGGACTGTGTTCAGGGATTCACCTTCGAACCTGGATGAGTTGTTACTGACTTCATTAAAACCTGTGTGGATGAGTGTGTGCCTACAAAGACTTACTGTACATTCCCAAACCTAAAGCCGCGGATGAACCAGGAGGAGCATCATTTGCTGAAGGCTAGATCTGTGGCATTCAAGTCTGGCGAACCAGGCCCGTACCAGAAAATCAGGTGTGAATACGGAGGGTGAAGAGGCAATTTCGAACGAGGTTGGAGGTGCCATAGGATGCACGACAACTCTGGCAGGGTCTGCAAGACATTACTTCCTACAAGGCGAAACCCAATAGCATGAATGGCAGTGATGCTTCACTACCAGATGAACTCAACGCCTTCTATGCACGCTTTGAAAGGGAGAACATAACTACAGCTGGGAGGATCCCTGCCGCACTGGATGACCCACTGCTTTCTCACTGTTACCATCAGGTAGGAGATGCAGAAGCCTGAAGGCACACACTCAGCGATTCAGGAACAACCTCTTCCACTCTGCCATCCGATTCCCTGAATGGACTTTGAAGCTTTGGACACTGCCTCACTTTTTTAGTATACAGTATTTCGGTTTTTGCACATTTTTAATAATCTATTCAATATATGTAATTTATTTGTTTATTTATTATTATGTTTTATTCTTTTTTCCTCTCTCTCCCTCTCTGCTAGATTACGTATTGCATTGAACTACTGCTGCTAAGTTAACAAATTTCACGTCACGTGCCAGAGATAATAAACCCAATTCTGATTCTGTATAAGGAACATCTGGCAGCTCTTGGGCTGTATTTCTTGGAGTTCAGGAAAATGAGGGGGGATCTCATAGAAACATTCCGAATGTTAAAAGGCCTGAACAGATTAGATATGGCAAAGTTATTTCCCATGGTAGGGGAGTCTAGGACAAGAGGGCACGACTTCAGGATTAAAGGACATCCATTTAGAACAGAGATGCAGAGAAATTACTTTGGTCAGAGGGTGGTAAACCTGTGGAATTTGTTGCCACGAGCAGCTGTGGAGGCCGAGTCATTGGTGCATTTAAGGCAGAGATAGATAGGTTTTTAATTAGCCAGGGCAGCAAAGGGTATGGGGAGAAGGCAGGGGAGTGGGGATGACTGGATGAATTGGATCAGCCCATGATTGAATGGCGGAGGAGACTCGATGGGCCAAATAGCCTACTTCTGCTCCTATATCGTATCTTATCTTATGGTCTTCCACTTGCAGGGATAAGTGCATGGAGGGAGATCAGTGAGGAGGGATGAATGGACAAGGGAATCATGGAGAGAGTGATCCTTGTGGAAAGCAGAGAGCTGGGGGGGAGGGGTATGAGGAGGTAAGAATGTTGAGTTGCAAGGAGTCCTGGAAAACAAGTCTGCAGGTCATAGAATGAAGTTATCCATGCTGGTTCAGGATCCTGATACTTGTAGGGTAATAGCTGTTCCTGAACCTGGTGGTGGTGTGGGACCTGAGGTATCTGTACCCCCTTCCCAATGGTAGTAGTGAAAAGAGGGCATGGCCTAGATGATGGGGAACTATGATACTGGATGCTGCTTTCCTGTGACAAGGTTCCGCTACAGTAAGTACTTCAGAAGTGATTCATTGACTGCCCAACACACAAGGATGTCAAGAGTATTGTACAAATACCATTCCTTCCTTCTCTGACTTTCTCAGCTTCTTCATTCTGTTGCCAATATTGGAGTCTTATCATAAGACATAACATAAACCACTAGGCCCATCGAGTCTGCTCCACCATTTCATCATGGTTACTTGGACTGTGAGAGGAAACCAGAGCACGTCAGGAAAACCCATGCATTCCACAGGGAGAACATAGAAGCTCCTTACAGAATAGTGCCAGAATTGAACTCTGAACACCTGAATGTCCCAAGCTGTAATGGCATAGCGCATTACTCTGTCATTAAAGAAATTCCTCCTCATATCTGTTCTAAAGGGATGTCCCTCTATTCTGAGGCTGTGCCCTCTGGTTCTAGATTCACCCACTACAGGAAACATCCACTCTGTCCACATCTTTCAACGTTTGATAAGTTTCAATGAGATCCCCCTTCATTCTTCTAAAATCCAGTGATTATAGGCTCAGAATTATCAAATACTCCTCACATGTTAATCCTTTCATTTCCGAAATCATTCTGCTGAAGCTCCTCGGGACCCTCTCCAGTGTCCACACATCTTTTCTTGTAGCAAGTCCTCACAGAGGGCTCACAGAAAACTTGCTTCAAGAAAAGTTGTTTGAAACCACAAAATTGTTTGAAAGCATAAAATGTGGCATAACTTACACATTTCAAAACGCAAATTGACCTAAACCCTCTCCGTGAGTCATTGCTTTAGCTGTGGATTATCCCGCCAGCATTCATTCTTGCTCACTTGCCTCTGCTATGCAAGGAGAGTTCAAAGGCAAGTAGTCAGCTTTGTTCTCATTGGTGCAGGGAAGAGTCACTGAGGTAGGAGGCTGGTTGTGATCGTACGAGTGGTGGAGAAGGAACAAGTGAATAAAAGGCCTTCTTCCGTTTAAGGTGATGCCAGAAATCTCAAGTCAGACAACATAAACTAGTGGATCAGAACTGGAACACAGAATGTAGATCAGAGAGGCCCTTTTACCCATAATTTGTACTGTCTTTTTAAACCTACTTTAAGATCAACCCAACCTTCCCCTCCTGCATTGAACATACAACATAGAAAACTTACAGCACAATACAAGTGCCGAACATGTTCGGTACATAATACGTGCTGTGCCGAACATGTACTTACTTTAAAATTTACCTAGGATTAGCATAGCCCTCTATTTTTCTAAGCTCCTTGTATCTATCCAGCAGCCTCTTAAAAGACCCTATCCTATCCGCCTCCATCATAGTCACCGGCAGCCTATTCCACGCACTCAGCACTCTCTGTGTAAAAAGTTACCCCTGACATCCCCTCTGTACCTACTTCCAAACACCTTAATACTGTGCCCTCTCACGTTAGACATTTCAGCCCTGGGAAAAAGCCTGTGACTATCCACATGATCAATGCCTCTCATCATCTTATACACCTCTATCCTCCGTCGCTTCAAGAAGAAAAGGCCAAGATCACTCAACCTATTCTCATAAGGAATACTCCCCATTTCAGCCAACATCCTTGTAAGCCACCTCTTCACCATTTCTATAGTTTCCACATCTTTCCTGTAGTGAGGTGACCAGAACTGAGCACAGTACTCCAAGTGGGGTCTGACCAGGGTCCTATACAGCTGTAACATACCCCTCAGCTCTTGAACTCAATCCCACAGCTGATGAAGGCCAATACACCATATGCCTTCTTATCCACACAGTCAACCTGCACAGCAGCTTTGAGTGTTCTATGAACACAGAACTCAAGATGCTATTATATTTAACCTACCAAAATGAACCACCTCATACTTATCTGGGTTGAACTCCACTTGCCACTTCTCAGCCCAGTTTTCCATCCTATCGATGCCCGTTGTAACCTTTGACAGCCCTCCAGGCTATCCACAACACCCCCAACCTTTGTGTCATTAGCAAATTTACTAACCCATCCCTCCACTTCCTCATCCAGGTCATTTATACAAATCACAAAGAGAAGAGGGCCCAGAACTGGTCACCATCCTCCATGCAGAATATGACTCATCTACAACCATTCTTTGCCTTCTGTGGGCAAGCCAATTCCAGATCCACAAAGCAATGTCTCCTTGGATCCCATGCCTCCTTACGTTCTCAATAAGTTTTGCATGCGGTATCTTGTCAAACGCCTTGCTGAAATCCATATACACTATATCTACTGCTCTACCTTCATCACTGTGTGTAGTCACATCCTCAGAAAATTCAATCAGGCTCGTAAGGCACGACTGCCTTTGACAAAGCCATTCTAGCTATTCCTAATCGTATTATGCCTCTCCAAATGTTCATAAATCCTGCCTCTCAGGATCTTCTCCATCAACTTGCCAACCACTGAAGTAAGACTCACAGGTCTATAATTTCTTGAGCTATCTCTACTCCCTTTCTTGAATAAGGGAACAACATCCGCAACCCTCCAATCCTCCGGAACCTCTCCCGTCCCCATTGATGATGTACAGATCATCGCCAGAGGCTCAGCAATCTCCTCACTCGCCTCCCACAGTAGCCAGTGGTACATCTCATCCGGTCCCAGCGACTTATCCAACTTGACGCTTTCCAAAAGCTCCAGCGCATCCTCTTTCTTAATGTCTATATGCTCAATCTTTTCAGTCTGCTGAAAGTCATCCCTACAATCGCCGAGGTCCTTTGCCATAGTGAATACTGAAGCAAATTATTTATTAAGTACCTCTGCTATCTCCTCCGGTTCCTGTTAGAGGAGGAGATAGCAGAAGTACTTAATGAATACTCAGCTGAGAAGTCACAGATGGAGTTCAACACAGATATTGTAAGTGTGAGGTGGTTCATTTTGGTAGGTCAAATATGTTGGTAGAATATAGAACTAATGGTAAGACTCTTGGCAGTGTAGAGGATCAGAGGGATCTTGTTCATGTCACATCAGAGGGTCTGAGTCCGTAGGACACTCAAAGCTGCTGTACAGATTGACTGTGTGGTTAAGAAGTCATACGGTGCATTGGCCTTCATCAACTGTAGGATCAAGTTTAAGAGCTGAGAGGTAATGTTGCAGCTATATAGGACCCTGGTCAAATCCCACTTGAAGTGCTGTGCTCAGTTCTGGTCACCTCACTACAGGCCGGATGTGAAAACTATAGAAAGGGTGCAGAGGAGATTTACAAGGATGTTGCCTAGACTGAGGAGCATGCCTTATGAGAATAGGTTGAGTGAACTCGGCCTTTTCTCCTTGGAGCGACAGAGGATGAGAGGTGACCTGACAGAGATGTATAAGATGATGAGAGGCATTGATTGTGTGGATAGTCAGAGGCCTTTTCCCACAGCTGAAATGGCTAACACGAGACATTTTTAAGATGCTTGGAAGCAGGTACAGAGGAGATGTCTGGGGTAAGTTTTTTATGCAGAGAGTGGTGAGTACGTGGAATGGGCTGCCAGCGATGATGGCAGAGACAGATACAATAGAGTCTTTTAAGAGACTCCTCGATAGGTATGTGGAGCTTAGAAAAATAAAGGGCTATGGGCAACCCTAGGTCATTTCTAAAGTAAGTACATGTTCAGTGCAGCATTGTGGGCTGAAGGGCTGTATAGGTTTTCTATGTTTCTTTGCTTCTATCTGTCCCTCGAGGCGCTGGTGTGACTACTTGCCTGTAGCTCCTCTCTATCACCTCCTCACTTTCCCTGACCAGACAAAGGTTGTCAGGCTGCATCTCCAGTTCCCTAACTTGGTCCCTAAGGAACTGCAGTTCAACACACTTGGCGCAGATGTGGCAGAGAGGGAGGCTAGGAGTATAGAACACCAGCCTCACAGACATACTTCCTATTCCCATTCTTCACAAGTAAGTTACCACGCCTCGACCCGTTATCGCCGAAGCTCCATTGAGCCAAAGACCTCCTGTTTTGTTTCTCTCTACTCCAATGCCCGCCCTATAAAGCTGTCTTTTTTTTAATATTCTTCCTGCCGGTCTACCTCGCTGATGTCCATGCGCCTGAGCAGTCATTCCTTGATCTATTTTTCTATCGTCCATATGGCTATCCAAGAGTCTCTTAAAGGTCCTTAATGTACCTGCCTCTACCATCACATCTGGCAACGTGTTTCATGCACCTACCACTCACTGGTAAAAGAAAACCCTACCTCTGACCTCTCCTCTATATTTTTTTCCAATCATCTTAAAATTATATCCTCTCGTATTAGCCATTGCCACTTGGTAAAATACACTGGTGGTCCACTCTATGCATGACTCCTAGTGTCTTATACATCTCTAACAAGTCATCTCTCATCCTCCGTCATTCCCAAGCGAGAAGTCCTAGTTCACACAACTTTTCCTCATACAAAAATGCTCAATGATCCAGGCAGCATCCTGGTAAATTTCCTCTCCATCTCCTCGAAAGCTTCCACATCCTTCTTATAATGAGGTGACTAGAAATGAACACAACATTCCAAATGAAGTCTAACCAGGGTTTTACAGAGCTGCATCATTACCTTGAACTCATTTTCCCAATTAATGAAGCTCAACACACTGTATGACTTCTTAGCTACACTATCAACTTGCATGTTAACTTTTGAGAGGTCTATGGCCTTGGACCCAAGACAATCCAAGGATTCACTAACCTAAAGGATATTAGGTAATATTGTGTTTTTATAATAAATTAGTAGGGTTAGGGTCACCATAAGCAAGAACAGATTTTCACTAATTGGATTTAAATTCTGCAGCATTGCGGACATCTTCCAACATAATATGTAACCAGGTGACCACAGAATATGTTTTTTTTATTGTTAAAGTGCACTTGTATATTCACCTTGGTAATGCTAAAACAGCTGCCTGTGCCTTTAAGAGAAAACAGTGATGCCATTTTGCATGGGTGGAGTGGAATGAAGAGTTGCCGTGTTCTAGAAAGGACGACGCTCGAATGCTTTTCCCAGGTTTGGTGAGGAAAGGTGAATAACGCTTGATAATATCCATGTAAATTCATTTATACTTGTTTGTAAATCTAGAATATCAGTAATTTGACATGTTTTACATGTGGATGTTAGATTTTCACAAGTAAATTGATTAGCACTGGATAGTGTGATTGCAAAGTTCCTTAATTGGCCTACTAGGTTAGTTTTTTCAGTAATTCAATTACAAGGCAATATATTGTAAAAGTTTATTTGTCTTTCTTTCTTTATTGTCTCATGACTAAATGTGAATGTAACAGAGTAATGTGAATGTGTTAATCTCTGTTCACGTAGCGTGAGCAAGGAGAATTCGTTTCAAGGTCTAGCCTATGTGTGTTTGGAAGTTAGGCACGTGTTCCAAATGTAACTATATCTCTTAGCTGAGATGAGATGTATTTATTCATATTTTTGATGTTGTGTATAAATTATAGGGTTGGCGGGATTCTAACGTTGTTTGTGTTTTTTTTAGATTTGCCACTATCATATTGGTTTTGTATATTTTGTTTTAGCTATTTTCATACTGCATACTTAACAAGGGTTTGGTCTGAAGTTAAACTAGGATTGTAATAGTGGGAACAGATTTTTTATTTTGTCATTTTTATTTTGATACCCTCTTTCTGCAATAAAACATCTAAAACAGATAAAGGAATTTAAGACCAGAAAAAGTATTTGTTGTCCTGCATGTGTATTTTTCCCTAGGCTACAAAATATATCTCCTTATCTTTAGTCTGGGTTCTTAGAGCAACAATACAATAAAGGGTCTGAAGGATCATTGGGAACCCGAAACACCCCAACCACAATCTATTCCAGCTGCTACCATCCAGGGAATGGTATCGGAGCATAAAAGCCAGGACCAACAGGCTCTGGGACAGTTCCTTCCACCAGGCTATCAGACTGATTAACTCACGCTGATTTGAGCATATTTCTATGTTACATTGACTGTTCTACTTATTATAAATTACTATGATTACATATGGCACATTTAGACAGATGTAACAAAGATTTTTACTCATATATGAGAAACATGTAAGAAATAAAGTCAATTTAATACTGTACTATTGTATCAACTGCCAATAACATTCAAAGTCATATGTAAAGAAAAGTCAGTCAAATTTATTATCAAAGTATGTACATATGTGTCACCATATTCTACCTTGAGATTTGTGTTCTTGCAGGTATTTTCAGGAAAATAAAGAAATACAACAGAATTTTATGAAAAACTATACATACAAACAACCAATGCTCAAACCAAGACAAATTGTACAAATACAACTGGGAACGTGAGTTGTAAGAAGTCATTGAAAGTGAGTCTGTAGGTTGAGATGTGATGAGGGGAGTCGTCCATGCTGGCTCAAAAGCCTGATGGTTGAAGGATAATTGTTCTGACCTAACTCTTGACTTTGGTCCTGAGTGGTGTCGGACCTAAGGCTCCTGTACCCTCTTCCCCAATGGCAACAGCGAGAAGAGAGCATGGCCTGGATGACAATGACTCAGAAAGGTGGCATCCATCATTAAGGAACCCCATCACCCTCTTCTCATTGCTACCATCAAGGAGGAAATATTGGAGTCTGAAGACACACGCTCAGAGTTTTTAGGAACAGCTTCTTCCCCTCTCCAATCTGAATGGATCATGAACCCAGGAATACTAACTCAGTATTTTCCCTCTCTTTTTACGCTACATATTTATATAATCTATATACACTATTTATTGTAATTTACAGGTTTTATTATCATGTATTGCAATATACTGCTGCCACAAAACAAATTTCATGACATTGCCAGTGATAATAAACCTGATTTCTGAAACTGAATCTGGAGGATGCCTTTGATGATGGATGCAGCTTTCCTGGGGCAGTGCTCCACATAAATGTGTTCACTGCGGAGGAGAGCTACACTGTTAGAGGGAGAGTGGAACGATAAAGACACTCTTCTACAATACTTCTCATCCACTTTCCAACATCTAACTACACTTTACAAAAAGGATACACAACAGAGGAAAGGGGCCTTTGTTAACCCTCCTACCTCCTATTTTATGCTTAATGTGGGTGAATTAGTTGTGTCGGTCTCTGGGGTTCCTTTGGATTCTTCAGCTGCGTGGAGAGGGGGAGCCTGCTGCATGGGCGACAAATTGCTCTCCATATCGTATCGCCCTGGCTGTGTACCGACTTCGACAGCTAGGACACAACATCCTTGGTCGACCTTGACCAACGAAGGGTCTCTCTGTATGAATTAAACAAAATATTCTCCTTGGCTCCTGTTCAAAGGGCCTGTGAAACGATATAACATTTGATACAGAATGAAAGTTAACAAAGCAAAGTTGTATTGCATAGGGATGGAAGGGAATACAAAGTAAATTCTCATTACTTGCTGTGCTGAAAAATATCACCTTCAAGGATGGAGCAGTTAATCCAAACTGCATTTAGCCTGAGGTTGCATTCCTCCATAATCACATCCCCAAGGATATGAATCCTGCTTTCAGAGTCAGAATTGTGCTAATAACTAAAAGATCGAGTTCCAAACCAAGTGCAAATTCTGATACACTGCCGTGCTTCTCCTGGGGCTCTGCAGAAATCGGCAGTGTGCTCCATTGCCTTGCTCCAAAGCAATTACTAACGAGAAGGTGAAAGAAAGACCAAATGGATTACACCCCAGTGAAGAGATTGTGGAGGCATTATTAATGATCTTTCAAGAATTACTAAATTCTGGAACAGTTCCTAAGGACTGGAAATTTGCAAATGTCATTCCACTCTTCAAGAAGAGAGGGAGGCAGAAGAAAGGAAATGATAGGCCAATTAGCCAGACCTCAATGGTTGGGAAGATATTGGAGTCCTCTATTAATGATGGGTTACTTGGAGGTGTGTGATAAAATAGGCCAAAGTCAGTATGGTTTCCTTAAACGGAAATCTTGCCTGACAAACCTGTTGGAATTCTTGAGGAAATAACAGGTAGGATAGACAAAGGAAAGTCAGTAGATGGTATTTACTTTGATTTTCAGATGGCCGCACATGAGGCAGCCGCAAAGTGCTGCACATGAGGCAGCTTAACAATACAAGAGCCCATGATATTACAGGAAAGATACTAACATGATTGGCTGAGAGGATAGGAGGCACAAAATGAGAATAAGGTGGGTTTTTTTCTGGTTGGCTCCTGGTGACTAGTGGTGTTTTGCAGTGGTTGGAATTGGAACCGCTTTGTTTTACATTATATTTCAATAATTTGGATGACAGAATTAATGGCTTTGTGACCAAGTTTACAGACAATACAAAGACAGGTGGGCGGGCAGGCAGTGTTGAGGGTGCTGTGAGTCTGCAGAAGGACTTTGGTAGATTGAGAGAAGTGGCAGATGGAATGTAGTTTAGGGAAGTGAATGGTCATGCACTTTGGTAGAAAGAATAAAGGCGTGGTCTATTTTCTGAATGGGAAGCAAATTAAATTATCTGGGGTGCAAAGGAACTTGGGAGTCCTCATGCAGGATTCCCTAAAGGTTAACTTGTAGGTTGAGTCGGTGGTAAGGAAGGCAAATGTTAGCAGTCATTTTGAGAGGACTGAAATATAAGAGCAAGTATGTGATGCTAAAGCTTTATAAGGCATTGGTCAGACTGCACTTGAAAGCAGTTTTAGGCCCATTATTTAAGAAAAGATCTGCTGGCATTGAAAAAGGTCCAAAGATGGTTTACATAAATGATTCCATGAATAAAAGGGTTAACATATAAGAAACATTTTTTGGCTCAGGGCCTGTATTCACTGGAGTTCAGAAGAATGGGGGGGAATTTCACTGAAGCCTATTAAACATTGAAAGGCCTACATAGAATGAATGTGGAGAGGATGTTCTCTATAGTGAGGGTGTCTGGGACGAGAGGGCATAGCCTCAGCATAGAGGGATGCTAATTTAGAAAAGAGATGAGAAGGAATTTCTTTAGCCAGAGGGTGGTGAATCTGTGTAATTCATTATCACGGACAGTTGTGGAGGCCAAGTGATTGAGTATATGTAAAGCAGAGGTTGATAGGTTCTTGGTTAGTCAGGGACTCAAAGGTTATGGGAGAAGATAGGAGAGTGAGGTTGAGAGGGATAATAAGTCAGCCATGACAGACCGTACTCAATGGCTAAGTGGTGTAATTCTGTTTGAGTACAAAGTTCAGTACAAATAAGGTTCACCAGATTGATTCCTGGGATGGCAGGACTTTCATATGATGAAAGATTGGATCGGCTAGGCTTATACTTGTTGGAATTTAGAAGACTGAGGGGGGATCTTATTGAAATGTACAAAATCCTAAAGGGATTGGACAGGCTAGATGCAGGAAGATTGTTCCTGATGTTGGGGAAGTCCAGAATGAGAGGTCACAGTTTGAGGATAAAGGGGAAGCCTTTTAGGACTGAGATTAGGAAAAATTCTTCACACAGAGAGTGGTGAATCTGTGGAATTCTCTGCCACAGGAAACAGTTGAGGCCAATTCATTGGCTATATTTAAGAGGGAGTTAGATATGGCCCTTGTGGCTAAAGGGATTGGGGGTATGGAGAGAAGGCAGGTACAGGGTTCTGAGTTGGATGATCAGCCATGATCATACTGAATGGCGGTGCAGGCTCGAAGGGCCGAATGGCCTACTCCTTCACCTATTTTCTATGTTTCTATGGTCTATCATTTAGACAGGGTCAGAATCAGCAGGATCTCTTGGTCCGATGTGGATGTGCTGAGCATGTCAGGGAAGGGGAACAAGGTAAGTGAAGGGTGCTGCACCAGTACGAGTCTGGATTTATATGGTGACTGTAGAACATCCCATATGTTCGTGACGCAGGGCTTTGACCTAATACGCCAACGACCTCTTTCCTCCCGCAGATACTGCTCCATCTGGTAAGTTCCTCCCGCAGATTGTGTGTTGCTCCAGACTCCAGCATCTCAAAGCTCCTGTGTCTCCATTCAGATAAAAGTCTCCAAGCCAGAGAAGGTGATACTTAGGTGGGTGAGAGGGAACTAGTGTAAAGTGTAGCTTGCTGAGTGTGGAAGAGAGGTTTCAGGAAAGCTACCAACGATGGGAGAATGCCCAAGAAGCCAGAGATGAGTGAGCCTAGAGATCTCTGAGTTTCTTTGGGGGTTAGTTGGTAACTGGTAGTTAATTCATTATTATCACACTTCCAGTGAAAGACTTGTTTTGCATGGAATCCAGACACATCATTTCACCACACCTGTGTATCAATGGTGTACAAGGGAAAAGCAGCAACAAAATGCAGAGTAGAGTGTTACAGTTTCATGAGAAAGTGCCGTGCAGGCAGTCAATAAGGTGCAAGACCACAACCAGGTAGATTGTGATATCAAGCGTCTATCTTATACTGCAAGGGCCATTCAGTTGTCTTATAAATACTGCAAAGAAACTGTCCTTGAGTCTCTTTACATCAACAGTGCTGTGGTTAAAGCATTCGTCTAGTGATTTGAAGGTCGCTAGTTTGAGCCTTGGCTGAGGCAGCATGTTGTGTCCTTGAGCAAGGCACTTAACCACGCATTGCTCTGCGACGACACCAGTCCCAAGCTGTATGGGTCCTAGTGCCCTTGCCTTGGACAACATCGGTGGCGTGGAGAGGGGAGACTTGCAGCACGGGCAACTGCTGGTCTTCCATACAACCTTGCCCTGGCCTGTGCCCTGGAAACTTTCCAAGGTGCAACTCCATGGTCTCACGAGACTAACGGATGCCTATATAGTCTTACAGCACCAGTGACCTGGATTCAGTTCCAGCTGCTGCCTGTAAGGAGTTTGTACGTTCTCCCCATGACAGCATGGTTTTCGTCCGGGGCCCGTTTCTTCCTACATCCCACAGACTTATCAGTTACTAGGTTAATTAGTGGCATAGATGTACTGGAGCAGTGCAGGCTGATTGGGCCAGAAGGGTGTAATGGAGCAGTGTAGGCTGATTGGGCCAGAAGGGTGTAATGGTGTGGTGCAGACTGGTTGGGCTGGAAGGGTGTAATGGGGCAGTGCAGGCTGGTTGTGCCGGAAGGCTGTAATGGGGCAGTGCGGGCTGGTTGGGCCAGAGGGGTGTAATGGTGTGGTGCAGACTGGTTGGGCTGGCAGGGTGTAATGGGGCAGTGCAGGCTGGTTGTGCCGGAAGGCTGTAATGGGGCAGTGTGGGCTGGTTGGGCCAGAGGGGTGTAATGGGGCAGTACGGGCTGGTTAATCTGATAGCGTGCTGTATCTCTAAACAAAAATAAAAATAAACTGTTCTCAGGAAAGTGATACTGAGGCAGAAAGTCAGCCATGATCTTATTGAATGACAAAGGAGGCACAGGAATCAGAAAGCACACTCCTGCCTCCATTTCTTATAATACATGTCTACCATTCTAACCATGTAAAGATGTAATGAGATGCATAAAGAACTGAAAAGTAAAATTGGCTCCCAGGCCTAACATTCAAGGTATCATAACACAGCGATTATTTTGATTAACTTGTAATCAGATTGTTTGGTTATTGGCTCTAGTTCAAGTTCAGTTTATTGTCATTCAACTGTCATACCGCCAAAGAAAACAACATTCCTGCAGACCAAGGTGCACAACACAGTACATATAGCTCACTCACATAACACATAAGGTAATATTACGACAAATAAATTAACAACTATTAAGGTGCATATACAATACAAGTGAAAAAGTAAACAGTATAACACTACTGGCACTTCATGTGGTGGCAGAGAGTTCTTGATGTTTATACCGATGAACTTGAAAATAAGAACATAAACTAATAAGGTAACAGAATGACAGTGTGAAAACATGAATTCAGCCTCCTTACCCACTTTGACCTCCATAAGTGTCCAGACCACCCAATATTGTTGACTCTTATCTCTCTCCTCATTGCAGGGTCGATTATGGATGGACGATAAATGCTGGCATTTCCAATCTACACTCTCCATTTAAATGCAGAATAAAATCTATAAAATTTAAAGTAGGAAACACCTAGCAGGTCAGGCAGCATCTGTGGAAAGAGAAATCTATTAATATTTCAGGTTTGGGAACCTTCGCCAGATCTTTTGTCTGACAAAAGATCTTGGACCTGAGATGCTAAATGTTTCGTTTTCACAGCCTATGGAGTCACTTTCAAGGACTTTTCATCTCATGTTTTCAATATTCATTGCTGATTTATTTATTATTGTTTTGTTTGTTTTTTTCTTCAATTGACACGGTTTGTTGCCTTTGGTATATTGGTTATTTGCCTTTGTTGTATGCAGTTTTTCATTGATTCTATTGTATTTCTTTGTATTTGCTGTGAATGCCCACAAGAAAATAAATCTCAGGGTAGCATATGGTGACATATTTGTACTTTGGTAATAAATTTACTTTGAACTTTGCTAGCGGCCTTTTCTCTTCTTATTTCAAATTTCCAACATCTGCAGTTTTATGATTTTCCAAAAGCATTGTTACTCTCTGTTACTAGTCTGGTAACATCACAACTGTTCTACAATGTTTACAAAAACAAAGCAAGTAGTTTGGCCCAAAACACACACAGAATATAAGCAGCAAAAAAAAAGAAAAAATTCCACTGCTTAACAAAGAACATTTTTCAATGGTTGTGGTAATCCAAATAAGGTAATAGAGGCACTTGAATTACTCAAATTAAAATTAGAAATGTGAGGGAGATTATGATTGGGATGGGCTTCATTAACAAAATGATTTTTCATCAATTTGATTTCCTTTTATGTCTGTCCTCACTGGATTTGGCTTTCTCAGGAATCTATTATGAAGCAGAATGAGGGGAAATTTATTCTCTGCTAATTACACAGAACACTGACAGCAAAATATGCATGTTGACAACACTCTGCCTCTCCAATTGCAGGAGTAGAGCTGTTTGATAAAGCACTTCAGGGATTTTAGGTCAGTTCTGAGGCAATATACTAGAAGGGAAAGTCTGTACTCAATAAGAATAGCTTACCAGGTAGGATATTGAGTGAGAGAATAAACAGACCTACACCAACCGGTGACATATTGAGCTGACATGAAAACCTTACAGAAATACTGTCGTTTTTATTTCATTAACGTGTAGACAAAGGATTTAATGTCAGATGAGTTATCCTGCCACAATATTTATATAAGTTCTTAATCTATCACCTTTCAGCAGAAACCAGCATTAAACTAAAATGAATTGTTAGGTCTGGAGTAGAAACTGTTTCCATTACCTGGACCAAATCTGTCAGTTCTGAGGCACTTTTCCAACAGGGGCTGAAATGGAGTTCCGCTCTACCAGAAAGAGTCATAAAGAGCTCTTGCTTTGGCAAAGCTGGATGAAGTAAGATTACAAAAGTAACTGAATACCATTTTAATTTATTAATTTCCCTTCCTTTGCTCCACGGCCCCTTACAGGGGTCTCTTTCTGCAAAGTCCTTTCTAAGCTGTGAGACGTCTGAATACCCTCCCACCATCCAGTGAATATTATTTATAAAAGTGCCAGTAGCAATATACTTCATATATTTAACTACGTGTTGTAAATGTACTTTATGTGAACTTGTGTATCTGCAGAATTTTTTATCTGCTAATTTTATTGTGTTAATATGTGATATATGTACTGTGTTTTTCACCTTGGTCCCTGAAGAACATTGTTTCATTTAGCTGTATACATGTGGATGATTGAATGACAATGAACTTGAACACTTTATTGCACTGGAATGCTCAGACAGTTTCTCAAACTATACCCATATGAGGGGAGTTGATGTAATGGGGGAGAGGCCAAACAAGATTAGTATAAGCAGTGATTGATGGTTATTACAGTCTTGTAAGGCTTATTTTCCTTCTGTTTTACTCTTTGATTCTCTGTCACCCAGCCTGCTGTCTTTATTTGAGGTTTATAGCATTGGATTATCCAAGTTCCAAGAGGCCAAGTGACCATTCTTAGCTCGTGGTTCTCCCTTTTCCTTAACACAAGAGATTCTGCAGATACTGGAAACGCAGAGTGACACACACAAAATCCTGGAGGAAGTCAGCAAGTCAGGCAGCAGCTACAGAGAGGAATAAACAGTCAACATCTTGGGCTCAGATGCTTCATTGGGACTGAAAAGGAATGAGGAAAAAGTCAGAATGAATGATGGGGGAGGAGGGGCAGGAATACAAGCTAGAAGCTGACAGGCAGCAGAGGGGAAAAGGTGATGAAGTAAGAAGCTGAGAGGAGACGGGTGGAAAAGGTAAAGGGCTGAAGAAGAAGGAATCTGATAGGAAAGAAGTATGGATCATGGGAGAAAGGGAAGGAGGAGGGTTACCAGGGGTTGTGATAGGCAGGTGAGGAGAAGAGAAGAGGTAAGAGGGGAGCCAGAGTGGGAAGACAAGAGGGATGGAGGAGGGTTGTCCTGGTACATGTGTCGCTCTCTTTTCTTTGACCTTGTTACATCCTCCCCCTCTCTACTACATTTGAAACAAAGACCAAAAGAGTACATTGTGGGAGATGTCACAACTCCCCCGAAATATCGAATGAAATCTCATTTGAATTCACATGCAATTAGTTTTTATCACTAAAGCAGACAAGCCAATTGATTGCACTTAATTGCCTTCCATGCAGAAGACATTTGGAGGATGATAAGATAATTCTGATAACGGAAGGGCTTGCACGAAACATGCTAAGGAGATTTCTTGCATTTCTCGTTACTTAAGGGGAGGCCAGAGACGTTGTTCATTAACATTTGCATTTATCACCACTGTCATCTCTGCAAACCTCCCCCACTACTTCCCCTGCAATATTAAGAGTCAGTGCCACTACACTGAATGTATTTCAAAGGCTTCAGGGATCAGATTAATGTGCAGCTTCTTTACACTGCATGCATCAGTCGCCACTGAACATCACGCATATTAGTGATACCTCAGTATTGTGATCTTCTGATACCTCTTCTGTGAAAAATCTCAATCCTAAATTTAGGTTCTTGTTCAAACCACTTTCCCTTATTAGTGTTGTCTTGCCTTAACCAGAATCAGCCTTGGCTGAGTCCAGGCACTCACTCTTACTGGGTCCAGACACGCGCCAGAGAACTGAAGGGAAACCTATGTCTTTGGGCACAATGTTGAGTTGAAGTTCAGTCTGCTCTTTCAGTAAATGGTAAGTGATTTTGTGGTAAAACTTTGAAAAAGGGCAGGAAATTCTTCACTGTTTACAACACAACATTGATATCAAATTCTACAACTTCTGGTAACTTTCTTTACCTGCTGGTATCAAAACTAGACTTTACACAGTAAGTCACCCATCTGTGAGATTGGCTCAGTTTTCCTCTTTCCATTAGCACGGTCTGACTTATTGCGCATATTCAGCAGCATCGAAGTTTACTCTTTAACTACCACCATTAACCACTGCAGATCTCCACAGCAACCCTGGGCTCACCGTATTTATCCTTCCCCTTCATGGCAACTCAAAAATAACTTACTTTTCTCTCTTTCCTGGTCCTGATGGAAGGTCTTGGATCTGAAATGTTAACTGCTTCTATTTTCACAGGTGCTGCTTGATCAGCGAAGGGTTTCCAGCATCTCCTGTTTTTTTTTTGTTTCATTGCAGGAACTCCATCTGTCATCACATCACAGTCTGTGGAGTCGAAGCATACAAATATTCCAGAAACAGTACACAATTCCCACCCAAGTAAATATTTTAGTGAGCCAAAATAATTTGTAATCATATAGTGCTGATGGTTCCTCAAGGTTGTCATAGCCGAGAGGGGTGTGGTGGTTGTGATAAGCTCCTACTACCTATTAAATGCTCTCAATGGTGTGTGTCTCAAGTAGCCTCTGACAACCAAGCCATGCTCCTGGCTTTCACATTTGGTTTAGCTACTAAGCCTTGTGAAACCATTTCTACTGACTGGAGAAGCTGCAAAGGTGGGTTACTGGTGCCTTAGAACCAGTCAATCCAGGGAGATGGGGCTTGTCAGCCAGGGTTGACAACTCATGATGGAGAAGGGAAACTCTGATCTCAAACCTCTGCTGCCTTGCAGCTATACCCATTCATGGGGAAGGCTTCATAATTAAACCCCAAGGAAAAGTCCAGAGCTGGAGTCCGAGGCAGTCCTACATTTAGTTCAACACTGACTGGCAATTCCTGCGAAACGATCGTTGCCAAACTATATCGGTCTCTGCCATTCCTTTGGATTCATCCGATGCATGGAGAGGGGGACAGTTTGCTCTCTGTATCATACTACCATGGCTTGTATTCTGGTTTGTGTATCACGTGGTCAGCTGAGACGCAATATCCATTGCCAACCTGACCACGATGAGACTCATCGTGTCATTCACATGATTGAATCAATTGCTCATCAAGTGTGACTATTGTCCCGCAAGCAAGTAGTTACCATGCAACAATAAAAAGAGTTTAAAGCAAATTCAGATTTATTTATCACATGTACTTCGAAACATACAGTGAAATGTGTCGTTTCCGTTAACAACCAGCACACCCAAGGATATACTGGGAACAAACCGCCAGTGTTTCTACGCATCCTGGTGCCAACAAAGCATGACCATAATAGTCCAGAGAACAGCACAGGCAACAATAACAACAGCAGAACAAACTCCTTTCTCAGCCTTCCTGCCACAACATCAGAAGCAATTAAAATCTTTGAGATAGTCACTTAAAAAGGCAAAGCATAGAAACATACCATAAGACCAAAATACACAGGAGCAGAATTAACATTTTAATTCCACATCCCATTCCCATTCTGACATGTCTATCCACGGCCTCCTCTATTGTAAAGATGAAGCCACACTCAGGTTGGAGGAATAACACCTTATATTCCGTCTGGGTAGCCTCCAACCTGATGGCATGAACATCGACTTCTCTAACTTCCGCTAATGCCCCACCTCCCCCTCGTACCCCATCTGTTACTTATTTTTATACACACATTTTTTCTCTCACTCTCCTTTTTCTCCCTCTGTCCCTCTGAATATACCCCTTGCCCATCCTCTGGGTCCCCCCCCCCTTGTCTTTCTCCCCGGACCTCCTGTCCCATGATCCTCTCGTATCCCTTTTGCCTATCACCTGTCCAGCTCTTGGCTCCATCCCTCCCCCTCCTGTCTTCTCCTATCATTTCGGATCTCCCCCTCCCCCTCCAACTTTCAAATCCCTTACTCACTCTTCCTTCAGTTAGTCCTGACGAAGGGTCTCAGCCTGAAACGTCGACTGCACCTCTTCCTACAGATGCTGCCTGGCCTGCTGCATTCACCAGCAACTTTGATGTGTGCTGCTTGGATTTCCAGCATCTGCAGAATTCCTGTTGTTTGCAGGAACAGAATTAGGTCATTTGGCCCATCAATTCTGTTCTGAAATTCCATCATGACTAATTTATTATCCTTCTCAAATCTATCCTTCTCCCCGCAACTATTAACAGCCACAGTCCAGAGATATGTGGTAAAATCAAGGAAACTGTAGAGGTTACCTCATTAGATAGATTTAAGATGCATTTAGATGGATTTTTACACAGCAGGGCAATTAAGGGTTATGGAGAAATAGCAGGTAGGTGGAGCTAAGTCCACAACCAGGTCAGCCATCATCTTATTGAATAGCGGGTCAGTCTTGATCAGTCAAATGGTTGACTCCTAGTTCTTACGTTCTTATGTTCTGAACCTTCAGAAGAATCTGGTACCATTTGTGTCATGAATTTGATTTAAATCAAAGTGAAAAAGGATTTACATGTATATGTTTTCGAAACATTTCATATCTTCTAACTACTACATACTTACTGTTCATTACGTCACTGGCATTTAGGGCAGCAATGAAGGTCCTCCATCTCTGGCAGCATCTGAGCTTCCTTTATCATGGCAGTAGCTTTCTCAGTTCTCACTGCTGTCAGCCATGCAAGTCCCAGGTGGAGACTCAGGAATACTGCCACACTCAGATGTAGAAGGATTCTTCATTGCTGTTTCTGCAACAATTTTGTTTTATCTATCAGAGTTGTTAACCCTGAGCTGAACTCCAGAACCTGTAGAACACTCTTAGTCTGTCCTCTACTCTGACCTGTTTGGCATGGGTGACCCCACCAAGAGCCCAAGCATAAAGCCCTGACTCCAGCCTACATAACCCTCCGGGTCAATGATGCACACAAGCCTCCACACCATGACAAGCTTGTGGTCCTCTAAGTCATTAATAAATTGCTCTTCAACAGCAGCAACTGAGGTGAACTAACAAGATGCAAAGACTACAATAATTGGTTCTGGAGGGGATATCATCGGGCAAAATTCTGAATACTGTTATGTGCTCTTCAAACCTGGTAGAATATCATAATTAAGCTCTGGATAAATCAGGGGTTACTGGCAATGCAGCTCAAAAGGCCAGAAAGGCCTATACTGCGCTGTATCACTGAATAAAAATAAAGAAAGAAAAGAACAGTACAAGAGAGGAACAGGCCTTTGGTCCATGATGTCTGTGCCAAGCACAATGCTGAATTAAACTAAATCATTTTTGACCTGTACATAATCTATACCCCTCCATATTTAGGTGTATCTAACAGCATCTTAAATGTCACTATCATATCAGCTTCCATCACAACCTCTGGCAGCCTGTTCCAATCACCTATCTCTCTGTGTAAAAAAATTGCACCACACATCTCCTTTAAATTTCCCCTCTTCAGCTTAAATGCATATCCTCTAGTATTCAAAGGATTCTAATGTCAGGCCTGCACAAGTAGACACCTCCCAGTCTCCACCCAGATAACAGGAGTCACCTGCCACTCATTTCCTACTTGTCACCTGCAGCCTATTTAAACCCAGCTCTCATACACAGCCCTTGTTCCCTCATATGAACCAGCCAGCTGCAATTAGTTACTCCTAGCCTTTAGTTACCTTGTTGGCTTGTCATATTAAGTATGTATTCCCTCTTCTTTTATGACACATCATGGCTTGTTATTGTTTCCCATTAAATTGCCTGCATTGTTCTGCTTTTTGGGTCCAACCTCCTCTACAGGTCCTGATACCTAAGGGGGACTTTTGTCACTGATTAAGTTGTGAGTAACTCAAATACACTGCCTGAAAGAGCAGAGGAAACAGAGTTCTTGACAGCACTTGAATCTCAGGCATAGAAGGCTAAAGCCAAAGTGCTGGAAAATGGGACTAATAGAGATGAGAGCCCACTGGTCAGTATGGATGTGATGGAGCAAATGGCCTGTATCTATGCAGTATGATGCAATGATGCTATTTTGCCCACTAACATACCAGTTGGGATCATCTGATTCAGAGGTTACTGACAGAAGGCCAAAATTTGAGGGAGAAATAGCCCCTTCAGCACTGCAGCACCCATTCGGTGCTGCTCTGAAAGCCAGCCACAACACTAAAATACTGTAGATGCTGAAAACTAGATGTTTTGCGGTAAATCATACACACTGAATGGAGGAGGGGGTAGGAGAACTTCCTCGTGTGTTGGTCTCTTTTCCTTGTCCTTGTTAAGGAAGCCTACATCCTCCCCCTCTGCGCTACACTTGAACCCAAGACTAAATGAGCTCATTGCTAGAGCATCACAGATCCTCGAAACTATCAAATAAAATCTTCTTTCATTCGCATGCAACTAGTTTTTATCACTAAACCTTTATGATAACAATCTACCTTGACTATACCTCTTCCCACCCTGTTAATTGTAAAAATGCCATCCTCTTCTCTTAATTCCTCCATCTCCACCACATATGCTCTCAGGATAAGGCATTTCATTCCAGACCGAGGGAGATGTCCTCCTCCTTCAAAGAAAGGGGTTCCCCTTTCCTCCACCATCAATGTTGCCCTCAACCACATCTCCTCCATTTCACGCTCGTCTGCTCTCACCTCATCCTCCCAGCACCCTACCAGGGATAGAGTCCACCCCTCCTGTCTCCGTATCCAGCACGTAAATCTCCGCATCTTCCACCATCTCCAATGGGATCCCACCATCAAGCACAACTTTCCCTCCCCCCCCCCACTTTCTGCTTTCCATAAGGATCACTCCCTACTTGACTCCCTTGCCCATTTATCCCTCCCCACTGATCTCCCTCCTGGCACTCATCCTTGCAAGTGGAACAAGTGCTACACCTGTCCCTACACCTCCTCCCTCACTACTGGTCAGGGCTCCAACAGTCCTCCAGGTGGGGCAAAAATTCACCTGTGAGTCTGTTGGGGTCATGTCCTGTGACTGGTGCTCGCCTCGCCGAGCACCTATGCTCCATCCACCAGAAAAAGCGGGATGTCCATGTGGCGACCCATTTTATTTGCACTTCCCATTCCCATTCTGAAATATCTATCCATGGCCTCCTCTACTACCACGATGAGACTATACTCAGGTTGAAGGAACAACACTTCATATTCCGTTTTGGATAACCTCCAACCTGATAGCATGAACTTCTAGTAATGCCTACCCCTCACCATTCCCCATTCCCATTTCCCTCTCTCACCTTATCTCCTTGCTCGCCCGTCTCTGGTGCGCCTCCCCACTTTTCTTTCTTCCAGGGCCTTCTGTCCTCCACAATTAGATTCCCCCTTCTCCAGCCCTGTGTATCTTCCCCCAGTTGTGGAGAAATTACTTTAGTCAGAGGGTGGGAAATCTGTGGAATTTGTTGCTACAAGTGGCTGTGGAGGCCAACTTGTTGGGTGCATTTAAAGCAGAGATAGATAGGATCTTGATTAGCCAGGGCATCAAAGGTTATGGGGAGAAGGCAGGGGAGTGGGGATGACTGGAAGAATTGGATCAGCCCATGATTGAAGGCGGAGCAGACTCGATGGGCCAAATGGCCTACTTCTGCTCCTGTATCTTATGGTCTTATCAACTTCCCAGCTCTTTACTTCACCACTCCCACTCCCAGTTTCACCTATCACCTTGTGTTTCCCCCCACCTTTTAACTCTACTCCTCATCTATTTTCCTCCAGTCCTGCAGAAGGGTCTCGGCCCAAAACGCCGACTATACTCTTTTCCATAGATGCTGCCTGGCCTGCTGAGTTCCTCCAGAATTTTCTGCGCGTTGCTTAGAATTCCAGCATCTGCAGATTTCCTCTTGCTTGAGTAGGGCATGTGATTACTGAATTAATTAGGTTAGCACAACCTTTTGGGCTGAAGGGCCTGTTCCTGTGCTGTATGGTTGTATGATCACACACAAAATCAACACACTCTGTGAGTCCTTTTCATTCTACCCCACTCAGATACACAATCAGCCCCGCCCTGCACTGAATGAAAAACTCAGCATATCCAATACTTCTCCTGAGAATCCCCCTCCCTTGGAATAAACAATAATCCAAGCCTGATGCTGCTGACCCACTGTGAATTGATTTCCCTCTCCTGCATGTCTTCATGAGCGTCACCTCCTTTCCTAAACTGACCTAAAGCTGGTAAGACAGGATCAATTCTAGATCCCTTACGATAAAACATAGGAGCAGAATTAGGCCATTCAGCCCATTGAACCTGCTCTGCTATTCCATCATGACATTTATTTTCCCTCTCAACCCCATTCTCCCCATAACCTTTGACACTATCGCTAATCAAGGACCTATCAACCTTCACCTTAAATATACTCAGTGACTTGGCCTCTACAGCTATCAGTGACAATGAATTCCACAGATTCACCACCTTCTGGCTGAAGAAAAGACAACAGTTTTACGCTTTTCAGAATTCCAAATGAGTGTCAAATGGCACTCACATCGAGTCAGAGCAGCCAATAATTACTGCCTGCCACAGACTAAACACTTAAGCAAACTAGTTTCCTTATTGTGTTTGACATCGTGTGTGAGAGAGGAGTGTTCGTGTTAAATGACTGGAATTCAGCGTTTGTCAACTGACTTGCTGATCCCCTCTGACTAAATGGTGATTAAATAACCCCTGCAACTTCATTGTGCAATTGAAAGAATTAATCATTAAAGGAACAAAGAAGTGCTCGATACCTTAACAGTAAATGTGTGTACATGACGGCTGGTTATGAATAGCCCATTATGCTGGTTGGTTCTGGGAAAGGCAGTGTCTTCAGCTGGCTGCTTCACACAAACTGCTCTTCCCCACCCTAGGTTCTGGTCAGGCAATTCCTTCCCAGATCACCGGCCTCGAAAGTGCTTGGTGCATGGAAAATGATAAAGGGAGGGGCTGCTTGTTAGCAAAGGATAAAATGCTTCTGTGCTTATGAACAGATAAATTCATAAGAAAATCCATCATCCCTTATCTACTTCAGTTTATCTGAAACTCCAAATCCATATCACTGTAATTTGCTTCTGAATCCAACTGCCCTCTGAAATAGCCCAGAAGCCATTTCATTAGGAATGCAGACCTTGTAAGTAATGGCCATATCTAGTCAAAGAGTTAAAGAGAAATGATGGTGCAACATGGTTCATTCAGTCTAAACCCACCCACTGACTGATACCTTTAATTCTGTCCATCAGCTGTGTTACTAATTGCCAATTAGATTAGATTAGATTAGATTCAACCTTATTGTCATTGTGCCAAGTACAGATACAAAGCCAATGAAATGCAGCTAGCATCTGACCAGAAATGCAAAGAATAGTGTTATTTACAAAATAACTGTGAATAAAAAGTGCTACAGCACACAAATATGAAAGTACTGAGACAGTACAATATGGGTGTAATACTGCTTAGCGCTGTGATGTGAGGTTCAGCAGGGTCACAGTCTCAGGGAAGAAGCTCTTCCTGTGCCTGCTGGTGCAGGAGTGGAGGCTCCTGTAGCACCTACTGGATGGGAGGAGAGTAAAAAGTCCATGGTTAGGGTGAGATACACCCTTGATAATGCTTTTCACCCTGCCCAGGCAGCATTTATGGTAGATGTTCTCAATGGTGGGCAATTGGGTGCCGATAATCTGCTGGGCAGTTTTCACCACATGCTGGAGTGCTTTGCAGTCCGATACGGGCCAATTGCCATACCACAGTGAGATGCAGTTGGTGAGTATGCTCTCAATGGTACAGCAGTAAAAGTCCATCAGTATCCTGGGACAGAGGTGAGCTTTCTTGATGCTCCGCAGGACATAAGAAGGGTCTTGTCTAAAAACATTGACTGCACCCTTTTCCATAGATGCTGCCTGGCCTGCTGAGTTCCTCCAGCATGTTGTATGAGCTGTGTTTCCATCACCTTAGCCTCAATAGTTTAATCGAATAAGTCCTCGAGCTGAGGCTTCATCAGGCATTGGCAGACATCCCACCTCTCCTGAAAGTTCTGGGAGTCTCCCGCATATTAATAGTGGCTCCCTGATGCCCACAAATTATATACAATATCCCGGAAATCAATTTTTTTGAGAGCGAAAGAGCTCAAGAACAAGAGAGAGAAAGCAAGAGAGAGTGAGAGAGAGAGCAAGAGAGGAAGTGAGAGAGCGCGCAAGCGAGAGAGCAACCACGAGAGAGAGAGAGAGAGAGAGAGAGAGAGAGAGAGAGAGAGAGAGCGAGAGTGAGAGAGCGACCATGAGAGAGGGAGAGACCAAGAGCGTGCCAAGGCAGAGTGTTCCAAAAAAAGAAAATATAAAATGTATGTCACCCCAGACTACACTAAAGTGTACCCCTGCCTAATAGGGGTCAAAATAATGACAGTGTTGCTCGCTGCACTGTTTGCAACAGTGACTTTTCTATTGCCCATGGTGGGTTAAGACTGTAAAAGACATGTTGAGGTGAGTTTAACAGGTGTCATAGCTAACGTTATTTAAACTAGCTGGCTAGCTGCTCAGGAGCTACTCTATTGCAGACATCCCAGCTCTCCCGGAAGTTCCGGGAGCCTCCTGCAAATTGATGGTGCTACCTCCCTGAAATGAGTTTTTGCAGGGTGGGATGTCTGCATTGGTCAGACTGCATTTAGAATATTGTGAGTTTTTCTTCGGCCCCTTATCTAAAAAAGAGTACTGCGGGCATTGGAGAGGGTCCAAACAAGGTTCACAGGAATGATAAACAAGAGAAAGTCTGCACTTGCTAGAAATCCGAGCAACTCATACAAAATGCTGGAGCAACTCAACAGACCAGGCAGCATCTATGGAAAAGAGTACAGTCGAAATCTGGGTGCGAGGCCCATGAGAATGATTCCAGGAATGTAAGGGTTAATGTATGAGGATCTTTGATGACTCTGGGCCTGTACTCGTTGGAATTCAAAATACACGCTCAGGTTACAAACAAAACAGCCGTTGAATGAACATGCACAGATACCATCTAAAACATTCAGAAGGTCAGGTACTATCTACAGAAAGAGATCGGTGAAAGAAGTTAAGTTGGGGCAGCATAGTAGCATAATGGTTAGCATAACACTGTTACAGTAAAGCAACCTGGGTTCAATTCCACCGCTGTCTGTGAAGAGAAGAGTTTGTATGTTCTCCCCATTGGTAGAATTAGGCAGCGTGAGTTCATTGAGCTGGAAGACCCAATTCGTCACAGCCACAGAATCTGGGGCCCTTGCAGGCGGGCAGGGGAACAGGGTCGGCAATCACGCTCGTGAGAGTGCACATTCCAGCTATTTATTGTTTATTTGTGGTTGTATTTAACTCCCTTCCTTTTGTTTTAGTCTTGTCGAGGCTTGATCAAAGCATAAGGACGGCAATGCTCCCTGTTCCTGCTCCAGGAAAGGAAATTACAATTTAGACTGACGCTGCAACTTAACGGTATTTATTTAGTATTAAGTTACTGATTCTGAGCTGCAGTGACAGCAATAGATTTTAGTTTGAGAGTTTTAGTTAGTGGCCCTGTCATCCTGGTGTCTATTATTTTCCTTTTGCTTTGTACAGATCTTATGAACTGTTCATTCCACTTCGGTATCTCGCCCTCTGCACTTGGGCCATCACCGAACACAGTGTCAGCCAGCCACAACCTTGGACACAGTGAAGAGTGAACAGCCGGCCTCAGCCCTGAATTTCATTGGTCAGGTAGGAGATAAGTTAAAGTCAGTGTCGACTAGGTTGACAGAAGTGACAACTACTCGCACAGCGGCAAACCCAGTGCAAACTGACGCTCCGTTGTGTGGAGGAGAAGTTAAAGGCTTTGAAGGCTGAGTTGGCAGAAGTGGCCTGCACAGTGCGACAATTACTTTCAGACTGGAAAGCCCAGTCTAAGCAGGAAGAGCAGTTGTCAACACTCACAGTGACAGTTCAGCAACTCACCACAGTCAGCCAGAATCAGGTGGCAGCTATTACTGGTCTTGCTCTGCAGTTCAGCAGTCTTCAGCAAGGAGAGACCCACTCCGAGCATCAGAACCTCCCGCATCCTCCTCTATAACAGTTTCATCAGCCTCATCTAGTAATGCCCCGATTCCCTTGGCAGCTTCACAACCAGAACTGAGTACTCTGACACCAGACAGATACTCCAGTGACCCCGACAACTTCATTAACCAGCGTGAGCTGACTTCCCAAGCCCAGCCAGGTCATTTCGGTGTTGATGTGTGTAAACTGGCTCATATGGTGAATCTCTTAGACAGACCCCCACCCAGCCTGTTCGACGCTCTACGAGCACAAGGCATTCCAGCAATTTGGAGTTGAATTCAAGAGAGGGTTAAGTCTTCCAAGATGGGGTCAGGAGGCTGCTCACCAATGACTGGACCTGAGGCAAGGGAAAGGGACAGTGAGAGACTGCGCAGCCAAGTTCTGCAAGCCTGCGGTTGAGACTAGGTGGAAGTGCTTTCCGTCATGGGCTGAGTGCAGGTCTCCAGCAAGAGGTCGCAATACCTGATGAACAGAACCCCTTGGATGACCTGGCAAACCTGGCCATTGGAATTGCCATCCGGGCAACTGAATGTCTATGTAATGTCAGGTATGCTTTCAAGGAAGGAACACCTCCACTGGCCACTATAAGTATGGTGTGATGCCTTTTGGCCTGGCCAACCCCCTGCTGTTTTTCAGGCCCAGGTCAACGCCGAGCTCCAGGACGTGTTGAATCAGTTTGTTTGTGTGTATTTGAACAGCATTCTTCTCTATTTCTGCTCTCACCAGGAACACATCTAGAATACCCGGAGAGTTCTCAGATAGCTCCTCAAAAATAATCTTTACACCAACCCAGAGAAGTGTGAGTTCCACAAAGAGCAGGTGTCATTCTTGGGCTACATCCTCACCCGTTCCAGTCTTCTAATGGACCTGTATAAAGTTCAGGCAGTCACAGAGTGGCCCAAACCAATTACAGTCAAGCAGGTGAAGCGCTTCGTGGGATTTGCAAACTTTTATCGCTGTTTCATCAGAAACTTCGGTTCTGTCAGGACCCCCATAACTGCACTCGCCAAGAAGATCTCTGCAGGATTCCTATGGACAAGTGAAGCAGACCAAGTATTCTCAGAACTAAAGCGATGCTTCACCACTGCCCCGGTGCTGCAAACACCCAGACCCATCCCAGCCATTCATCAGCGAGGTTAATGCATCTGATGTCAGCATTGGAGGTGTACTCTCCCAGCACTCTTCTACAGATAGCCAGCCACACCACTGTGCTTTTTTTCCATCACCTGACTGCTACAAAGTGAAACTATGATGTCAGGAGCAGAGAACTTCTGACCATCAATGAGAATCTGGAAGCCTAGTGACATTGACTGGAGGGGACGGAGCTCCCTGTTCTAGTATGGACAGATCACAAGAGCCTCTCCTACATTCATGATGCTGAGAGACTCAACTCCCGTCAAGCCTATTGGGCTCTCTTCAGCCAGTTTAAATTCACCCTCAGCTACCATCATGGCAGCAAGGATACCAAGGCTGATGCTCTCTCCTGCCAGTTTAACATCTCTGAGAACAACGCCAATCCAGAGTCCATCCTTCCCTAGCCCAGCCAGGTCGGTAGCTGTTCCGGTTACTTGGGGAATAGAGATGGAGGCGAGGGCTGTCTGACAGTCAGGTCCAGGCTCAGGTGGGGAACATCCCAACTGGTTTTTGTCCCTGTTAATGTGCAACCCAGAGTGTTGGAGTGGGGTCACTGGTTGGCCATCCAAGTATTCAACAGACCCTGGAATTCATAAAGAGGCTATTGTGGCTGCTGTCCATGTCCCAAGATGTGCATGATTTCATCTGCCTGTCCTACATGCCCAGAACAAGACATCACGTCAGTGCCATGTTGGTCTACTCTTTCCACTGCCTGTGTTTCACTGACCCCTGGTCCCACCCCTCGGCGGATTTCATCACTGGCCTGCCTCCGACGGATGGGAACATTGCCAATTTGGTAGTTGTGGACCAGTTCTCTAAAGCAGCCCACTTCGTTGCTCTTCTCAAACTCCCATCAGCTTGTGAGACTGCCACCTTCATGGTTCAGACATGTTCAGGCTGGATGGTGTCCCTCAGGACATAGTCTGATTGAGGACCACAGCTTATATCCTATTTTTGGAGGGTTTTCTGTTCTCTTGCAGGAGCCACAGCCAGTCTTTCATCTGGTTTTCATCCCCAATCTAATGAGAAAGTGAATCAGGATCTGGAGACAACCCTAAGCTGGCTTGTCTCTCCCAACCCCACAACCTGGAGTTCCCAAATGGTCTGGGCAAAGATTGCCCATAATAACTTCCAACTGTTCTCCACTGTCATGTCCCCTTTGAATGCCAGAAGCGATTCCATCCACCACTCTTCCCTGACCAAGAAGTTGACATGGGAGTTCCTGCTGCTGAACAGTTGGTCCAACACTACAAGCACATGTGGAGATGGGCCAGAGCTTCTCCGCTGTGCACGCAGAAACAATTCGCCTGGCAAGCTGTTCAACATGAGACCACTCAATCCAGGGGAGAAAGTCTGGTTGCCATCAGAGATCTTCCTTTGAGAGTAGAGAGCTGGAAATTGGCCCTGTGCTACGTGAGACCATTTATAGTGGGGAAAGCTATCAGCAGACCCGTCTATAGAATGTGCCTACTGTCATCTATGAAAATTCACCCAGCTTAAGCTGCTGATTTTCTAACCACCACCCCACCTTGCTCCAGTCACCCACCCATCCCTGTCCTCCTCACTTGCTGAATGGGTCCTTGGTCTACTTTGTGCAGCACCTCCTGGCACCTTGCCAAGTGTGGGGCAGCATCCAGTACCTTGTGGATTGGGAGGGGTATGGCTCAGAGGAACATTCATAACATCCCGGACAAGTGTCTCAGGTTGAATGTTGACAGATGCTGCTCGACCCACTGAGTTTCCTCCAGCAGATGCTACCCTCTGTTTTCTCCATTCCTCTCTGCAACTTATAAAAACACTCCAGCTTGGATCGGGGGGAGGGGGGATGTGGGCAGGGCAGGGATTGGTTTGAGGGGCTTGTTCTAATGCCCCAGTGCACCCTTGGGTGAGTTGATTGTTAAAGCAAATGATCAAATTCATGAATGTTTCAATGTATATGAGTCAAGATTCAAGAACTAAAGCAATATCTCTTGTTTCCTTCCCCACAGATGCTGCCCGACCTGTTGAGTATTGTGGAGGATATTGTTTTGGTGGGTTCAGTAAATTAAGCAGTACAGTAACAAAAAAACAATTGCCAGTCAGTTCTGTTGAAGGCTCTTAGCCTGTCAGGTTTGTTGTCCTCCATAGATTCTGCCTGATTTGCTGTGTTCCACCAGGATTTTCTGTGTGTTGCTCCATATTTCTAGCATCTTTATATAAGATGCTGGTGAGGCCTGACTTAGATAGATAGATAGATATACTTTATTAATCCCAAGGGAAATTTGGTTTTGTTACAGCCGCACCAACCAAGAGTAGAGTGTAAATATAGCAATACAAAAAACCCCAACAATCCAACAACAAAATGCAAACTATGCCAGATGGAGAATAAGTCCAGGACCAGTCTGTTGGCTCAGGGTGTCTGACCCTCCACGGGAGGAGCTGCACGTTCGATGGCCACCAGCAGGAACGACCTCCCGTGCCGCCAAGTGTTGTATCACGGTGGAATGTGGCCAAAGTCCAACAGTAAAAAATTCAATATCCAGTCTGCAAACACGTTCCTTGATCGTAATATACCCCGGATTACACCATCCGTTGTTAGCCGGATCAGTAAGCACCCCAATCCTTCACGCTTACCGCTCTCGGTGCACTTCCAGTCAGCCGGAACGGTATTACCCACCGAACTCCTCTTCTCCAAAAGTCTCTGTTGTCTCGACCCGGTCCTCTTTCCTCAGCTTTGTGATCCCCCTCTGTGACTTAGAGTGTTGTGTGCAGTCCTGATCACCTACCAACAGGAGAGATGTCAATTAAGATTGAAAGAGTGCGTCGAAAATCTAGAAGGATGTTGCCAACACTTGAGGACCTGAGTGATTGGAAAGGTTGAACAGGCTCGGACTTTATCCCCTAGAGCGTAGGAAAATGAGGGGAGATTTGATAGAGGTGTACAGAATTATGAGGGGTATAGATAGGGTAAATACAAACAGACCTTTTCCATTGAGATTGGGTGAGACAAGAACTGGAGGTCATAGGTTAAGAGTGAAAGTTTATGGCTCAGAGGGTGGTAAGAGTGTGGAATGAGCTGTCAGCAGAAATGGTGGATGCTGGTCTGATTTCAACATTTAAGAGAAATTGGATAGGTTCATGGATGGGAGGGCTATGATCTGGGTGCAGGTCAATGCAGTAGGCAGAAGAATAGTTCAGCATGGACTAGATTGGCTGAAGGGTCTGTTTTTTTTGTTGTAATGCTCTATGACTCTATGAGTCTATCTGTAGTTAGAAGTGTCGTACCTAGGCAAATGTTACCTGACTCATGAACCTCCAACATGCAGAGTGCTACACTCAATATTGCATGTAGGTGGGTTTAGGGTAGTGAATGGAAACCTTGCCTACCCCAGTGAAAGGAGCAGATAATCTGCTGGGCGTATCCTTGTCAACTCTTTCCTTCAGACTTCAACTACCTTAAGGTGATCCTTCCCATGTGTCCAACAATCTCCTTGACCCCCTCCCATTATGCAAGAGGTACTGTAGCATTAGGATAAGAAGTTTGGATTGGAAACTGCTTCTTCTCCCCAGGCCATGAGACAGCTGATCTCCCTGCTACCACCTAGGTCTCGTCATGTGTGAGGTGCCAGTCGTGTTGTACCATTTACTTTTTAACTTGAATCGTACATGCACAATATTATTCGTAAAGTTATCTGTGGTACTATTATTTTGTGGTGTATGTGTGTGTGAGTTATATGTACTGTGTCGTGCACCGTGGTTAGGAGGAAAGTTGTTTTGTTTGGTTGTACACGTGTGTACAGTTGAATGACAATAAACTTGAACTTGAACTGCTAACACAACACCACACTGACTGTACTCTCTGGTTTCAAGTCCTGGGGAAAAAGATATAAAGGCAATCTTGACTACCTGAATATGGAAGGTAAGGGGGCGTGGTTTGCAGTAAATTGGATTAAAGTTTGCCTCACTGTACTGATATGAATACAAGGGGCTCTGTCAGAGAGGATAACTAGAAACTACTTCCCTTAGCAGGGAGGTCTGTAACCAAAGGGAAAATGAGGATGGTGAGGATGGGGTGGAAAATGCAGAGGCAAACCAGGGGAGAACGTAGACAGTGAACGGTAAGTCAGTAAGGAGTTCGGTTCAACAGAGGATCTGGGAATACCTTGAGAGTGACATCTGAGGGAGACAGGACTTTAAGAAAGCTTTTGGCACTTTGGCCTTCATAAATCTACTTTGATTTAGGTACAGGAAACAACAGGAATTCTGCAGATGCTGGAAATTCAAGCAACACACATCAAAGTTGCTGGTGAACGCAGCAGGCCAGGCAGCATCTCTAGGAAGAGGTACAGTCGACGTTTCAGACCGAGACCAGTCCTGATGAAGGGTCTCGGCCCGAAACGTCAACTGTACCTCTTCCTAGAGATGCTGCCTGGCCTGCTGCGTTCACCAGCGACCAAGTACAGGAGTTGGGGTGTTATGTTGAAGTTGTATAAGATGTTAATGAGGCCTAATTTGGAGTATTCTGTCCAGTCCTGGTCATCCTGGGGACCTGAATTACAGTTTATTATAGTTTAGAACTCTATTCACTAAGTGTAGCAGAATGAGGAGAGATTTGATTGAGATATATAAAATTAGAGGGATATAGATAGGGTAAATGCAAACAGGCTTTTTCCACTAAGATTGGCTGAGGCTAGAACTAGATGTCATGGGTTAAGGTTGAAAGGCAAAATATTTAAGGGAAACATGAGGGGAAGCTTCTTCACTCAGAAGCTAGGTAGTGGGAGTGTGGAATGAATGGCTGATGTGGGAATACTTTTGACATTTAAGGGAAATTTGGATAGGTACATGGATGGGAGGGGTATGCAGGGCTATGGTCTGGGTTTAAGTCGATGGGTCTAAATAGAATAATAGTTTGGCATGGATTAGATGGGTTGAAGGGCCTTTTTCTGTGTTGTAGTGTTCTGTGACTCAATACAGTACAGAATCAGGCATTGCCATCAGCAGCAAGGGCCCACTTACATCATTCCTATTTTATTCTTGCATATCAATCAAATCTCCCCGATTCCACCACTCAACTACACATTAGAGGCAATGTACAGTGTCCAGTTAACCTTCCAGCTCACATGTCTTTGGGACTGAACTGGAGCACAGGGTGGGGGTGTAATAAGTTGGTGGCTGGGAACGAACCCAAGTGCAGGACACAGACACTGAAGTACGAGGGACAGGACTAGGATACAGGGTGAGGGCAAGGACATGGACAAGAAAAACCGGGAACCCAGAACAGGACTGGACAAGAGAGCTAGGGGCCAGGGCTTGGACTCCGAGCCAGAGACTGGACATGGACCCAGAACCTGGGCTTTGCCTCTGGCTCGGACCCCAGAACTAGGCAAGGACATGACTTGGCTGGCAGGCAGGACGAGGCTAGAGACTTGAGGCCAGGCTGGAGACCAGAAACTTGAGCGAGGCGGGAGACCAGAGACTTGAGACTAGAGGCTTGAGGCTTGGGGTCTTGAAGTTTGGCTTGGGGCGAAGCTTGGCTAGAGACTTGAGGCGAGGCTTGGCTAGAGGCTTGGGGTCTTGAAGCTCCTCCTGGGCAGGGCGCAGATCACCTGGGCAAGGCGCGGATCTCCACCCGACAGAGGCAAGGGACAGGAAGGGAGCTAGGTACAGGGCGGCTCCAAGACAAGACTTCAGGTGAGACGAGGTGAGAGTTACCAGCAAGACAAGGCAAGGCTCCAGGCAATGCAAGGCAAGACAAGAACTTCAGGCGAGGCGAGAGTTACCAGCAAGACAAGGCTAGGCTCCAGGCAAGGAAACAGAAGGCAAGGGAAAGGATACAAGGAGTAAGGACAAGAACAATCCAGCAGCCATGCCCTGGTCTCTGGAGATATTTATACAGCCAGCCCCAACGAGAATCAGCTGCCTCAATTAGTGCTCAACAGGAACAGAAACAGGGTAGACAGGAAAACCTGGAGCAAGGGTCGATGGACTGGACCATGAACCGGAATGCGGACTTCACAGACCGGACCATGACAAGAGGGTGTGGGGGGGAGCCCAGTGATTACCTGGGGAACGTGCAAACTCCACACCCACAGCACTTGGGGACAGGATTGAACCCAGGTCAAAGGAGCTACTAACTGCACCACGTACTGCCCCAGGATGTGCAGCGTGGTACTTTTGTTAGCCAGTATAGATTGCCCCTTGTGTGTAAGCTAGGTGGTAGAGGCTGGGAATGCAAGGAAAATAGATAACATTGCTCCTTTATTTAAGAAGAGCAGCAGGGATAAGCCTGATGACTACAGCCTGGTGGGACCCTAATGTCAGTCACAGGGAAATTATTAGAGAAAATTCTATTAGTTTATTTTAGGATTTTATTCCTTGGAATGTAGAAGACTAAGGGGAAATTTGACAGAGGTATACAAAACTATGAAGAGTATAAAGAGAGTAAATGCAAGCAGGCTTTTTCCACTGAGGTTGGGTGAGATTAGAACTAGAGGACATGGGTAAGGGTGAAAGGTGATCACCAGGGGGAACATCTTCACTCGGAGGATGTTGAGAGTGTTGTACAAGCTGTCAGCAGAAGCAATGGATAGAGGACCATTTCAAAGTTCAAAGTAAATTTATTAACAAAGTCTGAATACCACATTCAACTTTGAGATTCATCTTCTTGCAGGCACCCACAAAACAAAGAAATGCAATGGAATCCACAAAAAAGCGCACACAACAAAGACCAACACACACCTAATGTACAAAAGAGGACAAATTGTGCATATAATAAAAAATAAACAAATTTTGAAATGTTCTTTGTTGGAGAGAAGTTTGATGGGAGGTGTATGAAGGTTTATGATCTGTGTGCAGGTCAATTGGACTAGGCAGAAGAATAGTTCAGCACAAACAAGATGGGCCAAAGGGTCTGTTTCTGTGCTCTGGTGTTTTGCAACTAGTTATGCCACTGTGCTGGAGCAAGAGCTAGAAGGGGCAATAGTCCTTTACCAAGTTAAAATGCATTAGATACAAATTTGAAAAGAATTAAGAGCTGGAAAGTAGAATAGGTTGGGTAAGTCTTTACAGCTCTATACATTCCTACAACTCTACAATTCTAATAATATAAAGCACCATTGTTGCTGATTCTCATGAGAATAGGGCAGTATGGACACCATACATCACCTATTAAATCAATTATGATTGCTCCTGTAGTAATAGTGAGGGATTTGCAATTGAGGTTGTTATGCTTAGAGCCACGAAGATTAAGTGGTTTTGTTTTGCTGAAATTATGAGGTACTTTGAAAGGTTGCTGTTTCCATTGGAAGACAGATTTCAAAACTAGCACAAGAATCAAGAGGGATATGTGAGCATTTGTAAAACAAAAATGCACATGGCTGATTGTTTTGATTTGATACATTTCCTGTAAGAATAATGGAGAGGGATTCAATCATGAACCTCAAAGTGAATTGCAGAGGTATTTGTAGGGGGGAAGTTTGGCAGCTTTAATTGAATCTTTCTAACATGTAACATTAACTCCATTTCTCTCACACCGGTCTGCTGCACCATTCTTGGGCTTTTTGTTTCTGTTTGAGATTTGTAACATCTGTAACATTCTTGTAATGCAAGGGTATGACACTATTTGTCCTGACAAAGATGGAGGACCTCGTGGCACAATTCTGTAACAGCTGGAAGATCTCAGGAGGTCATACAGATTCCGTGGAGGGAAACGGACAATTGGCGTTTTAGGTTGAGACTCTCTATCTCGGCTAAAGGACAGAGGGGAGGCAAGAGCTGGCAATAGACAGATGGAGGAAAGGAAGAGTGGAAATAGTGACAGAGACTAGGAGTTGATAGGTAGTAGTGACAAAGGGCTGCTGGTCATAGAATCTGATAGGAAAGGAAGATTGTGATGGTCAATAAATATAGTCAAAGAGTCAAAAGAGAGATAAAGCAGGAAAACAGGCCTTTTGGCTCTTTGATCCGCACAATCAACCTCCCATTTTACACTAACCCAGCTTCTCCCAGATTCTACCAAACACAATAGGACTTGTTGCAAACAGTGTTATTTTATGTATTTCATGGTGCTGATTTGTTTGGTAACATTTATTAGATTGCACAAATTAAGCCTGAGAAGTTAGACCCAATGGTATAGCAAACCTTCCACAATGGCTAAATTAGTGTTTCCAGAACAAAATCAAGTTGAAGTTTAATCATCATTCAACCATCCATGAATACACATGAATACAGCCAAATGAAACAGCGTTTCTCCAGGTCCAAACTGCAAAACACACAACCAGCAGTCATATCAGAATCAGAATCAGGTTTATTATCACTGGCATCTGTCGCAAAATTTGTTAACTTAGCAGCAGCAGTATAGAACTTAACTAATATAGAAGAAGAAAAAGAAAAAAATAATAATAGTAACAAATAAATTACAGTATACATATATTGAATAGATCAAAAATCATACAAAAACAGAAATAAAGTGAAGTAGTGTTCATGGGCTCAACGTCCATTTAAGAATCAGATTGCAGAGGGGATCACTGAGTGTGTGCCTTCAGGCTTCTGTACCTCCTACCTGATGATAACAGTGAGAAAAGGGCATGCCCTGGGTGCTGGAGGTCCTTAATAATGGACGCTGCATTTCTGAGACACTGCTCCTTGAAGATGTCCTAAGTACTTTGTAGGCTAGTACCCAAGATGATGGAGCTGACTAAATTTACCCCCACCCACCGCCCACACCAGACAGTGATGCAGCCTGTCAGAATGCTTTCCACAGTTCATCTATACAAGTTTTTGAGCATATTTGTTGACATACCAAATCTCTTCAAGCTCCTAATGAAGTATAGTCACTGTTTTGCCTCCTTTATAGCTGCATCGATATGTTGGGACCAGGTCAGGTCCACAGAGATCTTGACACCCAGGAACTTGAAACTGCTCACTCTCTCCACTTCTGATCCCTCTGTGAGGATTGGTATGTGTTCCTTCGACTTACCCTTCCTGAAATCCACAATCAGTTCTTTTGTCTTACTGATGTTGAGTGCCAGGTTGTTGCTGCGACACCACTCCACTAGTTGGTATATCTCGCTCCTGTACACCCACTTGTCTCCATCTAAGATTCTACCAACAATGGTTGTATCATCAGCAAATTTATAGATGGTATTTGAATTGGACTAAGCACACACCCCAGAGGTGCACCAATATTGATCGTCAGCGAGGAGGAGATATTATCACCAATCTGCATAGGTTGTAGTCTTCTGGTTAGGAAGTCAAAGCTCCAAATGCAGAGGGAGGTATAGAGGCCCAGGTTCTGTAACTTCTCAATCAGGATCATGGGAATGATGGTGTTGAATGCTGAGCTACAATCAATGAACCGCATCCTGACATCGGTGGTTGTATTGACCAGGTGATCTAAGGCCGTGTGAGAGCCATTCAGATTGCATCTGCAGTTGACCTTGTGTGGTGATAGGAAAATTGCAATGGGTCCATTTCCTTGCTGAGGCAGGAGTTCAGTCTAGTCATGACCAACCTCTCAAAGCATTTCATCACTGTAGATGTGAGTGCTACTGGGTGATAGTCATGAAGGCAGCTCACATTATTCTTCTTAGGCACTGGTATAATTGTTGCATTTTTGAAGCAAGTGGGAACTTCAGGCCATAGCAGTGAGAGGTTGAAAATGTCCTTGAATACTCCCGCCAGTTGGTTGGCACAGGTTTTCAGAGCCATATCAGGGACCTTCCACCTTGTGAGGGTTCACCATCTTTAAAAACAACCTAACATTGACCTGTGAAACAGAGGTCACTGGGTCACCAGGTGCAGCAAGATCTTCACAGCTGTAGTTATATTCTGCCTTTCAAAGCAGGCATAGAAGACGTTGAGTTCATCTGGTGGTGAAGCATCGCTGCCATTCATGCGATTGGGTTTCGCTTCGTAGGAAGTAATGTCTTGCAGACCCTGCCAAAGTTGTCGTACAACTGATGTTGCCTCCAACCTTGTTTGAAATCGTCTCTTCACCCTTGAAATAGCCCTCCACAAACAGAACTGGGTCACCAGACTTAAACGCCACAGATCTAGCCTTCAGCAGACAACATACCTCCTGGTTTAGCCACAGCTTTTGGTTTGGGAATGTATAGTAAGTCTTTGTAGGCACACACTAATCCACACAGGTTTTAATGAAGTCGGTAACAACTGCAGCATACTCATCCAGATTCAAAGATGAATCCCTGAATACAGTCCAGTCTACTGATTAAAAACCGTCCTGTAGGCTCTCCTGTACTTCCCATCTCCATACCTTCTTGGTCCTCACTACTGATGCTGCAGTCTTCAGTCTCTGCCTGTACTCAGGGAGTAGATGTACAGCCAGGTGATCAGATTTCTCGAAGCGAGGGCAGGCCTGGAATAGCATGGTAGGCATTCTTAATGGTAGTGTAACAATGGCCCAGTGTGTTGTTTCCTCTGGTATTACAAGTGATCTGTTGATGGTAATTGCTTAGTGATTTTTTTCAGACTGGCCTGGTTAAAATCCCCCAAAAGATGGTGAAGGTCTTAGGGTGGATTGTTTCGTGCAAGTTGATCCCATTGCTCAGATCATCTAAAGCCTGATTGATGTTGCCCTGAGGTGGAATGTATACCGCTACCAAAATGATCCCAGAAATCTTGCTGGGCAGGTAAAATGGATGGCACTTAGCTGCTAGTTAAGCAGTATACAGCACAAGGCACATATAGCAATGTAAGATAGCAAGCACATACAAGTTATCTGTCAGATGCAGTCACACAAAAAATAATAATCCAAGCCCCTGAGCCCATGAATGTAGTCGAACACAATATGGCTTGCTTCTGCTGAGTGAGCACTGGGGGCAGCATGGACACCGTGTCACACCACCTCCGGCACTCTGGTGGAGCATACCAACCCTGTTGCCTCCCGCCCTCCTGTGCAGCTGTACACAGGCAACACCACAGCTTGCAGCCTGGCTCTCGCTACAACTGAGGCCATCTAGTTACCCCCCGCCATCCTCCAATAAACCAGTGAATCAAACTTGCAACATTCCACAGTAACAATGTCCAACAGGGTCCTGTGATCACAAAAAAAGTGACTAAGGCTATCACTCTCTGTTAGACTGCACACTGCTTTTGTGCAACAACTCCTCTGACACTGGCAGTGACACAATCGGCACCAAGTCCAGCCTCTCCAGTTTCTCTGCCAATGAGCAACTCACAGATTTGGTAGACCTGCAGTCCTTAATAACTGGTCAAAGAACACTGAGGCTGTCTACAAGAAGGGTCAGAGCCGTCTCTATTTCCTGAGGAGACTGAGGTCCTTTAACATCTGCCGGACGATGCTAAGGATGTTCTACGAGTCTGTGGTGGCCAGTGCTATCATGTTTGCTGTTGTGTGCTGGGGCAGCAGGCTGAGGGTAGCAGACACCAACAGAATCAACAAACTCATTCGTAAGGCCAGTGATGTGGTGCGGATGGAACTGGACTCTCTCACGGTGGTGTCTGAAAAGAGGATGCTGTCTAAGTTGCATGCCATCTTGGTCAATGCCTCCCATCCACTACATAATGTACTGGGTGGGCACAGGAGTACATTCAACCAGAGACTCATTCCACCAAGATGCAGCACTGAGCGTCATAGGGAGTCATTCCTGCCTGTGGCCATCAAACTTTACAACTCCTCCCTTGGAGGGTCAGACACCCTGAGCCAATAGGCTGGTCCTGGACTTATTTCCTGGCATAATTTACATATTACTATTTAACTATTTATGGTTTTATTACTATTTAATTATTTGTGGTGCAACTGTAACGAAAACCAATTTACCCCGGAATCAATAAAGTATGACTATGACTATGACTAATTGCATACAATTGCCACTTTCTACAATATAGCTAGGCTGTAGTGCATCACCAGCACTTCAATACTCATATGGTCCAGACAAAAACATGTCTGCCTTCAGATATGAGAACAAATATGAGCTAATAAGCATGGTAACACATTCTAGCCATGACATCAGCAGGCAATAATCAACCTGATGTGATTTCATAATTCTTTGGTATTGGTAGGGTTAACAGAGACAGAGAATGCTTTGATAAGTTTATGTAAGGAACTACCATTTTTTTTATCAGTACAGCCATAGTCTTTTGTTAGTTCACTCTTGGAATTCTTGCAATGCAGGGAAGGGTTTCCCCTGGGTACTCTGGTTTCCCCCCACATTCCAGAGATGTATGTTCTGGGATCATTGGGATCTCTTCTGGGGGAGGTATGACCTGTCCAAAAGTGACAGGTTGCACCTGAACTAGAGGGGGGCCAATATTCTCATGGGCAGGTTTGTTAGAGCTGTTGGGGAGGGTTTAAACTAATTTGGCAAGTGGTTGGGAACCAGAATGAAGGGACTCAGGTTAGGACAGATGGTAAAAAAGCAAAGATAGCAGGCAGTCAGACTGTTGGGAAGGACAGGCAAATGATAGGACAAAAGTGCAGCCAGCAGGGTGAGTATCAGATCTTTAGGGATGCAGAATCAAAAAGGGTAGCAAATACAGTACTCAAAGTGTTATATCTCAATGCATTGAGTGTAAGAAATACAGAGGATGATCTTTTGCATTATTACAGACTGTTAGGTATGTTGTTGTGGCTGAATGTCCACGGTTGCTCATTGTATCGGACGGATAGGAAGATAGGCAGCAGGGGTGGTGTGATGTGGCTCTGCTGGTGAAGAATCGCATCAAATCAGTAGAAAGATGTGACATTGGATCAGAAGATGTTGAAGCCTTGTGGGTTGAGTTAGGAAACTGCAAGGGTAAAAGGACCCTGATGGCAGTTACATATAGACCTCCCAACAATTGGGATGTGGACCACAGATCACAGTGGGAAATAGAAAAGGCAATGTTATGATAGTCATGGGAGACTTTAATATACAGGTCAACTGGGAAAATTAGGTTGGTAATGGATCTAAGAGAGTAAGTTTGCTGAATGTCTATGAGATGGTTTTCAGAGCATTTTCACGCTGAGCCTATTAAAGGATCAGCTATATTATATTGGGTGTTATGTAATTAGGGAGCTTAAGGTAAAAGAACCCTTAGAAAGCAGTGATCACAATATGATTGGATTTAACTTGAAATTTGATAGGGAGAAAGTAAAGTCTGATGTAGCAGTATTTCAGTGGTAGGAGAGAGGAGTTGGCCAAAGTAAGTTGGACGGAGATGCTGGCAGGGATGACAGCAGAGCAGTAATGGTGTGAGTTTCTGGGAAAAATGTGGAAGGTATGGGATATAACGTAAAAACAAAAGAGAGAGCATACAACAAAGCAAAAATTAGCAGGAAGATAGAGGATTGGGAAGCTTGCAAAAACCTACAGAGAGCAACTAAAAGAATTATTATAAGGGAAAAGATGAAATATGAAAGCAAGCTAGCAAACAATATTAAAGTGGATAGTAAAAACTTTTTCAAGTATGTAACAAGATGTGAGTAGATATAGGACAGCTAGAAAATGAGGGCAGAGAAATCATAACGGGGAGCACAGAGATAGCAGATGAACTAAATGAGTATTTTGCATCAGCCTTCATTGTGGAAGGCACGAGCAGTGTGCCAGATGTTGAAGGGTGTGAGGGAATAGAAGTGGGTGCAGCTACTATTACAAGGGAGAAGGTGCTCAAAAATCAGAAAGACCTGAGGGTACATAAGTCACCCAGACCAGAGGAACTGCACCCTAGAGTTCTGAAAGAGGTAGCCGTAGAGATTATGGAGGCATTAGAAATGATCTTTCAAAAATCATTAGACTCTGGTGCCAGAGGACCGGAAAATGATAAATGCCACTCCACTCTATAAGAAAGGAGTAAGGCAGCAGAAAGGAAATTATAGACCAGTTAACCTGACTTCAGTGGGTGGAATATTTTGGAAGCAATTGTTAAGGATGAGGTTATGGAGTATTTGGTGACACAGGATAAGATAGGACAAAGTCAGCATGGTTTCCTTAAGGGAAAATCTTGCCTGACAAACCAGTTGGAATTCTTTGAGGAGATTACAAGTAGAATAGATAACAGTGGATGTGACCTTTCAGAAGGCCTTTGACAAGGTGCCACACATGAGGCTGCTTACCAAGTTAAGAGCCCATGGTATTACAGGAAAGTTACTGGCATGGTTAGACCATTGGCTGATTGGTAGGAGGCAGTGAGTGGGAATAAAAGGATCCTTTTGTGGTTGGCTGCCAGTGACTAGTGGTGTTCCCCAGGGGCTGGTGTTGGAACAGATTAAGAGAATGGGCAAGAAAGTGGCAAGTGTAATACAATGTTGGAAAACACATTGTCATGCACTTTAATAGAAGAAATAAATGTGTAGACTATTTTCTAAACGAGGAGAAAATCCAAAAATATGAGATGCAAAGAGACTTGGGAGTCTTTGTGCAGATTGCCCTAAAGGTTAACTTGCAGGTAGAGAAGCTGTCTGCCTATATCTTTTGGCTAGAGAGGCAGCTAAATTGCTTGCGGTGCAGAGGGGCCATTCAGACCGTTGAGGTGGAGCGTTAAGGATGGACCAAATAGTGAAAGGTGTCCAGTCCAGAACCTGATCACCTGGGGTCTCTAACTGTCTTGTAAGACATGCCCTCCTCCTTCATTTGTTGAGCTGATCAGGGAGTTAGGAGAGGAGGAGACTGCATTGGAGGTACGGTAGGCCTTTGTCAGCAGGGTACAGTTTTCAGTAGTGGTCCCCTGTGGTGAGGAGATCACCAGATAGGCTGGCCTATGTAGCACTTGGGAAAGAGAAAGTGGCCCCTACCACTTTGGGGAGCTATGTCACTGCCTTTTACACCTGGGTTGGACTTTGTGCTTTGCATGATGGTTGGAAAATTATCTCAAAGTCATGAGGACATGACTAAAGTTAGTGGGGGGAGAGTGCAACGCCCTGGGAAGGGTTTCACTGCTAATGTAATGGTCTTTCTGTAGAAGCACTGCTAATGTAATGGTTTTTCTGCAGCAGCAACGTTTGGGTTACGGCTAAAGATAACGGGGGCTTTGGAATGTGTGCCATCCAGTGAAGGGAGTGTTTTTTCTTGTTGTGTACCTGAGATCGAGGTGATCTGGGTCTTTTGTTCAGTGGAAGATGAACAGATGAGATGCCAGAAAGGAGAGGTCATAGACACCAGAAAGGAGTGGACTTGGAGTGGAGCAGGGAGTTGATGAAATCCAGGGAAATCGATGGAGGACCGGCAGAAGGGAAACTGTGAGCTCCAACTTGTGCACGTTAGACTGTTTCATTAAAATGGGCCCTTTTCTTTTTGTTTTACTTTACTAACCCTTTAGTCAAATTAAGAATTATAAAGCCAAATCGCTCAATTGCACATGGAGTACTGTCTGTTATTTCGTAGTACTGATTTGTAACAGGGTGACACATCATGCAGCATCCACACAAACAGGAGGTTTTGCACCTCAATCTCATACATTTGGTGGGGCCACAGATTGTCTTCACTAGAATTAAGCAGCTGACAGAACTGGAGAGTTACATAACACTGGACAACAAAGATTTTGCTTCCTGAATACCTTTAGGTGTATCTCATGAATTTTGGGCTACTGATCATGAAAATCAACATGAAATTTCCCTATCACACATCATTTTTTAATAATCTTATGTTTTCAAGGTTTTCATGGTTTTCAGGGGATATTGGAAACTTGGTTCGGAAAAAGAGAGATATCTACAAATAAATATAGGCAGCATGGAGTAAATGAGGTGCTTGAGGAATATAAAGAATGAAAACAGAATCTTAAGAAAGAAATTAGAAAAGCTAAAAGAAGATATGAGGCTGCTTTGGCAAGTAAGGTGAAAATAAATCCCAAGGGTTTCTACCGTTATATTCATAGCAAAAGGATAGTGAGGGATAAAATTGGTCCCTTAGAGAATCAGAGTGGACGGCTATGTGCAGAGCCAAAAGAGATGGGGGAAATTCTGAACAATTTCTTCGGTATTCACTAAGGAGAAGAATATTGAATTGTGTAAGATAAGGGAAACAGGTAGGGAAGTCATGGAAACTATGATGATTAAAGAGGAGGAAGTACTGAAACTTTTAAGGAATATAAAAGTGGATAAGTCTCCAGGTCCGGACAAGATATTCCCTAGGACCTTCAGGGAAGTTAGTGCGGAAATAGCAGGGGCTCTGACAGAAATATTTCAAATGTCATTAGAAACGGGGATGGTGCCGGAGGATTGGCGTATTGCTCATGTTGTTCCATTGTTTAAAAAGGGTTCTAAGAGTAAACCTAGCAACTATCGGCCTGTGAGTTTGACGTCAGTGGTGGATAAATTGATGAAAAGTATTCTTAGAGATGGTATATATAATTTTCTAGATAGACAAGGTCTAATTAGGAGCAGTCAACATGGATCTGTGCATGGAAGGTCATGTTTGACAAACCTTACTGAATTTTTTGAAGAGGTTACTAGGAAAGTTGACAAGGGTAAAGCGGTGGATGTTGTCTATATGGATTTCAGTAAGGCCTTTGACAAGGTCCCACACGGAAGGTTGGTTAGGAAGGTTCAATCATTAGGTATTAATATTGAAGTAGTAAAATGGATTCAGTGGTGGCTGGATGGGAGATGCCAGAGAGTAGTGGTGGATAACTGTTTGTCAGATTGGAGGCCGGTGACGAGTTGTGTGCCTCAGGGATCTGTACTGGGTCCAATGTTATTTGTCATATACACTAATGATCTGGATGATGGGGTGGTAAATTGGATGAGTAAGTATGCAGATGATACTAAGATAGGTGGAGTTGTGGATAATGAAGTGGGTTTTCAAAGCTTGCAGAGCGATTTAGGCCAGTTAGAAGAGTGGTCTAAAAGATGGCAGATGGAGTTTGATGCTGATAAATGTGAGGTGCTACATTTTGGTAGGACTAATCAAAATAGGACATACATGGTAAATGGTAGGGCATTGAAGGATGCAGTAGAACAGAGGAATCTAGGAATAATGGTGCATAGTTCCCTGAAGGTGGAATCTCGTGTGGATAGGGTGGTGAAGAAAACTTTTGGTATGCTGGCCTTTATAAATCAGAGCATTGAGTATAGGAGTTGGGATGTAATGTTGAAATTGTACAAGGCATTAGTGAGGCCAAATTTGGAGTATTGTGTACAGTTTTGGTCACCAAATTATAGGAAAGATGTCAACAAAATAGAGAGAGTACAGAGAAGATTTACTAGAATGTTACCTGGGTTTCGGCACCTAAGTTACAGAGAAAGGTTGAACAAGTTGGGTCTTTATTCTTTGGAACGTAGAAGGTTGAGGGGGGACTTGATAGAGGTATTTAAAATTATGAGGAGGATAGATAGAGTTGACGTGGATAGGCTTTTTCCATTGAGAGTGGGGGAGATTCAAACAAGAGGACATGAGTTGAGAGTTAAAGGGCAAAAGTTTAGGGGTAACATGAGGGGGCACTTCTTTACTCAGAGAGTGGTGGCTGTGTGGAACGAGCTTCCAGCAGAACTGGTTGGGGCAGGTTCAATGTTGTCGTTTAAAGTTAAATTGGACAGCTATATGGACAGGAAAAGAATGGAGGGTTATAGGCTGAGTGCAGATCGGTGGGATTAGGTGAGAGTAAGAGTTCAGCACGGACTAGAAGGGCCAAGATGGCCTATTTCCTTGTTGTAATTGTTATATGGTTATATGGTTATTATTTCAATTCATAATTCAAGTCAAATAAAATGTTGTACAATGTAAGCTGGAAAGTTTCCTATCTGTTGCAAGGATGTGGCTGGGGACGAACCCAAGTGCAGGACATAGATGCTGTGGCAGAGTCATCATGAGTAGCCCCTCCACGAACGGGGAACCGATATCCAGGAGATGATGCAAAGCTTAGAACTAACAGTTCTCAGGAATAGGAAACAAGGTTTACTCTCACAAGAGTCGACCAACGAACTGGCGGCTTCTTGCTGTGGTCACAGGGTTTTTATCCTGCCGTTTAATGGGAAGCAGGTGCGTGTAGTTAGTGGTACTTGGGAATGATTGGAATCTAAATGAGGTGATCAAGGCCCAAATCTTGAGGCAAATGGCAAGGTGGGGGATTGCCAGAAGGGACCATGACACTATCTTGTCCAGACATGCTTGGCCATGCTTAGGCAGTGCAGATGCTGCATGGCAGGACAGGTTTTAGTAATAATTATTGGGTTCGGGACTGAAAGGATGGAATTTGCTATCATCAGGCACAAAAATTTCTATGAAGGATTTTGATATTTGAGACAGATGCTTCCCAGAATAACTGATACCAAGATTAAGGAAAGCATTTTTGTTGGTCCACAAATAACAGGTCATCAGTGACAGGCAATTTGAAGAATTTCTAGTGGGACCGGAGAAAATCACATGGAAGGCATTCAAAGAAGTTGTTGAAATTTTTCTCAGCATCTGCAGAGCACCAAACTACATGCAGCTGATTGAAAGCATGCTTCAAGCATATAAAACCATGAAATGCAACATGTCACTAAAGATTCATTTCCTGCATTCCCATTTAGACTTCCTCCCAGCAAATCTTGGTGCTGTTAGTGACGAGCATGGTGAAAGGTTTCACCAGGACATTGCAGTCATGGAGAAAAGATACCAGGACAACTGGAATCCATCAATGCTGGTGAATTATTGTTGGACACTTAAGCGAGAAGCCTCAGACACTGAGTACAAATGAAAATCATTAACAAAATATTTTAACTTAGTTGAACTATTGCAAAGCATCAGCACCATTATGCAATTAAACACATTCTATTCAATAAAAGTTAATTTGTTGTTTCTCCAAATTCCTATGTGATACAAGTAGTCTGAAATTATATTTGTGTTCATCTTCAAGCAGTCTATCATAAACCAAAAAAAAACTGAGGAAGCAACACTTCTGAAAAAATTTGTTGTCCCGTGTAATAAGACCATGAGACATAGGAAAGATGCATAAACCTTAACAAAACACATTGCTTTGATTAGGGGTCTGACAGAGGCCAAACAAGGAAAGGAAGGCAGATGTCTTTCTTTGATAGACATTACTGAGCCAAATGGCATCTTTAAGGCAATCCAGTAATTCTGTGGTTGCCATTACAGTAAAGTCCATACTTATTTAACTTAGTTAAATTGTACATATCCTACCAACCAAAGTTGGATTGGAACAACGACACTGTTCCAATCCAAAGATTCTGGATGACTTGCAGAAGAAAACATGCTAAAGGAGCAGTATGGTAACATAGGAATAGCATGAAGCTATTACAGCGCCAGCATCCTGGGTTCAATCCCCGCTGCTGTCTGTGAGCAGTCTGCATTTTTCCTGTGACCCGGGTGCTCTCGTTTCCTTCCACATTCCAAAGACGTACCAGTTAGTAAGATATTTGGTCTCATGCGTGTAATTAGGCCGTGTGAGCTCATTGGGCCAGAAGGGCTAGTTACTGTGCTTTAGTTCTAAATAAATAATAAAATAATAATAAGTTCTGTATGTCCACAAAATATCATCCTTATTAAAAGAAAAACTATTAGAACCTGACAGTATTTTTACCAGATCTCAACGTGAGTTCTAATGCAGAGATGTGAACAAAAATTCAAACACCTTTCTAAAAATTAATGACACTGTATGAATTCTGGGTTATTAATATCACCACTCACTATTCATATATTATACTTCTACGTGCCTATAAAATAAAAACTCGAATTGCATTACAAGGATGTGATCACCATGGCAACATCTTGTGCAAGGCACATCAACAAATTGACTCACTGAGATTGTGATGATAACAACTCAGCAATGATAGAAAAGGGAGATTTACTCTGTCTGATTTGTAACTAACACAAAGCACAATCTTTTATCAGGATATGTTTGTAGTGCACAGAAGACTTCTACCCCATTTGTCCAGAGAAATAATGTATGTTTTTTTTCTACCATTACAAAACTAAGTCTTGAGATGCAAAGCCCACAGTAGTGTAGCGGTTAGTGTACACTATTACAGACTGGGTGGCAGATTTCGGAGTTCGATTCTGATGTCATCTATAAGGAGTCTATATGTCCTCCCCATGGAATGTGTAGGTATTCTCCAGGTGCTCCAGTTTTCTCAGACATACGAGTTACTAGGTTAATTGGTCATTGCACATTATCCCATGATTGGGCAAGGATTAAATTGGGGTTGCTGGGACAGTGCAGCTCAAAAGGCCAGAAGGTCCTATCCTGTACTGCATTTCTAAATAACTAACTAAATTTTAAATATCTACTCTTCTTCCATGATGAGGCCACTCTCAGGGTGGAGGAGCAACGCCTCATATTCCGTCTGGCTAGCTTCTGACCTGATGGCATGAACATTGATTTTCCCCTCCCACTTCCCTCTTCTGGACTTTACCTCTTCTCCTCACCTGTATATCACCTCTCCTGGTAAATCAACAGCTACCCACCTTCAGCAGCCCCCAATATCACTAGCAGAAACGGCAGGAAATGGGTCAGTTGTGACTTACTTGGTTGTATTAGCAGTCTTTCAGAGGACTATGGTTCAAGTTGCACTCCAGAAACTTGAACAAAATATCTCAATACCAGATCAGCACACATAAAATGCTGGAGGAACTCAGTAGGGCAGACAGTTGTTGTTTTAGGCTGAGACCCTTCTTCGGGACAGGCAAGGAAAGTGGAAGATACCAGAATAAAAAGATGAGGAGAGGGGAAGGAGGATAGCAAGAAGGTGATAGGTGAAGCCAGGTAAGTGGAAAAGATGAAGGGCTGAAGAAGGAATCTGACAGGAGAGGAGAGTGGACCATGGGTGAAAGGAAAGAAGAGGGGCACTAGGGGAGGTTGGGGGTTTTGGGGATAGTGTAGAGGGCTGTCAGAGCTTACAGCGGGACATTGATAGGATGCAAAACTGGGCTGAGAAGTGGCAGATGGCGTTCAACCCAGATAAATGTGAGGTGGTTCATTTTGTTAGGTCAAATATGATGGCAGAATATAGTATTAATCTTAAGAATCTTGGCAGTGTGAGGATCAGAGGGATCTTGGGGTCCAAGTCCATAGGACACTTAAAGATGCTGCGCAGGTTGGGTCTGTGCTTAAGAAGGCATATGGTGTATTGGCCTTCATCAATCGTGGGATTGAGTTTAAGAACCGGAAGGTAACATCAGACATCCCACCTCTCCCGGAAGTTCCGGGAGTCTCCCGCATATTAATAGTGGCTCCCTGATGCCCACAAATTATATACAATATACTGGAAATCAATTTTTTTGAGAGCGAGAGAGAGAAAGCAAGAGAGAGCGAGAGAGAGAAAGTGAGAGAGCACACGTGTGAGAGAGCGACCACGAGAGAGAGAGAGAGTGAGAGTGAGAGAGAGAGAGCGAGAGAGCAACCACGAGAGAGAGGGAGCAGGTGAGAGAGAGAGCGAGCGCGAGAGCGACCACGGGAGAGAGAGAGAGAGAGAGCGAGAGCGCACCAAGGCAGAGTGTACCAAAAAAAGAAAATATAAAATGTACGTCACCCCAGACTACCCTAAAGTGTACCCCTGCCTAATAGGGGTCAAAAATAATGACAGTGTTGCTCACTGCACTGTTTGCAACAGTGACTTTTCTATTGCCCATGGTGGGTTAAGACTGTAAAAGACATGCTGAGGTGAGTTTAACAGGTGTCATTCGTTCATTAGCATAGCTAACGTTATTTAAACTAGCTGGCTGGCTGCTAAGGAGCTACACTATTGATGTCCTACATGATGAGGCCAAACTCCCTGTCGACGAGCTTAAAGTTGTAATAAAATTTAAAAAACAACTCCATGATAATATATAAGTACATACTGTATTTTAATGTCACATTTTCTGCATATACCCAGTTTACAGATTACAGATTGGTTTACAGATTAGACAAAATCACTAAACAAAGTATCACATAAGACTATAATAAGGATACACCTTATGCTTTTATTTCTTTTAGGGACCGCAACATATTAGGGAGGCTAATCGCAGGGAAGGCTGCTCAAGTATTTCACAAACAATAGGAATTCTGCAGATGCTGGAAATTCAAGCAACACACATCAAAGTTGCTGGTGAACGCAGCTGGCCAGGCAGCATCTGTAGGAAGGGGTGCAGTCGACGTTTCAATCCTGACGTAGGGTCTCAGCCTGAAACGTCGACTGCACCTCTTCCTACAGATGCTGCCTGGCCAGCTGCGTTCACCAGCAACTTTGATGTGTGTTGGTCAAGTATTTCACAGTTCTTTTCAGCAAAGCCACATCACAGTACAAGGAAAGTTTGCCAAAGAGATAGAAAAGCTATTTGCATTAGCATTGAGATTGCCAACAGAATACTCAACAAGGAATATATATATATATATAAACTCACCTCAGCATGTCTTTTACAGTCTTAATATATATATGTGTGTGTGTGCATGTGTGTGTGTGTGTGTGTGTGTGTGTGTGTGTGTGTGTGTGTGTGTGTGTGTGTGTGTGTGTGTGTGAAATAAATTGTTGTGTTCTTTCATAATTAAATGTCCCGTATACATGCGCCCTTGGAGGTCAGCCAGGGCAGGGTGATATGGGGTTGCGGGGGGCGGGGGGTGCTACCTCCTTGAAATGATGGTGCTATCTCCCTGAAATGAGTTTTTGCAGGGTGGGATTTCTGTAATATTACAGCTATTTGGGCCCTGGTCGGACCCCACTTGGAGTACTGTGCTCAGTTCTGGTCGCCTCACTACGTGGATGTGGAAAACGTAGAAAGGGTGCAGAGGAGATTAACAAGGATGTTGCCTGGATTGGGGAGAATGACTTATGAGAATAAGTTGAGTGAACTCGGCCTTTTCTCCTTGGAGCGACTGAGGGTGAGAGGTGACCTGATAGAGGTGTATAAGATGATGAGAGGCATTGATCATATGGATAGTCAGAAGCTTTTTGCTAGGGCTGAAATGACTAGCACAGGAGGACACAGTTTTAAAGTGCTTGGGAGTAGGTTCAGAGGAGATGTTGGGGTAAGTTTTTTCACTCAGAGAGTGGTGAGTGCATGGAATGGGCTGCTGGCAACAGTGGTGGAGGCGGATACGATAGGGTCTTTTAAGAGACTCCTGGATAGGTACATAGAGCTCAGAAAAATAGAGGGCTATGGGTAACCCTAGGTAATATCCCAGGTAAGGACATGTTCAGCACAGCTTTGTGGGCCGAGGGGCCTGTATTGTGCTGTAGGTTTTCTATGTAATAAACTGGTCACTGAGTGAAGGTTACATGGTTTCTAGGTGCCACTCCAAGCTGCTCCAACACATTCCTAGCAATGTAGCAGAAACTCTGGCCATTACAAGTCAATTTGTCTAATCAGATAGCAGGGGAGAAGATTGATTGCAGCAGCTCTGTCACGTGGACCCATCCTACAAATATCTTACTGTATGCTGATCCCAGCTATGGTACAAATATCCTACTGTATGCTGATCCCACTGACGTCTATTCCCTGAATGTAAACAGAACATCACTAAATGTAAAGGGATTCAACAATAATCAGTCCTCCCCGCAGATATATTCAGACCATCTTCCAAATGAGTCAAGAAAATCAGTTAGTTACAGCAGGGTATCAAAGCTGTGAATCACAGAAAGGAATTTTTTTCCTTTAAATATTTGGGTAATTAACAAGAAAATAACTCAAAGGAGAGACCCACTGCACTGCACTCTCTCTCTCTCACTCTCTCTCTCTGAAAGGCCCCCTCAGAACTGATCCTTCATGAGCAACTTTTGTTGAGGCATCTGTACAAATAATTGGGCCCCAAGCGCAGTCACAAGTGATCCCTTCAAAAGCTACGTCTCCTGATATGTTCTGAAGTGAAAGCAGGCACGCCAAGTTGTTTGGACCAGTGAACACTAGGCTGTACTCTCCTATTCAAAGAGTATACAATTTAAAAGAAGCACATACACACATATGAAAAATGACTCAGAATAATATCCCTTTTCACCTCAAGAAATTAAATTCAAGAATTAAAAATCAAGCATAGAGACAAACACAGGTTATAACAATAATAAACAGTCTAGCTTGGTGAGATCAGGTGGAAAGAGTGGGCCTTAAACAAAACACATTTTTCAGCGTCACTGGCAGATTTTAATTTCTTTCCTGATGAAGGGTATTGGCCTGAAACATCGACTCTTCATTCATTTCCATTGATGCTGCCTGACCTGCTCAGTTCCTCCAGCATTTTGTGTATGTTGCTCTGGATTTCCAGCATCTGCAGAATATCCTGTGTTTATTAATTTCTGTGTTTTAAAAAAAATCAGAGGAGCTCCCTGTGAATGCATTAATGAAATGCCTGGTCCAGCCAGAATCCTGTAACTAATCCATTCATAATCAGTTTTGAATCTCACATTCTCAAAACAGGTTCTGAAAGGACACTCTGGTGCCATTATCCACTGAAGGAATTTGCCTAAGAAAGATGTTAGAAGGGATGTATTTTTGCCAAGAGCCTCCCCTTTGCTTCAGAGGGAAAATATAATAGGCGTATTATCAGCCCCTTACTTTTAAAAGGCATTGACTATTTGGAGCTATTCACTGTGATATCACCAAATGACATCTTTATATGAAATTTAATCCTCTATTTTAACAAGGGGCGTTGATCCATTGGGGTTAGGCCTTTACAAAGGCAGTTGAGAAAGAATTTCGTATGACAGATTAACACATTTGTTATTATTATCACACAGTCTTGAAACACCCTCTGGTTTAAAACTCAGGTATTGTTTTTCTTTGCTCTGTGACATACCTCCCAAAACTAAACATCCTCATCCCTGAAACCTTGCTCGGATTGGCCAACGAACCAACTGTTTGGCAATTGTGCGTGGATACAGGGAAGACTGATTAGGTCAGTGGGTGGGCGGGGGGGGGCAGCTGCTGAGTGAAAACAGGATGAGAGCGCTTACTTGTTAAGTATGGGTGGGCAGCTGGGCACTGCAAACAATTCCAGCTCTCAGTGTGCCATCCTGCCAGTGTGTTCAATGTCAAGTTAAACACACTTGACCCGCTCCACATCAACCCCTCAGTTGTAAACACCCATCTGATGGATGTAGATGCAGTTGGAAGTGAATGCTTCAAAAAACAAGTCTCCTGATAGGTTCTAAAATCAAAGCAGATATGTCAAATTTTTTGGACCTGTAAACATTGGGCTATAAGTTATAAACACAAGAGATTCTGCAGATGCTGGAAATCCAGAGCAACACACAAAATGCTGGAAGAACTCAGCAAGTCAAGCAGCAGCAATGGGGGTGGGGGTGGGAGGGGTGGAAATAAACAGTCACTGCTTTTGGGTCAAGGCCCTGATGAAGGGTGTTAGGCCAAAAATGTCGACTGTTTATTTCCCTCCATAGATGATGAGCTCCTCCTGTATTTTGTGTATGTAACCTTGGATGTGTTTTCCTATTCAAACAGTGCTAGTGGTAACACGGTGAGGTAGATATTAAAAAAATTCATACTCGCCCATGGACCCTGTCTATACTTCTCACTGTCTCTATAAAGCAGCCAAAATAATCAAAGACTCCACCCACTCTGGACTAACCTCCAAAATACAAAAAATTCTTTAGAAACTGAAAATCAAAAGCAACTCACAAAATATTGGAAGTCCCAATGAAGGCCCAAAACATTGACTGTTTAATCTCTTCCACAGATACTGACTGACCTGTTGGACATACTCTCTTCACCCCTCTCCCATCAGGCAGAATATCAGGGAAAGTGAGGAGGTGATAGAGAGGAGCTACAGCCAAGTAGTCACACCAGGGCCTGAGGAGACAGACAAGTGGGTAACAGTCAGGAGAGAGAAGGGCAGGAGTCAGAGATTGGAGAGTACCCCTGTGGCTGTACTCCTTAACAATAAGTACTCCTGTTTGAGTACTGTTGGGGGGGATGGCCTATCTGGGGAAGCAACAGTGGCCATGCCTCTGGCACAGAGTCCAGCCCTGTGGCTCAGAAGGGTAGCGAAAGGAAGAAGGCAGCAGTAACAGGGGACTCTATAGTTAGTGGGGGGGGTCGGACAGGCAATTCTGTGGATGCAGGAAAGAAACACAGGTGGTAGTTTGCCTCTCAGGTGCCAGGGTCCAGGATGTTTCTGATCGCGTCCACAATATCCTGAAGTGGGAAGATGAACAGCCAGAGGTCATGATACATATTGGTACCAATGACATAGATAGGAAAAGGGAGGAGGTCCTGAAAACAGACTATAGGGAGTTAGGAAGGAAGTTGAGAAGCAGGACCTAAAGGTAGTAATCTTGGGATTACTGTCTCTGACACACAACAGTGAGTATAGGAATAGAGTGAGGTGGAGGATGCATGCATGGCTGAGGGATTGGAGCAAGGAGCAGGGATTCAGATCTCTGGATCATTGGGACCTCTTTTGGGGCAGATGTGACCTGTACAAAAAGGATAGGTTGCACTCGAATCCATGGAGGACCAATATCTTGGCCGGGACGTTTGCTAAGGGTATTGAGGGAGAGTTTAAACTAGAATTTCTAGGTGGGGGGGGGGGAACTGAACTAAAGAGATGGAGGACGGGGTTATTGGCTCACAAATAGAGAAAGCTTGGAGACACTGCGAGAGAGAGGATAGGCAGGTGATAGAGAAGGGATGCGCTCTGACCGATGGTTTGACATGCGTCTATTTTAATGCAAGAAGCATCATGAACAAAGCAGATGAGCTTAGAGCGTGGATCAGTACTTGGAGCTATGATGTTGTGGTCATTGCACAAACTTGGATGATTCAGGGGCAGGAACGGTTACTTAGAGTGCCAGGCTTTAGATTTTTCAGAAAGGACAGGGAGGGAGGCAAAAGAGGTGGGGGTGTGGCATTGCTGATCACAGATAGTGTCACGGCTGCAGAAAAGGAGGAAGTCATGGAGGGTTTGTATATTGACTCTCTGTGGGTGGAAGTTAGAAACAGGAAGGGATCAATAACTCTACTGGGTGTTTTTTATAGACCACCCAATAGTAACAGGGGCGTCGAGGAACAGATAGGAAGACAGATTCTGGAAAGGTGTAATAATAACAGGGTTGTCGTGGTGGGAGATTTTATTTTTCTGAATATTGATTGGTATCTCCCTAGAGCAAAGAGTTTTAGATGGAGTGGAGTTTGTTAGGTGTGTTCAGGTAGGTTTCATAGAACATAGAACATAGAATAGTACAGCACATTACAGGCCCTTCAGCCCACAATGTTGTACTGACCCTCAAACCCTGCCTCCCATATAACCCCCCCACCTTAAGTTCCTCCATATACCTGTCTAGTAGTCTCTTAAACTTCACGAGTGTATCTGCCTCAGGCACTGACTCAGGCAGTGCATTCCATGCACCAACCACTCTCTGAGTAAAAAACCTTCCTCTAATATCCCCCTTGAACTTCCCACCCCTTACCTTAAAGCCATGTCCTCTTGTATTGAGCAGTGGTGCCCTGGGGAACCCTGGTTTCCTGATACAATATGTAGATAAGCCTACAAGAGGAGAGGCTGTACTTGATCTGGTATTGGGAAATGAACCTGGTCAGGTGTCAGATCTCTCAGCGAGAGAGCATATTGGAGATACTGATCACAATTCTATCACCTTTACCATAGCATTGGAGAGGGATAGGAACAGGCAAGTTAGGAAAGTGTTTAATTGGATTAAGGGGAAATATGAAGCTATCAGGCAGGAACTTGGAAGCAAAAATTGGGAACAGATGTTCTCAGGGAAATGTACAGCTGAAAAGTTGCAAATATTCAGATGGAGTTCTGCATAGGTACGTTCCAATGAGACAGGGAAAGGTAGGGTACAGGAACCGGCTGTTGAAAATCCAGTCAAGAAGAAAGGAAAAGCTTATAAAAGGTTCAAAAAACTAGGTAATGATAGAGATCTAGAAGATTATAAGGCTAGCAGGAAAAAGCTTAAGAATGAAATTAGGAGAGACAGAAGTGGCCATGAGAAGGCCTTGGCAAGTAGGATTAAGGAAAACCCCAATGCATTCTACAAGTATATGAAGAGCAAGAGGATAGGAGAGACTAGGACCAATCAAGTGTAACAGTGGAAAAGTATGTATGGAATCAGAGGAGGTAGCAGAGGCAGTTAATGAATACTTTGCTTCAGTATTCATGACGGAAAACGATCTTGGCGAATGAAGGGATGACTACAGCTGATTGAAAAGCTTGAGCATATAGACATTAAGAAAGAAGAAGTGTGGGAGCTTTTGGAAAGCATCAAGTTGGATAGGTCTCTGGGACTGGATGAGTTGTAACCCAGGCTACTGTGGGAGGCAAGGGAGAAGATTGCTGAGCCTCTGGCAATGATCTTTGCATCATCAATAGGACGGGAGATGTTCTGGAGCATTGGAGGATTGCAGATGTTGTTCCTTTTCTTCAAGAAAGAGAGTAGAGAAGACCCAGGAAATTATAGACCTGTGAGTCTTACTTCAGTGGTTGGTAAGTTGTTGAAAAACATCCTGAGAGGCAGGATTTATGAACATTTGGAGAGGCATAATATGATTAGGAATAATCAGCATGGCTTTGTCAAAGGCAGGTCATGCCTTACAAGCCTGATTGAATTTTTTGAGGATGTGACTAAACACATTGTTGGAGGGAGAGCAGTAGATGTAATGTATATGGATTTCAGCAAGGCATTTGATAAGGTACCCCATGCAAGGCTTATTGAGAAAGATAAGGAAGTATGGGATCCAAGGGGACCTTACTTTGTGGACCCAGAACTGGCTTACTCAGAGAAAGTAAAGAGTGGTTGTAGACGGGTCATATTCTACATGGAGGCTGGTGACCAGTAGTGTGCCTCAGGGATCTGTTCTGGGAACACCACTCTTCGTGATTTTTATAAATGACCTGGATGAGGAAGTGGAGGGATGGGTTAGTAAGTATGCTGATGACACAAACGTTGGGGGTGTTATGGATAGTGTGGAGGGCCATCAGAGTTTACAGCGATAGGATGCAAAACTGGGCTGAGAAGTGGCAAATGGAGTTCAACCCAGATAAGTGTGAGGTGGTTCAATTTGGTAGGTCAAATATGATAGCAGAATATAGTATTAATGGTAAGATTCTTGGCAGTGTGGGTGATCCGAGGAATCTTGAAGTCCGAGTCCATAGGACACTCAAAGCTGCTGCACAGGTTGACTCTGTGGTTAAGAAGGTATACGGTCCATTGGCCCTCATCAACTGTGGGATTGAGTTTAAGAGCCACGAAGTAATGTTACAGCTTTACAGGACCCTGGTCAGACCCCACTTGGAGTACTGTGCTCAGTTCTGGTTACCTCACTACGGGAAGGATGTGCAAACTATAGAAGGGGTGCAGAGGAGATTTACAAGAATGCTGCCTGGATTGGGGAACGTGCCTTATGAGAATAGTTTAAGTGAACTTGGCCTTTTCTCTTTGGAGCAGCGGAGGATGAGAGTTGACCTGATAGAGGTGTATAAGATGATGAGAGGCATTGATGATGTGGATAGTCAGAGGCTTTTTCCAGGGCTGAAATGGCTAACACGAGAGGGCACAGTTTTAAGGTGCTTGGAAGTGGGTACAGAGGAGATGTCAGGGGTAAGTCTTTTACGCAGAGAGTGGTGAGTGCGTGGAATGGGCTGCCAGCAACGATGGTGAAGGTGGATACGATAGGGTCTTTTAAGAGACTTTTGGAAAGGGAAATGAAGCTTAGAAAAATAGGGGGCTATGGGTAACCCTGGGTAATTTCTAAAGTAAGTACATGTTTGGCACAGCATTGTGGGCTGAAGGGCCTGTATTTTGTTGCAGGTTTTCTGTTTCCATGTTTCTAATATACAAAAGCCTGAAACCATGTACTATCAGCTTCTGCCCCACAGTGGTAAGACTATGGAATGGTTTCCTTGTACATCAGATAGGCTCTTGACCTCACAATCTACCTCTTTATGATCTTGCGCCTTATTGTACTTTATTCTGCTTTGTTATTGGTTTAACTTGTTCTACCTCAGTGCTCTGTGTAGTAATTTGATCTATATGAAGAGCATGCAAGACAAACTTTGCACTGTATTTCCATACTAGTGACAATAATAAACCAATTCCGATTCCTACTGCTCAGCTGCATGTAACATGTGCAGCTGGTCATTTTTTTCCGAAGGAAGTGTTTTTTTCTTACTAATTCCCCCAAAAATGACCTTCAAATAAAAAAGTTGCCAGTGTCTAACTTAACTCTGCCTCATCCATGTTCAGGACACAAGTACATCTCAGGCATCGAGGTGAAGACACAAGATTGGGTGTATTTAAGGCAGAGATTGATAGGTATCTGAGTAGCCAGGGCATCAAAGGTTATGGTGAGAAGGTGGGGGAGCGGGACTAAATGGGAGAATGGATCAGCTCATGATAAGATGGCGGAGCAGACTCGATGGTCCCAATGGCCGAATTCTGCTCCGTTGTCTTATGGATTTGTCTTATGGTCTAAGATTTTATCCCTCCAAAACATTAATTCCCTGCTCCAGAAACAATTATTATATCATCCTCTGAGATTCGGTTGTACAAAAGAAGTCAAAGTAAAAAATTGTTGTGTCAGATTACTTACCCTAATGTTGACAGCTAATGTGAAACCACGGCATCTTCATACCTCTTGTGTCTGAATGGCAAGACTTGTCTTTCATTGAGTTTTATTTCTGAGAGAGTACATCAAGTAGTGAATATTGCCTCCAATACCATCATCTTGTCAGTAAACTTCTTAATAATGAACACACTACAGTCACTCATTCACCTTTATTTATTCTGCTTATCATATCCTCAAATAAATTTGTCAAACATGATTTTCCTATTTGTCCAAATATTCTGACATTTCTTGTTTTATTATCAGTTCCAACCCCCCTCTCCATTTGATGGATAATTGGGTCCAAAGAGGAGCTAGAATTGATTCCTAAAAGACAAATTGCCTGATAAAGTTCTACAGTCCATGTAGACATGCCAAATTATTCAGACCAGTATTCAGACCAGTGAACACCAGGCTGTATTCTCCTAGTCAAGTAGGCATGCCAAGTTATTCAGACCAGTGAACACCAGGCTGTATTCTCCTAGTCAAGTAGGCATGCCAAGTTATTCAGACCAGTGAACACTGGGTTGTACTTTCCTACTCAAGTAGTATTATTGGCAACTTGGTGAGATAGACGGTAAAGAAATACTTACTCACCATGGACTCTACACTTCTTGCTACCTCAGTAAATCAGCCAGCATAATTAAAGACACCGCTCTCACTTGACATTCTCTCTTCTCCCCTCGCCCACTGGGCAGAAGGTACAAAAACCTGAAAGCATGTATCATGAGTCTGAAGGGCAACTTCTACCCTGCAGTTATAAGACTATTAAATGGGTCCCTTCTACTCTGCTGTAATGTTATTGGTCCAAAATATGATATACCACACCTTGGACTTCACAGAGTACATAGCCTTGCACCTTATTATTTACCTGCACTGCACTTTGTAGCAGGTATAATTTATTCTACATTGTTAGTTTTCTTTCAATCTTGTTTTACTCCAATACACTGTGTAATAAATTGATCTGTATGATTGTATCTCACTGTATCTCAGTACATGTGACAACAATAAACCAGTTCTAATAGCAGAGTGAGGCAGAAGACAATGTGGGTAAGACCCTTCATGATTATTTTGCAGCTCTTTCACAAAGGGTGGTGCTGCGGTTACTTTAAAGCAAACTAAAACCGCTCAGAGACTAAGCATGGGGCGGGGGGGGGGGGTTGAAACTGTACGACGCACTCCAAAAATCTTGTAACGTTAAAAAAAACAATGAAACTAAAACTAACAATATAATAAAATAAGCAGTCTAAATGTATTCAAACATAGTTAAGTGTTAGCAGTCTTAGCATGTTTAAAAGTTAGCAGTTAGAAGTAACTAAACAAAGCGGTCAACAGAAAAACCTTTTTCCCCCAACCTACCCCCTGCTCTATCCAGACTTAAAACTGACTAAAGACAAAATGTAAGTACCTGTGTTTAACGATACTCTTCATTTCTGCCGCACTTCAGCCCACATGACAAATGACCCTTAATAATTATGCAACACAAAATACAATAAAGACAGACAGAAAATAGACATATTGCTCCTACAGAGGAGATTACGGCGATGTTGTGTTTAAGCAGGAAGAGTGCAGTGTATTGGACGGGATATACCCAGCAGGAAAGAAAATATCAAGTCATTTAGCATCTCTGAAAGAAAATAATCCCCAGGTCTAATGAAACATGTCACAGGCTTTTCAAGAGAGGAAATTGCCAAGACACTGATCAAAATGATTCCATCCTCCATGTCTACAGGAATAGTGCCAGAAGATCAAGGGAACTGCTAATGTGTCGTTGTGCAAAGGGGGAGGAAGGGATAAACTGAATAATTACAGGCAGTTTACCATCTGTGATAAGCAAATTACTGGAACCAATTCCGGAGGACAGTCTAAACCTTCATTTAGAAAGGAATAGATTATCCAAGGACAAACAACAAAGGGGAAGCCCAGGACAGGCTAACTTGATAGACGTTTTAAGGAGTTAAAAATATACTGACGTTTTAAGTATAGTGTGCCTGATGTGGTCTACATGCATTTTAGCAAGGGCCTTTGACAAGGCCCCAAGTGACAAGCTGACCAATAAAAAAGCTTGGGATTTAAGGAAAAATTGGATCTAAAAATATAGTGACAGGCATCAAAGTAGGGAGGTCATGCTAGAACTCTATCCAAAGCTAATTTAAGCCATAGCTTTAGGTTATTATAGTTCTAGTCACTACAATACAAGAAAGATTGTGATGGTGAACGCTCAGTAAAACACACTCTCTACACACACGCGCACACACACACACACACACAGCAACATTGCCTTGTCATTCTGCTGTCGTTGCACTGAGCGTTCACACTTTAATATCTTCCCCAGTATATTCTCATAATGGATTGTCATTATGGTGCCTTTCCTGTCATACACAGAGAAATATTCCATTTCTTTAATAATAGGGGATGTGTATATATTGGTTGTATACTGTACTTAAGGTAGATACATCTGTTCATTTTGTAATGTGATTGTAACTACATAGTGGGGTGCATCATATTCTGATTCATATGTAGTATAAAGTTAATTTTGTGAGTAATTAAGGATGGTATGTCCTAGTGCCGAGTAAATGGGGTTTATCGTTCTCCGTGGCAGAGCGAGTCGCCAGGGGTTCTCACTGGACATAATAACTGTGTTTTCTGCCAGATACCTTTTTGTAAATATTGGCAGTTTTCTTTTCCCTATTTTTGCTCATTTGATTTTTTAAATGTAAATTTAAAATGTAAAGTTTGATTTTTTAACACACCAAATGAACACCCTTGCATAGGAGTGCTAAACAAATCTAAGCATTCGTTTCTTTGACCAAAACCCACGTACGTAACATATGGTAGCAGTGGTGAGATGGGCAGTCACAAAGGATGTTTAACACAAAGAAGACCACAGTCCCAAGTCAGGAACCTCCCTGAGGTGAAGAATGAATTGGAAACGGTGGAGACCTGAGAGGAGGAAGAATTCAACCCCGAGCCAAATTCTCCAAGCCTTCACTGGAAAAGCTGTTCAGAGACATTTTGTTTGCCCAGCGGAGGAGAGTTAATGCTTTTAGGAAGGAACTCCAAAGCTTGCAGAAGGGTTATAACCCAAGATACGGGTTATCAACAAGTTGATGATATTGCAAGCTATCTCCTCAGGTTTGAGAGGATGGCCTGGATCTGGCAATAGCCAGGGGAGGAGTGGGCCTGCCAACTCGTACCACTACTGACGGGTAAAGCTCTCAAAGCCTGCACAGCAATGGATGAAGAGAGGTCCAACAACTATCCTGGCTAAATTTGATACCTGGGCCGAAACCTATCGCCGAAGTGTTTGTTCCAGTACTCAACCGCCAGGGGAGTTAACCACTGAGATGCATCATCAACAGAAGAGTCTCTACCAGTGATGGATTCGACCAGAGCAGAAGTCCAAGGAAGAGATTGGTGAGGCCATTGTTTTAGAGCTGCCACTGTGGGTACTATTTCCAGACACCAGAACATAGGGTCAAGAGCATAAGCCGGCATATGCACTCAATGTGACCCAACTTGCTCTGCAATAGCTCGATGCCCACGGAGTGGCGGGGGGGTGGGGGGTGACATCACAGTTGTCATTCCAAAGCAACAAAGACTCTAACACACCAAAGATCTCTCAGGGTAACTCTGAGAAATTAGGGAATGGGAGAAATAAGGGCAAAGAACCTTTGGTAGGTTATTCTAAAACTTTTATTTGCTACCATTGTCAACAGTCAGGTTATAAGTTCTCTTTGTGTCCTCTCAAGAAGCCCAAATTGTCAATTGTCAATTGGTACAAAATGTGCTATGTACCAAGAGAGGGAGAATGTGATGATGATGATGATAATGACTGTAATGATCGTGAGTATGGTAACGGAAATCAAGCAGAATGTGAGGAGAAAGAGCCCATGTTTATATTAGTCAGAGTTTATGGAAAACCTGTTAAATTTCTTTTCGATTCTGGTAGCTCACTGTCATTTGTTAAGAAAAGTCATGCTCCTGCCTTTGGTGTTGACTTCGGGCACCAACCACCATCCAATATGGCGAGTGGAAGTCTAAGCTGTTGCTGCATGAATGAAGTCACCTGAGAAAAGGACTGGTGGTTATGAAGCAGCTTCTTTATTCAACAAAATGAGATACAGCAGGTGTCTGGTGGAGAACCCTTTGGTGGAAAGAGGTCTGCCTGGCCCAGCACGACACAACATTTTATGTGCTAAAGATCAAAGAAGAATTCAGGACAATTCAAACAAATTCATACTTACAATGCTTCCTTTGAACTACAACCCCTTTCACATCTCCCTCTTCACACCCATACTACAGATACCCAAATATGCACAAATAATTAATTTAAATCAGCATTGTCTACCCATTGTTCAGATTCTTATTTTAGATTTAATCTTCAGTGCATATTCAAATCTGAAGGTTGGTCACTGAAGGCAAATTTTATTTTATGTTCTAACCTCAAAAACACCCTAACATGGATCATTGGCAGAACTCACTATTGAGCTAGATAAACATAAGGCTTAATGAAAGTGGGGGTGCTAGAGAAATTACCAGTTGACATGATTCTGGAGAGAGATTTGCCTGTGTTACATGATTACTGAGGATGGGAAATAGCCAATCAAATCCATCAGTTAATCTAGGAATGGATAGTGTTGTTTCTTATTTTGTCATGACTCATTCTAAAACCAATGCAATAACCAGGTTAAGATCTCTGCCTGACTTGAATGCTAGTCTGTGCAAGGGAGGAACCAAAAGGCCTAGAAAGTTGTGCCAGCTGTGTGAAATATGCTGGCTCTGCTGACTCTGTTGATATTTCCACTGATGAAGCACCCGTTGATGATGACTCTGAATGGGTCATGGAGGCTTGAAGGGGCCTGGGAAGGTTGACCTCTCCCATCTTGATGGCTACCAACCAGTGGCGCAGCAGAAGGTGTTTGCTGACCTTCCACAGCTGGTCCAGCAGAGACCAGGGCTGACAAAGGTCTTAAAATATTCCATCAGTGTTCAGTACACCAACACTGTTACAGAGCACCAGAGTGAATTGTGGGGGCCTGAACGATGAGATTCAGTCCATGCTGAAGCTGGGAGTCATTGAACCTTCATGTAGTGAGTGGAGCAGTCCTATTGTTATCACCCCCAAGAAGAATGGTACTCTAAAGATATGCATTGATTTCCAGATGTTGAATGCTATTTCTTTATTTGATGCTTATCATATGTCCTGCTTTGATGAACTACTAGAAAGGATTGAATGGGCAAATTACATTACTACTCTGGACCTTAGTAAAGCCTACTAGCAGGTTCCCCTGGATGACCAACCAAAACCCCTCACTGCCTTCCACGTACCCCTTGGTCCATTCACTTCACAGTGATTCCCTTTGGTCTTTGTGATGCACCAGTAACCTCCCAGCAGCCGATGGACTGAGTGCTCCAAGGTTACGAGAACACCTTTGCAGCCTACCTAGATGGTGTGGTTGCCTACAGCCAGATGTGGTCGGAGCATTTGAACCCTCTGTGCAGGGTTCTGGGGGATATTTATGGTGCCGGTCTCATCTTTAATCTATAAAATGTGAATGGGCAAAAAGGGAAATCAGATACCTTGGCTACCAGCTGGGACATGGAGAGGTTCGAGCACAGGTGGAAGCGAACTGCAACAATTCTTGACCTCATACCAAGAAGTTAGATTTTTAACACATTGAATAAACACACCTGTATGAAAGTACTAGGCAAATCCAGCCATTCATTTCTTCAGTCAAAAGCCATGTACTTGACAACATTGACATCCCTAACTTCCGTTAATGCCCCTCCGCCTCTTCGTACCCCATCCCTTATTTATTTGTTTGTTTGTTTATTTATTCCTTTTTTCTCCTTCTTTTTTTTCTCCCTCTGTCCCTCTCACTTTAACTCCTTACCTGCTCTCCATCCTCTGAGCTCCACTCCCCCTTTCTTTCTCCCTAGGCTTAGTCCTGACGAAGGGTCTCGGCCCAAAACGTCGACTGTACCTCTTCCTATAGATGCTGCCTGGCCTGCTGCATTCACCAGCATTTTTTGTGTGTGTTGCTTGAATTTCCAGCATCTGCAGATGTCCTCGTGTTTGTGTACTTAACAAAGATTTTGTTTATTTTATTTAGCGACACGACCCTTCTGACCCAACGTTGCTCAGCAAACCACTTATTTAACCCTAGCCTACTCACAGGACAATTAACTATGACAAATAGCCTACCTAATTAGGATGTCTTTCAACTGTGGGAAGAAACTGAAGCACCCAGAGGAAACCCACAAGGTCATGGGGAGAATGTTCAAACTCTTTACACTTGTCGCCAGACTTGAAATCTGAACACTTGAGTGCCCCGAGATGCAATAGCGTTGTACTAATTGCTAACTGATGTGATGTTCTGGTGAAAGGTAGAAAAGATTTAAGAGATGTTGCCAACACTCAAAAGGCTTAAGCATGGGAAAGGACTGAGTTTCTCTCACATCAGTAGCAGGAAAGTTTGGGGAAAAAACCTCTGAGATACAGGTTTAATCATTGCTTAGAAAGGTAGGGACTGATCAGAGATAGCCAGCAAAGTTTTGTCTAACCGATCTGATTAAAATTTTTGATGAGGTATCGAAGTGTATTTATGAGGGCAGTGCAGGTGGCATGTTTCACATGGACCAAAAAGACCCCTGACAAGGTTGCACACAGGTCAGCTGGTTCAAAATGTCAGGGTACATGAATCCAGAGCAAATTGGATCCAAAACTGGCTTGGCGATAGGAGCCAGAAGGTGATGGTACAAGGCTGTTCATGTGATTGGGTGCCTGTGAAGTGCTGCTTCACTAGGTTTGGTGCTGTAACCATTGCTGTTTATCATAAACATGATTGATTTGGTTGCAGATGTAGGAGGCACGAAGAACAAAACTGCAGATGACATGAAGTTGGTGGAGTTGTTGACAGTATGGAGGATAGTCCTGGGATACAAGGGCGATATCAATGTGCAAAAGCCTGGAAGCACATACATTACCTCCAAGCTCAGGAATGCTACTATCACACTGCTGTTATCTGACTCTTGCTTGAGTAGACCTCTTGCAAATAAGATGAACTCTTGAACTCACAACATACCTCATTAATGTCTTGCACCTTCTTGCTTACCTGCACTGCACTTTCTTAGTTAGATTACAGTGTGGAATAGGCCCTTCTGGACCCTTGGAGCCACACCACCCAACAACACCCCCCATTTAACACTAGCGTAATCACAGAACAATTTACAAGGACCAATTAACCTACTAACCAGTATGAGAACTGTGGGAAGGAACTGAGAGGGCCCAGAGAAAACCTACACATTTCATGGGGAGGACGCACAGATTCCTTACAGATGACGACAGAATTGAACTCCAAATTCCGACACTGTGAGCGTCACGTTAACCACTATGCTACCATAGTACCTTTTCTCTGCAGCTTTAACACTTTGCTCTGCATTGTTAGTGACTAATAAGTACCCTGCCACCACTGAGGTTTCATCACTAGGATAGCAAGCTGCTTACTGTTTACCTGTACCATGAACTGCATGCATTTTCAATTATATTTTATTCATTAATTTATGGGAATATATTAGTTATGTGTTGTGTGTGGCACATGATTTATGGGGTCCCCATGGGCCAGAGGAACATTGTTTCAATTGATTGTATGAATGTACAATCAGATCATAATAAACAAACTTAATTGTTGTTTTACATTGTTCTGGCTCTATGCACTGTATGATCTGATCTGTATGAATTGTATACAAGACAAGCTTTTCATGGCACACGTGATAATTGTAAACTAATACCAATATGTGCTAAGAAATGGTTGTTGTCACCCAGTGGAAAACTCATATTTTCTCCCAATTCCCCGTTCCCTTACGGACCAGCTCTGTTTTTTCCAGCCCAACAACCATCCAGCTGCCTTCTGTGCCATTCTGAAAGTAACCTGGCTTGCAATTCTCTTAAATGAAATGGATAAAGAATTATTGCACAGTTAGTAGAGAAAAAATAATGGAGTTTTGTTAAACTGGTCAGGGAATGCATTCTATAGATCAATAACATGAATGATCATCAATCACTGTTGCAACAGAGCAGCAGGAGAAGCGCAGGAACTTAATGTGTATCTACTGAGAGCACAGATTCATCGTGCACACTGCTACTGCAACCACTTTGCAACCTCAGAAACGGTTTCAATAAATAGCAATAGCCTTCCACCAAGAACATCTCCATCATAATTAAATGAGGAGGCAGGGCAGCTCGAAAGAGATTTGTCAAGCTGGGTATTATTTCCCAGCAATGACCCTGTAAGTGATAACCTTTTAGGTGCAGGAAGAAAAAGCTGTTTTCTCAATAGAGTCTTAAAATTACCATGAACTATTCTCTGAGATGCTCCGTGCAGTGGCAAGTTGAACTTTGATTTAGTGGGTGGGAAGGAGGAAGGAATGCTGCAGATTATGTGCTCATCGACTCTTTGCTGGAAAATTGAACAGTGCACAATCTCAAGGCATCAGGCCCAACTCAGCCAGTCTTTAAAGTTATTCTGAGTGTGAAGGAGCTCAGGTAATTCATGGCTGGGTCCTGTGGGAAGTGTGGGTTTCTTCCCACAGTCCAAAGACATACCGGTTAGTAGGTTGATTGGTCATTGTATATTCTTCTGTGACTAGGCTTAGGGTTAAATCGGTGGGTTGCTGGGCAGTGTGGCTTGAAGGGCTGGAAAGGCCTATTCCATTCTGTATCTCTAAATAAAATAGAATTAAAGTTGTAACTTAGATATAAATATTGGAGGTTGTTTAGTAAGCTTGTGAATCACATAAAATTTGTTGACATTGTAGATGGCAAGGAAGACTTTTGAGATCAGATAGAAAGATGAACCAAACATTGGCAGATGAAATTTAATCCTGACACGTGTGAGGTGCTGTAGTTTACAAAGTAGAACAGGGTAGGACATACACATTAAACTAAGAAATGTTGAAGGACAGAGGGAATGTGGAATTCAAGTGCATTGTTCCCTGAAAGTTGCAAATACACACACTGGTTGGTGAAAAGGGCATATGACCAACTAAATCACTGTCTGGTATGCAGGGGCTACTGCACAAGACTGAAAGAAGCTACAGAGGGTGGTATATTTAGTCGGCTCCATCTTGGGTAATAGCTTACAAGTACCCAGGACATCTTCAAGGAGCAGTGTTTCAGAAAGTCAGCGTCCATTATTAAGGACCCCCAGCACCTAGAGTATGCCTTTTTCTCACTGTTGCCATCAGGCAGGAGGTACAGAAGCCTGAGTGCACACACTCAGCGATTCAGGAACAGCTTCTTCCCCTCTGCCATCCAATTCCTAAACACTACCTCACTTTTTTAATATATATATTATATCTGTTTTTGCACAATTTTTAGTCTATTCAATATACGTATACTGTTATTTATTTATTTTTTCTTCTATATTATGTATTGCATTGAACTGCGCTGCTGTTAACAAATTTCATGACACATGCCGGTGATAATAAACCTGATTCTGATTCTGATGGAGAGGTTTTCAAAGTTTTGGAAATAGAATATAAAAGTCGGAGCAATATGTTGCAACCTTTAGAAAACATTCGGAGTACTGTGTGCAGACTGTCACCACACCAAAAGTAGTAAATGGCGTACTGGAGAGAAATTGAACAGATCATTGCCTGGATTAGTAATGGGCAGTGTTTCAATAGGCTGGTAAACACGAGAAAATCTGCAGATGCTGGAAATCCAGAGCAACACACATAAAATGTGGAGGAACAAAGCAGGTCAGGCAGCATCTATGGAAATGAGTTAACAGTCAACGTTTGAGGCCAAGACCCTTCATCAGGACACATGCTGGATTCACTGTTTCTGGAGCAAAGGAGCTGGGGGGTGACGTAATGAATGTTTAGAGATTATTTATTTTTATTTATTTAGAGTTACAGCACAAAACAGGCTCTTCCAACCCAACGAGCTGTGCCACCCGGTGACCCACCTAATCACAGGACAATTCCTCATGACCAGTTAACCCACTAACTAGTATGCCCTTGGACTGTGGGAGGAAACCAGAGCACCCAGAGGAAACCTATACAGTCACAGGAAGAATGTACAGACAGGGCAAGGATTGAATTCTGAACACCAACGCCCTGAGCTGTAATAGCGTTGCGCTAACCACTACAGTGTTGTACTGCCTCAGATGATGAGAGGTATAGATAGTCAACATTGTTTTTCTTAGGCAGGGGTATCATAATGAACAGTGCACAGGTTTAAGACCCTGCAGAGGATAGTGAAAAACACTGAGAGGATCACCAGGTCTCCCTCCCTCTGTTTGTGACATATATGGGAACATTGTATACCAAGGGCCCAAAGCATAGAAACATAGAAACATAGAAAACTACAGCACAATACAGGGCCATCGGCCCACAAAGTTGTACCGAACATGGCCCTACCTTAGAAATTACTAGGCTTACGCATAGTCCTCATTTTTCTAAGCTCCATGTACCTATTCAAAAGTCTCTTAAAAGGCCCTATCGTATCCGCCTCCACCACTGTTGCTGGCAGCCCATTCCATGCACTCACCACTCTCTGTGTAAAAAAATTACTCCAGACGTCTCCTCTGTACCTCCTCCCCAGCACCTTAAACCTGTGTCCTCTTGTGGCAACCATTTCAGCCCTGGGAAAAAGCCTCTGACTATCCACACGATCGATGCCTCTCATCATCTTATGCACCTCTATCAGGTCACCTCTCATCCTCTGTCACTCCAAGGAGAAAAGGACAAGTTCACTCAACCTATTCTCATAAGGCATGCTCCCCAATCCAGGCAACATCCCTGTAAATCTCCTCTGCACCCTTTCTATAGTTTCCACATCCTTCCTGTAGTGAGGCGACCAGAACTGAGCACAGTACTCCCAAGTGGGGTCTGACCAGGGCCATATAAACCTGCAACATTACCTCTCGGCTCCTAAATCCAATTCCATGATTGATAATGCACCGTATGCCTTCTTAACCACAGAGTCAACCTGCGCAGCTGCTTTGAGTGTCCTATGGACAGCAGGCGGCACAGCACAGCAGCAGCGGCCTTTTGGATCTGGTGCTACTTTAATTTGTTTTTTTAATTTAATTTTAAGGCACAATTAGGATTTAAGGCAATGGATAACAGAGCAACTATCTACCATCGCCAGATACTGCTGCAATACAGAGACCGTCCAAAAACAAACCTTCATGAAGATCTGCTGGTTCAATTCCGTGACCTCGGCTTGCTGAGGGAATCGGGCCTACAGTCCTCGGACTCGCCTGATGCCAGTGGCCAGGGGTGGGGATGTCGTAAGCGGTGTGCGAGGAAGCGGAAGCGAGGCGTGCGGGCAGGAGTCCGTGCCAGGAAAAGAGCAAGCCCTAGCCGGCCGGCTCTCCCGTCCATTCTGATCTCCAATGGACATTAAATTGGACTACATCCGACTCCAACAAAATACTCAGTGGGAGTACAGCTGTTTATTTATCTAACAGTTTTTCCTTCAAGCCATCGGACTACCAACCTACTGCCCTCCGCTGTGCCTTTTGTCTTGTTTATCATTTATTGTAATGCCTGCACTGTTCTGTGTACTTTATGCAGTCCTGGGTAGGTCTGTAGTCTAGTGTAGTTTTTGTGTTGTTTTACATGGTTCAGTGTAGTTTTTGTATTGTTCATGTAGCACCATGGTCCTGAAAAACATCTCGTTTTTACTGTGTACTGTACCAGCAGTTATGGTCGAAATGACAATAAAAAGTGACTTGACTTGACTTGACTTGACTCGGACTCCAAGATCCCTCTGATCCTCCACACTGCACTATATTCTGCCATCATATTTGACCTATCAAAGTGAACCACTTCACACTTGTCTGAGTTGAACTCCATCTGCCGCTTCTCAGCCCAGTTTTGCATCCTATCAATGTCCTGCTGTAACCTCTGACAGCCCTCCACACTATCCACAACACCTCCAACTTTTGTGTCATCAGCAAACTTACTAATCCATCCCTCCACTACCTCATCCAGGTCATTTATAAAAATCACGAAGAGTAAAGGTCCCAAAACAGATCCCTGAGGCACACCACTAGTCACCAACCTCCATGCAGAATATGACCCATCTACAACTACTCTTTGCCTTCTATGGGCAAGCCAGTTCTGGATCCACAAAGCAATGTCCCTTTGGATCCCATGCCTCCTTACGTTCTCAATAAGCCTTGTATCGGGTACCTTATCAAACGCCTTGCTGAAATCCATGTACACTTCATCTACTGCTCTTCCTTCATCAATGTGTTTAGTCACATCCTCAAAAAATTCAATCAGGCTCGTAAGGCATGATCTGCCCTTGACAAAGCCATACTGACTATTCCTAATCATATTATACCTCTCCAAATGTTCATAAATCCTGCCTCTTAGGATCTTCTCCAACAACTTACCAACCACTGAAGACTCACTGGTCTATAATTTCCTGGGCTATCTCTACTCCCTTTCTCAAATAAAGGAACAACATCCGCAACCCTCCAATCCTCTGGAACCTCTCCTGTCCCCATTGATGATGCAAAGATCATCGCCAGAGGCTCAGCAATCTCCTCCCTCACCTCCCACAGTAGCCTGGGGTCCATTTCATCCGGTCCCGGTGACTTATCCAACTTGATGCTTTCCAAAAGTTCTAGCACATCCTCTTTCTTAATATCTACGTGCTGAAGCTTTTCAGTCCACTGCAAGTCAATGCTACAATCACCAAGATCCTTTTCCGTAGTGAATACTGAAGTAAAGTATTCATTAAGTACCTCTGCTATTTCCTCTGGTTCCATATACACTTTCCCACTGTCACACTTGATAGGTCCTATTCTTTCATGTCTTATCCTCTTGCTCTTCACATACTTGTAGAATGCCTTGGGGTTTTCCTTAATCCTGCCCGCCAAGGCCTTCTCATGGCCCCTTCTGGCTCTCCTAATTTCCTTCTTAAACTCCTTCCTGTTAGCCTTATAATCTTCTGGATCTCTAACATTACCTAGCTCTCTGAACCTTTTGTAAGCTTTTCTTTTCTTCTTGACTAGATTTATTACAGCATTTGTACACCATGGTTCCTGCACCCTACCATAACTTCCCTGTCTCATTGGAACGTACCCATGCAGAACTCCACACAAATATCCCCTGAACATTTGCCACATTTCTTCCATTCTTTTCCCTGAGAACATTTGTTCCCAATTTAAGCTTCCAATTTCCTGCCTGATAGCCTCATAATTCCCCTTACTCCAATTAAACGCTTTTCTAACTTGTCTGTTCCTATCTCTCTCCAATGCTATTGTAAAGGAGATAGAATTATGATCACTATCTCCAAAATGCTCTCCCACTGAGAGATCTGACACCTGACCAGGATCATTTCCCAATACCAGCTCAAGTACAGTCTCTCCTCTTGTAGGCTTACCTACATATTGTGTCAAGAAACCTTTCTGAATACACCTAACAAACTCTACCCAATCTAAACCCCTTGCTCCAGGGAAATGCCAATCGATATTTAGGAAAATAAAATCTCCCATCACGACAACTCTATTATTATTGCACCTTTCCAGGATCTGTTTCCCTATCTGCTCCTCCATATCCCTGTTACTATTGGGCAGCCTATAAAAAACACCCAGTAAAGTTATTGACCTCTTCCTGTTCCTAACCTCCACCCACAGAGACTCCGTAGATAATCCCTCCATGACGTCCACCTTTTCTGCAGCCGTGACACTATCTCTGATCAACAGTGCCACGTCCCCACCTCTCTTGCCTCTCTCCCTGTCCTTTCTGAAACATCTAAAACCCGGCACTTGAAGTAACCATTCCTGTCCCTGAGCCATCCAACTCTCTGTAATGGCCACCACATCATAGATCCAAGTACTGATCCACGCTCTAAGCTCATCCGCTTTGTTCACAATACTCCCTTGCATTAAAATAGACAGATCTCAAACCATCGGTCTGAGCGCATCCCTTCTCTATCACCTACCTATCCTCCCTCACACACTGTCTCCAAGCTTTCTCTATTTGTGAGCCAACCGCCTCTTCCCCAGACTCTTGAGTTCGGTTCCCACCGCCTAACAATTCTAGTTTAAGCTCTCCCCAGTAGCCTTAGCAAGCCTCTCCGCCAGGATATTGGTCCCCCGGGATTCAAGTGCAACCCGTCCTTTTTGTACAGGTCACACCTGTCCCAAAAGAGGTCCCAATGATCCAGAAATCTGAATCCCTGCCCCCTACTCCAATCCCTCAGCCACACATTTATCCTCCACCTCATTCTATTCCTATACTCACTGATGCGTGGCATAGGCAGTAATCCCGGGATTACTACCTTTGTGGTCCTGCTTCTCAACTTCCTTCCTAACTCCCTGTAGTGTGTTTTCAGGACCTCCTCACTTTTCCTACCTATGTCATTTGTACCAATATGTACCACAACCTCTGGCTGTTCTCCTTCCGACTGCAGGATATCTTGGACAAAATCTGAAACATCCCGGACCCTGGCACCTGGGAGGCAAACTACCATCTGAGTTTCTTTCCTGCGTCCACAGAATTGCCTGTCTGACCCCCTAACTATAGGGTCCCCTATCACTACTGCCTTCCTCTTCCTTTCCCTACCCTTCTGAGCCACAGGGCCGGACTCTGTGCCAGAGGCACGGCCACTATTGCTTCACCCAGGTAGGCTGTTCACCCCCCACAACAGTACTCAAACAGAAGTACTTATTCTCAAGGGGTACAGCCACAGGGGTACTTTCTAGTACCTGACTCATGCCCTTCCCTCTCCTGACTGTTACCCACTTGTCTGTCTCCCATGGCCCCAGTGTGACCACCTGCCTATAACTCCTTTCTATCACCTCCTCACTCTCCTTGACCAGACAAAGGTCATCAAGCTGCATCTCCAGTTCCCTAACGCAGTCCCTTAGGAGCTGCAGCTTGACACACCAGGTGCAGATATGGCCGTCCAGGAGGCTGGGAGTCTCCAGGACCTCCCACATCTGACACCGAGCACGGAAAACCGGCCTCACACACACACTACTTCCTTTACGCAATTAACACAGGCAAACCTACCTCACCTTGTTACCGCCTAAGCCCATTGAGCCAAAGCCCTATCACTCCGCTGCCCGCTCCGAATGCTGCCCACTGGATATGGCAGTCTGCTTTTTAAACTCTTCCCGCTCTACTGGTTGGTGTCACATGCCTGCGCAGTCTTGCTTCTCTTTTACCCCGAGTAGTAAAATGCCTTTGCTCCAGGAATCCTTAGCCATTCCACTCGCAGCTTTCTTGCTCCAAAGCATTGTTGAGGACCCCTACCATCCCACAATCTCTTTGACACAGTATTCTCAGGAAGGAGGTACAGGAGAATCAGAACTAGGACTGCTAGACTGGGTAACAGTTTCTCCCCTCAGGCTGTGAGACTAATGAATATTTTGTCACCACTGAGGTCTCACCACTAGGAAAGCGAGCTGCTTGCTGTTCACCTGTGCTCCGCACCATGCATTTTGAATTATATTTTATTAACTTATTTGTGGTAATATTTTGTTTTGTGTGCTATTTGTGATATATGTTTTGTAGGTGCATTGTGGTCCGGAGGAACGTTGTTTCATTTTGTTGTATATGTGTACAATCAGATGACAGTAAACTTGAACTTGAAGGTGAGAGGTTGGAGCAGCCTTTCCAAACCTTTTTGCCCTAGAGGAACCCTTGAAATAATTTTCAGGTCTCAGGGAACCCCTGCGTAAAAATTATTATACCTAGAGCTCATGGTACATTAGCATTATCAGTAAGTAGAACCATAGAACCATAGAACACTACAGCACAGAAAACAGGCCATTCAGACCTTCCAGTCTGTGCCCAAACATTACTCCGCTAGTCCCACTGACTTGCACCCAGTCCATAACCCTCCAGACCTCTCCCATTCATGTAACTATCCAATTTATACTCTGTTGTAGATATAATAATCCAAAAATAATTGTCAATACTCTTTTGAGCAGAGAATGAAATTTTAGCCAACCTTTCTTGAAAAAAAACAGATAGTTAAGCTTAGCTTACCTTTCTTGAAATTAATCTCTTTCCCTTTCATAAATTTTAAAAAACTCATAAGGTAAACATAATGAATTCCTCAGTTCTGGGTTGAACTTGAGATAAGTACACTCAGATTTCACCTTCAACTGAAATGAGACGATTTCTATCCTTGCTCTTGATGCTTGTTAAACAGGAAAAAGTTTGCTCACATGTGTAAGAAGTTGAAAACAGCAGCAAAATGTTCATTGCTTTTCAATAATTGGCACAATACTCTTCTTTCATAGAAATCCAGAAATTGTCCAGGGGCAGGTCAGAAAATCTGATCTTGAGTGCATGATCAGAGTGCAACTCAGAAAGTTCTTTCTCTTATCTCAAAATCAAGTTCTCAGGCTGAACAGAAGAATCAGAGAAAGATCCCTAACCCTGTCATACACATATGTTGAAAGGAAGGAAAACATTTTGTTCTGCCGTTTATCCAGGTGGTTTTCAATACTTCATACTTTATACTTTATTGTCGCCAAACAATTGATACTAGAACGTACAATCATCACAGTGATATTTGATTCTGCACTTCCCGCTCCCTGGAGTACAAATCAATAGAAAATATTAAAAATTTAAATTATAAATCATAAATAGAAAATAAAAAATGGAAAGTAAGGTAGTGCAAAAAAACTGAGAGGCAGGTCCGGATATTTGGAGGGTACGGCCCAGATCCGGGTCAGGATCCGTTCAGCAGTCTGATCACAGTTGGAAAGAACCTGTTCCCAAATCTGGCCGTATGAGTCTTCAAGCTCCTGAGCCTTCTCCCGGAGGGAAGAGGGACGAAAAATGTGTTGGTTGGGTGGGTCGTGTCCTTGATTATCCTGGCAGCACTCTATTTCAAGATTTCCTTTTGCAACATAATTTTTCCAAAGGCTCAGTTTCCTTTTTAAATCCAAGGATCTTGTCAATTGGAGTCAAAACATTTTCTCCAGAGGAAAAGTGTCTGGTAAGTAGGTTGGTTTCTGCAGCCATTCTTCATCTTCAAAGCACTCAGCAAAACCTGGCCTACTAGGATACTAGAAACCTTGGATAGATATATGGACAGGAAAGGAATGGAGGGTTATGGGCTGAGTGCAGGTCGGTGGGACTAGGTGAGAGTAAGTGTTCGACACGGACTAGAAGGGCCAAGTTGGCCTGTTTCTGTGCTGTAATTATTATATGGTTATATGGTTACTATTTTTTTGAAAGCACTCCTGCAATTCACCTTTCAACTCAAACATCCAGTTGAGATCGCTTCCTCTTCTAGGCCACCAGATTTCTGTATGTAGCAGAAGACCGGTGTGCCTTTTGTCCAGGTTTTCACACAGTTTTCAAAACACTCTCTAGTGAACTGGTCTTAAAGCTACTAAATAACTTGCTTACTTGCTTCCTGAATCCTTTTACTGACTGTGACTTTACTTTCAAAAGCTTTAATCTGTTTTTTTTTTGAGATTCCAATAGTCATTTAAAATAATCAGCATTTTTACATGTCACATGGCTATGTTTTGTAGTTGAGTCTCTTTTCAATTTTGCTGGAGCTACTGGTACGTTTTTTATATATGAGTATTAGGTGTTAAAATGGTGGTTGTCCATTGTGTCCAACAATGACAGGAAATCTGTGTGGGAGGGTTTTTAAAGTGGAAATGCTGTTAAACTGGGGGAGTTGCACTCTCTCGACATCAAAAGTCCAAGCCTCCTTGGTTGCAGTGGATGACCATGACTTCTTCGGTGCCTTGTCATGCTCTTCGCTCTCCATGGAGCATTACTGTACTGCCTTCCTGGCCATTGGACCTCACCATTAATCTCATTTGCCCAGTCCACCAGAGCTGACCTCGCAGACTAGGATAGCCATGTCCCTAACGCACCAAGGTATGAGGCTGGCCAGCTACCCTACCCTGGTTTAGCCCCGTTTTCAAAGCAGTGTACTGGGGTGTGGCCACTATCACATGCAAACTGCTATTTGGAGTCACAGAGGAGAGCTGAGTGTCAGGTGGGGACCAAAGATGAGTTAGCTGCCCCAGACATGACAAGCCCCCTTCACCAGAGGTGTTACTTCACCCTGGACACCCCATACACCCCATGTGTTAAAGTAAGGAAGCATTAAATTCCCGAAGATTTATATGACCTCCTTGCCTGGAGAATCTGAAAAAGTCACAAACCTTATTAATAGTTTATTTGCACAGTCAGAGGTGGCTGTGCTGGGAGCTTCTTTGCAAACAACAGGTAGTTACCATCTTCTATTGTGAACAATCCATTCCTTTGTGCATTAGGATATGACTTAAATCTTTTCAATCACTCTCATTCACACTGAGCCTCTCTGTCTCAAAAACTTTACACTGTGCTGGGAGTTGTTATCGGAACTCTTGCAGGTTCAGGAATAAGTGTCTTTTAAATGTCAGTGCTTGACTCATTCAGCAGTTCAAACCAAACCAGGCTATTCTTACAAGTTCCTTTTATAGTGTTAGGTTAGACTTTGACCATTGACCTTCAGTATTTTACAAGTGGGGACCACTTTGGCAAAACTCCTTTGCTATGAGAATCACACAAATCAATACATTGCTTACTTCTCCTTAACGGTTTGCTTTCTCAGTCTCTCTGCCTCTTTCTACCCCTCTCTCCCCCACTCCCTCATTTTATTTCACACTCTATCTCTACCTGACTCTGCCCCTGACCCTCTTAATAAAATGCTCGCTCCATCCCTCACTTTTCCCTCCATATTCTCATCCTCTTTCCCTTCCCTTGCTTCCACATTTCTTGCCCTCCCTCTCCTTCTCTGCTTCCCTCTAATACAGTCCTCTTCCACTCAATCTGTATCCCAAAAATCGTATTTTCCCTCTGTTAATCCATTATCTCTCTTCCCTTCTCTCCCACTTTACCTATCGCTTTCTGCTATCTTTCCATTTGGCTATATCTTCTTGTCTCATTGTAACCAGATTCTAAAATTCCCTCTTACTTGGTGCCTTTCTCCATCGGCCTCTTTTCTGGTTCTCTGTTGTCCACTGTTTCTGATTTGCTGTTCCATTGTGAAGTTTCTTTGAGGTATCTCTTCCCTGAAAAAGTTTAAATCTTCTCTTCAACCATATGCTCACCCCAACTCACCTATCACCTTCTACCTCGTACTCCTTTCCCTCCCCCCACCTTCCTATTCAGGCTTCTTCACCCTTCCTTATTAGTAGATTGGGCCAGAAGATTAAGGCCCGAAACATCAACTGTTTCTTCCCCTTCTACAGATGCTACCTGACCTACTGAGTGCCTACAGTGTTCTAAGTGTGAGGTATTACACTTTGCGAGGTCAATTTCTGGTAGGACATATAATGTGAATCGAAGAGACCACAGGAGCATTGATATACAGGGAAATCTTGGGGTCGAAATGCATAGCTCCATGCAAGAAGTGATGCAGGTTGATGGGGCCTTGAAGGAGGCATATGGCCTGCTTGCTTTCATGTGGGGGGGGGGGGAATGTCGACTCAGACCATGAGAGGCCTGCGTCGGGCATTTTCATGCCTTACAAGGCGCAGATTGCTTTTATAGGCTGAGACGATAAAAATTGGAATGTCATGTCTGAGTTGTACAAAACATTGGTAAGGCCACACACAAGGTATTGTGTACAGGTCTGGTCACCACACTAGGAAAGATATGGTCCCAACAGAGAGAGTGCAGGAGAGACACAGCAGGATGTCGCCCTGGGATGGAGGGCTGTAGTTATAACGAGAGGTTTGACCGACTGGGGTTACTTTCACTGGAACACAAGAGGCTGAGGGGTGAGCGGTGCCCTCTAGAGGTTTATGGAATTATGAGGGGCATAGATAGGGTTCATCAGAATCTTTATCACCAGGGCAAGGGAGTCTTGGACTATAGATTTAATGTGAGTGGATTCAAAGAGGCAAGTTTTACACAAAGGAAGTAGTGGATGTATGGAAAAAGCTGTTAATGGAAGTGGTAGAGACTGATACAATTACAATATTTAAAAGGCATTTTGGAAGGATGTAGAGTGATATAGGCTTAATGCTAGCAAAACGGGATTAGATACATAGGCCTCACTGTTGGCATGGCGTGGGGTCTGTTTCTGTACTGTGCTCTACAATTCATTGGGAAAGAGAGACTGAGAAACATTCCCAATATACACAAAGAGAGAGAATAAGAGAATGACTGTGCAGCATTATTACAAATGTGGGCACAGAGAGGGAGGGAGCGAGAAAGACAGACAGATGGAGAGAGAGTGAGAGACACACAGAGACCAAGAGACAGAGTGAGAAAGACATATTGAGATAGAAAAAGAGAAACAAAAAGGGCAGGTAGAAAGCAAAAAGTAGATACAGCAAGAGGAAGTGATTCAGACACACGGGGAACAGGGACCAGATTAAAAGACTCAGAATTCTCTCCTTTCAGCACATTGGATGATTTTCTTTTAGCCATCAGTGATTCAATATCCCACAGTGATGCTCGAAGCAGACAATACAACATTTTAAAATGTGGCAGTCATGATCATCCCCAGCCAATTACTGACTTTATTTGGAATAATTGTTTGTTTCCTTAAGTAAAACTTGGTGGCCAGTAGAATTGTTGAAGGATTGAGCCATGTAGTGACAGATTGGAATGTGGAATTTCTCCTCAGAACTCCGCTCTTTTGATAACACCCAAAATGAATTCAAGACACTTTCCCAGCCGGAATTAATGACAGGCAGCCAGTGGATCAGACCATTGACCGTGTATTAATAAAGTGTTACCAGAAACCCACCCATTAGGAAGCAGTTAGTACAGGAGGGGGCTAATGAAGGAATTGTCAGGATATTTGTGCATAAAAGCTGTGAAACCCTTAGCTATACAGCATATTTTTGGCATCTAGATGTTCACAACAAAATTTGGACCCAGCCTTTTCTTATCGAGACAAGTAGAATAGCAGTGAGTGATAGGTTTTCTAATCATTAACACAACATCACACGTTTTTTTTACATAAACCATCCATCATTCAGGAAGACCTCATTAAAAATAAGGCAACTTAATTTCTTTGTATATTCCAGTCAAATATGGTATTACTTTTTGTCTTGTATCATCTGTTGTCAGCTCTGGGAGGGAAGAGAAAGATGTGAACTGCACTGATAATGAGACTGTCAGTAACGCAGTGAGAAAGAAAGGGCAGAGGGCAAGAAACATAATGTGCACAGCTGTACAAATGGTAAACACAGTCAGGACTGGAGAGAGGAAGAACAGGTCTGATGCCATTGCCATGTTTAAGAGGCATTTAGACTAACACTTACATAGGCAAGGTCCAAAAGGATAGGGTCCAAACGTAGGCAAATATGATTAGTGTGAATGGGAAGGAAGGTTAGCTGGATGTAGTGGGGTGAAAGGCCTGTTTCTGTACTGTCTGACTCTGTTACTATGACTCTCTACAATGTTATACAAAAAGATTGTGCTCTTCTGTCAGAGGACATAGCAAATTGCCTGAGGCTAGAAAGAGCAACAGACACTTCAAGCCACACACACACATACAATATGCTGGAAAAACCCAGGTCAGTCAGCATCTATGAATGGAAATGAACAGTTAAAATTTTGGACAAAGATGTTTCATCAAGACATTGGTACTTCATGTCTGCTACGCTCTTCTAAGGCGGTGCATTGCTTATCATAACATTGCAGTCCAAGGACCCCTCATGACATCAGCCAACCCCAGTCAACATGCAGAGGGGCTTTTCAAAGCTGCCCCTGTTGCAAGGCACTCATCATCACCCACCAGACTGGAGCTTGTCGGTGGAGAGGCTTTGGGGAGTTGGAAGGCAAGTCACTCACCACAGGATTCCTAGTCTCTGACTTGCTCTTGTAGCCACATCTCTGCTCCAGTTCAGTTTCTGAGTGGTTACCTCCAGCATATTGATAACTATCCTTAATGGTGCCTATCCTCTTGGGTTTGGTGAAGTCATTCTCATCCATGCTCCATAATTTTGCTTTACACCCAGATGCCTTTTGTGGTTGTGGAACTGAAGTTGGGGCAGCACATTTTCCTGTTAAACCGAATTAGGAGTATCCTGACTCGTTGCATCATGGCCTGGTATGGGAAAACCAATGCCCAGGAACAGAAGCCCTACAAAAAGTGATGGACACAGTACACTATTGAGCACATCTACAAGGAGCATTGTTGCAGGAAAGCAGCATCCATCATCAGGGACCCCCATCATCCAGGACATGCTCTCTTCTCACCGTTGCCATCAGGAAGGAGGTACAGGAACCTCAGGACCCACACCACCAGGTTCAGGAATAGTTATTACCCCTCAACCATCAGGCTCCTCAACCAGAGTGGATAACTTGACTCACCTCAGCACCGAACTGATTCTATAACCTATGGAATTACTTACAAGGACTCTAGAACTCATGGTCTCAGTATTATTTGTTATTAATAGGTTTTTTTTGTATTTGCAATTTGTTTTTTTTTTGCACATGGGTTGTTTGTCAGTTATTGTTTTGTGTAGTTTTTCATTGATTCTATTGTATTTCTTTGTTCTATTGTGAATGCCCACAGCAAAATGAATGTCAGGATTGTATCTGGTGACATGTGCATATTTTAATAATAGATTTACTTGCAACTTTTTAATAAATTTAATTTGAATTTGAAGAGCACCACAGCCTGAGTGTTGGACCTAAGACCATTGGGGATTGGTGTGGAGGGGGGGGGTGTTTCTTCTGTCCACATGGAATAATGTTTACTTCAGCCTATTGATGATAGCATGGAGCAGGATGAGACGGTATCACAGCGGTTAGCATAATGCTTTTAAAACACCAGTAATCAACCATCAGGCTTCACTGCCAGACACTAAAGAGTTTGTATGTTCTCCCCATGACCCAGATGGGTTTCCTCTGGGTGCTGCAGTTTCCTCCCACATTACAAGATGTATGGTTAGGTGTGTGCACGTGCCATGTCATTTTATTTATTTGTTGAGCTACAGAGTGGAATAGGCCCTTCTGGCCCAATGAGTCACACCCAACAACCCTGATTTAACTCTTGTCTAATCATATGTCACCTTACAGTGACCAATTAACCTACTAAGCAGTACATCTTTGGACTGTGAGGGAAAGTGAGAGCACCAGAGAAAACCCACAAATTTCATGGAGAGGACATCCTTACAGAGGACATCAGCATTGAATTCCAAACCCTGACATCCTGAGCTGCAATAGCGTCACACTAATAGCCAGGCTACATAGCAACATTTGGGAAGTCCCCTAGCACATCTTCAGACTGTGTTGGCTGTTGATGCAAATGATGCATTTTTTAGATTAGATTTTTTTATATGGATTGGATTCAACTTTATTGTCATTGTGCCGAGTACAGATACAAAGACAATGAAATGCAGTTAGCATCTAACCAGAAATGCAAAGAATAGTATTATTTACAAAATAACTGTGAATAAAAAGTAAGTGCTACAGCACACAAATATAAAAGTACTGAGACAGTACAATATGGATGCAATACTGCTTTGCGCTGTGATGTGAGGTTCAGCAGGGTCACAGCCTCAGGGAAGAAGCTCTTCCTGTGCCTGCTGGTGCGGGAGTGGAGGCTTCTGTAGTTCCTACCAGATGGGAGGAGAGTAAAAAGTCCATGGTTAAGGTGAGATGCATCCTTGATAATGCTTTTCGCCCTGCCCAGGCAGTGTTTATGGTAGATGTTCTCAATGGTGGGCAATTGTGTGCCCATAATCCACTAGGCAGTTTTCACCACACGCTGGAGTGCTTTGCAGTCCGATACGGGACAATTGCCATACCACACTGAGATGCAGTTGTTGAGTATGCTCTCAATGGTACAGCGGTAAAAGTCTGTCAGAACCCTGGGACAGAGGTGAGCTTTCTTCATGTTCCGGAGGAAATAAAGGTGCTGTTGCACCTTTTTGATCAGGATGGAGGAGTTCAGGGACCAGGTAAGATCCTCAGAAATGTGGACACCAAGGAATTTGAAGCTTGATACACACGCCACTACAGCTCTGTTGATGTAGATGGGGACGTGAGTGTGGCTCCTGGCATGCCTGAAGTCCACAATGACCTCCTTGGTCTTCTGGGTGTTAAGGGCTGGGTTGTTGTCGGCACACCACACGGCCAGGTGCTGGACCTCGTCCCTGTAGGCCGTCTGTAGGCCCTCTGATCAGGCCAACCAATTTGGTGTCGCCTGCAAACTTGATTATGGAGTTAGAACTATGTACAGGAACGCAATCATAGGTGAAAAGGGAGCACAGAAGAGGGCTCAACACACAGCCTTGAGGCACGCCAGTATTCAGGGTGAGAGTGGAGGAGGAGAGGTTGTCTAACTTAACTGATTGGGGTCTGTTAGTCAGAAAGTCCAAAGTCTAGTTGCAGAGGGATGAGCTGATACCAAGCTGGCAAAGTTTGGCGATCAGCTTGGAGGATCAGCTTGGATCACAGTATTGAATGCCAAACTAAGGTTAATGAACAGCATTCTGGCGTAAGAGTTGGGGCTGTCCAGGTGGGTCAGGGCAGAGTGAAGTGCCGTGGAGATGGCATTCTCACATAAACATCCTTCTTCTCCAGGTGTGCACGGACAGTGTGTAGAGCCGTGGCTATTGTGTCTCTGTCGATCAGTTGTGTCGGTGGGCAAATTGTAAGGGGTCCAGTGTGCATGCTGCAGATGTAGTCTTTGAACAGCCTCTCAAAGCATTTGCTTATTATTGAAGTGAGTGCGACTGGACACCAGTCGTTCAGACATGTTATCTTGGTCTTTTTAGGTACAGGAACAACGGTGGATGTTTTGAAGCAGGAGGCACTCTACACTGGAAGAGGGAGAGATTAATAACGTCTGTAAACACACCTGCCAGTTATGCCGGCCACACTCTGAGTACCCACCCTGGGATGCCGTCCGGTCCCGCAGCCTTGCGACTGTCCATTCGTGGGAAACATCTGCATATCTCAGCCTCAGAGATGACCAAGCTGCCGGTCACTTCAGCAACTCTCCTTGGGGGCTCAGTGTTGGCAGCATCGAACCAAGCGCAGAAGAGATTTAGCTCATCTGGGAGAGAGGCAGCGATGTTGGCAGCACCACTGCCCTTAGCTTTGAGGTCTGCAGTGGTGTGTAGACCTTGCCATAAGCTGTGTGTGTTGTTGGTGGAGAGTTATGTCTGGATCTTGTCCCATTGTAGAATTCTTCATTCGCAGTTTCTGTTCTAATTTAGGGGACCTGAACCATATGGAACGGAGACTGGTTTCAGAGTATTCTGAGGAAAAGCCCACTCAGACTGTGCACAGTGTAGTGGTTAGCTCAATGTTATTACAGCTCAGGGCAGGGTTCAGAGTTCAATCCTGGCCTCTTCTGTGCATCTTCCCCGTGGGTTTTCTCCGGGTGCTCTGGTTTCCTCCCACATTCCAAAAATGATAGGTCATTGTAAATTGTCCTGTGATTAGGTTAGGATTAAATCAGTGGGTTGTTGGGTGGTGTATTTTGAAGGGCTGAGGTGTCTGTTCAGTGCTGTATCTCAAAATTTAAAAAAAATTAAAATAAAATCTCAGTCCCCCAGAATCCATCAATAATTTTTTGTAAAGTTTTAACCATACAGCAGTCAGCCCACACAAAATAATCCATAGGACGCATTCATTGAGAAAAGAAAAGTTCAGCCTTTTCCAAACGGGTTAGGATCTGTGGTATACCAGCGATGGCATTCTACCACTCACTGTGCACTCTTCAAAAATAAAAAAAATCACACTGAATTAGCTTGCATAAGAATAATGACAACTAACCAGATTTAGTGATATATGTGTCTCTAAGGACCACAGCTACCAGTAGAAGCTTGTACTGAGAAAATATTGGAGCAGGCATGAGACCACCCTGCTTCCAATACCTCCCATATCTTCCAACCAACCATATTAGCAGCCACAAATTTACTCACATCCAATCTAGGCTCTCGATGTTGAGGCTTGCAAGCACATATTAAACCATTTATGCAACATGCTCAATTCCCCACACCCAGGACTCATTCAAAGCCAGCCAAGTGCAGAGTTCCAAGCACGTCACATTGGAATCATCTGGGAGGCAATGTGTAAATGAAGTGGTTCAGGCTGGATGGAAACATACAGCACTGAGGAGAGAGGATTTCAAAATTCAAAGTGAAGTTATTATCAAAGTACATACTGTATATCTCCACTTCCTGAGGAGACTAAGGCAAGTGAGGCATTCCCCTACCCCACACTAACCGATCTTTACATGAATACCATCAAGAGTGTCCTCACCAGCTGCCTCACCTTTTTGGTACAGGAATTGCAAAGCATCTGAACGCAGGTCTCTACAAAGGATCACACTGACTGCTGAGAGGATCAGGGAATCTCTTCCACCCCTCAGAGATGCTTACATACAACGCCTGTAATAAGTAATCATTTCCTTCCCCCGCCCCCCACTCTTGGAAATTTTCATGTTTTATTGTTTTAGAACATTGAATCACAGTGGATTTAATTAGGCTTTTTTGACACTGATTAACAGTAAAAGACTCTTTTGTGTCAAAGTATAAACAGATTTCTACGAAGTGATCTAAATCAATTACAAATACAAAACACAGGTACTCACCCCCTTCAGGTCAGTATTTAGTAAATGCATCTTTGGCAGCAATTACAGCCTTGAGTCTATGTGGATAGGTCGCTATCAGCTTTGCACATCTGGACACTGCAATTTTTCCCATTCTTCTTCAGAAAAAAACTGCTCAAGCTCTGTCAGATTACACCAAGATTGTGAGTGAACAGTCCTTTTCAAGTCAGCTACAAACTCTCAGTTGGATTGAGTTCTGGACTCTGACTCGGCCACTCCAGGATATTAACTTTGTTGTTTTTAAGCCATTCCTGTTAGCTTCGGCTTTGTGTTTGGGGTCTTTGCCTTTCTGGAAAACAAATCTTCTTGCAAGTTGCATTTCTCTTGCAGATAGCATTAGGATTTCCTTGTATCTTGCTGCATTCATTTTACTCTCTACTTCACAAGCCTTCCAGGACCTGCCGCAGTGAAGCATCCTCACAGCATAATGCCTCTCATTATCTTAGACACCTCTAACAGGTCATGTCTCATCCTCCTTCGCTCCAAGGGGAAAAGGCCAAATTCACGCAACCTATTCTCATAAGGCATGCTCCCCAATCCTTGTAATTCTAGGCAGCTTTACAGATGTGCCATATTCTTTCCATTTCCAGATGATTGACTTAACAAGGGACATTCAGCAACTTGAAATTTTTTTTTGCATTCATCACCTGACATGTGCTTTTCAATAACCTTTTCATGGAATTGCTTGGAGTGTTCTTTTGTCTTCATGGTGTAGATTTTGCCAGGATCCTGACTCACCAGCAGTTGGACCTTCCAGATAGAGGTTTATTTTTACTACAATCAATTGAAACACCTTGGTGATCTCCTTTTAGCTAATTCTGTGAATTCTAAAACCAATTGGCTGCACTAGTGATGATTTGGTGGGTCAGATTGAAGGAGGGAGGTGAATACTTAGGTAATCAATTATTTTGTGTTTTATATTTGTAATTAATTTATATCAATTTGTAGAGTTCTGTTTTCACTTTGATAGGAAAGAGTCTTCTTCTATTGATCAGTGTCAAAAAAGCCAAATTAAATCCATCATGATTCACCTTCTATACACAGGGCCCTTAACATTGTCAATGATCCCTTCCATCCGCCCAACAATCTCTTTGACCACCCACCTCCCACCATCAGGTAGAAGATACCGTTGCATTTAGGTAAGAACTGTTAGAATGGGAAACAGCTTCCTCCCCCAGTCTGTAAGACTACAGAACTCCCTGCCACCTCCTAAGTCTCATCATGTATGAAGCACCAGTAGCATTATACTGCTTATTTTTCAAACTTGTGTCATATATGCACCTTATTATTTGTTAATTTATTACTTCCAGTTAAGATGGCGCTAACGAATGTGTACGACAGCCTCCTCATAATCAAAAAGTTAAGAAATCCGACTAAAAACATCACTAAAAAATACCTTTTCTGAGGTAAATTGTGTTAAATTATTGCTGCAAACAGTGAAGGAGTAAGTGATGGCAAGGCAAGTTTGGGGGATGAATCGATGCCAATGGAGTTCTGATACCCACGCAACTGGCTTGGGACCGAGGTTGGATTGCTCAGGGCACCATAAGGAGAAGTCGAGGCCTGGGCAGAGGAGATTCAATTTCAATGCTCATATGAATGACCCGGGTGTGAGGTTGGATTGCTCAGAGTACTGAGCTGATTTGAAGAGCTTGAGAGCAGCTTCAGGCTGGGTGACGAAATCTGGGCCCAGAGCGACGTGGTCACTGGGCGGCGTGGTCTAGGCTCAGGGCCTTTTGAAGCAGTGGTACTAGGGTCCTAGTGTGAGGTACAATGTGCTGTTTAGACAGTTTAAATACCAGCCCGGATCAGAGGCAAGAGCCGCTTTGACTCACACTCTGAGATGTTCATTCTGCTCTCCAGGGCACCAGAGCCTTTCTCTGTTCCATCACGGGGACAATTTAAATGCCAGCCCAGATAGACTGAAAAGACAGGCTGTAGGCTGGGACAAGAGCTGATTTTGCTCATTCTTCAAGCTGGTCACCTGCATAGGGCTGAGGCTATGAAGACTGCTGTGCTCCGTGCTGCTAATATGATGAACTGACAAGCGTGGATTTTGGGCCTACTCCGGGCTGCTCCGGTGTTCAGATCCGAGGGCTCATTTTTGGTTCAGAATACCTTTATTTGCTTCAGTTCCTTGCTTAACTTGTATATTTTTTCACTCTCTTGCGCATCAAGTGAATTGAATTAAATTGAATTGACTTTATTTCTTACATCCTTCACATACATGAGGAGTAAAAATCTTTATGTGACATCTCCATCTAAATGTGCAATCACAGTAATCTGTAATAACTAGAACAGTCGATGTAACATAGAAATACACTCAAATCGGCGTGAGTTAATCAGTCTGCTGGCCTGGTGGAAGAAACTGTCCTGGAGCCTGTTGATCCTGACTTTTATGCTGCAGTACCGTTTCCCGGATGGTAGCAGCTGGAATAGATTGTGGTTGGGGTGAATCAGGTTCCCAATGATCCTTCGGGCCCTTTTTATACACCTGTCTTTGTAAATGTCCTGAATCATGGGAAGTTCGCAACTGTAGATGCACTGGGCTGTCTGCACCACTCTCTGCAGAATCTTGCAATTGAGGGAGGTACAATTCCCATACCAGGCAGTGATGCAGCCAGCCAGGATGTTCTCAATTGTGCCCCTATAGAAAGTTCTTAGGATTTGGGGGCCCATACCAAACTTCCTCAACCATCTGAGGTGAAAGAGGCACTGTTGTGCCTTTTCACCACACCACTGGTGTGTACAGACCATGTGAGGTCCTCAGTGATGTGGATGCCGAGGAATTTAAATCTGTTTACCCTCTCAAACACAGATCCATTGATATTAATAGGGGTTAGCCTGTCTCCATTCCTCCTGTAATCCACAACCAGTTCCTTTGTTTATGGGACATTGAGGGAGAGGTTGTTTTCCTGACACCACTGTGTAAGAGAGATGACTTCTTCCCTGTAGGCCACCTTACTATTGTTTGAGATTAGGCCAATCAATGTAGTGTCATTGGCAAATTTAATTAGCAGATTAGAGCTGTGGGTGGCAACACAGTCATGGGTATACAGGGAGGAAAGGAGGGGACTTAGTATACCTCCTGAGGGTCTCCTGTGTTGAGAGTCAGAGGGGTGGAGGTGAGGGAGCCCACTCTTACCACAGGCCGGTGATCTGATGGGAAGTCCAGGATCCAGCTGCACAAGGCAGGGTCAGGGCCGAGGTCTCTGAGCTTCCTGTCGAGTCTGGATGGAATTATGGTGTTGAATGCTGAACTGTAGTCCAAGAACATCCATAAGCATCCATAAGCATCCTTCTTCTCCAGATGTGTAAGGATGGTATGTAGAGCTGTGGCTATTGTGCTGTCTGTTGATCGGTTGTGTTGGAAGGCAAAATGTGGTATTGGTCTTTTATTTTTATTCTTTTTCTTTTTTTTTCTTTAATTGGGTTGTTCTGGGTTTCTGGCTTTGTGGCCACCTGTGAGCAAGCAAATCTTAAGGTTTTAAATTTATACATTCTTTGATAATAAATGTACTTGAATCTTGAAATAGTGGTAATAGTACTTTATGTGTTGTAAGTGAGTTGTGTGTATGGCGTCGTGCACCTTGGTCCAGAGGAACAATGTTTCATTTGCGGCATATATATGTAGAATTGAATGGCAATAAACTGAACTTCAACTATATGCCACTATATACAACCATGAGATTCATTTTCTCATGAGGATTCACAGTGGATACAAAGAAATACAATACAATTGGTGAGAAGCTACACAAGGATGGACAAGCAACCAATGTGACAAAGAAGACAAACTATGCAAATACAAAAAATACAAAAATAAGAGTAATAGCAGTAATAATAAATAATATTGCTGACTGGTAGTGTAGTGGCATCCGCACTGGAATTCGAGGCGAGTGGACCAGGTTCGAATCCAGCCAGCTCTCTGCATGCTTCCCATCCATGTTGGGTTGAACATCGAGCTCCCAACTCAGCTTCATAAAAGACAGACAAAAATGCTAAAGGTTGCTGCGCGATGCGCCACGAGGCGCAGAGAGAAACATTAACAATAATAAATAATATCGGGAAAGAGTTATACAGCCCTTCAAAGTGAGCCTATGGGGTGTGGAATCAGTCTGGTGTTGAGATGAGTTAGAAGTCAGAGAGGGATATGGCACAGAAACAAACCCTTCCACAAGGGCCCACTTACATAAATCCTATTTTATTGTCCTCATCTCCCTCCAGTTTCCACCACTCAGTGTGTAAATTCAAAGAGCAATCACCTACCAACGCTCACGTATGTGAAGATGTGGGAGGAATCCAGAGCACCTAGACTAAATCCATGCGGTCACAGGGAAAAATAGAGATTAGCTTTATTTGTCGCGGTAATGGTGGTACAGTAACATAGCACTGAGCAGAACACTTTACAACACCAGTGACCCAGGTTGGATTCCTGCCACTGTCTGTAAGGGGATTGTATGTTTTCCCTGAGGGATGAATTCCACTGGATGCTTCAGTTACTTCCGACATGCCAAAGATGAAGCTATGGAATTCATTTCCATGGACAGTAGAGGCCAACTCCTTGAGTATATTTAAAGCGGTGGTTGAAAGGTTCTTGGTTAGTCAAGACATCAAAGATTACAGGGAGAAGGCAGGAGAATGGGATTGAGAGAGATATGGATCTGCCATGATGGAATGGCAGAGCAGATTCGATGAGCCGAGTGGACTAATTCTGTTCCTACGCCTTGTTGTCTAACGTACAGGATAGGAGGTTAATTGGCCACGTATGAATAACAGGGTGGCGCAGTCTTTTTAGAGCCAGAATGGCCTGCACTGAACTGTATATCTGAAAAAAATGCACATTGAACCAAACATGAAATGTACAATTTGCGTTAAATCAAATCAACAAGGATGGTGCTAGGCAGCCCACAAGGGTCGCCACTTTTGAAGGAGACTAGTGTTGAAATTGCAGGGGCCCTGGCAGAAATATTTAAAATGTCGCTGTCTACAGGTGAAGTGCCGGAGGATTGGAGAGTGGCTCATGTTGTTCAGTTGTTTAAAAAAGGATCGAAAAGTGATCCGGGAAATTATAGGCTGGTAAGTTTAACGTTGGTAGTAGGTAAGTTATTGGAGGGAGTACTAAGAGACAGAATCTACAAGCATTTGGATAGACTGGGACTTATTAGGGAGAGTCAACATGGCTTTGTGCGTGGTAAGTCATGTTTGACCAATCTATTGGAGTTTTTCAAGGAGGTTACCAGGAAAGTGGATGAAGGGAAGGCAGTGGATATTTTCTACATGGACTTCAGTAAGGCCTTTGACAAGGTCCCGCATGGGAGGTTAGTTAGGAAAATTCAGTCGCTGGGTATACATGGAGAGGTGGTAAATTGGATGAGACATTGGCTCAATGGAAGAAGCCAAAGAGTGGTGGTAGAGAATTGCTTCTCCGAGTGGAGGCCTGTGACTAGTGGTGTGCCACAGGGATCAGTGCTGGGTCCATTGTTATTTGTCATCTATATCAATGATCTGGATGATAATGTGGTAAATTGGATCAGCAAATTTGCTGATGATACAAAGATTGGAGGTGTAGTAGACAGTGAGGAAGGTTTTCAGAGCCTGCAGAGGGACTTGGACCAGCTGGAAAAATGGGCTGAAAAATGGCAGATGGAGTTTAATACAGACAAGTGTGAGGTATTGCACATTGGAAGGACAAATCAAGGTAGAACATACAGAGTTAATGGTAAGGCACTGAGGAGTGCAGTAGAACAGAGGGATCTGGGAATACAGATACAAAGTTCCCTAAAAGTGGCGTCACAGGTAGATAGGGTCGTAAAGAGAGCTTTTGGTACATTGGCCTTTATTAATCAAAGTATTGAGTATAAGAGCTGGAATGTTGTGATGAGGTTGTATATGGCATTGGTGAGGCCGAATCTGAAGTATTGTGTTCAGTTTTGGTCACCAAATTACAGGAAGGATATTAATAAGGTTGGAATAGTGCGGAGAAGGTTTACAAGGATGTTGCCGGGACTTGAGAAACTCAGTTACAGAGAAAGGTTGAATAGGTTAGGACTTTATTCCCTGGAGCGTAGAAGAATGAGGGGAGATTTGATAGAGGTATATAAAATTATGATGGGTATAGATAGAGTGAATGCAAGCAGGCTTTTTCCACTGAGGCAAGGGGAGAAAAAAAACAGAGGACATGGGTTAAGGGTGAGGGGGGAAAAGTTTAAAGGGAACATTAGTGGGGGCTTCTTCACACAGAGAGTGGTGGGAGTATGGAATGAGCTGCCAGACAAGGTGGTAAATGCGGGTTCTTTTTTAACACTTAAGAATAAATTGGAAAGATACATGGATGGGAGGTGTATGGAGGGATATGGTCGGTGTGCAGGTCAGTGGGACTAGGCAGAAAATGGTTTGGCACAGCCAAGAAGGGCCAAAGGGCTTGTTTCTGTGCTGTAGTTTTTCTATGGTTTCACTTTTCTGGTGCCAGCAGACAGCATCCACAACTCACTAATTCTAATCCCTCAGTTTTCAGATGTGAAAGGAAACTCATGCAGTCACAGGGAGAACATACTAACTGCACACAGGACAGTGAATGGAACTGAACCCCAGACGGACAAATGACCTTGCGAACCACTACGTGACAGTGGCACGCTCTGCACAAACAGCAGCAGCCGTGAGGATGCAACCTAGAAGCCACTGGAGCTGAGGGCAGAACTCAGCCATGTTAATGTGAGTAGGTTACCAGAGCTTTATCTTCCAACTTGGCACATTGGGAGTCATTGGTACTTATTTTTATCTATAAAATGCATTCAAGCCTTTCTGTTACATTACTGATATGGAGTACAACTCCACCGAGTATAAACAAGGATTTTTATACAAACTGTGGAATGTTCTTAACCAATGCCAAAAGAAAATAACTGAACTAAGGGTACCATGGTAGCTTATCAGTCAACACGACGCTATTACTGCTCGGGTATCAAGGTTCAGAGTTCATTCCCAATTTCCACTGGAAGGAGATTGGACACCTTCCCTGCGGAATGCATGGGTTTTCTCTGAATGTCCCAGTTTCCTCCCAAAGTCAAAGATGTGCCGATTAACAGGTTAAATGGTCATTGTAAATTGTCCTGTGATTAGACTAGTGTTAACTCAGAGGTTGTTGGCGGTGTGGCTCGAAGGGCCGGAGAACCTATTCTGCACCGTATCCCTAATAAAATAAATAGACTCAGCAGGTCAGGCAGCATTTATGGAAGGGAATATAAAGCCAATGTTTCAGGGCAAGACCCTTCATCAGGACTGGAAAAGAAAGCCAGAGTAATAAGCTGCAGGGAGGGTAAGGAGTACAAAGTAGAATGTGACAGGTGAAAACAGGTGAGGAGGCAGGCAAGTGCATGGAGGAAGGGGGAAGCTGAGAGGTGGCTGATGGAAGAGGTAAAGAAGAAGGAACCTGAGAAGAGTGGACCGTGGGAGAAAGAGGAAGAGGAGGGGCCTGAGGGATGTGATGAGCAGTTGAGAAGAGAATGGGCATGTTGCCAGAGGACTGGAAAGTTGCAAATGTCGCTCCACTCTTTAAGAAAGGAGGAAGGCAGCAGAAAGGAAATTATAGACCAGTTAGCCTCACCTCAGTGGTTGGGAAGATGTTGGAGTCAACTGTTAAGGATGAGGTGATGGAGTACTTAGTGACACAGGACAAGATAGTACAAAGTCAGCATAAGGGAAAATCTTGCCTGACAAATCTGTTGGAATTCTTTGTGGAGATTACAAGTAGGATAGATAAAGGGGATGCAGTGGGTGTTGTATATTTGGACTCTCTGAAGGCCTTTGACAAGATGCCACATATGAGGCTGCTTACCAAGTTAAGAGCCCATGGAAAGTTATAGGAAAGTTACTGGAATGGTTAGAGTGTTGGCTGATCAGTAGGAGGCAGCAAGAGAGGGTAAAATGATCCTTTTCTGGTTGGCTGCCAATGACTAGTGGTATTCCACTGGGGTTGGTGTTGGGACCTCTCTTTTTATGCTGTATGTCAATGATTTAGGTGATGTAATATATGGCTTAGTTGCCATGTTTGCAGATGATGTGAAGATTGGTGGAGGAGCAGATAGTGTTGAAGAAACAAGTAGGCAGCAGAAGGACTTAAACAGATTAGGAGAATGGGCAAGAGAGTGGCAATTGAAATACAATGTTGGAAAATGCATGGTCATACACTTTGGTAGAAGAAATAAATGTGCAGATTATTTTCTAAATGGGGAGAAAATCCGAAAATCTGAGATGCAAAGGGACTTGGGAGTCCTTATGCAGTACACTCTAAAGGTTAATTTGCAGGTTGAGTCGGTGGTGAGGAAGGCAAATGCAATGTTAGCATTCATTTCAAGAGGTCTAGAATACAAGAGCAGGGATGTGATGCTGAGGCTTTATAAGGCACTGGTGAGGCTTCACTTTGAACCATTTTGGGCTTTTCATCTAAGAAAGGATGTGCTACATTGGAGATGGTCCAGAGGAGGTTCACAAGGATGATTCTGGGAATGAAAGGGTTATCATATGAGGAACATTTGATAGCTCTGGGTCTGTACTCGCTGAAATTTAGAAAGATGAGGGGGGATCTCATTGAAACCTTTCAGATAGTGTACAGAGTGGATGTGGAAAGGATGTTTCCCATGGTAGGGAGACTAGGACAAGAGGGCACTGCCTCAGGATAGAGAGACATCCATTTAAAACAGAGATGCGGAGAAATTTCTTTAGCCAGATGATGGTGAATTTGTGGAATTTATTATCACAGACAGCTGTGGAGGCCTGGTCACTGGGTGTATTTAAGGCAGAGCTTGAAAGATTCTTGAACAGACATGGCATCAAATGTTACAGGGAGAAGGCTGAGGAGGGGAGAAAAGGATCAGCCATGATAGATTGGCGGAGCAGACTCAATGGGCCAGATGGCCTATTTCTGCTCCTATGTTTTATGGCCCTATGGTCTTATGGGTAAGAGGGTAACCAAAATGGGGAATGAAAAAAGGGAGGGGGACGGGAGAGAAATTATACATCAACTCCAACAAAGTAATCTCAATCCGGCACTAACATTACTGGCTGAAGTTAACGGCAGTCCAAGGTGAAGTTTACTGTGGACAGAGGAACCATTGAACACATTAAATGATGAGGTGCAACAGTTAGGAATGTTGATCAGTACCAGGATCATGACAGAATTTACAAGGCAGAAGTACTGAGTGCAGTCAAAACAGAAAAGACTACAAATATTCCAACAGGGTAGACCGCGCCTGTGGAGAAATAAGCATTTAACCTTTCTACTCAAAGTCTTGTATGATTCATATTTAGTTTATGTTTCTCCTGTGACTGATGTGTTTTTGATGCTATGTGCCTGCAAAGCTGCTGCAAGTTTTTCACTGCCTCTGTGCATGCATCAACGGTTTGACTGGTGTTAATTCAGAGGGTCGCTGGGCAACGTGGCTCGTTAGGCCTGAAGTGCCTGTTCCACACTATCTCCAATAAATAAATCCCTGTACAAAATATTCTTCCTGATCCAAGGTACCACAGGGATCCTGTGAGTACACAGGTTTATTGTCATTCTTCAACACACAAGTGAAAGGAAAACAGAATAATTGCTACCCCAGCTCTGATGCAATGTATAAAAACACAATAAGCTTAAAGAGCAATTACAAGCACAATACTAATATAAAAATAATCCCTTTAAAATTAGATCATAAATACAAGAGAATCTGCAGATACTGAAAGTCCAGAGCAACACACACGAAATGCTAGAGACACTCAGCAGGTCAGGCAGCATCTCTGGAGATTCGCCATTAACAGTCGTCATTTCTGGCTGAGACCCTTCATCAATACTGATTCTGGCTTCTTCCCCCTTCCCTTCCAGTCCTGATAGAAGGGGTCAGCATGGAACATCGACTGTTCATTCATTTCCATAGATGCTGCCTGGCCCGCCGAGCTCGTCCAGCATTTTGTGGGTGTTGCTCCGGATTTCCGGCATCTGCAGATTTTCTGTTGTTTGTTGATTAATTGTGCACTGCTGCCCCTTAGTGGCCAAGGCAATTGTTGCAGCTGCTAAAAGTTCAGCAGAAGGTGACTTGGGCTATGTACACATGCCAGAATTTCAGTTTCCCCCACCTCTACCTCTATTTACTTTGCTCAAGTTCTTCTTCAGTTGATTTCAATGGAAAGGAATGTCAGGCTGGAAATTAAAGGGTAGCTGGTTTTACAGACACAAAGGTACCATTGTCTCTGATATCTCATGCCTTCTCAGGGAAAGGCTCCTCAGCACTCATGGTCCTGTATGGATTGAAAATATAACTTAGAAACTTAAACACGAGGAATCCTGCAGATGCTGGAAATTCAAGCAACACACATCAAAGTTGCTGGTGAACGCAGCAGGCCAGGCAGCATCTCTAGTTATATTTTCAGGTTCAGTCAACGTTTCAGGCCGAGGTCCTTCGTCAGGACTAACTGAAGGAAGAGTTAGTAAGAGATTTGAAAGTGGGAGGGGGAGGGGGAGATCCAAAATGATAGGAGAAGACAGGAGGGGGAGGGATGGAGCCAAGAGCTGGACAGGTGATTGCCAAAGGGGATATGAGAGGATCATGGCACGGGAGGCCCAGGGAGAAAGAAAAGGGGGAGGGGGAAAAAAACCCAGAGGATCAGCAAGGGGTATAGTGAGAGGGACAGAGGGAGAAAAAGGAGAGAGAGAAAAAGGATGTGTGTATATAAATAAATAACAGATGGGGTATGAGGGGGAGGTGGGGCATTAGTGGAAGTTAGAGAAGTCAATGTTCATGCCATCAGGTTGGAGGCTACCCAGACGGAATATAAGGTGTTGTTCCTCCAACTTGGGTGTGGCTTCATCTTTACAGTCGAGGAGACCATGGATAGGCATGTCAGAATGGGATGTGGAATTAAAATGTGTGGCCACTGGGAGATTCCACTTTCAAATCTCTTACTAGCTCTTATTTCAGTTAGTCCTGACGAAGGGTCTCGGCCCGAAACGTCGACTGTACCTCTTCCTAGAGATGCTGCCTGGCCTGCTGCGTTCACCAGCAACTTTGATGTGTGTAACATAGAAACTTGCCTTTGTTGCTTCATCCAGGCATCCACCAAATGGCTGCAGATTCTGTGATCCTATAACCATACTGAAACAGTGACTTAATTGTTGTGAATGATATGTTACGGTGCCAGAGACACACTACTGACAACTGGTGAAAGGAATAGATCATAGGTTTATTCAAACTGTTAACAAAGACAAAATTATGAGTGCTCCCAGAGGTGATTGGTCTTGGCCATTCTTGTGGTACCCAGCATTCCCTAAATTCCAGGCTCAGAAACCCTCCCCCTTGCATTTTTTTTAGAGGTACAGCATGGAAAACTGGCCCTTCTTGCACTTCGACCTGTGCCGCCCAGCTTAAACCTAACCTAGTCACAGGACAATTTACAAAGACAAATTAATCTACTAGCCAGTACATCTTTGGACTGTGGGAGGAAACCAGAGCTCTGGGAGAAAACTCACACATTCAACAGGGAGGTGGTTACAAGCTCGCAACAGAGGATTCCAGGATTGACTCCGAATTCTGCTGCCCCAAGCTGAACTAGCATTGCACCAACAGCTATGCTACCGTGGCATCCTAACATGCTGGTCACAGGTTCTTGCGCTGTCCCAAGTCTCGATAAGGGACAATATTCAAATCCCATAACCCATCTCCCACTTATTTCATTCTCCTCCAATGAGGCTGCTTCCCATTACAGACAGATGGAATACAGTGCTGGAAATGTATGATAATGCACCTTGGTAAAAGGAACAACAAAGCAGAGTATTATCTAAATGGGGAGACGCTTCAAACATCAGAGGTGCAGAGGGACTTAGGAGTGCAAGATTCCCACAAGGTTAATTTACAGTGGTAAAGAAGGCAAATGCAATGTTTGCATTTATTTCAAAGGGAATAGACTGTAAAAGCATGGAGATATTGCTGTGCCTTTATAAGACACTGGTCAGGCTGCACTTGAAATACTGTCAACAGTTTTGGGTCCCATTTCTTAGAAAGGATGTGTTGTCATTGAAGAGAGTCCAGAGCAGGTTCACGAGCATGATTCCAGGAATGAAGGGGTTAAAAAATGAGGAGCATTTGGCAGCTTTGAACCTGTACTCACTGGAATTTAGAAGAATGCAGGGGATATCTCATTGAAACCTACTGAATGTTGAAACGACTAGATAGATTGGATGTAGAGAGGATGTTACCTGCGGTGGTGTATCCAGAACTAGAGAACATAGCCTCAAAATTGAGGGACAACCTTTTAGAACAGAGGTAAGGAGGACTTTTTTTTTGCCAGAGAGTGGTGAATCTGGGGAATGCTCTGCCACAGACTGCGGTGGAGGCCAAATTCGTGTGCATATTTAAGGCAGAAGTTGATTGTTTCCTGATTAGTCAGGGCATCAAAGAATATGGTGGGAAGGCAGATGTATGGAATTGAGTGGGATCCAGGATCAGCCATGATGGAATGGCGGAGTAGACTCAATGGGCTGAATGGCCTAATTCTGCATCTATGTCTTACGGTCTAATAGGCAAGATCTGACCATATTTGGCCCATTACAGCCAGATCATTAGTGAACACAGTGCCATTTTCCATCTACCATCTCACCAATATGTGGCCCTTTTACTGTCGGACCTGAGACTATTATGTACGATGAATCAGAATCAGGTTTATCATCACTGATGTACAGTATGTCAGGAATGTGTCATTTGTAGCAGCAGTACAGCACAATACATGAAAATTACTATAAACTTAAATAGTGCATTAAAATGGTGTTACTAAAGAGTTGAGTGTATCTTCAGGCTCCTGTATCTCTTCACCGATGGTGGTAATGGAAAGGGGAAACGTCCTGGGCGGAGAGGGTCCTTCTTGAGGCCCTGCCTTTTGAAAATGTCCTCAGTGGTAGGGAGACTAATGCCCTCAATGAAAATGGCTGCGTTTACAGCTCTCTGTAGCTTTCTGCAATCCTGTGCAGTGCCCCCTCCATACCAGATGGTGATGCAATGGAGCACACGATTGATTGTCCCAGATATCATTAACCCTGGATTATCAGCTCATACCAGGACCTTGTTCTCCTTATGGCACATGACCTTATCACTGAAGTATTTCTCCACCATGGCCTTGGCCTCCAGTTATTCCCATTACCAAGGGAACCGCCTATGGGATTGGAGGCTTTATGGATACTACCAGGTTGAACGCATGGCCCCTTATCTCATCAAAATAGAAAGGCTCTGATGAAAGTTTATCATCTCCACAGAAAGCAGCATCCATCTTCCACCACCCAGGCCATGCCCTTTTCTCACTACTACCATTGGGCAGGAGGTACATGGTGTAGTAACAGTTATTACCCTACACACCCATCAGGCTTTTGAACTTTAATCACTCCTACTCTGAACTGATTCTACAACCTACAGAATCACTTTCAAGGACTTTTTACAACTCAGCTTTGCAGTATTATTTTTTATTTACACATTGGTTCTTTTCCACTTTGCGCATTGTGTACTGCAAAAGACAGTACCTGCAGTCACAAACAGCACATATAATTACGATAGCAGAAAAATATAGTTACAAAAATATTTTTTAAACATAGTAATAATATAGGCCAAGTCCCTGAGTGTCAAGGCCTGTAGACTAATGGTACATGGGATGTTACCCTGGAGCCATATTTCTGCAAGAACAGGCCAAAGTAGTTCCTCATATCACATAGTGTGATAGATGCAGGCAAACCAGCTTGTCTCTCCTCAAGCAAACACTGGAGGGCAGCACCAGTATTTTCAGTACATATTTTATTTTTAATTTCAAATTTCAAAAAAAAAGAATCTATGGGTTTTATTTGCTTTTTTAAGGTTTATTGACAGGGTAGATGTTGAAGGGATGTTTCCCTCACAGAGAACAGTGACATAAGGCAGGCCCAACCGCTTAACCAGCGGATCTGCAGATTTGACCTCCGGTGACTATTGGTGCAAAGTTTGCCCGCTCCCTCTGCAACCAATCCGGATGCTCCAGTTGCTTCCCACATCCCAAAGATATGAAACTTAGTCTCTGTAAGTTGCTCCTGGTGGGTAGGAAAGTGATAGAAATTTCAGGTGAATCAGAATATAATCAGTCATATGTCATGAAATTTAAACGCAAACATCGGGAATTCTGCAGATGCTGGAAATTCAAGCATCACACATCAAAGTAGCCGGTGAACGCAGCAGGCCAGGCAGCATCTGTAGGAAGAGGTGCAGTCGACGTTTCAGGCCGAGACCCTTCGTCAGGACTAACTGAAGGAAGAGTGAGTAAGGGATTTGAAAGTTGGAGGGGGAGGGGGAGATCCAAAATGATAGGAGAAGACAGGAGGGGGAGGGATGGAGCCAAGAGCTGGACAGGTGATTGGCAAAAGGGGATACAAGAGGATCATGGGACAGGAGGCCCGGGAAGAAAGACAAGGGGTGGGGGGACCCAGAGGATGGGCAAGAGGTATATTCAGAGGGACAGAGGGAGAGAAAGGAGAGTGAGAGAAAGAATGTGTGTATAAAAATAAGTAACAGATGGGGTATGAGGGGGAGGTGGGGCCTTAGCGGAAGTTAGAGAAGTCGATGTTCATGCCATCAGGTTGGAGGCTACCCAGACGGAATATAAGGTGTTGTTCCTCCAACCTGAGTGTGGCTTCATCTTTACAGTAGAGGAGGCCGTGGATAGACATGTCAGAATGGGAATGGGATGTGGAATTAAAATGTGTGGCCACTGGGAGATCCTGCTTTCTCTGGCGGACAGAGCGTAGATGTTCAGCAAAGCGGTCTCCCAGTCTGCGTCGGGTCTCGCCAATATATAAAAGGCCACATCGGGAGCACCGGACGCAGTATATCACCCCAGTCGACTCACAGGTGAAGTGTTGCCTCACCTGAAAGGACTGTTTGGGGCCCTGAATGGTGGTAAGGGAGGAAGTGTAAGGGCATGTGTAGCTTCCGCTTACACGGATAAGTGCCAAGAGGGAGATCAGTGGGGAGGGATGGGGGGGACGAATGGACAAGGGAGTTGTGTAGGGAGCGATTCCCGCGGAATGCAGGGGGGGGGGAGGGAAAGATGTGCTTAGTGGTGGGATCCCGTTGGAGGTGGCGGAAGTTACGGAGAATAATTTGTTGGACTCGGAGGCTGGTGGGGTGGTAGGTGAGGACCAGGGGAACCCTATTCCTAGTGGGGTGGCGGGAGGATGGAGTGAGAGCAGATGTACGTGTAATGGGGGAGATGCGTTTAAGAGCAGAGTTGATCGTGGAGGAAGGGAAGCCCCTTTCTTTAAAAAAGGAAGACATCTCCCTCGTCCTAGAATGAAAAGCCTCATCCTGAGAACAGATGCGGCGGAGACAGAGGAATTGCGAGAAGGGGATGGAGTAAACTCGTTGACTTTATTAACTTTGCCTCCAACTTTCACCCTGCCCTCAAGTTTACCTGGTCCATTTCCGACACCTCCTTCCCCTTTCTAGATCTTTCTGTCTCTGTCTCTGAAGACAGCTTATCCACTGATGTCTACTATAAGCCTACTGACTCTCACAGCTATCTGGACTATTCCTCTTCTCACCCTGTCTTTTGCAAAAACGCCATCCCCTTCTCACAAATTTGCCAACTTGTATTCCTTCCCCTCCCCTTACCCCTTTATTCTGGCTCTGTCGCTTTCTTTCCCGTCCTGATGAAGTGTCTCGGTCCGAAATGTCAACTGTTTATTCCCCTCCAATGATGCTGCCTGACCTGCTGAGTTTCTCCGTCACTTTTTGTGTGTTACTCAAGGAAGAGAATCAATTTGGGGCGGGGCAGGGGAGCCACCCACCGAACACACTGCAGCTTGGTTACAGATGTTCAGGTGACCTTGATTCTGGTCTGTAGTCACTCGTGATTGAACAGCTTCCTGTCAGTTCTAAAGACTACTTCCTGTCCTGTGGTAAATTTGCAGCATTGTAGCTACAAGGATCAAGATAAGTGCTAGGGCAAAGATACAGCCTTCTTTGATGCCAGCCTACAATGGGATCAGCCCTATTGTAGATTCATAGATTGGGGTCATGGCTTATAAGCCAATATGAACCAAATACCACATGGAGGGGAGTTTTTGGAGGCAGCCGTATTTGCCCACCGATGAACCGTTCCCACAACTTAAAGATTCACTTTCAAGGACTTTTCATCTCATGTTCTCAATATTTATTACCTATTTATTTGTTATTAATATTTTTATTATTTCTTTTTGTATTTGCGGTTTGTTGTCTTTTGCATATTGGTTGTTTGTCCATCCTGTTGGGTGCTGTCTTTCGTTGATTCTATTGTGTTTCTTGTATTTACTGTGAATGCCTGGAAGAAAATGAATCTCAGGGTTGTATATGGTGACATATATGTACTTTGATAACAAATTTACTTTGAACTTTGAGGCAAGTGAAGATTTTAGACTTTAAGGAGGTGTGTTATAGTATGATCAGGCATAGGCAGAGTTGACAGCCAGCACCTTTTTCCCAGGTTGACAATGGCTAATATGAGAGGGCACCTGGTTACGGTGATTAGATGGAAGTATATGGGAATGTCAGAGGTAGTTCTTTTCCAACAGTGAGAATGATGAGTGCATGGATTGCCCGGCCAGGGATGGTGGTAGAGGCAGATACATAAGGGGCACGTAAGAGGCTCTTAGATAGGCACATGGTTGACAGAGACTGGGAGAAGTATGTGGGGGTGAAAGGTTAGATTGATCTTGGAGTAAGTTAAAAGGTTAGCACAACACTGTAGGCCAAAGGGCCTGTACTGTTCTATGTTCAGTGACCCACCATCCAGCAGGGAGGTTGAGGTTGGTGCCACTTCCACTAGAAGCAACTTAGTGTCCAATTAACCTATCAAACAGGTTTGTAGTTTTGGTGTAGAGTCTTGACCTGAAATGTTGATTATCCCTCTATCTCCTCAGATGCTACCCTATCCGTTGGGTTCATCCAGCAGTTTCTCTTTTGCTCCAGACCCCAGTGTCTGTACTTTCTTGCATCTCCAAACCTTTTCTTTGAGAAGTGGGAGGAAACCAGAGCACCAAGGGAAACCCATCGGGGATAACATGCAGAATCCCGATAACCCTGGAAATCAGAATTGAATTCAGATCTCTGGAGCTGTAAGTCAGCAATTCTACCAAATCAGAGGCCACAAATGCAAACTGTTTCCTAAAAGAAACAGCAGAAATTTATTTATATGCAGTGCTGAAGGAGGTGCCTTAAAACTTAGTGAAGGCCACTCAGCAACAGTACTGGAAAAATATCAAGGACAGGTGTTGAACGGATGTGATAACTTTACCTAGGAATCATTTAATGGGCCCTCCCTGCATTGTACGAGAGTAAAATTATTGGAGACAGAGTTTCTCTCAATGTTTCAGGAACAGCTTTTTCCTTCTGCCATCAGATTTCTCAACAGACAATTAACCCATAACCACTATCTCAGTATTTTTGACTCTCTTTTGCACTACTTATTTTTTAATATATTGTATATATTTCTTACTGTAATTTATAGTTTTTATTACTGTGTATTACAGTGAACTGGTGCTACAAAACATCAAATTTCATGACATATGCCAGACATATTAAATTTGATTCTGATTGGTCACTGCAATGTGGCTATCTGAAAACTTCTTGAATGTCATGACTGTATTGGCTTCCTCCACTGTCCCTGGTAGCATGCTCCAAGGTGCCTATCACTCTGTATGTAAAAAAAGTGTTGCCCACAAATCCCCTTTACACTTTCCCCCTCTCATCTTAAAGCTATTCCCTCTAATATTCAAAACGTCTCTCCTAGGGAAAAAAAAAGTCTGGCTACCTACACTATCTATGCCTCTCATAATGTTATAAGCCTCAGTCCTGCTTTGAATCACCAACTCCAAATCCCTTATTATCTAAACATCGATCAGTCACCCTCTTGTACACATTCAGCGAATGAATCCCCATGGTCTTCATTGGCAAAATTTCCAAAAAATCATTGTATTATAAAATAGTGAAACAGACTCTTTGGCTAAACTTGACCAGACAGAAACATTCTGAAATCTTTAAGCACATTTGGCCAATACCCCTCTAGAGCTTTCCCATCCATGAATAATGGTGCTAGAAAGTTGGCAAACCCTGCAGAATTTTCTCTATTTCTACATAAATATGACCTAAAATGTGATCAGATCTTCATGCAAGTCCTAAAACTAGATAAAGAGAACCCAATTATATAAATAGCTCAAAAATGTTAAACTTGTTCATTTACATATTAAGAAAAATTATCTAATATTACATGTGTTTGTTGGGAAATGTGTGTGAACCTCTGGGATAATGCCTTCTCCAAAAGCCATTTAGAGTCAAGTGTTCAAATCACTGAGATGAGATTGGGGATGTGGGTTGTAGTGGTGCCCTACCCTCTAAAAAAAAGACACACAAAGTCAGGTCACTGACAGAGCCTGCTCTTCTCATAGAAACATAGAAAAACCTACAGCACAATACAGGCCTTTCGGCCCACAAAGCTGTGCCAGACATGCCCCTACCTTAGAACTACCTAGGCTTTATCTCTATTTTTCTAAGCTCCATGTAGCCATCCGGAAGTCTCTTAAAAGACCCTATCATATCCACCTCCACCATCGCCGCCAGCAGCCCATTCCACGCACTCACCACTCTCTGGGTAAAAAACTTACTCCTGACATTTCCTCTGTACCTGCTTCCAAGCATCTTAAAACTATGCCCTCTCGTGCTAGCCATTTCAGCCCTGGGGAAAAGGCTCTGACTATCCACACGATCAATGCCTCTCATTATCTTGTACACCTCTATCAGATCACCCTTCATCCTCTGTCGCTCCAAGGAAGAAAGGCCAAGTTCACTCAACCTATTCTCATAAGGCATGCTCCCCAATCCAGGCAACATCCTTGTAAATCTCCTCTGCACCCTTTCTATGGTTTCCACATCCTTCTGGTAGTGAGGTGACCAGAATTGAGCACAGTACTCCAAGTAGGGTCTGACCAGGATCCTATATAACTGTAACATTACCTCTCGGCTCTTAAACTCAATCCCACGATAGATGAAGGCCAATGCACCGTATGCTTTCTTAACCACAGAGTCAACCTGCCCAGCAGCTTTGAGTGTCCCACGGACTCAGACCCCAAGATCCCTCTGATCCTCCACACTGCCATGAGTCTTACCATTAATACTATATTCTGCCATCATATTTGACCTACCAAAATGAACCAGCTCACATTTACCTGGGTTGAACGCCATCTGCCACTTCTCAGCCCAGTTTTGCATCCTATGAATGTCCCGTTGTAACTTCCAACAGCCTTCCACACTATCCACAACACCCCCAACCTTTACGTCATCAGCAAATTTACTAACCCATCCCTCCACTTCCTCATCCAGTTCATTTATAAAAATCACATAGAGCAGGGGTCCCAGAAGTCCCAGAACAGATCCCTGAAACACACCACTGGTCACTGGCCTCCATGCAGAATATGACCCGTCTACAACCACTCTTTGCCTTCTGCAGGCAAGCCAGTTCTGGATCCACAAAGGAATGTCCACTTGGATCCCATGCCTCCTTACTTTCTCAATATGCCTTGCATAGGGTTCCTTGCTAAAATCCATATACACTACATCTACGGCTCAACCTTTATCAACATGTTTAGTTGCATCCTCAAAAAATTCAATCAGGCTTGTAAGGCATGACCTAACTTTGACAAAGCCATGCTAACTATTCCTAATCATATTATGCCTCTCCAAATGTTCATAAATCCTGCCTCTCAGGATCTTCTTCATCAACTTACCAACCACTGAGGTAAGACTCACTGGTCTACAATTTCCTGGGCTATCTCTACTCCCTTTCTTGAATAAAGGAACAACATCCGCAACTCTCCAATCCTCCGGAAACTCTCCCATCCTCATTGATGATGCAAAGATCATTGTCAGAGGCTCGGCAATCTCCTCCCTCGCTTCTCAAGGAAGAAAAGCTTATGTGCATCAAAACAACTTTCAGTGGACCTCAGAAGAAGAATTGTAGAGATGTACAAAGCTGGAAAAGGCTACAAAATCATTTCTAAAGACCTAAGTGTTCATCAGTCCACAGTAAGAGAAATTGTTTACAAATGGAGGAAACACAGTACTGTTGCTACTCTCCCTAGGAGTGGGCATCCTACAAAGATCTCATTAAGAACACAATGGGCAATGCTGAAGGAGGCGAAAAAGAACTGAAGGATAACAGTAAAAAGACCTGCAGAAATCTCTAGAACTTGCTAAAGTCTCTGGTCATGTGTCCACTATAAGAAAAACACTGAACAGGGAAGGACACCACAGAGGAAACTACTGCTCTCCGCAAAAAAATAGCTATACATCTCAAGTTTGCAAAAGAACACCTGGATGTTCTAGAATGCTTCTGGGACAATGTTCTGTGGACAGATGGGACGTAAGTTGAACTTCTAAGTTTGGAGGAAAAAGGACACTCCACACCAACAGCAAAACCTCATCCCAGCTGTGAAGCATGGTGGCAGGAGCATCGTGGCTTGGGACTACTTTACTGCCTCAGGATCCGGACAGCTTGCAATCGTTGAGAATCAGAATCAGAATCAGGTTTATTATCACCGGCATGCCACATGAAATTTGGCAACTTTGCAGCAGCAGTTCAATGCAATACATAATCTAGCAGAGAGAGAAAAAAAATAAAATAAAACATAATAATAAATAAACAAGTAAATCAACTACGTATATTGAATAGATTATTTAAAAATGCGCAAAAACAGAAATATTGTATATATTAAAAAGTGATGTAGTGTCCTCAGCTTCAAAGTCCATTCAGGAATCGGATGGCAGAGGGGAAGAAGCTGTTCCTGAATCGCTGAGTGTGTGCCTTCAGGGTTCTGTATCTCCTACCTGATGGTAACATTGAGAAAGGGGCATGTCCTGGGTGCTAGAGGTCTTTAATAACGGACGCTGCCTTTCTGAGACACCACTCCCTAAAGGTGTCCTGGGTACTTTGTAGATAGTGCCCAAGATAGAGCTGACTAGACTTACATACTTCTGCAGCTTCTTTCGGTCCTTGCAGTAGCCCCTCCATACCAGACAGTGATGCAGCCTGTCAGAATGCTCTCCACGATACAACTATAGAAGCTTTTGAGTGTATTTGTTGACATGCCAAATTGCTTCAAACTCCTAATGAAGTATAGCCGCTCTCTTGCTTTCTTTATGACTACATCAGTGTATTGGGACAATGTTAGATACTCAGAGATCTTGATACCCACTCTGTCCACTTCTGATCCCTCTATTGGGATTGGTATGTGTTCCTTCGTCTTATCTTTCCTGGAGTCCACAATCTGCTCTTTCATCTTACTGACATTGAGTGCCAGGTTGTTGTTGCGGCACCATTCCACTAGTTGGCATAGCTCACTCTTGTACACCCTCTTGTCACGACCAACAATGGTTTTATCGTCAGCAGATTTGTAGACTGTATTTGAGCTATGCCTAGCCACACAGTCATGTGTATATAGAGAGTAGAGCAGTGGGCTAAGCACACACCCCTGAGGTCTGCCAGTGTTGATCATCAGCAAAGAGAATATGTTGTCACCAATCCACATAGACTGTGCTCTTCTAGTTAGGAAGTCAAGGATCCAAATACAGAGAGAGGTACAGAGGCCCAGGTTCTGCAACTTCTCAATCAGGATTGTGGGAATGATGGTATTAAATGCTGAGCTATAGTCGATGAACAGCATCCTGACGTAGGTGTTTTTGTTGTCTAGGTGGTCTAAAGCCATGTGAAGAGCCATGGAGATTGCATCTGCCGTTGACCTATTGTGACGATAGGCAAATTGCAATGGGTCCATGTCTTTGCTGAGGCAGGAGTTCAGTCTAGTCAGGACCAACCTCTCAAAGTGTTTCATCACTGTCGATGGGAATGTTACCAGGAGATAGTCATTAAAGCAGCCCACATTATTCTTCTTTGGCACTGGTATAATTGTTGCCTTTTTGAATCAAGTGGGAACTGCTGCACGTAGCAGTGAGAGGTTGAAAATGTCCTTGAATACTCCTGCCAGTAGGTTGGCACAGGTTTTCAGAGCCTTACCAGGTACTCCGTTGGGACCTTCTGCCTTGCAAGGGTTCACTCTCTTTAAAGACAGTCTAATATCGGCCTCCGAGACAGAGATCAAAATGAATTCAAAATAATATCAATACATTTTACAGGAGAATGTCAGGGTAGCAGTCTGTCATCTGAAGCTTAATAGAAGTTGGATAATGCAAGACAATGATCTGAAAGACAAGAGTAAATCAACAATAGAATAGTTTTGAAAAAAAGAAAATTCACATTTTGGAATGGCCGAGTCAAAGTCCTGACCTTAGACCCACAGATATATTGTGGAAGGGTCTGAAGCAAGCAGTTCATGCAAGGAAGCCCACCAACATCCCAGAGTTGAAGCAGTTTTGTAAGGAGCCATGACCTAAAATTCCTCTAAGCCAATGTGCAGAACTGATAAACAGTTACCAGAAATGTTTGGTTGAAGTTATTGATGTACAAGGGGGTCACACCATTTACTGAAAGCAAAGGTTCACATACTTTTTCCAACAAATACATGTAATATTGGATACTTTTTTCAATAAATAAATGAACAAGTATAATGTTTTTGTGTTATTTATTTAACTGGGTTCTCTTTATCTAGTTTTAAGGCTTGCATGAAGATCTGATCACATTCTAGGTCACATTTATGCGGAAAGAGAGAAAATTCTACAGGGTTCAGAAACTTTCTAGCACCACTGTACTTATCAAAATATCATTTAAATGTTGCAGATTTATCTGCCTGTATCACCTCTTCCTTCCAGACATCCACCACTCTCTGTGCTCCTGCCTCTTCCACTTCTCCAGCACTGGCTCCAGATAGTGCTCCTATCACACTCTCTTCCTCTTTGACCCTTTACCTCTTCCGTCCATCACCTCCCAGCTTCTTACTTCATGTCCCTTCCTCCACTCACCTGTAGTGACACATTGGTCCCTAGGTTTCTAATACAAAACCAAAAATATATAACAGAATTATTTTCATTTCTCAACTCTCCATTGCCCTCACCCACAATTGCTGATGATGAGTTAATATTGTGGAGTGGAGCAAACACTCTCATTGCTCTACTAAAAATAGCACAAGACCAGAGATCCCAGTGCTACTAATCCAAATAAAACTATTGATAAATTAGAAAGGTTAACTTATTCCCTCAAGGCAACACACTAGTACTTTGGGAAATAATTGACAACAACTAGATTAAAGTCCTGATGGAAACAGCTATGTTGAATTATCAATCAGGTTCTATTATCAGTAATATACTGCAGGTGATTAAGGTAACAATTAGTTTTCAGAAAGACTAATTGATAAATGAAAGAGAGACAATTGAACAGTTTATTTCATTATCTCAAGACACTCAAGTACTGAAAAAAATTTTACAGCTTCTATTTCACTATTATCAGACTTTTGAATGGACCTCTCGAACAATACTTTGGACTCTAAGCCTCACTATCTACCTTGTTACGATCTTGCATTTTATCGCTTGCCCTGCACTTTCTCGATAATTTTTACACTTTGTTCTGCATTGTTATTGTTTTACCTTATTCTAGCTCTGTTTCACTATAATATTTTCATTATTGATACATGTGACAATAAGAAACCAATTTTAATTCCCATCTGAATACAAATAAAGTTTGAGAATTTCAACTTCAAATCTGCAGCCAGGCAGCAGCAATGTGACTATGACCAAATAATCAATTTACCAGTGGGGAAATGAGGATATTCTTGTTTTCTTCAGGAAAATGATATGGAATCTTTTACATGTGTGGGCTCATGAGACCTCTGTGAAATATCCAAGTCTTTTAGGGACCATGTCTCAAGAATAAACAATACTGTTTAGCCTGCACTTGGAATATTGTTTGCAGTTGGTTGCCACGTTAAAGGAGTCTATAGCTGAGGCTATAGAGGAGATTCCCAGAATGTGGCTGGGTTTGAAAGATATTGGACAGGTAGAGTTGGTCTTCCCTGAAGCAGAGGGATAAGAATATAAAATTTAGAGGCGTGGATAGGATAGATAGAATCTTTTTCTGGTGGTAAGGGTTTCAAGCACAATTATTTTAAAATGGGTCTTAGGGTTAACTCCCTTTCTTTTACACAGGAAGTGGGAATTTACTGCCAGAGCAGCTGGTAGAATCAAGTGCAATTACATGTTGAATAGACACTTAAATAGACAAGGCACAGGAAGACAAAGCAATTGCAATTAGTGTGGAGGGGCAAAAGGATTGGCATGCACGTGACGGGCTGAAAAGCCTGCTGCTGTGTTGTACAACTCAATGAAACTAAATAAGAACTATCTAAAGGATCGTGGGAACACACAAAATGCTGGAGGAATTCAGTAAGTTAGGCAGCAACGGACAGACAGTAAACATTTTGAGTTAAGGGCCCTCATCCAGTTGGCACAATCACAGATATAAGGCAGCCAGTTAAAAAAACAAGGACGTGATGAGAGTTACTTTTACAAAGTGGGATGTTACCATCTAGAAGGCAATGCTGGAAAAGTGAGTGAAAGCTGCATCAGTAATGGAGAAGTTCTTTATAAGGTAGGGTGACAGAGCAGGTTTTGGTCTATGAGCTGGCACAGATGTACAGAATGGCTTCCTTCGAGCACTGGATCAGAAATCCTGCTCGTCATGGTTCTTCAAGTATTCCACGGACTTCATAAATCTGCTAAGGGCTTATGCCTTTTCCACTCTTTCAAATAATGAGTTCTAAGTCCTATATTTCTCAGTGTTATCAAAAGTATTCCTCATTTCCCTTCTAAACCTGCCACTAAAATAATTTAAATCAATGTCCACCAGTTATGTTACCAAGATATCACATCTTGGTCTGCCTGTACACCACACTTATCCAGTAATGGCACAAGTACTGGAAAAGAAATACTGACCAGAACTATATAACTGTGTAGTTATAACGTAACCTCTTAGAGTCTACACCCCGCGTGACACAGAGTCAGCAACAATGGCAAAATGAAGTCACAATAATTGCGAGCAGGCTCACTATGGGATAAATAACTAAAGATAAATAACACTCATGACATAATACGCTTCGGAACCTTGCACCTGCCAGACATTCAGTTTGTCTCATCATCTATTTGTACCATTGCTGTAGCACAATGGTGAATAAAGAGGGTAAATGGGAAATAATGTGCTGGGTAATTGAACAGTAAAAGGTTTGTCACTGAGGACAAACTTGAGAGATACTTTAAACCTGTTATTGCTATGCATTTTGAAAGCATGGAGGTTACTGATGTGAACTGAGAGATTGTGACAGATTTTTCTAAGTTTTTTACTTAGTAATTCTGTATAGCGATAATCTACCTTGCAGACTAGATTTTCTGTTAATTCACCCACTGTCAAAAGCCAGAGGATTTAAACTGTGTTTGATCTACTTGAAATAAAAGGCAGTAATGGAAATGTGTCCCATTCCCTAGTATGGAAATGCTTCACTTCTAAGGATGGTTCAAACTTAATTCAACCAAACATGAATATAGCTGAATAAAAGATCATTCCCCCCCAGGGCTAAGGTGCAAAACACATTGCCAACAGCGCACAGCACACTGCACATAACACACAGCACAAATAGTTATGATTTTGGAAAAACATAGTGACAAAGAGAAAAGAAAAATAATAACATAGCCCAAGGTCCTGAATGTCCTAGTCCAGCTTGTTCTTCTACCAAGCAAGCATTAGGCAGCAGCACCATCAGGAATATTTCATATTTTTGTGACAGCTTCTTCCTTTTTCTGAGAGAATGGCACTTGTCCCTGCAAGTGTCCTGGGTGAGACACCGCTGCTCCATCCGCAACAAGTGGGGCTTCCTGGTGGCCAGGCATTTTGGTTCCAATTCTTGTCATTTCTAGTGAAGTTATGAATTGAATTGAGAAAAGAACTTGTTTCCACAACCAAAAGAATTCTGACTAGTAATTAACAACTCGCTACCTCTTTTATTTCTCTTTTGAATTTGGTGCATACAAATTGTCACTATCAGAATGAAATGGAAGAGTTTTGTGGCAGTAGTTTCCCAAAATATTAGATGGCACTGCAGCTGCAGTCAGATCTTTGTGAAAATTACTGTAAGCACACTATATTAAGCTCGCCAACCTTTGAAATCAAACACTGAATTTAAATGGAATGTCTGCTGTTTTGTGGGTAATGAAAGCTGCAGCTGATATCCATTGCCAGAGGTACAAATTTGCGCCACATCTTCATTAGTATCGTATCCATATCACAGATCTATACAATCTTCTCTATTATCATTCCATTTAATTGAAAGTTCCAAAGGTTATTTTGCAATATTGACAATTTCCTTTCCAAAGATGCTACTTGACCCGATGATAATTGTAGTTTTATTTTTGAATTGCTTGTGTATCAAATGCTCCGCAATTCCCCAGCTGAAGGTCATTTAACTTCAAATTAAAATGGTCAGTCTATTGAAGTTCTACCTTTGAGCAGAAAACAGTTCCTTTTAGCCTTCTGCTGATTGACCTGAATTTACTGAAAAGTAAGACCACAGCAGCCATGGGGATGAGAATTAGTTGAACATGTGAATGAAAGGAGCCTTTGACCTGAGCTCACAGGGAAAAGGAATAAAGGATTCAAGTGCTGATTTGAAACACTTGCCACATCTATCAAGTCATTAAGGTCTTGAGTTGCATTTCCAAGACTGAAGTTGATATTAAGGGCTTGCTTCAATCAAGTTCAAGTTTCATGGTTAGTTATCATTCAGCCATACAGTACATTAATACAGCCAAACAAAGCAGTCTTCCTCCAGGGCTAATAACATATTACCAACAGCACATTGCACACTGCAAAGAACACATACAGCAGGATTAGAATTTTAACAAATGTAGTCACAAAAAGAAAACAATATATAGCCTAAGTCCCTGTATGTCCTGGTCCAGCTTGTACTTCCCCTGAGCGAACACGGGAGAACAGCACCAAGTGGACACCGGAAGGCAGCACTGACAAGAGTGTCCAGCCCACAACCCAGTACGAAATCCAGCAGTACGCAGCCTTCCTTCTTTGACAGCTCATCCAATAACAATATGTTCCCACTCCAGTTCTGAGCGATTAGGAATTCTTCCACTGAAGTGGGTATTAGTCATAGTAGGCAGCCATCGATCCCAGGGTATCATGGGTTTGCACCTCTACTGGACTGTGGACAGGAAGATTTGAAGAACCGCCTGTTGCCCATGCAGCGGGATCCCCCTCTCCAAAGGAAGGGCAAGTGCCAATACAGCTTGGCACCAGTGTCGTTGCAGAGATTGCCAGAGTGAAGTTGTAAATGACATCAAACTGCCTTAGGGACCCCGGCTCCGGATTTCTTCCTCAGGGTTTACTCTGGAAGCCTTTCCCATGGGTGAGAATGGCCACAAGGCAGTGGAGGTTTAAAATCAGAGTTTTCCTTCTCCTAGGCAGGCTGCCGTCCAAGACTGACAAGGCCCACTTGCCCGGAGCAACAGGGTTTGAGGGGCCAGTGGTCCGCCTTTGGCCCTTCTCTTGTCAGTAGAAACAGTTCCACAAGGCCTAGTAGCTAAGCCACACATGAAGGCCAAGAGTTGGACTTTGTTGTCAGAGGCTGTTATTCACACGCCGTTTGGAGCACCTCATAGGTAGTGGGAGCTTATCCCCACTACCAACCCCGTCTATAACAACCTTACGAACCAAAGTGGGTATTGCACATTGCTTATCACATAGTCTTGGAACAGCAAAAGCTTGGTCCAACGGCAAATTTCCATTTGAGCAGAATAAAACACATCCTTTATAATTGCCTCCTGCAGCATTTCTTCCACTCATGAATTCAAGTCTGAGGTACTTGCATGAACTCAAACATGAATAGTAAAGACAGCAATATGTGTTATTTTGTGACTGTACGTACTGGATTGTAACTATGTGTTATGATATGATGATATGTACTGTGTTTTGCACCTTGGCCCCAGAGGAACACTGTTTTGTTTAACTATACACATGTGTAGTTGAGTGCCAATAAACTTGAACATTTAAAATCATACATTTTAAATCCAAGTAATTATGGTGAGATTGAGGCTTTGAAGCTAATTCATTTTATACTGTCCAGATATTCAGTGGACATCCTTTCCACTTCACTTGTACATTCTGTACCAGTTCTGCCTTGATCATTACACAATTCATATTCAATGCTTCAGAAAAGCATTAGGACAGCTAAGTCCACAGGACTAGACAGAATATATCTGAATTTATTACAGGAAGCAAAGGAAGAGATTCACAAAGTCCTGACAAAGGGTTTCAGCTTGAAACATCAACTGTTTATTCAGTTTCATAGATGCTGCCTGACCTGCTGAGTTTTATGTGTGTTGCTTTGGATTTCCAGCATCTAAAGAATCTCGTGCGTTTACAAAGGATTGCTGGGGTGTTGATGAAGATCTTTGTATTCTCTCTAGCCACAGTAGTACCAGAGAATTGGAAGATGGCAAATGTTCTGTTGTTCAAGAAAAGTAATAGATGGTCATCCTGGGAGTTATATATAAGTGAATCGTCAGTGGTGGGGCACCTGTAGTAGGGATTCATAGGAAGAGGATTTACAAGCATTTGTAAAAGCATAATGTTGTTGAGGATAATCAGCATTGCTTTGTGAGCAGTGAGTCAAACCTCTAGAGTCTCACTGAGTTTTTCAAAAAGATAGAGCAGTGGATGGTGTGTATATGGATTTAGTAAGGCTAAATTATATGGATATGGAGTTACAAGGTTCAGTAGGCTCATCTAGAGAGCCAGGAAGCATGGAACCAATGGAAACCTGGCTGCATGGATTCAAAATTGGCTTGTCACAGAAGTCAGAGGGTGTGGTTAGATGGAGCATATTCTCCCTGAAAGTCAGCGATTAGTGGTGCAGCACTGCACCCTTGGTCTTTGTGGTGTTTGTGTGATTTAGTGCAGAGGTGGGTTAGTAAGTTTGCAGATGACGTGAAGCTTAGAGGTGTTGTGGATAGTGTAGAAATTTACCATCAGTTATAATGGGACATGGAGTTAGGCTGAGAAGTGGCAGATGGAGTAAATCTGAGACAGTGTGAAGTAATTCACTTTGGACGATTGAACTTGAAGATAGAGTACAAGGTTAATGGCAGGATTCTTAGCTGTGTGGCAGAACAAAGGGATTTGAGGATCCCTAGATCCCTTAAAGTTGGCACTCAGGTTGAAAGGATGGTGAAGGAGGAATATACTGTGATAGCCTTCATTAGTCATGCGACTGAGTTCAAGAGATGCAAAGCAATTTTGGATCTCTTTAAAACTCTGTTTAAACCACTCTTAGAATATTGCGTTCAGTTCTGGTCACTCAGTTATAGGAAGAATGTGGAAATTTCAGAAAGAGTGCAGAGGTTTACCAGGATTACAAAACATGTCTTATTAAGAAAGGTTGAGTGAGCTAGGGATTTACTCTTAGGAGCAGTGGAGGATGAGGGGCAACTTGATAAAGGTTCATTGTGAAAGCAATGGTGGACAGCCCACACCTTTTTCCCAGGCCACTGCCAGAGGGCATCCATTTAAGGTTATTGGTGGAAACTTTAGGGGAGATGTCAAAGGTAGTTTTTTTTCTAAAATAAAAGTTGTGGATAGCTGAAACACACTGCCAGGGATGATGGTAGAGGCTAGTTCAACAGGGACATTTAAGAGACTCTTAAATAGACACATCGATGAAAGAAAAATGGACATTCATGGGCTGTGCAGGAGGTGTTAAGACTGATCATGGAGTAGATTTATATGGGTGAGCACAATATTGTATGTGAAAGGACTTATACTGAGCTTTACTGTTCTATTTTCTTTAAGAATGAACATAATTCAGTTTAGCTCTTCTTTCTGCAATACTTCAGATTGTACTAACTATGCACCATTATTCTGTACTTTGCATCATTCTGTTGTATTGAGCTCACTGTATTTTTACCATGTGAGCTTCAAATAATCAAGGAATTTATTTGCAAATTGGTGCATTGGATAATAAATTATTCTGATCAAGAAATCTCACTTGTTCCAACTAGGAACAGAACAACAGATAATTGCAAACTCCAAAATGCACGTGTGTGTTCCAGAAACACAGTTGTGTTACAATTCTGCATCAACAGATCTTTCAGTCACATTGGCCATTTGGGGAACCACAGTAGTGTAGCAGTTAGCGCAATGATATTACAGCTTGGGGCATTGGAGTTCGGAGTTCAATTCCAGTGTGCTCTATAATCATTTTGTATGTTTCTTTCCATGTGTGCAAGGGATTCCTTACACAGTACAAACACATACCATTTAGTAGGTTAATTGGTCTTTGTAATTGATCCATGATTAGGCTAGGATTAAATCAGCAGGTTGCAGGGCAATGCAGTTCAAAGGGCGAAAGGGCCTATTCCCCATTATATTTCTAATAAAATAGAGTCAGAGGTCACGTCCTATATTCTGCAAAGTGGACTGCAGCAAAGTAAGACATTTAACATCAATCTATACTTTGAGAAATGTGAATAATCCGTAAGTTTCTCCTTCCTCTGTATCGCCACCAGAAAATTCACATCCTATAAACAAATCAATAACAATACCTTTTTATACTACAGTGAAAAGCAAAACCAGCGGAATTACAGAGGTGATATCAAGGAATCTCAAGACTAGATGCTGGAAATCTGCAGCAACATTCAGAAATGCTGGATATTAAATACAGGAGTTACATACATGTTACGTTGTTATGCTTAGGTTGTGACTTTGCAAATATCTTCAAGTGCACTGCATGAAGCTCAGTGCGAGAACTGATTAACTTAGCAATTCTAATGCCTTTTTTTCACATTATATGCACATTTTAAAACTGAAATCAACTTGCTTTCTCTTTCATCTCTTCTAACAAATTATATTAAAAGTCCAATGTTGTTTAACTTTCCTGAGAATGATCAACTTTCAGATTTGTCAGATGCCTGTTCATTTACCCTCTTCAGTTCTCGGCATCCCTCACCTCAACACAGCCCAAAACTGCTCAAGTTATATCAATGTTGAATTACGCAAATGCAAATTTTTCATATTTCCTTACAAAACAGGAACCACTGAGTCCAGCTCTCAAACATCCCATGAATCCCACCCCTTCATCCGTTTCACAGAAAATCTTTTTCGTACACATGCCCATACAACAACCCAAACTCAAATTGTCCTTTTTAGCACCTAACAACTCAAGGGACAATTTATAGAAGCCATTTTATCTACCAAATTGTATAACTCAGTGATGTGGTAGGAAAATGGACCAGGTAAAATCCTTGCAATATGTAAACTTGAAATATCATAGGTGTTACGTACCCCGTAACTGGGTTGCCAAACCAGCAGAAATGGATCACTCAGTTGGAGTCTGGATTACTAGAACTAAGAAAGTTTTATTAAAGAAACAAACAACACAGTAACCGAAAGGATAATAAATGCAACAGTTCAACAATGATAAACACACATGTGCACAGAATTAAGATAACAGCATCAATCAAGCTCTATCGTTGTCTAGGGGTAAATGACCAATTTCAAAGTGCCACAAAGTTCAGTCCAATTTAGTAGTTCAGTTCGCAGTAATCATTGCCATGGCGATGGACAACGTGGGGGGAGGGAGAGAAAGAACGGGAACGACTGATCATTCAGAAACGGCTTCCACTCACAGACCGGCGATAATTGCTCACAAGCAGCTTTTGGGCAGGTCCTTGGTGATGTCACCTGAGGTCACCGACTGTGACCCCTCCTCCAGAAGCGGTCGATCCTCCGCAGTGAACTCGGCACCCAAGCAAGGGCGGACACACACCGGGTTCCCGCTGATCGTACCTTTCCACCCTGTGCGTTGTCTGGTACTTCCCACCGACTCGTGAGAGGCGCACCGCTTCCAGGGTCTCGTTACCTCGGGTGTCGTGTGTGTCCTGCCTTAGCGAGCCTGTCCCTTTTTATCCCCCTGCTGGGGTATCGCCTGTCCATCACTTCAAACAGTTCGGGGTTCAAAGGGGGAGCCGCTCCATACAGCTCTCTCTCTCTCCCGTCCCTTCATTACACATCTCCAGACGCTGCTCCATTGTTCCTTATCTCTCCTTCCCCTGAGGACAGGTGGCAGACCAACTGCTGATCTCACAGGACAGCAAACATCTATGTGTATTCTCGTCACATAGGAAATGTGGATAAACTCAGGGTATAGATCAACACCTGGAGTTATGATATTGTAGCCATTTGGTTGCAGGTGGAGCAGGACTGGCAGCTCAATATTCCAGGGTTCCATTGTTTTAGACTGATGGAGTGGGAGGCGGGGTGGAGTTACTAGTCAGAGAAAATGAAACAGTGCTCCATCAGGACAGACTGGAGAACTTGTCTAGTGAGAGATTAAGGGTGGAACAGAGAAATAAGGAAGGTTAATAAGACTATATTACAGACTACCCATCTGTCCTAGGAATTTAGAGAAACAAAATTGTAAAAAGATCACAGCCTGTTGCAAGAAAGGTTATTATAGTAGATGATTTTAACTTTCCACATATTGACTGGGAATCCCATACTGTAAAAGGACTAGCTGGGATAGAGTTTGTCAAATGTGTTCAGAAAAGTTTCCTTCATCAGTACATAGAAGGCCCAATGAGAGAGTGTGTGATACTTGATCTGCTATAAGGGAAAGGGAAAGAGACAGGACAGGTGACAGAACTTTGTGCAGGGAACGCTGCATCCAGTGAGCACAATGCCATTTGCTTCCAAGAAAATATGCAAAAAGATAGGTTTGGTTTTCAGGTTGGGGTTCTAAATTGAAGAAGGGCCCATTTTAATGGTATCAGAAATTATCTGGCAAGTGTGGATTGGGACAGGCTGTTTTCAGGCAAAGGTGTACTTGGTAAATGGGAGACCTTCAAAAGTGAAAAATTGAGAGTATCATATATGTATGGCAGAATAAAAATCCTAGATTAGGTAAAAGATACTTACAGAAGTCCAAAAAGTAGGGTGGTTTGGCATTGCCCAACTTTAGATTTTACTATTGGGCAATCAATGTTCGATATTTAAAATTTTGGACCTGGAACTGGATACAATTTCTAGTCCACACTGGGTAAATCTTGAATGTAAATCTATACAAGGGTTTTCATTGGGTTCTATTTTAAGGACCTCGCTTCCTTTTGCTCTTTCAAAGTTGAATAAACAAATGAATAATCCAATAGTTAAATATACTCTTTGAATATGGTTTCAATATCGGAAATTTTTGGGGTTGAATCAATTTCTTTTAGTAAGACCTATTATGTCTAATTTTTTTTCAACCCTCTGTTACGGATCAAGCCTATCTGGTCTGGAAAGCCAAAGGTATAACACGATTTTGTGATCTATTTTTAGATAATTGTTTCATGTCTTTCGAACAATTATCTAATAAATATAATTTACCTAGATCTCACTTCTTTAGATATTTACAGATTAGAAACTTTTTAAATACTGTTCTTACCACCTTTCCGAATCTATATCCAATGGACATTATGGAAAAAATTTTAGATTTAAATCCCTCTCAAAAAGGTTTAATAGCAATTATTTATATTATGAATTTATGAAAATTAATCCAGATATATCTAATAAAATTAAAAACAATTGGGAAAGGGAACTTAACCTCATGTTACCTATAGAGAAATGGGAAAAAAAATTTTTCAATTAGTTAATTCTTCCTCTATGTGTGCTAAACATGCATTGATACAGTTTAAAGTAGTACATAGGGCTCATATATCTAAGGATAAATTAGTTTGTTCTTATTCTAAAATAAATCCTATATGTGACAGATGTCATTCTGAGAGAGCTTCCTTAACTCATATGTTTTGGTCATGTCCTTTGTTGAAGAAATATTGGAAAGATATCTTTGATATTACTACAACTGTTTTGGATATTGATTTACAACCTCACCCTATTACTGCAATTTTTGGTTTACCAATAATAGAACAAACTCATTTGACCTCTTCATCTTGACAGATGATCGCATTTGTTAGAAGATCTATACTATTAAATTGAAAACAGATTAATCCTCCTACTATATTTCAATGGTTCTCTCAAACTATGTCATGTTTAAAATTAGAAAATATTAGAAGTGTCATTTATGTTCCTTCTATTAAATTCGAAGAGACTTGGAGGCCATTTATTCAATACTTTCATATGATGTAGTTTGAGCCTCTCCAAATCTATTCTGCTACTTTTAAATATGTGGAGAGAGGAGGGGAGTTAATGGCACCGTTGGTTTTATCTGATGTAAGATAATAGCCCATTTCTTCCTTTTCTTTTTTTTTAGGTTAGTTGACTAGTTTGATTTAGATTAGGATTTTTTTTCTTATTGGGGCATTTTTTTTCTCTTTTCTTTTTCCAGGATATTTTTGTACTTTTTTTTCTACATACTACTATATTTGTACTCTGTAAGATTTTGGGAGGTTACTATCCGTGTATTAACTGTGTTTATATCCTTGTATACTAATTATTAACAATGTAATCCCAATAGCTTTGTATCAATTTCTTGTAATGTTTGAGATTAATAAGAAGATTGAAAAAAGAGAGTACAAAGCTTTTACGTACCTGTCAGAATAGAATGTAAATATAACCCTTGTGGCTAAAGGGATCAGGGGGTATGGAGGGAAGGCAGGTACAGGGTTCTGAGTTGGATGATCAGCCATGACGTGGAATTAAAATATGTGGCCCTTCTCGCAATTCCTCCGTCTCCACTGCATCTGCTCTCAGGATGAAGGCGATGTCTTCCTTTTTAAAGAAAGGGGCTTCCCTTCCTCCACCATCAACTCCGCCCTCAAACGCATCTCCCCTATTTCACGCACATCTGCTCTCACCCCATTCTCCTGCCACCCCACTAGGGATAGGGTTCACCTTGTCCTCACTTACCACCCCACCAGCCTCTGGGTCCAACATATAATTCTCTGTAACTTCCGCCACCTCCAACGGAATCCCACCACTAAGCACATCTTTCTCGCCTGCCCCCCCCCCCATTTTCTGCAGGGATCGCTCCCTATGCAATTCCTGCGTCCATTCGTCCCCCCCCCCATCCCTCCCCACTGATCTCCCTCCTGGCACTTATCCTTGTAAGCAGAACATATGCTACACCTGCCCTTACATTTCCTCCCTCACCACCATTCAGGGCGCCAGACAGTCCTTCCAGGTGAGGCAACACTTCACTTGTAAGTCGACTGGGGTGGTATACTGCGTCCGGTGCTCCCGGTGCGGCCTTCTATATATTGGTGAGACCCAACACAGACTGGGAGACCGTTTCACTGAACACCTACGCTGTCCACCAGAGAAAGCAGGATCTCCCAGTGGCCACATATTTTAATTCCACGTCCCATTCCCATTCTGAGATGTCTACCCATGGCCTCCTCTACTGTCAAGTTGAAGCCACACTCAGGTTGGAGGATCAACACCTTATATTCCGTCTGGGTAGCCTCCAACCTGATGGCATGAACATTGACTTCTCTAACTTCTGTTAATGGCCTTCCACCCATTCTTACCCCATCTTTTAAAAATTTTTGTTTTTTCCTTTTTTTCCTCTCTCTCTCCCTCTCACAATAACTCATTGCCTGCTTTCCATTTTCCTCTGGCGTTCCCCTCCCCCTTTCTTTCTCCCTAGGCCTCCCATCCCATGATCTTCTCCCTTCTCCAGCCTTGTATCCCTTTTGCCAATCAACTTTCCAGCTCTTAGCTCTATCCCTCCCCCTCCCCCTTTCAAATCTCTTACTATCTATCTCTTCTTTCAGTTAGTCCTGACAAAGGGTCTCGGCCCAAAACGTCGACTGTGCTTCTTCCTATGGATGCTGTCTGGCCCACTGTGTTCCACCAGCATTTTGTGTGTTTATGGTTTATAAGTCAGTGAGTCTGGCATCAGTTGTGGGAAAATTATTGGAGGGTATTCTGTATATATGTGTTTGGATATACATTGCCATGTGTGACACCAAGCAGAGGAACCGGACAGATGATGCTAATGAGAGAGATAAGAAAAACAATGGAGAAACATTCAAAATGCTAATAAGAGAGAAGAGAGGGATTAACAGGAAAGAAACACAATTCAGATATTGACAGACCAGTTGCTTTGAACCTGAACTGTTTGAAGTTTGATGAACAGGTGATACCCCAGCAGGGGGATAAAAGGAGCAGGTTTGCTAAGGCATGAGACACACGAGACCCTGGAAAGAGCAGTGTGCCCCAACAAGTTGGTGGAGTTTGGAGGACTGGTTCGCAGGAACTGACCAGAGGCTCACAGGGTGTAACGGTACGATCGGTGGGAACCTAGGGTGTGTGTCTGCCCTTGCCTGGATGCCAGGTTCACCACGGAAGAACGATCATACCCGGAACAGAGGGGTCACAGTCGGTGACTATAGTGGAATTAGAAGACATCAAAACGAGCGTTCCATTTCTGCTGGTTTGGCAACCCAGTTACAGGGTATGTAACAACATGGACTAATTAAGGATAGTCAGCATGGCTTTGTGTGTGGTAGGTCACATCTAACCAATCTCAGTTTATCAAGGAAGTTACCTGGAAAATGAATGAAGGCAATACCATGGATGTTACCTACATCAGCGGTCCCCAACCACCGGGTCGTGAGGAAACGATACGAGTCCACTGCACCTTTCCTCATTCCCTATTACGCACTGTTGAACTTGAACATAGGGCTGCCAACTGTCCCGTACTAGTCGGGACATCCCGTATATTGGGCTAAAATGGTTTGTCCCATATGGGACCGCCCTTGTCCTGTATTTCCCCTGCTAAGGTAAAGCGTTCCTACGAAACCTTTCATGCTGAAATGGCGTAAAGCGAAGAAGCAATTACCATTAATTTATATGGGAAAAATTTTTGAGCGTTCCCAAACCCAAAAAATAACCTAACAAATCGTACCAAATAACACATAAAACCGAAAATAAGTAACACTAACATATAATAAAAGCAGGAATGGTATGATAAATACACAGCTTATATAAAGTAGAAATATTGTATGTACAGTAGTCGGGAAGATGAAGGCAAAACCGATTTGTCGAGAAAAACCCTGCTAGTATTTTTATAACTACTTATATACATGTACATTTCTAAGTGACCACTGTATGTATGTGTGTGTGTGTTTGAGTGTCTTCTAGTGGTTACAGTACTTTTTGGCGTGTGCCTGCGTGCGTGCGAGTCTGTGCGTGGTGATGTCTTTTTCATGGCTTTTTACAAGGCATGAAGCGAGAGAGAGACCGTGTGGTGCGCCACTCCTCACACAGACATTTTCGCAGTACTTTTCCCTTTATTTTACGAGGTCGAGTTGCGATCTCGACACTCAACCGGGCACGGATGGAAAGCGTACTTGGGAGTGGACCCGACTGGTTTCGAACCTGGGAATCTCCACTCCCGGGTCCACCAGCCTGCCAATGGTCATAGTACTTTCTATCATCTGGGAAAGCTCTGAAAGGTTCTCTGGGTATTGCATTATTTAAATAGGGGCTACCCAATAGGTTAACTCGTATCTACAAATGCGAATGGAATGTTTCTTATCTGTGGGTATACAAAAAAGCTGACCACGTGGCATTGCCTCCGTTTGTTTCTTCCCTCCCTTCTGCTTGTTACTGCCTGCGTCCAATTTTCTTTGTTCTATTAATACTTAGTACAATGATGGCAAAGCAACAAGTTTCGTGCCTCTTTCCTGACTTTCCTAAACGACGTTGGATTAAAACTTCAGGATCCAACACTTCTTTACTATCCCTTTACTCAAATACCCTGAGTTTCAAAATCAGTCCTGCAGTTTGAGACTCTTTATTGACTTCCAAATAAACAAATAACTTATTAGCACCGAGGAATTTATTTAAGGAACAAAAGAAAGGAAGTAGAAAGAAACAATTATTCAAAATAATCAGGTTTACAGCTATCGCCAAATCTGTACAAAGGCCGCTGTGACTATATTACAGAATGTACAGCATGCTGGTTTAATATCAAAATCCACATGAAACAAATATTCTCCAAGTATGTCATGTCTACCAGCATTTTATAACCTCCAGTTTTACAAGGTCATAATTAAAAAGGCTGAATTGTTTTTTTTTTGTTAGAAGTCAAAAATATAACGAAAGCAGGAAGTGAAAAAGATGACACACAAATATGCTTCCTTGGCACAACAGAACAGTTATAATATTTACATATTAACACATAAAGAAAATGTTATTCCATTTCTGAGAATCGGGCAAACATGGCTTTTCGAACTGCATCTTTATAGGTATCGGCAGTGTTGACACCATAAGTGCTTCCGCGTGTCCCAAGTCCAGCTCCTTTCATTCGCAACTGTGCCTGTTCCAAGAAGATTCAAAGCTGTTTTTAATACCATGCAGTTCAAAATGAACAAAACCATATTCTCAAGTAGTTGGAACATGTTAAGCCACAAACAGTTAACTTTTAATTTTCAATAATATTCATGCTGCCATTGATTCTGTTTTCTGTCCCTGCCATTGGGATAATTGCTCTTCCATGCTGATTTGCTTATTGTGCAGCTGAACCTGGGATGGTTAGCGCGACAGTGTTACAGCTTGGGACGATGGAGATCGGAGTTCAATTCCAACGTTATCTGTAAGGAATCTGTACGTCCTCCCCATGAATCTGTGGGTTTCCTCCAAGTACTCTGGTTTCCTCCCACAGTTCAACCTGTACCAGTTAGTAGGTTAACTCGCCACTGTAAACTGTCTGGTGATTAGGCTGGGGTTAAATCAGTGGGCTGCTGGCAGCGCAGCTTGAAGGACCTATTCCATGCTGTATCTCTAAACTAAATAAGCAAATCTATTTTCCTCTGGCTGCATAGTATTCTAAATAAGTTTGCAAGTGTAACTTGGATAGAAATGATCTTGTAATCCCTTACATCTCTTCTCCACTTCCTTCTCTACAATCATATTCAATATTACCCACCACCTGAGAACGCCCACCAGCTCCACAATAATCCTATTGAGGAGAAGTTAATGAATTCTGCTACCATTTTGAATTCTGAAATCAAAATGTGGTCTCCTAACAAACTCAACCAGTGCCCAAGTAATACAATCTCTTGCAAATGAATTATCTACCTATGTATTTATATTCCTTAATAGTAAAAAAACAAACCTCAATTGGTGCAGTAATGCCTTGTTGGTTTCGCCCAAGTCCTGAACCTTCCTTCCAGCCCATAGCTTGCAACATCCGGCTTCCAATATTATCACTACCAATGCCATCTTTGGTTGGTTGTTCAAAATCACTGCTCAAAGAAAAGTAAGAATTTGTAATGGAAGAGAATTTTGTTATACCCTTCACACTGCCATTTATACAGAGAAAGCTTTTTCAAGTATAAAATACATTTAAATTTGACACAAGGATAATTTAGGAAACAAGGTGCCAAGGTCAGTGATGTGCAAGAAATGGAAGATTCCTCGTTGCAGAGTAAGAATGATCAAAGACAACAGAGTAGTTGCACGCAGGTGATACACAAAACAAATACCCCCAGTAGTGAAGATACAGGCTTTATACACATAGCATCAAGTATCCATTTCAGATGACACAGCAGAGGCATGAAATGTATTGATACTGTTTATTGTGGATGGCTGGAGAAATCAATTAACAGATTATCAGTAAACTGGGAATGATACACAAGAAGGAACCAAAAAGGAACGAAATCACTCACACAACTTGTGGTGCAAAGAACTTCTTTCTCTTGGGTTCTGGAGGCTCTGGAATCCCATATTTCTCTCTCCTCTCTGCTGCTCTGTCTCTGTACTTCATCTGTGAAGAGAGAAAATATAGAGATATACTAAATTACGCTGAAACACAAGCACTACAGAATTTACTCTACATGATATAAGTGATCATACCTCTCTCTCCGTTTTCTCTAAAGCTTCAAGTTCTAAATCAGTCATTTTTGCTCTTCTGTAAATCTCTAAATTTTGCTTTGTGGCAAAAGAAAACAAAGAAACATATAAATTAAGGGTTCTTTTAAAGTACTTCAAACCTACCTAAAAATGTGTGTTGTGAGATCTACGTACCTTGTGCAGTTCAGAGAGCTGCTGGTGTCTGATGAGTGTCTCTTTACTTGGAAACTGCCGTCTACACAAAAGGCAGGCCAATTTCTTCCAATCTGTTAGCTTCTCCTCTCCTTCCTCAGCCTTTTCCTGCTCTTCTTCAGTGTCACTTTCTCCACTGTAGGCTGCCACAAGCCCTTGCTGAGGACTTGCTTTACTCTGAATTAACATACAAACAAAAGTCTATTCACACACCTCAAGTACAAAAGTAAATGCGAAATACAAAAGATCTTTGTAAATGCGAACACTTTTTAAACTGGTAATTCAGTGTACAAATAATTCCTGGCAGTTTTGCATCTGTTGTTTCTTTTACAGTGGATACAAACATTCAGCAATAAAGACTAAAATCATATGTATCAGATTGGATTATAAACTGTTTAATAGTTATCTACAAAAGCACTAAGTATGCTATGTGACAAACACAGATGAAACAACCAAAAAAATTGCTCCCTCATATATCTGCATCCTCAAAAGTTACTTTGATACACAAACAAGAGAAAGTCTGCAGATGCTGGAAATCCGAGCAACATACACAAAATGCTGGAGGAACTCAGCAGGCCAGGCAGCATCTATGGGGAAAAAGTACAGTCAACTTTTCTAGCAGAAACCCTTCGGCAGGACTGGAGAAAAAAAGCTGAGTAGTAGATTTGAAAGGTCGGGGGAGTGGAGAGAGAAACACAAGGCGATAAGTGAAACTTGGAGGGGGAGGGATGAAGCAAAGAGCTAGGAAGTTGATTGATGGAAGAGTTGAAGGTCATGGAAGAAAGAAGAAATGGGGGTAGGAGTACCAGAGGGAGGCGATGGGCAGGCAAGAAGATAACATGAGAGAGGGACAAGGAGATGGGAAATGAATGGTGGTGGGGTGTGTGGAGGCGGTGGCATTACTGGAAGTTTGAGAAATCGATGTTCATGCCATCAAGTTGGAGGCTACCCAAACGGAATACAAGGTGTTATTCACCCAACCTAAGTGTGGCCTTATCCTGACAGTGAAGGAAATCATGGATGGACACATTGGAATGGGAAATTAAATTAAAATGGGTGATCCATCAAATCTACTCAGCTTTTTTTCTCTCCAATCCTATTGAAGGGTTTCGGCCTGAAACGTCGACTGTACTTTTTTCTATAGATGCTGCCTGGCCTGCTGAGTTCCTCCAGTATTTTGTGTTACTTTGATACACAATTCATTTTAACTTGTTACAGTAATCTGTTCTAGAATGCAGTCACAAGTAGCAAACTACAATAATTCACACAAGCATAATTTACCTTTAGCATGTAGTCATCATCGTCGGGAGCAGATCTCTTCAGGAGCTCGACTGTGGTTGGTGACCTCTCTGTTGACATACCCTGCTGTAAGAGTCACACAAGAATATTTAAAATGATATATATGCTCCTACGCAAGACCATCAGAACTGTAAGCTCACACTCTAAAAGTCAATGAAATTTTCACCTTTTTCTCAAACAAAGCAAAACCTGCATCTGCTGCTGCAGACTCCCTCTTCTCATCTTCTCTTTGTGCACCAATAGGCTGAAAGCTGGCTTTGTTATTTTCCTTCTGTTTGTTCATACTTTTGGCCCATCGCTCCATATCTTTGGCAATCTAAAAAGCCATCAAAGTGCCATTTATTTGGGAGTAACGTAAGCAACAACTTAATTTTAACCATATATATACTAACCAGAGTGTGATAGAAAAATGGATTGAACACACTTGTACATTTATTTTGACACTTCTGGAAATTTTCAAGCAACACACATCAAAGTTGCTGGTGAACGCAGCAGGCCAGGCAGCATCTCTAGGAAGAGGTACAGTCGACGTTTCAGGCCGAGACCCTTCGTCAGGTCTAACTGAAGGAAGAGCTACTACGGCATCTCTAGGAAGAGGTACAGTCGACGTTTCAGGCGCATCTCTAGGAAGAGGTACAGTCGATGTGTTGCTCCTGCTGCGTTCACCAGCAACTTTGATGTGTGTTGTTTGAATTTCCAGCATCTGCAGAATTCCTGTTGTTGTTTGGAAATTTTCAACCAATTTTTGCAATATTTCAAACTTCTAGAAACTTTTCTGCTCAAAGGTTCTCTTAATTTCACAGAAAGGCAATGGAAGTTTAAAGAAAACCAATGGTGAGCCTGTCAATGTGAAGTTGAAGTTCAGAAATGGGGAAGGACTGTGTCTATTGTACGAAGTACCTGCTAAGCTACATCTAAAATACTGTGCGCAATTACTTAAAAAGACATACTGGCATTAGAGGTCAGTTCCTCGATAAAAGGGTACTTCTGTCACAGGCAGGAAAAGAAAACAGTTTCATACATTTTGGAGATTGAAGAATGTAGATGATTATACTGAAACAAACTCCAAAGTGGACAAGATGGGGTCGAAGGTGACATGCGGACGCAGCTAATGGGGTTGATATTGACATGCAGGTGTGACTGACTGAATAATGTTACCATTAGAGAGATAATTTCAAGCATGGAAATGCCATAGGCCCTGTATCTGTGCTGTATTGCCCTTCGACACAACAATTCTATGCTAGCCATGGTGTCCACCCATCTAGATCCAATTTTCTGCATTTGTCCCATATTCCTCCAAACCCATTACATATACGTATCCAACTGCTTCTTAAATTACAGTATTGTACCCGCCTCGCCCAGTTTCTCTAGTAGCTTGCTTCATATGCTGACCACCTCTGTGTAAAAAAGTTGCCTGTTGGGTCCCTTTTAAATCTTTCCCCTCTCACCTTAAACCCCTAGTTTCGGGCACCCGTACTCTTGCAAAAAGACTGCAAACATCCACATTATCCATGCCTCTCAAGATTTCATAATCCTCTATAAAAGGATTTTCGAGGATCTCACCTGGTCCCTGAACTCCTCCATCCTGCTCAAAAAGGCGCAACATCGCCTTTATTTCCTGCTGAGCATCAAGAAAGTTCACCTCTGTCCCAGGATACTGATAGACTTTTACCACTATACCACTGAGAGCATACTCACCAACTGCATCTCAGTGTGGTATGGCAATTGTCTCGTATTGGACCGCAAAGCACTCCAGCATGTGGTGAAAACTGCCCAGCGGTTTATCAGCACCCAATTGCCCACCATTGAGAACATCTACCATAAAAGCTGCCTGGGCATGGCGAAAAGCATTATCAAGGATACATCTCACCCTAACCATCGACTTTTTACTCTCCTCCCACCCGGTAGGCACTACAGGAGCCTCCACTCCCGCACCAGCAGGCACAGCAGTGATACTGCTGAAACTCTCATCACAGCGCTAAGCAGTATTGCATCCGTATTGTACTGTCTCAGTACTTCTATATTTGTGTGCTGTAGCACTTTTTTTATTCGCAGTTATCTTGTAAATAACACTATTCTTTGCATTCAAGATTCTTTGAATCTTGTCAGATGCTAAATGCATTTCATTGGCTTTGTATCTGTACTCGGCACAATGACAATAAAGGTGAATCTAATCTAATCTAATAAAGCCACCTGTCGTTCTCCTACACTGTAAGGAATAAAATTCTAATCTAGACAATCTCTCCCTACAACCTAGGGCCTTTAGGCCTGGCAATACCCCAGTAAATTCCTTCTGCACTCCCTCCAGTTTAACCATGTCTTTCTTATAACAAGGTGACCAAGACAGTACACAGTATCCAAGTGCTGCATCACCAGCTTAAACAGCTGCATAATATGCTAATTGCTATACACAATGCCCTAGATGATAAACGCCAGCTTGTTAAACCTTTTTTCACCATCCCATCTATCTGTGATGCCAGTTTCAACAAACTATGCACGTATACTCATGTGTAGGCACTTCTTAAGAGTGGCAAATCCCTGGAATTCTTTATCCAGCACATTTGTGGAAGTTAGGCCATAAGCTTTGAACGACTAGAGAAGAGGACAGAAATTGATTATATGAACAGCAGGGTAGGGTTGGGGAGAAAAGAGTGGCTTACTTGCATTTATTGAGCATTTATGCCAGACAACCCCAATAGGCCGACCGCGGGCCAGGTCTGGACAGTGAGAACCAAATGTCTGGACCGCATTGACCCATTGGCACCTGTCATAACATGTAAATAAAGCGCGCGCTGCTCTAATTTATTTTAACCTCATCCCACACCGTACAGTTGACCTACGCCCCCATAGAGCGCACTCTCTACGGTCCTCCACTAGACAGCGGCACGCACCAGCTACCTGCCTGACATCTAAGCGAATTGTTACCAGCAGTAAATCACGGACCCAAGACCAAGAACATGGCCTGTGTGAAAAAGCACGAAGTCGACCAGGAAAACTGTCAGTTCAAATCTGACTGGACTGATCAGTTGTATTTTACTGGACCATGCCAATACTAAACTGACATGCTTACTATGCATGCAGTCCGTAGCTGTCTGCAAATCAGAACATCTATAGCGGCACTTCAACACTATGCATGCTGCCAGTTTTAATGCCAACTACCCTGCAAAATCAGATCAACGCAAACAAAAAATTGCAAATATGTTATCATACAAACACTCCGTTTCTACTATCTGTAAGTCAACATCTGCACAAGAGAGCGTAACAGCTGCATCATTGCATGTGTCATGGAATCTTGCCAAAGCTAAGAAGCCATTCGCTGATGCCGAGTTGTTTAAAACGTGTGCAATTGATATGGTTGGCGAAGTTTTACGTGATGATGAGAAAACCAAGAAAACAGTTGTGGAGCTATTAAAGACGGTGCCATGGCAGAAAACTTCAGGGAACGATTTGAAAGCTCCCCTAACTCTCAGGTGACATCCTCTTCTTCCTGAGACAGCTGTTCTCCGTTTTGGCTGACGGCCAGTGGACTGCAGAGGCCAAAAGACTGGTGCCTTCCATAAATGAGGCAACTCTTCAGATGGAGGTCTTGGAAATGGGAACATCTGATTTGCTCAAAGCACAACACAAGGATGTTAAGGTGAGTAACTTTTGGATCAATGTGGTTCCCCAAGCTCAGTTCAAAGACAAGAGAACTACTGCAATGCTCCTACTCATACTGTTCCCCTCCACGTACATATGTGAACCATTGCTTTCTTCAATAAACTCTATTAAGAACCAGGACAGAAACAAGACTCTCCAATGTACATCTTGGCCAGTGCCTCAGGATGGCCACAACAAAATACAGGCCCACATCAAAAGGATTGCCTCATCCCGTCGCTGTCACATCTCTCACCGATTGGTGAGTGAATCAAGCAACACACATCAAAGTTGCTGGTGAATGCAGCAGGCCAGGCAGCATCTCTAGGAAGAGGTACAGTCGACGTTTCAGGCCGAGACCCTTCATCAGGACTAACTGAAGAAAGAGTTAGTAAGAGATTTTAAAGTGGGAGGGGGAGGGGGAGATCAGGAGAAGACAGGAGGGGGAGGGATGGAGCCAAGAGCTGGACAGGTGATTGGCAAAGGGGATATGAGAGGATCATGGGACAGGAGGTCCAGGAAGAAAGACAACGGGGGGGGGGGACCCAGAGGATGGGCAAGGGGTATAGTCAGAGGGACAGAGGGAGAAAAAGGAGAGTGAGAGAAAGAATGTGTGTATAAAAATAAATAACGGATGGGATATGAGGGGGAAGTGGGGCATTAGCAGAAGTTAGAGAAGTCGATGTTCATGCCATCAGGTTGGAGGCTACCCAGACAGAATATAAGGTGTTGTTCCTCCAACCTGAGTGTGGCTTCATCTTTACAGTAGAGGAGGCCGTGGATAGATATGTCAGACTGGGAATGGGATGTGGAATTAAAATGTGTGGCCACTGGGAGATCCTGCTTTCTCTGGCGGAAAAAGCGTAGGTGTTCAGCAAAGCGGTCTCCCAGTCTGCGTCGGGTCTCGCCAATATATAGAAGGCCACATCGGGAGCACCGGACGCCAGCTGACTCACAGGTGAAGTGTCGCCTCACCTAGAAGGACTGTCTGGGGCCCTGAATGGTGGTGAGGGAGGAAGTGTAAGGGCATGTGTAGCACTTGTTCCGCTTACAAGGATAAGTGCCAGGAGGGAGATCAGTGGGGAGGGATGGGGGGACGAATGGACAAGGGAGTCGTGTAGGGAGCGATCCCTGCGGAAAACGGGGGTGGGGGGGAGGAAAAGATGTGCTTAGTGGTGGGATCCTGTTGGAGGTGGCGGAAGTTACAGAGAATAATAAGCTGGACCCGGAGGCTGCTGGGGTGGTAGGTGAGGACCAGGGAGACCCTATTCCTAGTGGGGTGGCGGGAGGATGGAGTGAGAGCAGACGTGCGTGAAATGGGGGAGATGCGTTTAAGAGCAGAGTTGATAGTGGAGGAAGGGAAGCCCCTTTCTTTAAAAAAAGGACATCTCCCTCGTCCTGGAATGAAAAGCCTCATCCTGAGAGCAGATGTGGCGGAGACGGAGGAATTGCGAGAAGGGGATGGCATTTTTGCAAGAGACAGGGTGAGAAGAGGAATAGTCTCCGTAATTATTCTCCGTAACTTCCACCACCTCCAACGGGATCCCACCACTAAGCACATCTTTCCCTCCCCCACCTCTGCTTTTCGCAGGGATCGCTCCCTACGCGACTCCCTTGTCCATTCATCCCCCCCATCCCTCCCCACTGATCTTCCTCCTGGCACTTATCCTTGTAAACGGAACAAGTGCTACACATGCCCTTACACTTCCTCCCTTACCACCATTCAGAGCCCCAGACAGTCCTTCCAGGTGAGGCGAAACTTCACCTGTGAGTTGGCTGGGGTGATATACCGCGTCCAGAGCTCCCGATGTGGCCTTCTATATATTGGCGAGACCTGACACAGACTGGGAGACCGCTTTGCTGAACACCTACGCTCTGTCCGCCAGAGAAAGCAGGATCTCCCAGTGGCCACACATTTTAATTCCACATCCCATTCCCATTCTGACATGTCTATCCACGGCCTCCTCTACTGTAAAGATGAAGCCACACTCAGGTTGGAGGAACAACAACTTATATTCCCTCTGGGTAGCTTCCAACCTGATGGCATGAACATCGACTTAACTTCCGCTAATGCCCCACCTCCCCCTCGTACCCCATCCATTATTTATTTTTATACACACATTCTTTCTCTCACTCTCCTTTTTCTCCCTCTGTCCCTCCAACTATACCCCTTGCCCATCCTCTGGGTCTACCTCCCCCCCCCCCCCCCCCCCACCGTGTCTTTCTCCCCGGACCTCCTGTCCCATGATCCTCTCATATCCCCTTTGCCAATCACCTGTCCAGCTCTTGGCTCCATCCCTCCCCCTCCTGTCTTCTCCTGATCTCCCCCTCCCCCTCCCACTTTAAAATCTCTTACTAGCTCTTCCTTCAGTTAGTCCTGACGAAGGGTCTCGGCCTGAAACGTCGATTGTACCTCTTCCTAGAGATGCTGCCTGGCCTGCTGTGTTCACCAGCAACTTTGATGCATGTTGCTTGAATTTCCAGCATCTGCAGAATTCCTGTTGTTTGTGGTGAGTGAATCAATTTATTTCTGTCTATTTGCCAATCTTATTGTGGTATAATATTACAACAACAATACTGATAATTTCATTTACACCTACACTTCATACTTCAAATGCTACATAGCTTAATTAAAAAGAACAAATAAATTAAATGAGAGAACAGAAACAGTGGAAAAGGCAGTACTACTAAAACCCTTTGAGTGGAAGAGAAGTGGTGAAGACTACCATGTTTTGTGTGTGTGTGTGTGTGTGTGTGTGTGTGTGTGTGTATTTTAAGTCCCAGATGAGTTTTCAATGTGACAGCTAACAGTTGTGATAGGTAGAGTCACAATTAAATGGTTGGTTTTGGACTTACTTTGTTTCAAGAGTGCATTTTTTTTCCTTGGCTTCGAGAATCTCAGGTCTAAATTATTACTACTACCACCACCACTACTACTAATAATAATAAAAATGGTAATAACAGCAACAACATCTGGCCATAAAACAACTTACTAGCGCAATGAAAAAAAAACCCTGGACGTTTTGACCCTTGGCTTGGCATGCTTGACATAATTTGGCCCTTCTGGAAAACTAATTGGGGAACCCTAATTTATGCCTTTATATTCATTCATAGGGATCATAATGCTCTCAGTTTGAGAGAAAAGAAACAAGGTTGTTGTAATATGTTGAAATCTCTGGCCAATTGAGAAATATTTATTCTGTTTGTTTCTGGTAGGAAGTTACATTCAGGAATTTGAGAGATTAATATACAAAGACATAGCCTTGAATAGCATTTCCAATAAAAGAAAATATTGAATTTTACAGGGCAGAAGGAACTAGCATAATGATTAGCTGGCTGTTGGTATGATCATCCTCATAGGGACAATGGGTAAATTTGTTACTATATGTCAGGTTTAGGAAGTTCCCTAATTGGTTTTGATGAATCAGAATCAGTTTAGTATCACTGTCATGTCATGAAATTTGTTGTTTTGTGGCAGCAGTACATTGCAATACATAATAATAAAAGTGTATATATAAAACAAATATATAAAAATAAGTAAGGTAAAAATAGCAAGGTAGTGTTCATTGCTTCACTGTCCAATCAGAAATCTGATGGTGGAGGGGAAGAAACTTCCTGAAATGTTGAGTGTGTCTTCAGACTCCTGTACCTCCTCCTTGATGGTAGCAATGACGGCATGGCCTAGGTGGTGGGGTTCCTTAATGATGGATGTCACCTTTCTGAGGCATCACCGTCTGAAGGTGTCCTCAATACTAGGGATTCTAGTGGCTGGGTTTACAACTTTCTGCAGGTTTTCCCAATCCGGTGCAGTGGCCCCTCCATAACAGATGGTGATACTGCCAATTAGAATCAAGAACCAACTCTCAAGTGAATAGGTGGTCAGCAAGGTCCAAGGCAGATAATATTAAAAACAGACCCGAGTACGTGTTGGTTTGTGTCGAACAAAAAGAAATCCCAAATTTATAGTTGCTTGGTCCAGTACAGACAGGGTAAAATAATTATTTTTTCCTCTTTCACAAGATGGAAAGCAGCAGAAATGGGAGTTTATTTTAAAACATACTGAAGACTGGAGAAATATACATTCTTTTTCACAAGGTTTCAATGCTACTGATATATATAGTACTCGTATATTCAGATACTGAGCATCACCAGAAATACCTTCCTCCCACTCCCAACTGCAGATAACATGAGCCCATTTATGCATGGGTAACAACACGACTCAAAATACTGATCTGTTTATAAAAATACTTTTTAAATTGTGGGTGGGCATTTTTTTTTTTTTACCTGCTGTGCTGTTTTGTTCTTTGGTTTCTCTTTCTTCTCTTTACCATCTTTGTTAGTTCCCCCAGCAGTAGTATTCTGCAGTGCACTAAATTCTGATGCAGGTAAGTACTTCTGTTTTTCTCCATCCCAATACAAATACTGTTGAGTTTGTGCATTGTAGTAGTACTAAAAAAAAAAGTTATAAAAAGGTCTTCAATACACTTTTGATTTTAAAGCTATTGAAAAGATAACAGCAAAAGGTAAATGAACATTGGGTCACCACAGTAGCATAGCAGAAGGCCAAGAGCTGGACTTGGTTGTCAGAGGCTATTTGAGTAGCATGCCATTTGGGATCATTTAATTGGCAGTGGAAGCTTGTCCCTACTGCCACTCTTAGCCTTCACACGTGGCTTAGCTACTAAGCCTGGCGGAACAGTTTCTTCTGACAGGAGAAGGGGCAAAGGCAGGTTACTGGCAGCTTAAAACCAGTCGTTTTGAGGAGATGGGGCTTGTCAGCTGCCATTGGTAGCTCATCCAGAAGAAAACTTTGATCTCAAACTTTCGCTGTCTCACAGCTATACTCACTCATGGAGAAAGCTTCAGGAGTAAACACTAGGGAAAAATTCAGAGCTGGAGTCCCTAAGGCAGTCTACATTGAGTTTAACACTGGCAACTTCTGTGACACTGATAGTGCCCAACTACCAGTCTCTGCCATTCCTTTGGGTTCATCAGATGTGCGGAGAGGCGGTGCTTTCTACATGGGTAACAGCTTGCTTTCCATATTGTACTGCTCTGGCTTGCATAGCTAGACTGCTAGGACAGAACATCCAAGGTCAACCCTGAAAGATGGAGGCCTCATCAAATTGGTGGGTGGCTTGGAGGCACTGTATCTCTACTAAATGGCAATCTAAACATTCTTCTAACCATAACTTGACTACTACATTTTGAGAAGCAGACGTGGTTCTAACCTCAACTCTGGAAGCAACGTAACACGTTGCTGCATTTCACTATAAACCAGTGGGGTGGTGTATTATTGGAGACTGGTTGTTCAGATGATGCCAGACTAATTATTAGAAAGAGGTGAAGTGCTAAGCCATTAACCATAGCAATTAAACGCTAATGGAGGAATTAATATGGTCATTTATCTCACTAATATGTAGGACCTTGCTCTGTTAAAGTAGGATTCTGTGCTTACATCACTAAATGTTGCTACTATACTTTTGGGGTAATTTTTATGAACTGCTTTTGAATAACCTAATGGTTTGATAAGTATATACAGTATTAAGTTATCTTTCTAATGAAACAGACATATTTGCAAAGCTAACAAATTTAAGTGCTTTTACCTGAGAGTTCGGATCATAGTAAAGTCCAGACTGCTGATCATAGTAAAAACCAGAAGATTCATCATACTGGTAATTGGAAACATCAGGTACAGCTATAAACAAGCATAATAAAATTATTTCAAAAGAACCATCATTCTTATTAACTTGTGAAAAACAAACAGCTGGCTGGATTTCAAAATATAACTTCCGAAAAGATTTGTAGAAAGTATGCATATTATGTAAAACTAAACCACTTACAGAATTTAGAGTCTGTAGGTGCAGTATTTGAAACTGTACTCTGTTGACTAGTTGAGCTTTGCTGCCCAGCATCTACCTGATATACGCAAAAACAAAATCACTTTTAATATGCACCCAATTTAAATATAGGTACAAAAGACTTCAACAACCAACAATCACACAAATAGCCTCAGGCTCTAGGCATCCAAGCATATTGGGAGGTACCTGTGACCAGATCCATCACCCTTGAAAGCCAATAAATTATTTTAGTCATAAGGACCTAAAATGGTGAAAAGCTAACAAAGCTTTTGAAAACCTAAATGTAAATTGCTTTATATACCTTTGCCAAAATCCAAGAATGGAATGACAAGATTACTGCTTTGTAACTATCCAAGAAAGCCATAAAATGTAGAAAATGCTAAAGGTTTATATTCATAGTAGTGGCTGTGGAGATAACTACTTTCCAGCAGCACATCAAGAATGAGTAGCTTTCTAAATACCAAAAAAACACCAAGTATGTAGTTGAAACAGCCAATGCTCTGAAGGTACTTAATGCTAATGCATAATTAAATCTGAAGATGGGACAAACAGAGGAGCAAAAAAAAACTTATAAGATCAATTACTGATAAGTAACCTCACCTGAGCATTTTGCAGGTAGGGTTGAGCATGACTTGAATATATCTGAACCTGTGATACAGGTGTATTTGCTGAAGTGCTGACAGGAGTACCTGCAAAAAAACAAAATTTTTGGTTTTGAACACACCAATTAATACAGATGAAGCACCAGGTCTAAAAGAATGCTATTTAAAACAACATATTTTAATATTTTAAAAAGACTATCATGACTTCACATTATGCCACTTTATAACTTAGATTCTTTATCCCACCAAACATTCCACCTGCTGTTCACTGAATGAACGTGTAAAGCAAGCATAAGACTGATTCCTATTGGCAAGTCAAATCTTTGAAATTCCTACACAGGAGAGCAATGATTCCAGATGGCAGCTCACCAGCATCTTGTTTTGTATGATCAGGGTCAGAAAGTAAAATTCTATCCTTTCCAGCAATAAGCATATTCCATAAATGGAAAAAAAAATTCAGTAAAACACTAGACTGGCCCATTGTTTTAACTGGAATTTCAACTATATAACCCAAGCAGGCAATTCTGAGTTTAGGAAGCACATCACAATCTACACTAAATTCAATCCAGTACATTGGCTAATATAAATGAAATTCCAACCATTTCCTATCTTGAGATTTTTTAATGCTCAGGAGAGTGGAACTGCAGTTTCTACATTGCATAGTACTGAACTTCTAAAAATGATAAAACAAGCCATTGCTTGTTCTTTTTACATAACCTTTACAAAAATTAATTTAATCCTAAACTTGATTTAGGGAATAATTTAAACGTGTGATTCAAAATTAAAATTACTAAATTAAGAATCCAGTGATTAAAATATGTCAAAGTATAGCTGAGCTGAATACTCGAGTTCTCATCTAAAGGTTATCGGTTCAAAATTATCTATTCAGACAAAACCTCTATTTCCCCTACTGAGTATTTTTCTAAAGAACAAGTAGACAGTGTGAAATACAAGTGTAAGCTTAAACAAAGGCTTCCTGAACTCCAGATGCTAATGCCGGTATCTATAACAGAAAAACAAATAAAATAAAATAAAACAAACACACACTCACACCCACCCTTGAATGTGTGGTGACCACAGAGTGCCATTGGAATGCACTTAAATGCTCCGTTAGCATCAGTCAGTGACCACCGCATTATGACCATTGAGTCCATACTGAATTCACAAATCACTACCCAAGAACTGGAGACATGGAATAAAATTTGCTCTTGCAGAATTATGTCAGAAACAGTAAACACAATTTGCAAAAATAACTACAAAATTTGTCAATTGTTTTATTTTTAGTGGGTCAATAAGAAATGGATATGATGTTACCACAATGACTGGATTGGTGATTCCTCTTTTGCCACACCCTTTCCAGACTGAGGACGTGAACGTACGTCTCACAGCAAATGCCACGCAGATGAATAGAGCAAATCACTGCACTGTTCTTGTTCTCAGACCAGAGAGGACACAGGAGAGGAACTCAGCCGTGACTGCCATTAACATTGACATGGTGATGTCAAATCTTATTATCCCACAGCAGAGTGAGGAAAAATAAAGTTTCAAAATTTATTGCTACTTTCATACATGCCTTGTCCATCCTTCCAGTCTAATAGTGAACTCACAGATAAAATTGGCTTAAAATGAGAGAAAAACATGTTGAAAGAATGGGAAATATCACCAATGGGAAAGAGGGGCTTGCATTACAAAAAAATGCAATGCAGATTATTTTCTAAGAAAGCACACCCTGAGTAACGCGGGACTCGACATAACGGAAGAACTAAGATAAAGTTTAAGTATTCTTGAGCCATCATTTAAGTAGACTGAATTGCTGTAGGTGAACAAAGATTGGCAAGCTGAAAGGTTTTAAGCTGATTTATACAAGAGAAAAAAATTGTGCATTTGTCAGGATTTAAAGTATTGACATGTGTAATTTCTTCTTCAGCTAAACCTGATTTAGTAAAGGAATAACATTGCACCAACCTCTCAATTCAGTCTTTCTTTCTGAAAGAGAACGCTGACACCCTACCTGTGAGAGTAGCTGCTGCCTGGTATGTGACTGGAGGCTGTTGACTGGGGTCCACAGAGCCTTGTTGAAAGTACTGGTATTCCTGCGAGTACTGTGCCGATTGCACATATTTCATGGTTAGTGTGGTGCACACAGAAGAACTAATTAAGACTGCACTTTAGAATATCCGTACATAAAATACATACAAGGCACCACCCTGGGTTTCCCAGTGAAGTAAAACTCAATGCTGTGGCACAGACTGGAATTTGTAGTTTTATTTTCTCCTCTTCAGAGGTATGTTTGCCAGCTGCCAATCCTTAGATAAGTCAAGTAGATAAAACCCATTTCCAGGTTTTTGTCAGTGCTGCTGGCAGCAAAGCCCACAACGGTAGACGTGATGCAACTTCCACTTTCATTTTCCATTCTTTTACTATTGCAAGGAATCACCTTGATTCTGCAACTGCTCCAACACCCCGGCACTGCTTTTCACTGCTCTCCCCACCTCAACTATTAGAAAAATATCAGAGTTGTTGACCTGTTGGTACCTTCAGAAAATTCATGCATCTGGTAAAACTGCATATATGACAAAGATCCTAAAATATCCAAGATAACACACTGAGGACTTGAGCATTCACAAACTATTCAAGTTCTGCATTTACAGATCAAGACTCTGGATCCTTAGAATAGTTAATCACACTGGTCTAATATTTGCAGACTTTCATTAGCTCTGGAGAACAAGCAATATTTATGGTACATCAATTTATGAAGCAAGTGGTGCTTTTAATATGCACGTGGACTCACAGAATATGAATTTTAATTGCCATGCTGTGAAGTTGGACATTTCACAAGCTATGTACATACAAGTCAAAAGCATTAAACTCTAAGGTGAGTTGATGTAGCTATATATTATGTTACAATTAAAACTTTGACTCATTTGGGAAAGCAACTAAGTTGGCATTGGGAAAGAATGAAAAAAATTGTGCTTGAACACCACAGTCCTGTTGGGTGGGAGCCCAAAAATCCTAGACATGTGGGGATCTGATTCATAGGCTGCACTTAAAGAGTATTGTCAACAACTTTGGGCTACATATCTCAGAATGGATGTGTTGTCATTGGAGAGAACACAGAGGAGTTTCACGAGGATGATTCCAGGAATGAAGAGGAGCGTTTGGCATCTTTGGGCCTAAACTCACTGGAATTTAGAACAATGCAGGGGGATCTCATTGAAACACACTGAATGTTGGAAGGATTAGATAGGGTGGATGTGGAGAGGATGTCTCCTATAGTGGGGTATCCAGAACTAGAGGGTACAGCCTCAAAATTGAGGAGCGACCTTTTAGAACAGAGGTAAGAAGGAATTTTTTTAGCCAGACAGTAGTGAATCTGTGGAATGCTCTGCCACAGACTGTGGTGGCGGCCAAGTCTGCAGGAGTAATTAAGGTGGAAGTTAATTTGTTTCCTGATTGGTCAGGGCATCAAAGCATATGGCAAAAAGGTGTATCGGGTTGAGTGAGATCCGGGATCAGCCATAATGGAGTAGTGGAGCAGACTCGATGGGCTGAATGGCCTTATTCTGCTCCTATGTCTAATGATTTTATATTCTACAACTATTCAGCATAATCTGGAAGGTTAGGTATTAATAAAAACCCCAAAGGCATTTCCACATCACTATCCTCACTCTAAACAAAGAAAATGTGTTTTTTAAGAAAAATTTCTGTCAGGGATCGCTGCTGCAGAATTTATACATAAGGGTCCAGTTCAAGAATGCCTTGTTCAAAAATATAATGGTGCTGTACAAATGATGGACATTATAATAGGAAATAGTACAGTTGGGCATAGGCCTCTGGGCATATTGAAATATTATTGAGAAATTATATGAAAATAAACAACATAACAACCCATCTGGGATCATGTGTGATCAGGAAAGGAACTTGGAAACCTTTGCTAAAACATAATTGTTTAGAAGTACACCTTTTGGGTAATACAGTATCACACGACCACTTCCCATTCTTGCTTTCATGACATGATAGGATAGTAACAGCCCTCAATCCCTACAACACTACCCTTCATATCCAACCAAAACACCTCCAGAAAGCTGTTCCAATGTTGCCATTGTAATAATGTTCATATTTTAGAGCATTGCTGGCTGATAAAGACCCCTGGGAGTAGGCAGTGACATGGAACATACAAAAAGTCTTGGACATCTGTGCTATTTTACCAAAAGAATTGCACTCCCAAGTTTAGCAATGCTCTTGGTAAATAGTTGTATGTTGGAGACAACTCTTATAACATTTCTCCACCTAACATCTTAATCTGAAGCTTCACTTAAGAAAGAACATATGCTGTGAAGATGACAAGCTAAGTAAGTGGTGAGAACTGAAACTAGTCTCAGGACAATTATTACAGTTTGGGGAGTTCTAGAGTTTGGAGCTCAATTCTGCTATCGTTCTGTAAGGAGTCTCTGTACCCCGTGGAATGTGTGTGTCTTCTCCAAGTCCTCTGATTTTCTTCCACAGTCCAATGATGTACCAGGTAGGTTAAATGGTCATTGTAAATTGTCCTGTGATTAAGCTAGAGTTAAATCAGGGGTTGTTGGGTGTTGTGGCTTGAAGGGCCGGGAGAACCTACTTCGCACTGTATTGCTAAAAAAAAAATACTATACAATAAGCTATTAGATTCTGCTTTACTTTTAAGAAAGTAAACACTTTTGTTGTCATAAATAGTGCATCCTTTCCAGATAACAACTTTAACAATATTGATTCATTAGAGGCAGGCAGCAGGAATGATTCCACAGCAAGAATTGATTATCCAATGCTATATGCAAAGTATTTTAAAAATGTGTTACTATTCATAAGGCTACTTAACAGGAAAATTAATTGCCAGGTCTACAACAAACTTTAAACATTTCACAGAAATAATCAACTTTACATGGATTCTATCACTATAGTTAATATATGCCATCACACATATCAACTTGATCCTCGAAAGAGCAGTTAACATATTAACTTTCTGGCATTCGACTTCAGAGTGTACAAATTTAACACCTGACTTAATGCTGTAGTGATTGATATACTTGACTCTCAAAGCTGCTACAAAATTTCAAAATGTGCATTTATATTGTCCCTCAATTAATTACCAACCTGTGCATAATGCTGACCGTAGTTGTCTGGGCCAGACTGCGGGAGGTAGCTGTAATCCTGATTCACTGGATCAGAATTTTGTTGAGACTTTACAAAAAGGAAGCAGAAAAGATTTAAAATAACGAAAACGTAAGAATTACCTACAGTACAAATGAACATTTACAGCCACGTTAAGCCACCATGCAATGATTAGTTCAATAGTAGAAAATTAAACCAAAATATATTATAAAAAGGTCAAAGGTTTTGGAATGCTTCCCTTCAATCCACAAACAGGATTCTATAAAGAAATTCAAGCACCCTCTAGGGAAGAGAATTACTTAACGCCGTTTTAGACTGTATATTATCAGCAATAAATATACTAAAGTGTTCCAACTTTAGGCATCAGGATGAACAAAAATAGCTTAGTGTGATGTACTTCCTGACTTCCCTTTCAAGGGACAGCAAGTCTAAAGCTCACTTGGGTATGCAAAGTTCAATAACTAACCTCTTTCACTTAAAAAATTTTTTTTAAATTTCAGATACTTGGTCGGAATTTGAGTACTTTACAAACTTTGTCATTATTACGTAACAACATTAATATGAAAATTAATTATTCTCAAATGAATTGCCACTTTCCAATTTCACTGTATTAATTTGTCCTTTTCATTGTTTCCCAGATTTTTAGTAATTAAACTGGAGAAAATCCCTAAAGAATTAAGTTTACAGAACATGTCTACATAAAACCATATGGTTTTACCTGACTTGATGACCACTGAGCTGCAGCAATAGCTGTACTTGCAACAGTCATAGCATTGATCCGATTTCCATCGCCAAGAAAGAGATCTCTGAATAGAAAAGCAAACTGACCATTAACAATTCAAATTAAACTAAATTGTCATTAAATTTTAACCCAAATCAAATCCAAGTCCATAATTGACTGAACATGAACTAATTAGCCATCTTTTTGACAGCGTTCTATAATTTACATACAAAGTGTGCAAAATCAGAATGACCAAGTGACCTTGGAATGGAACGGAAAGCAAAGCTTCATCTGAATGACACAGTAACTGAGTTCAGCTAGATTGTTGGATGAGGCCAATATGCAATGTTCTGACAATAAAAATGAGAGAAAGGAAGAAAGACAAATTAAATCAAGTTCTGCTGCTGTGCCCTTGTCCCAACTGCTGGTTAAGGGTACACACAAATCTTAAAAATCAAATCTCAGACTGTAGTTCCACACAGTGGCAGGCTGAGAAACTGAGCTGGGAATTTCCTAGGATTTCAAATGTCAATGTACACCTAAGTCCTATGTAGGAGAGCATGGAGTGACTATTAGGGAGGTAAGAAGGATCACAGCGACTGCTACCCTAAAATTTGGCAAAAAGTTCCAACCTAAGCTCTCAGTCAATGACTTCAGTTGGTGGCACAAAGATATGGAAACAAGATTGGATTTAAAAATTATTTCAAGCCACCCCAGAATCCTCGATCCTCAAACAAAATGATCCAAAGCAGCACAGGCAGAAACCTGGGATCAGATTTCCCAACTCACAATCTCTAGCTGAAGCAATTGTGTGCTGCAATGGTGTCAATGCCAGTTAGAAAGCAAGTTTAGCTTTAGTTCAGTTACTTACTTCCTAGCACTCTTTGCAAAATCAACGCCAATAGTTTTGCCATCAACGCTCAGAGGTGGCTGCAAGGACTGCAAGATTTGAAGAAGCTGAGATGCCTCCTGTGAATGTTGTAAAGAAAGGAAGACAGTGAGTGGTCAACTTAATGCCGTTATAAATGCTTTCTCCTGATGTCCACTACAGCTCGTTAAATGAAAACGTTGCTCATTTTAGTTTCAATAGTAGTAATATCCCTTAGCACGTATGCAGTACCCTTCCTGTATAAGTACCATTTTGGGCTAATTCTAGAACACTTTCATCAGTTAGGTTCAAACTGTTTTACAAATTAATTCTAGTCTAAATTTAATCAAAAAGATAAAAAAAAAGTAGTCAAAAACATTATTTGCTCAAAGAAATAGGTATATAAAATCATTCTGTTCATAACAGTTCCAGTCCATTTTCACACATGCAATGAAAGTGGTATCCATTTGCATAGCTTCTAGTAGCTACAAGTGCTTTACAGATCCATAAGACATAGGAGCAGAATTAAGCCATTCAACCCATCGAGTCCACTCTGCCATTTTATTATAGCTAATCCCGGATCCCATTCAGCTCCATACACCCGCCCTCTCACCACATCCTTCATACCCAGAATCACCATTGTGAATCTCCTCGGGACTCTCTCCAATTTCAGCACATCTGTTGGCAATACTCCAACTGCAGCATGACTAGTGTCTTTTAAAGCTTCAACATTATCTCCTTTTCTCTTATATTCTATTCCCCTTAGAATAAATGCCAACATTGTATTCGCCTTCTTTACCACAGACTCAATCTGTGAATTAACCTTCTGGGAGTCTTGCACGAGGATTCCTGAATCCTTTTGCATCTGATGTTTGAATTTTCTCACCATTTAGATAAGTCTGCACTATTGTTCTTTTTACCAAATTGCATTATCATACATTTCCCAACACTGTATTCCACCTGCCAAATTTTTGCCCATTCTTCTAATTTGTCCTACTGCAATCACATTGCTTCCTTAGCACTATCTACTCCTCCAACTATCTTCATGTCATCAGCAAACTTTGCACAAAGCCATCAATTCCACTATCTAACTCACTGACAAACAATGTGAAAAGTAGTGGTCCCCTGAAGAACATCACTAGCCACTGACAGCCAACCAGAAATGCACACCCCCATTCCTATTCACTGTCTCCTGCCTGTCAGCCATTTCTCTATCCATGCCAGTAAATTTCTTGTAACACGGTAAGATTTTATCTTGTTAAGCAGCCTCACGTGAGACACTTTGTCAAATGGTGAAAATCTAAGTAAATGACATCCACTGCCTCTCCATCGTCTACCCTGTTTGTTACTTCCTCAAAGAAATCTAATAGGTTTATCAGGCAAGATTTGCATTTACAGAAATTATTCTGGTCCAGGTGACTTATCCACCTTAAGATCTTTTAGTTTGTCCTGCACTTCTTCGTTTGTAATAGCAATGACATTTACTCCTGCTCCCTGATATTCACCAATTCTGGCACACTAGTGTCTTCCACAGTAAAAACTGAAGCAAGGTACTTAAGATAATCTGCCATTTCTTGGTCCCCCATTACTACCTCACAGGCATCATTTTCTAGTGGTCCATTATAAATTCTAACCTTTTTTTCTTTATAGAAAAAACTTCTAGTATCCTGCTTTCTTATTGACTAGTTAGCCCTCATATTTCATTTTTTTCTGTTCTAGCTTTTTTAGTTGCCTTTTGTTGGATTTTAAAAGCTTCCCAATCATCCAACTTTCCACTCGCTTTCGCTAACATATGCCCTTTCCTTGGCTTTTTTGCAGTCCTTAGCTCATTTGTTAGCCATGGTGGCCTGGCCTTGCCATTTGAGAACTTCTTCTGTGGGACATAGTTATCCTGAGCCTTGTGAACTATTTCCAGAAACTTCAGCTACCTCTGTTTTGCCATCATCCCTGCTAGTATCCCCCTCCAGTCCACCTGGGTAAGCTGCTCTCTCGTGCCTCCGCAATTCCTTTTATTCCATTGCGACATGTGACTTGTGCTTCTCCCTCTCAAACTGCAGAATGAATTCAATCATATTATGATCACTGACTCCTAAAGGTTCCTTTATGTTAAGCTAATAAAATTTGGGCTATACACAACACCCAATCTAAGACAGCCTTTTCACTAGAAGGCTCAAGCACAAGGCATTCAACAAATTCCCTCTCTTGTGATCCAACACCAAGCTGCATATCACTTTGCATACTGAAGTCCCCCATTACAATTGTGACATTACCCTTATTACATGTCCTTTCCAGCTCCCTTTGCAATCTCAACCCCACAGCTTGGCTATCTGGACACCTATATATGATTCCCTTACAGTTTCTTAACTTCACCCACAAAGATTTGACATTGTCTGACCCTACGTCACCTCTTTCTAAAGATGTAATTCCATCTCTTACCAACCAAGTTCAGGAAACATTATGAACTGTGATTATTGCATGAAAATTACACATTCACTGGAAAGAAAAAAGCTTCTTCAGTTCCTGCTGTGCAAATGCCCAAAGCTGTTATTTAATATTAGAGACAGTTTGTAAATTTGCAACTGGTAAGCAAAATGGAAAATTGAGTAGTGTAATTATTATATTACCTGACATTAGCATTAATTTCTCCATTTAAATACTCAGTTAAATAATAATACAGAAAAATGTCTTCAAAGATATTACGTCACTTTGTCCCAAACATTATCAATTATGTTTTGATAGTTTTCTTTGAGCCTATCTCCCGATTAGTGTAAAATTATACCAGGTTTAAAATGACCAAAAAAAATTCAGTACTAGATGTTGTTTATAACAAACATAACAATAAGTACTGACTAAAACTCACCACAATAGAAGCTAGCTGCACAAATGCAAAGCCCCTGTTTAATTGGGTCTGCTTGTCCTTAATCAGCCGGATATTGGAGAGAGCCAATGTAGCATATGGTGATAGAGCACTTAAGATGGACTCCACGGAGGTGTGGGAACCGATATTTCTTAAGATGACAGCTGTTTCAAAGGAAATGATGGTTTATATAAATCTTATGGACATTTACACAACATAAAAAAAACAATTTCCAAAAAGACAATTTATCATGATGTTACTCAAGATTGTAAAACTTCCATTAATTGAGGGAAACAGATAGACTAGACTTTTCTCCCTCTAACTGGCTCTCAGTAATTCCAGCATATCACCTTATCTCTTAACAATGTTACAGGAAAACTATTCTAAAAGCAAATTGCAAATTTTAAACTTCAGCATTTATCATAAAACTAATTGTTGTGCCTTATGGAAATATTCTTTAACAAACCACAGACAGTGGACAGAAAACTACTTTAACTTACTATCACTGTAGTAATCAGGTGTCTGTTGAACTTCCAGAGATGCAGGCTGCTGATCCTGTTCAGACTCTGTGCAAAAGAAAAAAAAGGTATTTTACATTATTTAAAATTTGCACATAAATTTGTGAACTCAGTGTCAATCAATTATACCAGTGGGGTAAACTCTACATGGGCCAAATGCAACCTCTCAGGTAATCATTTTTTTTAACTACTACAAAAAAGGAAATCTTCACATTGGAAATACGTTTGGATATAGCTGTCATTCATGTAAAGTAAGGTAAAGTCAACACTAATTGGACCAATATGTTCTTTGTCTACACTTCTTATGAATTGTCTAGGAAAAGGTCAGAATACCAAAAATGAACAAATACAAGGAATGGGAGAAAGGAGACAGTGGAGACATTAACTTCAAGATAATCGAAGTGCAGATGGGATACCACTAGAGATTGTGTGTCAAAGGCAGAAGACTTGACAAATCAAAAACACAAGAGATCCTGCAGATGCTGGAAATCCAAAGTTACACAAATACTGGAGGAACTCAGCATCTATAGAAAGTAGATGTTTCAGGCCAAGACCCTGAATGTGCTTCCAGAAATAACCTAAAGGGAAAAATCAACAACACAGAAGGCATGGGAGTCAGAAGCTTTGTTGTTGCTAAGTCGAGCATATGACTAAAAATTAGGTGTGCAAAGGATTTACAAATATTATATTAAAACACAAGTTTTGAGTCCGACTCTTTGTGACCTCATGGGCCCCTGCACACCAAGCCTTCTTGTTGAAAACTTCCTATCTGAGATCCCCCAAGATCATACGCATTGTCTAAGTAATATTATCCATCCATTATTTTTGAAGCTGAGTCACAGCAAATTTCACTTCAAATATGAAATCAGAGGGATATTAACAGCATGTGAGAAAACTGGTTAATAACTGGAGATTCAGCCTTGTGCCATAACAAACGCATATTTGGACCACTCCAAAAAGCACCATCTCTTTAAATGAAATAAAATTAGAGCTTAACAACAGTGAAGAGGTCAACCTATAGTATTATCCTTACCTGACTTTGAAGCACCACACTTGAAACATTTTTCTCGCCTCTTGAAGTTATAAATGCCACACTGCAATTGAGTTTATAAAACGTAGTCAGTAAAATAAGAGAAGTTTATCTTAGTCAACATCTTATTATGATACTAAGTTGTCAAAGTACATAGTCTTTCACACTTTCCATTTACAATTATTTACTGGGGTTAAAAGAAAAGTTAAATAACAGTAGAAAGAACTTGACAATAATGATGGGTTTTATATAAAAAATATATGAAAAATAATTAAGACATAACTTGTAGATCTAATGATATATTCCAAATAAACACATTTTCAAATGTTGTTCATAAAATTCCCCACCACACTAAACCTTTTACACCCTTGTAGTGTGAATTCAGAATACCTTGCCACAAAGCCAATCTTCATAAGCCTTTGGACGTGGATTACTGTAATGCATGGTGACATACTTGTCCTGTATAGTCAGTTGTTTCTGTAAAAAATAAATCATCATTTAGTATTATTTCAAGACAAAATATCAATTATTCCCATGGCAGTGCACACGAGTAGGAAGGGAGCATATTCTCCCGAATTAGTGCATGAAAGTATGCATATTCATTTATAACGCATTGGGAACAGGGATATCAGGGGACTAGGTTACCTACGCTTAGTCCATCCTAGTCTTCAGTAAGATGGAAGCAGGCCAAGCCACAAATGGTCCAATAAGTAGTAGTCTTGAGTAAGACACACCCTAATGCGTTAATGCTTGCAGAGAAAAAATTTAAGGCTTCAAGATTGCAGAGATTTCTTTTAAGAAATGGTTTAGCAATAGGAAAATCCTCTTTCTCCATTTTTAGAATGTACTGATTTTAACTGAACCTGCTATTAGATCTGGTATCAGTAATGGATATAGAATTTTCTAACTTATGAAGTTGAACAAAGTCAGGAGGCATTATATGATGGAGATGGATTTCACTCAAATCTGCAACTAGTTTTTCTGGTCCAGATATTTCTTCCTTTATATTAGCAAGTTTTTTGTATTTATAAATCATGCACCCCCATGTTTTTGGAAATTTATCTGTACTTTGAAGCTTATATATGGACTACAATAAAAATGGTATTTGCATGTTTTGTTCTTGGCAGTAAAACGGAAGGAAAACAAGCCCTAGATTTAGTAAAAGTTTGTTGCCTTTACTGAAAAGCTGATGTCACTGAACAGAAACACCACGAGCATATGACTAAAAATTAGATGTGCAAAGGATTTACAAATTTTATATCAAAACACAAGTTTTGAAATGTGAACTTAAGAGTATATAACATTGCATTTTCAGAATATGTCCTAGTTATTTTTGATCAGAGTCAGGAACAGCAAGTACTCTCAACAATTCTTAAAACTGGACTATCATAAGATAATGCATGTCAGGAACCTAGTGGATAAGATGTTTCTCCACAAGCCAACATACCATAGCAACTGAAAAGTCAACAATAAATGAGCTAATTAAATTTAATACCATCAAAAATCCTGTGCTATCCAATTTCCACTTAAACTTGTACACCTCTCTGTACTTTCAAAATCAGTGTCTGCAAAGCTCTTTAACAGTTTTGGTTAGTTGAACAACGTAACGTCACCTGAAAACAAGTCTTAATTTCTGAAACATTTCAAAGTGTCAAGACAACAGCAAATTTCACGAATCAGATTATAAAATTCAAGTATAAACAACTGATTTTTTAAAAATTCAGATCTATTATTTATCTCTGCCTCAAATGGCACCAATGAAACACTAATTTTATAAGAAACCTAAAAACTTTTTCAAATTATATACATGTAGAGCAAACACCCTCATCAATCCATCCTTGGATTTCAATTAGGTCAGGAAATACCAACAAAAACTAAAATATTTGCAAGTTTGAGAGGCAAACACACATGGGGTAAACACGTTATCTTTTCACCTTCGATAAATGTTTCCTCACTGCAGATCTCAATCCTGAACAAAATAACTTCATTGGCTAAATTTAGTTAAACAAAATGAAGTTTTCTAAAACAGTAAATGTCACTTTCAAGCTTTGAATTTTTAATGATTATTCAGGATGATATTTAATTCTCCGTTACTGTAGATGGCATAAGTTCCAGTGCAAGACAAAGTGCTTGCCGTCAATTCTTTACATAGCAGCCGCAAAATATGAATTAAAAGGCAGAAAGTAATCATTTGTGGCAAATTCAAGCTGAGCAAAGTGGATATAAGAATATTCTTGCAATCAGAGGGTGGGTGTCCACAAACACCATCCTCTTACGTTTCCTCAAAAATCCTTCGAAAGCCAATTCAGGGACATCTTCTTAATCATACTACAGGAAGGGAAGATTTTGGGGCTGCAAATGCAGGTCTGCATTCCACCAAGACTGCATGTTATTCTCTGAAAACCGACTAATCTTAGTCAACTACCAACATCCCTTCTGATAAACCCAACGTCAACAGACTTGTCCCACAAGCATAAGAGCACTTGAACAGCATGAATAACAGTTACCTAAATTCCGACAACAAATTAAAACCCAACAATGGAATACAGCAGTACATCACCACCTGAAGTGTCACCGAAACAGACAACAGGCTACCTATAGACAAAGTTTTACAATGCACAGTTCATCACCTTTGCAGTGCTCCACAATAGTGCACCTGGAAGACACAAGGCGGTGACAAAGCGAAATCCAAAACCTAAAGTGCCAATTTTAAATTTCTAACAATGTTCCCTTTTTTGTCATTTCAAACAACTCTAAATTATGAGAAATCTACTGTTGCAAATGCACATCCATTTAGTGCCAGATTCAAAGAGGTAAAATGTACTTGATTATTAATGCTATTTGGAGACACTCATTCAAAAAGATAGCCTTATCTTAAAGCCAATACATAAATGTGAAAGGATAGCTCTAAAATAAGGACTACACATCCAACCAAGACAAAGGACAACCTCAGACAACAAATAAGATGTATTAATTTCTCACACACACACAATGAGGACTGATTTTAAAGTAGGTAAGTGAGGCCAGAGAGTGAATCACTCAGTTGCCCCCAGCAGTGGTACAACGTGCACATCAAATAAAACAAAACTGAGAAAGTCGTCAGGTAATTTCAGGTTTACCAACAAAGCTTGTTCCTGACACTCTGATGCTCACTGTAATTTTCTTGGTAATTGTACTGTTTAGGCTGTTCACTTGCATCTGAAAAGCAACTTGTATTTTAATAAAAAAACCTTTGACACATTTATTCTGCATAAAGCACAAATACATAGAACTGATAACAAGCACAAAATGTAGTAACTTAGAAATGAACAATCACTTTAGGTTTTAAAATAATTACTAAAGGGCTTAAGCTTCTATTGCCCATTACCAGGAAACTTTACCAATTTTGTTAGAAAATGTAATGGTATGTTAGTGATACTGACATTGAGATGAGAATTTGATTTTCCCTGTTTGGTCCTTAAAAGTCCATGGGCAAAAGTACACTTACACCTCACTATCCAGCAAATGACACCAGACATCTTGGATCAAGTCATTTGATTTCCTGGCTCCTTGGTAGGGAATTTATGAATTTAAAATTATTGCTACTCTCACAAGAATCATACTTCTTTTACAATGCTCAACCCTCACTATACAGCAAAAAGTAATTGTTTATTTACATTGCTGGATTTAAGAAATCATAACATGAATAAGCCAATGGGCCCCACCGCAACTTCCAAGATTAAACAGAATTATGACTCAGCATATCATCTGAGACATTTTCCAAAAGTAACCCCAATAAAATCCAAACATCTTCGTCATTAAAAAATTAATCTGTTCTCTGTTCACCCAAGAATATCACACTATATTAAGACATTATGCTTATTAAGAAAATGCCTTATTAAACTGAATTTTAAAATCCTCGAAGTGAATAAATAAGTTTTCTATCAACTGAAGGGAAATACATTTAAATTTAATTACTACTCTATTCCCTTAACTTCTTTGATGCTCTTTGCCATTTGAAACATTGCAATAGCTGCTGTTTCTATTTATAAACGGGTTGTACTTGTTATCAATCCTTAGCATTTAGTATTTTATACAGAAGTCTCCAAAAAAAAAATCATATGTTTTGGGGAAAGCAGTTGTGTCTCTTTACATCAGTTTTCAATACAGACAATTTGATCCTTCTTATTTTTTTCTCTCTCCAAGAAATCTAGACTTGTGATGAAGCAACCTGATTGGCTTCCATCCATCTTGTTGCGTCCTGCAAGTGATTAAACTCCACGAAGGCGAAACCACGGCTTTGACCTAGAGACAGCATTCAGATATAGACGGGATTGTGTTAGTCAATGGGTTTTAAAGCAGCCATTCTCAGATGAATCTCTCATGTCACCCTTCTGCTTCAAAGCGTCTCCATTTACAATTTTGTGAAGCAGTGACCGTGTGACCTTACTTTGTCCTTTTCTTTGCCATGACAAGGAACTGAACAGTGCAAAATGCCTAGAAGTAACAATACCTCTATAAAAATAACAAAAGTTGCAACAAAAGGGATTTTTCATACAGACTGCGACAAATTGGAAACAGATTTAATTTTCAGTACCCACCTGCAACCCTGTTTACAATATTTTATTTTTATAAATTACATAACACCACCACTCTTGTGCATAACACATGAAGAAAATGCAGTGGAAGTTTGTTAAAATGTTAAAGGAAAAGAAAAAATAACAAATAAATTTTGAAATTATGTTTTGGCAAATGCAACTTTGCTTCCATCAGCTTTGAACTGATGAGACTATATTTTAATTCTGGGCTTTTATGTTTAATCCATGACACTGAATATGGAAAAAAAAATACAGTGTCTGCTACTATCACTGCAGAGTCGAGGAGTTACATTTTGCTTTCAATTATATTAACAATCCTACTTTTCACATTCCTCAGCCATGGCAAATTCCTGTGTTCTAATTCTGACTGTTCAGCTAGTGGGTAAACCAAGTGCATGTTCTTTGTTTCAGGGGAAGCAGGATGGACACCTGGTGCAGGAAACACAAATCTCACCTGACATTTTGCTCCTCATTAGTCGCACATCTCTTGGCTGAACTCCATCATAAGGTTCTAAAGCAGCCCGGATCTAGACAAAAAAATTATGATTACAATTCTAAGTTGAATCCTAGTTACCAATTCAAATTGCACTTCTTCAAAACATAACAGTGTGGAACTGCGACTGTACAGGGAATGGAAGACACGGGAAGTGATGGCACCCCAACACACTGTACCAAATGCAACAGAAAACGCAATGGGTTCTAGGGATCAATAAAAAATGCATTACGCAGTTCAAGACAAATAAATAACCAAATCTGTGACAAAAAATGTTTCTGTAAAGCAGCTTGAAACTCCAATTAGTCTTACTTTGTTCCATAATGCTCAGAAAATGTCAGGAAAATAAAATATCAGACTGCAATAAAGCTATCACCCCAATTCTCTTTCACACACCACTCCCCATTTATAACCAGATGCAAAATACTTTCCAGTATTGATAAAACTACAACCATCTAATGTATATCATCACCTCACTAAATATCTTCCAGTATACAGTAACAAATACAAAGTATGCCATAAACCCTTTAGACCAAAGAATTCCGAATATAAATTTACGATGTTTAATACTCAAGAAATATGATCTGAAGAGCTTCATGAAGAAAATGAACAATACAGAATTAATCTTAACTAGCTAACGAAGCTGCACAATTGGTAGATAATCTGGGAAAGAATTTTTTTTACGATGAACAGAAGTACAATAAGGGAAAATAAAGTAGAGGTCTCTTTATTGACACTGATTGTTGAAAAGACTTGCTGTGTGGATTTCAGGACATTCAGATTGGCCTACACTCAAAATTCAGTATCTGGCACTAATTACAAAGCTGTTTTCTGTTTCTGTGTACAATATAGACAATGCAGCCTGTTAAAAGAATTTCTAATGTACTTTTGATTTGAACAAATTAGTTGTAAAAAAAAACTCAAAGCATTCACAACTTAAAACTTTGCAAATCCCATGCTTTTATCTACTTACCAAACTCCCTTTTAAAAAAATTCCTGCTCCTTTTTTTTAAGGCAAGAATCATAATCACAGCCACAACACAAGCATTAAGAGAATAAAAAGACTTACATCATCCTCTGTTATAGACAATGGAAGTCCTCGTAACATAATAGTTTTACTTTCTCTCTCATTATTTAGGTCATTCCGATCAGTATCCCTGTAGTCGCCATCAGAATGGTAACCACCATCAGATCTGTCACTACTTCTTCTTTCCTGATATCTCTAAGGGAAAAATTCATACTAGTTACTTGATAGCTCAAAAACCAAAGAAACCTTAAAAGTATGAAACATGGGCTACAAAACTGACGAAAATGTTCCATGGAGGAGAATCGGTTTTCAGGTTTGAACAGTTGACCCTGCTAAGCAAATCGTAACTTCCAAATAAAGAAAAAAATGGATTATTATCCTTCAACCTAGTTAAGCACTTAATGGGAGAGAAATTTCACATCCCTTTGACCCTAAAGGTTATAACAGTGCATGATCACTGAAGACAACATTTAAATTCAATAGGAAAAAGCAGACACAAGCCACTTGCTCACTTCGTTGGCAAATTAATATTCTAGGCAAACCGTCAGGTGACTGAGTTTAATGGTAAATGTAAGCTGAAAGCAAGACAGTATGTTTAAGACAAAATAGGATGACCCACACTGAAACAATGGATAAATATGTATAAGCACCACAAAGTAAATAAATCGTCAAGCCTAGATGGTGCGCCCCAGGCTGTTAAAAGCAGCAAGTGTACAAACAGCAAAGGCTCTGGTTATTAAATTTCAAGAGTGGCAAATTGCTACACAGTATTATTATGAAGAACTAGATATAACAAGTACAGAGCTAAACAATGATGGCAAATCACTAGAAGATAAAGGAACAAATAATTCAGCATTTAGAAAACATAGGTCATTGTATCACAATAACATGAAATTTTTCATGGGATAGCTTTACCTGATTTGTTGAATGCTTTCAGTATTGTTTCTGACAGCAACAGCATTCCCAAATGTATTTTAAGATTATTTGCCCTAACCCATACTGGGTGCCAGATCAACAATTTTACAATGCAGAGGAAGCGGAACTGACTTGGATATGTTGCCATATGGACAGGAAAAGGACAGCTGCCAAGAATAGAATCTGGAGTGGATAATGGTAATGTCAAGTGTCCTTGAGCAAGGCACTTAACCACACACTGCTCTAGTGTCTGTGCAAGGAGTGGTGCCCCACAGACTTCCAATCTGCACCTTGTAAGGCATGAAAATGCCCGACGCAGGCCTCTCATGGTCTGAGTCGACGATCTCCCCCCCACCCCCCCACCAGTGGATAATGGTAATGGCAAGTAACTACAATGTTACTTGCCACATATTAGCCCCTGGCTTAATAACATCCAGGCATGCTATATGCAGGTGTTGATCACTAAAGGTGTAGCCTGAGATCATGCTGCTCATTTTTAAAAAATTTTATCATACTTTCCCAATGCTATTCTAGACCAAAGGAAAACAAGCTCACACAGCTCTAGAGCTCAGCACTTCGTTCCATGTTTATTCTATTAAGGCTACAAGAAGATTGGAACAGAATGCTCCTGATGAAACTGAAACAGGCACTGACAACTGACTACTGGCAAGTTCAATGGAATTTGGTACTATTGTCAACAATACCTTCCATTATTTTGCCAATGATTCAGGGGAAACTAAAAGCTAATCTTTAAAACCTGTACCTTCCCCCTCAGATGGTAGTAACAAAAAAAAGTTCTTAAATGATGGTTTCCGCCTTCCTGAGGCATAACCTTTTGAAGATGCCCTCAATGGTAAGAAGGACTGTGCCATGATGTAGTCTATAATCCCCCACAGTTCGTGCATTGCAGCTTTCAGACCAGATGGTGACACAACCTGTCAGAATACTCTCCACTGTATAGAAATTTGAGATTCTTTGGTGATATGCCAAATTGCCTCAAACTCCTAATGCAATAGAGCACCCTCCTTTGTGATTACGTCAATGTGTAGCCCCAATATAGATCCTACAAGATGTTGATAACCAGGAACTTGAAGTTGCTCACCTTTTCCACCGCTGACCCCTCCATGAAGAATGGCATGTATTCTCCTGAACTTCCACTTGTTGAATTTCACAATCCAATCCCCTGATTTTCCTGACATTGACTTATGACAACCATCATAGAACCATAGAAACTACAGCACAGAAACAGGCCCCTTGGCCCTTCTTGGCTGTGCCGAACCATTTTCTGCCTAGTCCCACTGACCTGCACACCGACCATATCCCTCCATACACCTCCCATCCATGTATCTGTCCAATTTATTCTTAAATGTTAAAAAAGAACCCGCATTTACCACCTCGTCTGGCAGCTCATTCCATACTCCCACCACTCTCTGTGTGAAGAAGCCCCCCTTAATGTTCCCTTTAAACTTTTCCCCCCTCACCCTTAACCCATGTCCTCTGGTTTTTTTCTCCCCTTGCCTCAGTGGAAAAAGCCTGCTTGCATTCACTCTATCTATACCCATCATAATTTTATATACCTCTATCAAATCTCCCCTCATTCTTCTACGCTCCAGGGAATAAAGTCCTAACCTATTCAACCTTTCTCTGTAACTGAGTTTCTCAAGTCCTGGCAACATCCTTGTAAACCTTCTCTGCACTCTTTCAACCTTATTTATATCCTTCCTGTAATTTGGTGACCAAAACTGAACACAATACTCCAGATTCCGCCTCACCAATGCCTTGTACAACCTCATCATAACATTCCAGCTCGTATACTCAATACTTTGATTAATAAAGGCCAATGTACCAAAAGCCCTCTTTACGACCCTATCTACCTGTGACGACACTTTTAGGGAATTTTGTATCTGTATTCCCAGATCCCTCTGTTCCACTGCACTCCTCAGTGCCTTACCATTAACCCTGTATGTTCTACGTTGGTTTGTCCTTCCAATGTGCAATACCTTACACTTGTCAGTATTAAACTCCATCTGCCATTTTTCAGCCCATTTTTCCAGCTGGTCCAAGTCCCTCTGCAGGCTCTGAAAACCTTCCTCACTGTCTACTACACCTCCAATCTTTGTATCATCAGCAAACTTGCTGATCCAATTTACATTATCATCCAGATCATTGATATAGATGACAAATAACAATGGACCCAGCACTGATCCCTGTGGCACACCACTAGTCACAGGCCTCCAGTCAGAGAAGCAATTCTCTACCACCACTCTCTGGCTTCTTCCATCAAGCCAATGTCTCATCCAATTTACCACCTCTCCATGTATACCTAGCGACTGAATTTTCCTAACTAACCTCCCATGCAGGACCTTGTCAAAGGCCTTACTGAAGTCCATGTAAACAATATCCACTGCCTTCCCTTCATCCACTTTCCTGGTAACCTCCTCGAAAAACTCCCAACAGATTGGTCAAACATGACCTACCACGCACAAAGCCATGTTCACTCTCCCTAATAAGCCCCTGTCTATCCAAATGCTTGTAGATTCTGTCTCTTAGTACTCCCTCCAATAACTTACCTACTACTGACGTTAAACTCACCGGCCTATAATTTCCCGGATTACTTTTCGATCCTTTTTTAAACAACGGAACAACATGAGCCACTCTCCAATCCTCCGGCACTTCACCCGTAGACAGCAACATTTTAAATATTTCTGCCAGGGCCCCCGCAATTTCAACACTAGTCTCCTTCGAGGTCCGAGGGAACACTCTGTCAGGTCCCGGGGATTTATCCACTAATTTTCCTCAAGACAGCAAGCACCTCCTCCTTTTCAATCTGTACAGTTTCCATGGTCTCACTACTTGATTCCCTCAATTCCATAGATTTCATGCCAGCTTCCTTAGTAAATACAGACGCAAAAAACCTATTTAAGATCTCCCCCATTTCCTTTGGTTCCGCACAAAGCCGACCACTCTGATCTTCAAGAGGACCAATTTTATCCCTTACAATCCTTTTGCTCTTAATATACTTGTAAAAGCTCTTTGGATTATCCTTCACTTTGACTGCCAAGGCAACCTCATGTCTTCTTTTTGCCCTCCTGATTTCTTTCTTAAGTACTTTCTTGCACTTCTTATACTCCTCAAGCACCTGATTTACCCCCTGTTTCCTATACATTTCATACAACTCCCTCTTCTTCTTTATCAGAGTTGCAATATCCCTTGAGAACCAAGGTTCCTTATTCCTATTCAATTTGTCTTTAATCCTGACAGGAACATACAAACTCTGTACTCTCAAAATTTCCCCTTTGAAGGCTTCCCACCTACCAATCACATCTTTGCCAGAGAACAACCTGTCCCAATCCACGCTTTTTAGATCCTTTCTCATTTCTTCAAATTTGGCCTTCTTCCAGTTCAGAACCTCAACCCTAGGACCAGATCTACCCTTGTCCATGATCAAATTGAAACTAATGGTGTTATGATCACTGGAACCAAAGTGCTCCCCTACACAGACTTCTGTCACTTGCCCTAATTTGTTTCCTAACAGGAGATCCAATATTGCATCCCCTCTAGTTGGTCCCTCTATATACTGATTTAGAAAACTTTCCTGTACACACTTTACAAACTCTAAACCATCTAGACCCCTAACAGTATGGGAGTCCCAGTCAATGTATGGAAAATTAAAATCCCCTACCACCACAACTTTATGTTTCCTGCAGTTGCCTGCTACCTCTCTGCAGATTTGCTCTTCCAAGTCTCGTTGACTATTGGGTGGTCTGTAATACAATCCCACTAATGTGACCATACCTTTCCTGTTTCTCAGCTCCACCCATAGGACTCAGTAGACAAGCCCTCTAATCTGTCCTGCCTGAGCACTGCTGTAATATTTTCCCTAACAAGCAATGCTACTCCCCCACCTTTCATTCCTCTGCCTCGATCACATCTGAAACATCGGAACCCTGGAATATTAAGCTGCCAGTCCTGCCCCTCCTGCAGCCAAGTTTCACTAATTGCTACAACATCATAATTCCACGTGTCAATCCACGCCCTCAACTCATCCGCCTTCCCCGCAATACTCCTAGCATTGAAATATATACACCTCAGAAGATTTTTTACCACCACTCACAACCTTCCTATCAGCGGATTTGCTTAAACTTTTAACATCATTTATTTTCACCCCAGCCACACTGTCAGCTCTGGCACTCTGGTTCCCATCCCCCTGCAAATCTAGTTTAAAGCCTCTCCAATAGCACTAACAAACCCCCCTGAAAGGATATTGGTCCCCCTGTGGTTCAAGTGTAACCCGTCTCTCTTGTACAGGTCCCACCTGCCCCAGAAGAGGTCCCAATGATCCTGAAATCTGAAACCCTGCCCCCTACACCAGTTCCTCAGCCACTTGTTCCTCCTCCAGAGCATCCTATTCCTACCCTCACTGGCACCTAGCACAGGTAGCAATCCTGAGATTACCACCCTTGAGGTCCTGCTTTTCAACTTCCTACCAAGCTCTCTATACTCACTGTCCAGGACCTCTTCACTCTTCCTTGCTATGTCATTGGTACCGATGTGCACCATGACATCTGGCTGGTCACCCTCCCACTTCAGAATGTCATGCAATCGATCAGAGACATCCTTGACCCTGGCACCTGGGAGGCAACAAACCATCCTGGATTCTCTGTCACGACCACAGAACCTTCTACCTGCACCTCTAACTATCGAGTCCCCTATCACTACCACTCTCCTCTTTTTCCCTCCTCCCTTCTGCACTGCAGAGCCAGACTCAGTGCCAGAGATCCGGCTACTGCAGCTAGTCCCAGGTAAGTCATCCCCCCCCAACAGTATCTAATGCGGTATACTTGTTGTTGAGGGGAATAGCCACAGGGGAACCCTGCTCTGCCTGCCCTTTCCTCTTCCCTCGCCTGACAGTGACCCAATTTCCTGTCCTCTGCTCCTTTGGCGTAACTACCTCCCTGTAGCTACGATCTATAATCTCCTCATTCTCCCGAATGATCCGCAGGTCATCCAGCTCCTGCTCCAGTTCCCTAACGCGGTTTGTCAGGAGCTGCAGCTGGATGCACTTCCTGCAGGTGTCTTTGTCAGGGACACAGGAGGGCTCCCTGACTTCCCACATCCTGCAAGAGGAGCATTCCAACATCCTGCCTGGCATTCTCTCTACGCTAGACAATCTGAACAAAAAACTTACCGGAACCTACCTTGGCCTCTGCTTGTTCTCGCCGAAGCCTGTTTGAGCCAAAGCCACCCCACTCTGACTCAGTCCACTCCGACGACGGCCGCTGTATATGGTGGTCTGCTTTTTAAACCTTGGCGAGCTACGTCACGCGCCTGTGCAGTGCAGACCCTTCTCCCCGAGCAGTTTTTTAAAACTCACTCCTGTACATCACCTCATTGTATATGCAATTGTGCCAACAACAGCAATGTCACTGGCAAATTTATAAATGGCATTTGAGCTGTCCCTAGCTACCCAGTCATGTGTAAAGTAGAACAGAGGGCTAAGCCTACACAGTTAGGTGTGCTGGTGTCAACTGTCAGCAAGGAGATGTTACACACTGACTGTGGTCTCCAGATAAGGAAGTTAAGGATCCAGTTGTAGAGGTAGGTACACAGGCCCAGGTTTTGAAGGTTGTTGACTGACGTAATTGATAAACAACACTCTAGCATATGATTTGCTGTTGTCTAGGTGTGCCAAAGCTAAGTGGAGAGCTAGTGAGATTGTGTCTCTTGTAGACCAGTTGTGCTAGCAAGCAAAATTGCAAGCAGTCAGATCCTTGCCCAGGTAAGGAATTAATTCTACCCATGATCAAACTCTCAAAGCATATCTTCAAAGCAGATGTGAGTGCTACCGGGCGAAAGCCGTTGAAACAGTCTACCCTGTACTTGGTATGATTGCTGCCCTTTTGAAACAAGTGGGAACCTCCGTCTACAGTAGAGGTTCCCAATCTGGAGTCCATGGCATCAAAAACACAAACAACCCGGTGGTCTACAACAATTAGAGGTAGAAGATGTCCACAAATATTCTTTTCAATTAGTCAGCATAGATTTGCTGATGATACATCCATTGTTGGTAGAATCTCAGATGGTGACAAGAGTATATAATAGAGTTTCTGTTTTTTTGCATGATTTTTAATCTATTCAATATACAGATACTGTAATTGATCACTTATTTATTTTTTGTCTTCTATATTATGTATTGCATTGAACTGCACATGCCAGTGATAATAAAACTGATTCTGATTTTCTATATCCTTCAGGACCTAACATTAATCTGATCTCTTATCAGCTAGATGCTCTGCTCATTTGAGGGAAAGAGGCCAATATTGGCAGGAATGGGCCCTGCTTTAAAAACATTACGTACATGAAAATCAAAAGAAAATATGTGGCGTGTCATCAGCTAAATCAGAACACTTAGTTTGCTACCCAATTATATTATTTTATTGACAGTACTTTCACAAAACATCCAGAAAAAAACTAGATGTTTAATTAATTCAAATCATCATGTTTCAAAATCAACCACATTTTATCAGAAGATATTTATTTATATTTCTGATTTTTGGCATTAGCAACAATTAACCTTGAGTTCACCAGTGCATTACATGATTCATTAATAAGGCATGGCTCAAAATGTTAAGTTTTCAAAAATCAAAAATACATCTGATGAATTTCAAAAGCACCACCAAGTCATTGATTTGACGATGGCTAACATCATCTTCAATATAGCTTGAAAATCAAAATCCACTAAAGTTATACTTACACCAATTTCAGAATTCTCTGAAGTCCAGTAGTCTTGATGTCGTCGTCTACGATCATCCCTGGAACTTCGGTGATCATAGTCCTGATCAGTGCCTCTTGAGCTCCGTTCTCTCCGATCCCTCAGATCAACTCTATCTTTAATCTGATCGGAACCATATCTGCCATTCCGTTCTGTTCTGCTTACTCTGCAAAAATAGAAAACACATTTGTGCATGATGAACCATTGCTAACTATGTTCTGATAACAGAAGAAATAGTAACAATGAAGCAATGGTACAATGTCTTTCATAAAAAGAACGAGTGAGTTATACACATAGGCCAACTAAATTAACTGAAGACAGTGTAACTCATCTGAGCTAAACAAACCCAAGACGTTCCAAGGCTTATTTTCTACCTCTCGATTTATTTAATCCCAAACTGACAGAATGGATGTTTAGAGGGCTCAGTTTAGACAGCAAAGTGGTTGAGATGACATTTGTGAAACAGAAAGAAACCTGAAAATCACCGTAGTTCATCATGCTTATGCTCTTTTGGGAAAATAACAATTCCATGTAGTTACATAAAAGTCACACGGGTAGAATTCTGTAAATCCATGGAGATGTTCTTTGAATACTCTTAATAAACATTAGAATATTCAATACTACTGCAATGTTCTATTTGTCACAAAAAGTACAAAATCTGACTCACCTTCTATTAGAACCCATGCTTCAAAAGGATTCACTTGTGAAGAAAATTTCAAAATGCTGACCTTTTATTTATAGCACCTGGTAAAAACAGACCAAGCATAAAAATATTGTGTTACAATAGAAACCATACTTTGATAACCACCTTCCTTCCCTTCTCTAATAATTTGAAAAGTTGTGCTTTTTTAATATCCCTAGGAAGTTTCTTTCTATTCTGATTTCATAGGTAAAACTATCCATATAGTTCTTTTACTAATCTATTTTAAAATTCCATCCATTTGGAAAAATCTATTCTAATTCATGCCAGTGTGCAAACTCCAACTTTTAATTTTATTCTTTTTTTTTTGGCAATTAGAACTCTTAGTCTATTTGGAATATAATTTTTTTAATCTAATTTTCTTGAGTTTGCACAAATATCCTTCCATTTTAAATTACCTTGGATATCCCATAATTCCATCAGCCAATTAAAATTGGCCTAGAATTAGAGGAAGGAATCTCATTCATGCAGCATTGCTCTTATTTTAATAGTGTAATCTATTCCAAGCTTCCAAGTTCAAAAAACAGTTTTATAAATTGAAAACAACTAGCTCAAAGCTTGTAGTGCTACATAATAACTTGGAAGCCAAATATGACCTTCATAACTACACACTAGACATTCCTGAAACAATTTTCTGTACAACTTAAATTTATTCCCCTCCAAAGTGGCAGTTTGATATACTCAGCCGCACAAAAAATGATCAAAAGGATTTGATTATGCCAGATTCTTCTGTGGTATTATACAAGCCAAAAGGAATTTTTTCCTCTAACTTTGAAATAGGTGTATATTATTTTGTCTGCATAGACAGTTCATTTAGGGATACAACCTCATAAAAAAAATCATTAAAATATGGAACCTTGCCACCACAACTGCTGTTGACCACAGGCATTACTCCCTTACCCCCCAGGATAAAACTATTACAGAAAGCCTGAGTTTAGGAAAAGAGGAGATAAATGCACAAGGAATACTGAGAAAAAAATCAAACTGTTAGCAAGGTTTTATTTCAGGTTAAGTATGATCAGCTGACACCGATAATCCTACACTCAAGAAACTTGTTTCCGTAAGACAAAGAACTAGCATTAAAGAACTTGCATTTATAAAGTGCTTACATCTCAGGATAATCTAAAATCCTTCATTTTTGGTAATAATTTTAAAAAATGCATGTGATAAATTCAGTCCTAGAAACAATAAGATGATTACTTTAATCAGTATAGGGATAAACACTGATATGGGCAACTGATGAATTCTTACATTTTGCCGTAAGTCTTTTGTAATATTTCAATCTCACCAAAAAGTAGACAAAAAGCACCCAATTTAGCACTTAATTTGTAAGAGAGGAACACTGATAAAAACTTTCTGACTGAGAAGCAGGAGTTCTAAAAGAGATATCAAGAAATAATATTCCTCAAAACATTATATAATGTAGGAAAATTCAGCTCCATTCAACTATTAAAGTTCAAAATAAATTTATTATCAAAGTACATATATCACCATGTACAACCCTGAGATTCATTTGCTTGCAGGCATATTAATAAATGACCACACCAACAGTGCAGACAACTAGTGTGCAAAAGACAATAAAAGATACAAATATAACAAAAAAATGTTAAAATACGTAATAAATATTAAGAACATGAGGCAAAAAGTCCTAGAAAGTGAGTCCATAGGTTGGAGGAACAGTACAGTGATGGGGCAATTGAAGTTATCTACTCTGGTTAAAGAGTGGTCAGAGGTCACTGTAATGCTTCTAATTGATCAACATTAATACTAAAAGAACTGTTAAAAGACAAAACTGTATAAAAAATACTCAAATCTTGCTAATATAGCTGTAAATAAGAGACTGGTTTGTGAACATAAAAAAAATTAATATTCAGCTATGCAATCTGTTACAAATCCTTAGACCACACAAGTTGGACAAGAATCAGGTTGGCCCTAGACTACAATACCTATGATAGGTTCCACCAGGAAAGAGCCCAATTTAAAACAATGAATTCCTTTCCATTCCTCAAGTAAGAAACTATATTAAGAGTTTCTGTATTTATATTTTGCAAACTTGTGCATAAATTCAAATCATTCCACAGCCTTATTGTAACATTATCTTCTTACACAGTGACTCAAGATCAAAAGGATTCATTCATGCAACAGCTTAAATATCTTAATAGTCATAGTCATACTTTATTGATCCCAGGGGTTAAATAATTGCACTCATCTAAGTGTTTTTCCTGCAACTGCCAAATCACTGCAAAATCTACCATCCTCTAACCCTTCAAAAAATTTAAAGCCCAGGTAAAAGCACATTATTTGGTGTAAGATTTCATTTAATCTAATCCTCTAGAGGATGGATACAACTTGCTGCATCTGTGTTTAAAAAAACAGTTGCTCACTTCAGAGAGCTATGAAACATTGAATATACATTTTAATTGCCTAACAAATGTTTTAAAGTGAATATAAATCTGAAACTGATACAGCATTGCTATATCAAGCACACAAAGATCAAGCAAATGCCACTGGACTGTGCCTAAACTGGTAGGGTTATCAATAAGAAGTCCACAAAAGAACTCAAGGCTGATGCTCCAAAAAAAAAGTACAGCACTAGAGAAGTTCTACAAAGAATAGCCAACTCTGGTATGGAGATACCACAAAGAAAAGAACTGTCCAATGCAGGTTTCCCAGCACCCAGCCCGCTACCACCACAGAATCAGCTCAATCCTCTCAGTTCCTGTAAAAGCACTGCACAGGAATGGAAAAAACTAAATTGTTGTACACAGCCAGCTCCATCATGGGCACGAACCTCCCCAGCATCCAGGACATCTTCAAAAGATGATGCCTCAGCAGGCATCATTAAGGATCCCCCATCGGAACATGCCCTCTTCTCATTGCTACCATCAAGGAGGTGGCACAGGAGCCTGAGCTTCTTCACCTTCATCAACCAATTTCTGAATGGGCAATGAACCCATGAACACAACCTCGCCATTTGTCCTCTGTTTTTGCATTACTTAATTTTATATATTTATTGTAATTTATAGTTTTATTATGTATTGCAATATACTGCTGCAACAAAATTCACAACATATGCCAGTGATATTAAACCTGTTTCTAAGAAATTGTTTGATGCTCCAGATTCCAACATCTGTCTCCCTCTCATAAGGGAAAGTTTTAAAGAAATTATTAGAAATAATTCAGTAGTCAGTGTCATACTGGATATCCATCAACTAACATTTCCTCCAAGAAAATTCAACAAAAAAGTAGTGATTACTACCCAGACCATCACGGGCAAGGCCTACCCCATTTCTGAGCACAACTACACAGAGCACCATCGCAGAAAAGCAGCATCCATCAGCAAGGACCCTACCACCCAGGCTATGCTCTCTTCTTGCTGCTGCCATCAGGAAGGTACAGGAGCCTCAGGATCCACACCACCAGGTTCAAGAACAGTTATTCCCTCAACCATCAGGCTCTTGAACCAGTGGTGATAAATTCACTCAACTTCACTCACCCCATCACTGAACTGTTCCCACAACCTATGGACTCACTTTGAAGGGCTCTTCATCTCAAACTCTCGATATTTATCGCTTATTTTTTTCCCATTTGTATTTTCTCAGTTTGTTGTCTTTTGCAAACTGGTTGTCCACCCTGTTGGGTGCAGTCTTTTATTGATTCTATTACGGTAATTGGATTTACTGAGTATGCCCGCAAGAAAATGAATCTCAGGTTTATATATGGTGACGAATATTTACTTTGATCATTAATTTACTTTGTAAATGGTCCCCGGGCGTGGTTCTTTGAGGTATTTTACTATGTATAAATTATATCTTATTACACCAGTGACTATACCTCAAAAAGTACTTTATTGGAACGCGGAAAGCTTCGAAGTGCCCCCGTGAAATAAATAAACAAACAATAAATATCGAGAACAGGGGTATGAAGAGCCCATAGTTTGTGGCCGACTAACTTGTTTACTTAAAGGCGATCAGAAAGGGACTATAAGGGGAAATTGCCGCAATAAGGCGAGCCTCCAAGTATAAATATGTCGACTTGAAGGACGACAGCTGTAGCCGATGCCCACCCTCCTCCGGCTGCTGCTCTAATCTATCGCCCAACTCCCGACCCACTGGAAATAACACTAAATCCTTACCCACTCCCCTTTCTCCGTCAGTCGGATACTGGACCAGTTGCAATGGCGCACTTACCTTACCGTTAGGTGGGCAGATACCCTGCTGTCCGGCCCGTGTCTCTCCAACTGTCAGCAGCCTGCCGCCATTACAGATAGCGCGTACACACATACACAAGATGGCGCCGACTTCAACTGTACCCAGGGGGCAGCGCGCCGTCGTTTCCGATTGGCTGAAAGTACATTTTCTCCGTTTGCATGCTGGGTTTTTCTTTTTTTCCCCAGTTCAGTGCAAACATGGTGCTCAGGTTACACAGTGCTATTGTGGTAAAATCTCACCTAAAAGACGTCTTCACAGCATGAAAGTTGCTACATTTTAACCTTTGCCTTTGAATATTACGGTAAATATCACACAGAAGCTCAAAAATCCAAGCTGGGGTATTCCAAAATTTAGATTGATAATTATGTGAGGATATTTTACAATACAAAAGATGTTGTTTATTTGCACGTGTACAGACTTTACATTTCAGACTTACTATCCATATTCTTGCTTTTCATTTACCTGTATTGTAATAAACGATAGAATGAGTCACTGAGGAGTTATGAGAAAAAGACATTTCTAAATTTCCTATACAATCAAACATGTTTTCCCTTTTCTAAAATAATTTTATGATTACTAACTAATTCAGGGAAAAAGAAGAATCTTAATGGGCTGTAACCATGCAAGAATCTGGGAGAAATTCACTGGGCAGGAAGATTTTTTCCCAGTATTCTTTATTGCTTAAAGAATTCCTTAAAGCAAAAACAAAGTTTGAGAGATAGTGAATAGGATTACTACTGGATTAGATGAATGGAGAGCAGGGGAGACAAATATAAGATTTTGGCTAATGGAAATATGGGAATGTGAGGAAATATAGCTAATAGCTACCCCTGCTTGTATTTCTGAAATGGTGGTGAGTGGCTCTGGAGCGCCACAAGAAACTGTCCTGTTTGTGTTTCTGTTCACAATGCACACCTCAGACTTTCAGTACAAATCTGAATCTTGTCATTTGCAGAAATTTTCTAATGACTCTGGTGATTGGGTGTATCAGAATTGGGCGGGAGTCAGAGTAGAGAGGAGTAGTGGACAAGTTTGTGGAGTGGTTCACCTGCTCTTGAATGTGGCCAAAACCAGAGAGATGGTGATTGATTTTAGGAGGAAGAGGACTGTGACAAGTCCTGTGTACATTCTGGGAGAAGAAGAAGTGGTGGTGGAGGAGTACAAATACTTCAACATCAGACTTGACTGGAAAACCAACTCCAAGACTGTTTACAAGGGGATGAGCAGACTCAATTTTTAAAGGAAGCTGAGATCCTTCAATGTGTGCAGCAAAATGTTGGGAGATCTTCTACCAGCCTGTTGTAGCGAATGCAGTCTTCTTTGTGGCTTTATGTTGGGGGAGCAGCATCAGCGCTGGTGATACAAAAAGACCAAATAAACTCATCGAAAAGGCTGGATCTGTCTTTGGCTGCAACCTGGACTCTTTTGATTCAGTGGAGACTAGTAAACAAACTGTCCATCCTTTCCATGACCTACTGAATAAGCAGCAGAGCAGCCTTTCGAACAGGCTATTCACTTCTGTTGTCACAAGGATTGCTGCAGAAAATCTTTCCAGAAAGTGCAATAAGCATATACAACAGTTCATCTCTGTGTGACAGGAGAACACACATCATTGTACAATTGCCTCTGTTTTATTATTTTGTACATTATTGTAAATTATTGTGTATATTATTCTGTACTTTATTATTAGTTAATAATATATTTATTATTATGGCTAAGTGCATTCTTAAATGTTGCTGCTGTAGTGAAACAATTTCCTGCTTGGGATCAATAAAGTAATTATTATTATTATTATTATTATAAGTCTCCTGTTTTGAACTTAAAATACTCTATTCTACAAATCTATCATTCCCTACATAAGGAGACAAACACTTTACAATGATATCAGAATCAGGCTTATTATCACTGGTATGCGATGTGAAAATCGTTAACCTAGCAGCAGCAGTACAATGCAATACATAATATAGAAGGAAAAGAAATGGTATTTCAGGTATGGCCTCATCAAACATGTTTATTTTTATACTCCAACCTCCTGTAATATAACAAGCAAACTAATCATTCATACAAAAAGATGAATGGATTTCTATGCAATGAAACCATAGCCTTTCAGTAATATTTCAGAAGTTGTGATTCTTACAAATAAAAATCCTCTGCTATTCCACTTATATTCTAACTTTTCTTGCCTACTGACATAATATGTAAAAACCCTCTCTAGTCTCCTTGTTTTCTTTCAAACTAATTTTCTCCACTTGGCACTGTGTGGTCAGCAAACTTGAATACATTATAGTTGATCCCCATCTATAATCCACAGACCATAAAACGTTCAAAGTTCAAAGTACATTCATTATCAAAGCATGTATATTATATACAACTTTGATATTCTTCTTCTTATAGGCAGCTATAAAACAAAGAAACCCAACAGAGCCTTCAAACACACGATGTACAAAAAAACGGAAGAACAAATTGACCAAAGAATGAAAAGCAAATAGCATTCAGAACTAAAATTCACATGAGTTCATAGCTCTGAAGCCATTCACAGCTGTTCCAAGTTAGTTGCAGGCTGCAGCCTCAGTTTAGCACAGAGATGAGTAAATCTTGCTGAGTAACATGCTGAACTTCAGCTCATCCCTCACCTCCGGCCCCAATACCCTGACTTTTTCAATCTGACCTTGGCTTGATCCTCACTCTTGGACTCAGGCCCTGCCACTTTGATATGCTCGTGGGCCTGGGCCCCACCACCTCAATTCAACCAGTACCCAACCTTTCCAATCTGGTTTGGTGTTTAAATTGGTTAAACATAGGCTTGATCCTTGCTCTTAGGCATGGGCCCCGCCAACTCAACTCTGCCTTGCCTCGGATCTGCCGCTTCAATCAGTTCCATGTCCACCCCATTGGCTTGTTCCCCACTTTCAGGCCCATGCCCCACTGCCTCAATTCGGCCTATACACACCACACCTTCAGTTCACACCAAAAAAAATGCAGTCATACAGGTGGTTCAAAAGCTCAGCTCCAAAAGGGAAATTGCAGGCTATTGATTGCAATGATTGTTTTACAGAATGTGTGATTAATAAAGTAATTAGTAGTTGTGTTTGCTGCCAGTAAGTTGTCGCTGCTAGCAGAAATAGGCCATCTTGACTTGATTTATGGTCCCTCCCAAACTCAATCTCCTGCCTTCTCCCTGTAACCTCGGACAATCTTACCAAGAACCTGTCAATGTCCTCTTTAAATATATCCAATGACTTCACTCCACATTGTCCATGGCTCCAGAGGATGTCTATTGTGAGGCTGTGCCCTCAGGTCCTAGACTCCTTCACTATTAGAAATATTCTCTCCACACCCATTATATCTAGGTCGTTCAAGATTCGGTGGATTTCAATGAGATTCCCCCACCTCCACTCATTCTTCTAAATACCAGTGAGTAGAGGCCCAGAATCATCAAACACACCTCATACTTCAACCCTTTCGTTCCCAGGATAATTCTTGTTAACCTCCAAATCATGAACATTTCTGGCACATTGGTCATTCAGTACAATTCAGTGGGAAAAGAGGTATAATCTCTCACCAGCTCTAGGCACATCTTACCTTGCAAGCTACCTGGCACATCAAGTGTATTTCCAGGTATTTTTAAGCAAGAGTAATAATAACTCCCTTTGTAAGACGATGGAAACTTTACATGGGTCCCCTTCAGGCATTGAGTTCATGACTTTTACCCCTCTAAGTTTTTTCTTAATATCCCTCTAATTCTTACTACTTTGCTCAGTTCCTTTATTTTCAAATTCAAGTTTATTGTCGTCTGATTGTACATATGATTGTACAACCAAACAAAACGTTCCTCCGGGCCATGGTGCACCCACACAATATACATCACATAGCGCAGAAAACAAAGTACTGTATTATACTATGTTAACAAAATGTAAATTCAAAATGCATGTATTGAAGTGCAGCACAGGTATACAGTAAAGAGCTCATTGTCCTAGTGAGAAGACCTCAGTGGTAGCAGGGTATTCACTGTCTCACAGCCTGAGGAAAGAAGTTGTTACCCATTCTAGCAGTCTTAGTCCAATGCTTCTGTACCTCTTCCCTGAAAGTAGTAGGTTCTAAATTTTCCTCTAGCCTGCTCTGTTCAAAAGAAAATAAACTCCGTTTCACCACTCACCTAAACTTTTGCAGCCCTAAAAAAAATCTCTTCTGAAGTGTCATCAAACCTTTCTTGTTTTGTAGTGATAACAAATACGGTATATTAGTTGTAGCCTAAAAAGCATTTACGCATAAAAGTAAATAGCAGAACCCCATGCACTTATCCCATGGAATTTTAAAACACATTTAACAAGATCTCATGCCAGGTTTCTATCCCAGAAAACAGTCCCTCTGCACTGTCAAGAGTTTCAATGATGAAGACATCATAATACACAATGATGTCATAAAGCATTTGTAACTTATTTTTCCGATAGAGTAAAAACTGACAGCTTGAAGGTTCCAGTGAAATATTTATTAAAATAATTATATCTTGAATTTTGGAAAGTTTTTGTGAAGTTTTGAGAAGTGTGAGAACCTAGACTTTTGTAGTGATCTAAAAAAAATTGCAGTTGACTATGACTTGAATGCACTTGCACAGTACACCAAGGGAATCCTGCAATGACTTTTAAGTGCTGCATTTCAAATACGCAATTGATCAATGGTAGGAAAACCATTAGAGTCAGTTTTGAGGGACTAAGGACAACATTGAAAGAATGAAGTAATTAGAGATACAGCGTGGAATAGACCCTTCTGACACTTCAGACTACACCGTCCAGACACCCCTGATTTAACCCTACCCTAATCACAGGACATTTTATAATGTCCAATAAACTTACTAACCAGTACTTTGTTGGACTGTGGGAGGAAACCAGAGCACCCAGAGAAAACCCACACATACCATGGGAAGGACTTCTTACAAATGACGCTGGGATAGAACACCTTGATCTGTAATAGTATCATCCTAACTGCTACGCTACCATGGCACCAATTAATAAGGGAAGAATACATCTGACCCTGAACTTTGAAGAAGTAACAATGAGGTCAGTGTATATTATATCGAGATATTTGACAAAGGAATACACACTACTGAGAAAACATGGAGGGTCGTGAACAGAGGAACATTGGAGGATGTCTTCAAAAAGTCTTAAAATCAGTGGAACAATCTGCCATACAGAATACAAGTGAGATTATGCCCTAACTATACGGTAGTTATACTGCAGCTAGAGTACAGTTACAGCTCTGTTCACTGAATTACAGGAACATGAAGGACATTATAGAAACTATACTAAGGAGGGTGCTGAAGGTATTCATCTGATGGGCGCTAAAGTAAATAGTGGTTAGTAGGAGTTTGGAGTTCAATTTTAGTGGCGTTCCATATGAGTCTCTGTACAGCCTTGCCACAGATTGTGTGGGTTTTCCAAGAGTGCTCTGGTTTCCTCCTACAGTCCAGAAATAACAGGTAGGTTAATTGATCATTGTAACTTGTCCCATGATTAGGTTAGGTTAATCAGGGTTGTGGAGTAGCTGGGGCAGCACAACTTGAAGGGGCAGAAGGGTCTACTCTGTGCTTTTTTCAGTTAAATAAATAATGCCAGGAAATCTTGAGGCACGAGAATACTTCTAAAATCAACCACCAGATTATTACCGGCTCTCAGGTTTATTGGTGAAATCTCTTGCATTGGATGCCAAGGGTCACTATAATTACCGTAGGTAGTTCCCTCCATGGAACCAATCATCTATGAGAATGCTTATTAGTAGATTATTATGTAGAAATAGAAACAGCAAAGAGTAGCATAATAGGACAACTCCAGTGACCTGGGCCAAATCCTGACCACTGGTGCTGTATAAGAGTAATTTGCACATTCTCCCTGTGACTGTTTTCTTATGGTGGCTTGTTTCCTCCAACAAACAAGGAAATGTGGATTGGTATATTATTTGGCCAGGTGAAACTGATGGAATCTGTGTTGAGTGAAACTTAACAGGGAAAATAAGATCGGATCAACAAACACAAAATGCTGGTGAAACTCAGGTCAGATAAGATTGGATCAGTGTAAATGGATACTTAACAGTTGATATTTTCATGTTGTCTCTCTTTATGGCAGATAAACATTGGCAGGTTATATAGTAACATTGTAACATTGAAATTGTAACATTGGGGTATATCAAACCGGAAGAGATGTTGTTTAGAACGATATTGCAGTATCATGGGAGAAACCAATCTTTCTAGAGCAAACAGGAAACTCGACAAGGGTCTCTTAATGTTTGTGAGTTACAGTCTCACGGCTCGGTCTGCATTCAGTAAAGACCTCCATGATGTCTGGGTGGAGCTTCACTTATTTTCCTTGGGTGTACTAGGCTCACTCCCCTCATCTCAAACTTCTGCAGGTTTGTAGGCTAATTGGCCACCACAAATAGAATCTTGTGTGCAGCTGAGTGGTGAGAATCTGGAGTGGACAGGATTAAGGGAAGAATAAAACAGAAATGGGTGTTTTCTGATTTTCATTGAGTAAGCCACCAGTAGGCCTTAAGGGCCTGTATCCATTGTGTAACTCGATGACCAAGTACAATTAGCGATAATGAAGTGGAGCATGATTTCTTGATAAGTATTTTTATTTAGAAGTACAGTGCAGAACTGGCCCTTCCAGCACAACGAGCCACACAACCCAGCAACCCACCTATTTAACACTAGCCTCCTCACAAGACAACTTACAATGACCAATTAACCTACTAAGCAGTGTGTCTTTGGAATGTGGGAGGAAACCAGAGCACCCAGAGGAATCCCATGTGGTCATGGGGAGAACGTACAAACTCCTTACAGACGGTGCCCAAATTGAACTCCAAACTCCAGAATGCCAGCTGTAATAGCATTGTGCTAACCACTATGCTACTGTAGCGTACTGAACATGCAACTGTTTTCTAGATAGAGGAACCAACTTGAAAAAAGCTATTTTACATTGTATTGTGCAATGTGTGACAAGAATACACATAGATTAAGATGTCAGCTGTCCTGTGTGATCAGCAGTTGGTCTGTCACCTGTCTTCAGGAGAGAGAGAGGTAAGGAAAACAATGGAGCAGCATTTGGAGATGTGTAATGAAGGGACGGGAGAGTAACAGAAGTCGGGAGCGGTCAAGAGCGGCTCCCCCTTTAAACCCTGAACTGTTTGAAGTGATGGACAGGCGATACCCCAGCAGGGGGATAAAAAGGGACAGGTTCGCTAAGGCAGGACACACACGACACCCAAGGTAACGAGACCCTGGAAGCAGTGCGCCTCTCACAAGTCGGTGGGAAGCTTTTGGACAGATGATCGCGGGATCAAGCCTTAGATGCTCAGGGTGGAAAGGCACGATCGGCGGGAACCTGGTGTGTGTCCACCCTTGCCCGGGTGCCAGGTTCAGTGCAGAGAAACGGTAATATCTGGAAACGGAGGGGTCACGGTCAGTGACCTCAGATGACATCACAAAGGGCTCGCCCGAAAGCTGACTGCGAAGGTGTGTGTGTGGAAGCTGTTTTGAATATTCATTCGTTTTGCGCTCTCTCCTCCCCCCCCCCGCCACTGTCCATCGCCACGGCAACGATTACTGCGAACTGAACTTTGTGTCACTTTGAAACTGGTCATTTGCCCCTAGACAACGATAGAGCTTGGTTGATCCTGTTATCTTAATTCTGTGCACATGTGTGTTTATCATTGCTGAACTGTTGCATTCATTATCCTTTTGATTAGAGTACTGTATTGCTTGTTTCTTTAATAGAACTTTCTTAGTTCTAGTAATCCAGACTCCAACTGAGTGATCCATTTCTGCTGGTTTGGCAACCCAGTTACAGGGTACGTAACATATGGAAAACTTCAAATTAATATTATGAAGGAAGTTTTAGGGAATTGGGACAATAACATGACAGAATTTTATAGGAGGCTCAAAAACATTTGATTCAGTCCTCAACTATTGTCACATCTACAAAGGGAAACAATAAAAAAGAAAGCTCATGGTGAAAAAGCAGCTGTCTAAGTTTGACACAAGAAATTAAAAATTAAATCAAAGGAAGAGGACTATGAAGTTGTTGGAAATACTAATTGGTCCAAGGATTAGGAGCATGGAAGACAAAAAAATCCTGACACAGCAAAGCTATGGGACTGAAAGGAATTAGTTAAAACAAGTTGGTTGGACTGTACGTGGATAAATCTCAGACCAGCTTGTGATAGGGAAGGCTAATGGAATGTTAGACATTATTTCAAGGGGGTAAGAGCATTAAAAATAGGAAGGGCTTACTGCAACTATACAAAGTAACAGACCAGATCTCAAGCACTGAACAATTCTGGTCCCTTATTTAGTGATATTTTATTGGAGGCAATTCAAAGGTTCATATTCAAGTATCGATGAGTTGTCCTGCAAGTAAAAGTTAAACAAATTGTGACTATATTCAAAGTTTATAAAACATTTCTAGGAAACTACAAAAGATAAATGACAGAATGGGGGAGAGCCTAGAATAAAAAGGCATGATCTCAGAATGAGGGATGCACATTTAAAACTGGAATAAAGCAAGAAATTCGTGGAAGTTGAGCATCTCTGGAATTCACTACCATGGAGTTGCAGGAGCAAAGTCCTAAACTAGAGTTTTCTCGTCAATAATGCAATCTAAGGTTATGGTGAATGTCATATGCTAGCCATGATCTTATTAAATGGCCATGGCTAAAAAAAACTGATGCCTATATACACGGCCTATAATATTCTTGTGGGGTTCAACAGGCAGGATCATGGAAGATGTTTTCTCTGGAGGAGGCTTTTCTGTAATCATATGCATCTGAAAACTTTTGGTACCTAATCTTGATTATGTAGATTATAATTTTAAACAAACAGACTTACAAAGAAATACACATTCTTTTCAAAATTTATTCTGAAAAAGAAAACAGTAGATACATTATTGTACACTTGATAGACAATACAAAATGTACATTGTACATTCAACATAAATAAGATTTAAACAAATCGTCAAAAATTACATTTCCTACAGACAAATTACACTGTTTACTCAAGTATATACCCGGTAGCAAAAATTAGGAAAAATATTTACATATTTACAATAATTCTTATGTTAGTCCAATTCATTAAACCTCGTAAACATTGCCTTTTTAACAGCATCTTTGTAGGAATCAGAAGTAGTAACACCATACGAACTTCCTCGTGCTCCCAAACCTGCACCCTTCATCCTTGTTTGAGCCTAAAATTAAAAATCATACAGTACTGAATCGTGTTGTACTTATATCTGTTAAACAGAGCACAAATAGCTTTTACACACTGTTTCTCCTCCAGAATAATCTCCAAAAGGTACAAATGCTAAATGAAGCAATAACCAATGTAACTCCCAGATTCAGAACACCGACTTAAGCAGAGCAGAAATTTTTGAACCTTGGTTTTTTCTACTTGAGGGCTGAGGATGCTGAATCACTGAATTAGTTTTATCATTGAGGGATATTGGAGACAGAAAAGCAAAATGGAGTTGAACCCAATATCCACCAGTGAAGAAAGACCAATTTCACATTCAATATTGGTACTCCCACCAGATTTTATTCTTACATTTTTAGCTTCATAAATACCAAGTGCAATAGATTTAACCAAGTATTCCCAAAAAGTACCAAATATGTAGAAAATTCTAGGACACAGCTCTAGCTCATCAAAGCTAAACCGTGATTAGGTCACAGATGTCTAAGAAATGCATGCTTTGAAGGAACTTCATGATATGGGAGGAATACTTAAATATGGTACTTTCAGTTTCCCTTTTGCGAAGTAACAATTTTTAAAACAGTTACTTCACCATCAGTTAAGGCCAGAAATTATCTAGAATTTAGAAGAGGTTCCCAAACTGACTCTCTCTACTTGATTTAATCAAGATCTAGCTAAGATTAAAAGCAGTGTTCAATCAGGTGTCAATCTATTGTAGCTTTAACAGTTAAAATAGGATACTTTTTCAACGAGGAAGCAGATATTTTAGACATCGAGTGATAAAATTTAAATCCTTGTATTAATTGTGAAATGCATCAAGTGGCAGCACAATTAGGAAAATGTATTGAACACCTTACCTGTATAGGCGCTGTAATGCCTTGACGATTTCTACCCAACCCTGAGCCTTCTTTCCAGCCCATAGCCTGCAGCATTCTACTCCCAATATTGTCACTGTTAATACCATTTTTTGTTGGCTGCTCAAAATCACTGTCACAAGAAAATATATATACATTTTAATCACAATATTTAGAAATGCCTAACACTTTTCTGGCATAACAGGGCAATCAGATATCAAATTCAATAATTTGTCCAAAATAAAACTAAACTGATGAAAGTCTATGATGGTAGTGTCCGCTCTTAAGGATGTTCCGGGTCCAGAATAACCTTTCCTCCTGCATCTCTTATAATGTGATTTTAGAACAAAATCGATCTGTTTGCTGACAGTGTTACAATCCCACTATATACATCAAGAAGAAAACATTTCATTACAGCAGAAAATTAGCAATGGAACAAAAGGAGGTTCAATCTGTGGATCAAATTCAATCTTCTCACATCATAATCTATGTTATTAATTTGATAGATCTAACCAGTCTTGCAGTTCTCCATAGTGATTTTCCAATCAGTATGAAACTTACTGAGGACTTGCTGTAGCTTAGATTGATTTTTTAAAAAAAGAAAAGCTTCTGAAATTATTCTACATTTAGTTCCCAAGTATACAAGGAACAAAACTGAACTGACCACTCAGCTCAAATGAGTATGAAAAAGATGATGACTAATCATTTATTTCACCACGATCGTCTACTTCATTATTTCTTGGTAAGAAATAATCTAAGACACAAGAGCATCTAAGGCTGTTTGGCGGAGTAGTTTTCACAGATTCATCATTTCAGTGAATTAATTTCTCAATTCCAAATGACCAACTTCTTATTTCAGAACTATGGCCCTAGCTTCTCTGTACAAAAGCTAGGATGATTCCAATATCCATTTTGCCACACCACACAAAAGAAAAATTATGTTCTAGGGAGCATAATTGAATTACTGTTTCACAGACTCAACTGAACAACTTAACTTTAACAGAAAGCGATCAATACATTATTAATTAAAGATACTAAAGGAGCGAAGAAAGGGTATGCAATTAGTTATCAGACTAATGTTAAAAGTCTTTGAGGGATGGAATGGCCTTATCAAGTTCTTTTCATTACGTATTGCACTTACATTACTGCAGCATTATTAAATCTCTTCCTCTTAGGTTCTGGAGGCTCTGGGATTCCATATTTTTCTCTTCTTTCTGCTGCCCTGTCTCTGTACTTCATCTGTGTGATGGGGGGAGGGGGGGCAGAGGAAAGAGTGTAAAAACATTAAGATATTAAGATCATTGAAAGTCAATGAAATAATTCGATCTAAAACTGGAGATTACCATTTATTAATATGCAGCCATATTAGATTTTACAATTTTCAAACAATATTTAAGCAAGCCACATAGATACGAGTGAAAAGAAACAAAAATTTGATCCAAATTGTAGGCTAAAAAGAACTTTATTAAAGGAGGAGCAAGATGTGGAGAGGTTTCGAGGGGAACCTCCACAACAGCTGAGTACAAGACCAACACAAATAAAAAGCAGGCTATGAAGACCACAAATGGAAAAGGTGGAGATCCCAGAGAATTGCATGGCTGAAGAAAGTTACAGAAATATGATGGAAGTTACATAAATATGGTCATGCACTTTGGCAGTAGAAATAAATGTTTGGACTATTTTCTTAACGGGGAGAAAATCCAGGGATGTGAGATGAAGAGGGACTTGGGAGTCCTTATGCAGAACACCCTGAAGGTGAATTTGCAGGTTGAGTCGGTGGTGAGGAAGGCAAATGCTATGTTAGCATTCATCTTAAATGGTCTAGAATACAAGCGCAGAGCTGTGATGCTGAGGCTTTACAAGGCACTGGTGAGGCCTCACCTTGAGTATTGCAAACAGTTGTGGGTCCCTCATTTTAAAAAAGTGCTGCCATTGGATGTAAACAAGGATGATTCCAAGAATGACTGGACATGGCATCAAAGATTATGGGGAGAAGGCAGGGAACTGGGGTTGAGGAGATAGAAGAAAAGGATCAGCCGTGATTGAATGGCGGAGCAGACTCAATGAGTCAGATGGCCTAACTGTGCTTCTTAAGGTTTAAACAGGATGGGGTAGTGCTATGAAAAGTTGAAGTGTTGCAAGATCAGAAGACAGGAACAAGAAAACAGGAGTTGACCACCTGGCCCTTCAGCATGAGCCACCATTGCTGACCAACCTGGAGCAGGCTGAGGGGCTAGATGGACTGAACTGCTCTTCAGCGTTACCTCTATTCCTCTTTCAAATATTTATCTTTCCCTTAAATATACCAAATTATCTGGTCTCCATGACCCTCATGCAGAGAATTCCAGAGGAAAAAAAATTATGCCCTTCTGTTTAAAAGTTTGTAACCACTTGTCAACATCCATCTTCCCAGCCCCATCAAGAACAAGGTAGTCCCTCATTCTTCTAAACTCCAAAGAATAGAGACCCAAATTATTTAGAATATTTTGATAGAACACACTCGCACCAGGAATTAGCCTACTGAATCACCTTTGGACTGCCCACAATGCCACTGTATCCCACTTTAGGCAAGGGGAGCAAAATTGTTCACAGCATTCCAGATGTGGCCTCACGAACACTCCTATACAACACCATACTAACCAAAGCGCACAACCCCCTAAGCTACTATACGTGTGAATAATGAAGATAATAATAGATGTAAGGCCAGGTAAATACTGTGGATGGAAAGTTAGCTAACGAGAGCATTGAAGTGTATCGTACGAATGACAGGTGTAGCAGCTAATGAACGTAGAACACTACAGCACAGTATGACGTGCTAACCTTTTAACCTATTCAGTCAAGATCAACTTAACCCTTCCCTCCAACATAGCCTTCCATTTTTCTTTCATCCATATACCCGAGTCTCAAATATACTACTGTATCTGCTTGTACCATCACCCTTGCAGCTTATTCCATGCATCTTCTACTCTTTAAAAACACCTCTTACACCCTCTGCACTTTCTTCCAATCACCTTAAAATTATGCCCTCCTCTATCTGTCATTCATGCCCTGGGAAAAAGGTGTTGGCTGTCAACTCTATGCCTCTATCATCTTATATCTCTACCAAGTCACCTTTCACCCTCCTTCGCTCCAAAGAGAAAAGCCCCAACTTTCTCAATCTCTCCTCATAAGACATGCTCCCTAATCCAGGCAACAATGAGATAAAGTATGAGTAGTGCTCTTACCATACTGACATAAGTAAAATGATACTAAATTGAGAATTCAGTTCAGTGTTAAATTGAATATCAAGTCTGAACACTCTGAATTAGCATCTGACATCAACTAGGAGATCTAAGAGAGTGGTTTCAGTCATCTCATTATTTAATGAGATGAACTTTCCGTTCATTCAGAAAGAATGTCACAATGACAAATCAGAGGCAGTAAGATTCCTAGATAAGTTATACTGGAGTAGAAATGGGTATATACACGGAAGACACTGAATGATATTACTGATGGCCAAAAAATTGTTGAGGTAAAGAGAGGCCCTGAAAGTAAATATACAACCATACTTCTAAAATTAGCTTACCTCTATTTCTGATTTTTCTAATGCTTCAAGCTCACGGTCGGACATTCTTGATCTTCTACGAATCTCCAAGTTTTGCTGCATTGAAAACAAATATGTTTACTGTGTCACTCCCCAAGCCCTTACACACCTTTCCCGCCAAGAAACTGAGGGCAGATTTTGAGTTGCTACAAGCAGCATTCAACTGTATCACAAAATGAACTCGATTTACACTTATAGCTCAGCACACGCAAGTGATCAGTCACATGATTATAAGAAGCATGCTAAGCCAAGAAGTTTTGCCATCAGCCAATACTGTGCCGTGAATTACTGTACATCATTGAAAATTCAATGCTACTGGGCAATTATTTCTAAACATCAAAACATTCTCAAAAAATTTTCCTCTCAATGCTTGGTCTCAGTTTCATTTCAGTGCATCTTTTCAGATGTGTGTCAGAGTGGTGCATGTATTCTCATCATAGACCAAAGTCAAATAACACCAGTGTGACTGACACAAAATGTGGTCCAATAAAAAAAATAGAATGATGGGATTTCAGTGAAAAGTACCACTGTATCCTCGTACTGAATATTGAATTGACACTATTTCTTACATTCTTCACATACATGAGTAAAAATCTTTACATTACATCACCATCTAAATATGCAATGTACAATCATAGTAATTTATAATAAATAGAACAGTCAATGTAACATAGAGTATATTAAATTTAATACAGTTACCCTGTGCAGGTCAGATAGCTGCTGATGGCGAGTAAGTGCTTCTTTATTAGGAAACTGTCTTCTGCACAGCAGGCAGGCCATTTTGTTCCAATCTGTCATTTTTTCTTCCAGATCTTGAGTTGTTTCTTGCTCCTCTTCATCACTCTCTCCACTATAAGAAGCCACAAGTCCCTGGAGTGGACTTGACTTTCTCTGCAAGGTAGATATCAAGGTTAAACAAACCCTTTGAGCTTCATCGTTTCACTCAATCCTCTATTTATTCACAGTTGATGTAAAAATTGTCAAAATAACCAAGTGTGACAATCATCGCACAAAGATGCTCTAGTCATGGAAATGAAAATACAAATGGCATTAAACAATTTTCATATCATGAAAAGTACCAACTATAAAGACTCATTATGAAGTCTGTTTCACTTCTGAGGGTACAGCGGATACAGTTTCAGAATAAAGGGATGTCATTTAACTTTTAGATTCAAGGAACTTCTTTAGCCAGGGGGTGGTGAATCTGTGGAATACATTGCCAGAGTGTGCTGTGCAGCCCAAGTCATTGGGTGTTATTTAAGGCAGAGATCCACAGGGAGAAGGGAGAATGGGATTGAAAAAAAAAGTTATGGGTGAATAGTGGAGCAGACTTGATGAACTAAATGACCTAAGAATTAATCAAACAGCAAGCTCATTCAGAGGCTACTGGTCAAAAGTGTTTCTCCATGCTGTATGACAAGAAATGTAAATAAAATCAGCCTTCCATCCTGCTGTGATATAACATTTCATTCATATTTTTAAGTTTTAGTTAGATACATCAGATCCCTATCTCCATATTGTTGAGTACACGGCTAACCTACAGATTACTTTTCCCTGCCAGCTGGGAGACGAGAATCAGTGGTACACATCAGAAAAATAGCAATGGGATGAAATAATTATAATAGTTACACGCAAGCCAGTTATAAAGCTAGCTGTTCTGTACAATGAGTTCATGCATACGAAGGCACTTTCCAGATCAAGAGGTCACATTTTATTGTTGAATAAAATTAGTGGAACTGATCCAATCAGAACTAACACTTTAAATTTGTTGACTATTTAGTTAAATTAAAGACACAGCGTGGAACAGGCCCTTTGAGTCATGTCACCCTAGCAACCCCTGATTCAAATAAATGCCTAATCACTGGAAAATTTACAATGACCAATTAACCAACCAACCAAATACATCCTTGGACTGTGGGAGGAAACTACAGCACCTGGAGAAAACCCACTTGGTCATGGGGAGGCCATACAAACTCCTTAGAGACAATGTTGGAATTGAACGCTGAACTCCAACACCCTGCGCTATAATAGCGCAACACTATTCACCATGTTGCTGTGAAATTTGAGACAAATGGAAACAAAAAAATAATCAAAATTCAATCTCGAAAGATGTTCAAACCTTTAGTGGGCTTTCATCATCATCTCGTAGGTGCTCCGAAAGACCACTGAAAGGTTCCAATACCATTGGCTGTCGTTCCATCATCCCCTGTAACAAATGTATTCAACTTCCATTAAACATAAATTTGAATAATGCGAAGTATCTGAGAAGAAAAAAAATACGCCGGACATTGAGTAAAAATATCTGGATGTGCAAACTTGAAGATTTCAGGCATTCTGCAGCATGTCATGTAATGCCCACTTACTGAGCATCAGCTACTGGAAACCTCAATACACAATGAACTTAGCTCCACCCACACAGAAAAGAGATACGATTTCCCCTTGTCTTCAAAGTTCAAAGTAAATTTATTATCAAAATACCTCTATGTGAACATATACAACCTTGAGATTCATTTTCTTGTGGGAATTCAGTAAACACAAGAAACACAATAGAATCAATGAAAGGCTACAAAGGACAAACAACCAGCGTGTAAAAGACAACATACTGTGCAAATATGTCATGAGAAATAAAAAAATAATCCTAAACAAGTATTGAGAACTTGAAATGAAGAGAATTTAAGTAAATCCATAGGTTTTGGGAACAGTTCAGTGTTGGGGTGAGTGAATTTATCCACTCTGATTCAGGGGCCTGATGGTTGAGGGGTAATAACCTTGTACAGTGAGCCCCGAGGATCCTGTACCTTCTTCCTGATGGCAACAGCAAGAAGAGAGCATGGCCCAGACGGTGGGAGTCCTTGGTGATGGATACTGATTTCTTGCGACAACCTCCGTGTAGATAAGCTCAATGGCGGGGAGGACTTTCTCATGTTGGACTGGGCTGTATATAGCTAACCAGCAAACCTTGAAATTACAATCCCGCTAAAAATTTTTCCTCAGCATTTCAGTGGGACGGGTTCCTCTGCAGTATTCTGGCTTATTTTTCCCCTCCATCTCCACCAACACCCAATAACTCCCACTCTGTCTTCAGGACAAGGAACAACCACACACTGGGGACCTAAATACTTCTTCCACATGAAGCACACTTGACCTGTACCTCTTGTGGCAAGAGTAAGTGGGAGACCTGAGGTCTGGGAAGTGGCAGAAGACTGAAAAACACATTAGGGTGAAAATAACGTTTAAGGAAAACCTAGTATGGAGTATAAAGACAAATAGTAGAAATTTCTATGGATACATAAATAAGAGTGTGGTAAAGTAAATATGGGCCCTCTAGTGAACAACACTAGTGAACTAATAACAAAAATGACTGATGAATCAAGTAACTTTAGCATTAGTCCTCACTGTAGGATACAATGTTAATATCCTTGAGATAGCAGACAAACTAATTTCAAGTAACACACAGAACATACAATCCCAATTACAAAGAATAAGGCTTTGGAAAAATTCAAGAGGCTAAAAGTTGCACAAGTTGCAAGAAGCCAATGGACTGCACAACACAGTCTTAAAGGAAGCGGCTGCAGAGATTGGACAACAGCAAATGACACCCTTATTCAACAAAACTTGAAAGGCAAAAGACTTTACAACTCTATCTTAAACCCATGCCTCTCGCTTCTAGTTCCAACTCCCATTCCATAGAAAGATCATGCATGTTCACTCCATTTCTGCCACTTCTCAAAGTGTATAAAATCATGAGGAAGACATCTTATATTTAAAATACTCATTCTAAATGCTGCAAACTACAGAATAGCTTCTTTGCTTTTCCACCAATTTAAAAATTTTATCAGACTCAGCTTAACAATTAGGGTATATTCTTTAGTCTGGTTTCTATCATTATCCAGTTCAATTATGACAGCATTTACTTCCTGATTTTGACAGATCTTAACTCCAAAATGTTTCATTTTCCCCTCTTTTGTAAATGGGTTGCAGGGTACCATCTAATTCAATTTTTAAAAAAAAAAATTCCACACCTCGCTTAATTGTACTTGCATGCTCACAAAACCCCAAATACCTTTCAATATTTTATCTTCCGCCCATAATCATTTCATTAACCCTTAAACCCCTTAATCATTTAGCAAATATCCTATTTCAATATAAAATTAAATTGCATCAAGTGGTCTACAACTAATTCAGGTGCTATATAATACTTCACTGCAGTTACTACAACTACTTGACTCTCATCCACATACCCGTTTCTCAAATAAAGCAAATCCCGCATCAGCAGCAGCAGACTCCCTCCTCTCTTCTTCTTTAGCAGCAATCATCTGCAAGTTACTTTTGACGTTATCTTTCTGCTTATTTAGACTTTTCGCCCATCGCTCCATGTCCTTGGCAATCTATGGTAAAAATAAAACATTCACATTCAGTTCCAGTGCACCCAGTACTGAAGAGGAATCTAAAGCATGTCACTAGTAATTACATTCTCATGTACTTTCCTGAAGGTTCATATCATCTATTTACAGCAATTCAACTGCTGCTCTCAGCCTCAAGGCTCATAACCGGGATAGCGGAAGCCAAATCAGCTGTGTTTAGAAAACCATGCCAAAATTCTCACTTGTTGTGCTGTCCTGCTCTTCGGTTTCTCCTTCTTTTCCTTTCCTTCCTTACTTTTTGTTCCGCTTGATTTAACGTTTTGCTGTGCAGTTTGATCTGGAGCAGGTAAGTAAGTTTGTTTTTCTCCATCCCAATACATATACTGTTGAGTCTGTGCATTGTAGTAGTACTGAAACAAAATTTTGTAAAAGCATTGTTCATTTATAACACAACAGATAAATAATGTAACAATCATAAAGCCCCTCAAATCTTTGACATCTTTGACAGTCAAATAAGCATAGCATATTGATGCAATTACAAAGAAGGCACATCAGAGACTTTTTTATTAGCAGTTTCAGGAGACTTGGTATGTCACTCCAAAATTACTTCCCCCCCCCCCCCCCCACAGATGCACAGTGGGGAGAATTCTAACAGGTTCTGGAGGGGCTACTGCACAGCTTTCAGAAAAGCTGCAGAAAGTTGTAAACTCAGCCAGTCATGGGCAACAGCTTCCCCACCCTCCAGGACACCTTCAAAAGGCGATGTCTCAAAAAGGCAGCATTCATTATTAAAGACCCCCATCACCTAGAACCTGTCCCCTTTGCTACCATCAGGGAGCTCGTACAGGAGTCTGAAGACTCAATGTTTTAGGGAAAACCTTTTCCTCTCTGTCATCAGATTTCTGAATGGACACGAACCCATGAAATCCACATCAGTATTTTTTTTTGCACTACTTTTTGCACTACCTATTCAATTTAATTTTCAATATGTACTCCTTGTTGCAATTTAGTTTTAATATGTATTGCAAAGCACTCCTGTCACAAAATAAATTTCACAACATATGCCAATGATATTAAACCTGATTCTGATTCTAGCCATCTTCAATTCAGGTGTGGATCAAGAACAAGGGATCCTCCAAAGGAGGAATGTGCCTTCACTATTATGCCTCAAAGTTTCCACACATCCAACCTGATATTATCTTATGCAAGGGAAACACAAGATGATGATATCAGTGGAATTATCACATCCGCATTCCTAGCTTATATCTTAAATTTTCAGTCTCAGATTTAATCCACTGCATCCATCAAGTTTATTTCAGAGTGGTGCATGGTTTCTTTCATCACAGACCAAGGTTTTGATTTACATCAGAAGATATTCCTTTTAAAATGAATGTTTTTTTCCCACAATATCGAACATCCATTAAAAAAGAGCAAGGCTTAACTCAAGACGCTCAATAAATGCACTGGTATTAAGTACATAAGATATTCAGAATTCTGTTTTTGCTGGAAAACATTTCAGTCCCTATTGCATAGCACAATTTGAAGTAGATATAGCACTTACAGTGACTACATATTGTTTATGCACGGAGTAAAACACTGGGAATGAGATTTCAGGGAAAATAATTTTAACTGGGTAATTGCGACAAGTTATTGAATTGAATTGACTTTATTTCTTACATCCTTCACGTGTAGGTAAAAATCTTTACGTCTCCGTATAAATGTGCAATCATAGTAATTTATAATGAATAGAACAGTCAATGGAACATAGAAATACACTCAAATCAGCATGAGTTAATCAGTCTGACGGCCTGGTGGATGAAGCTGTCCCAGAGCCTGTTGGTCCTAGCTTTTATGCTGTGGTACTGTTTCCCAGATGGCAGCAGCTGGAATGGATTGTGGTTGGGGTGACTCAGGTCCCCAATGATCCTTTGGGCACTATTTTCACACCTGTCTTTGTAAATGTCCAGAATCATGGGAAGTTCACAACTACAGATGCGCTGGGCTATCTGCACCACTCTCTGCAGAATCCTGCGATTAAGGGAGGTACAGTTCCCATACCAGGCAGTGATGCAGCCAGTCAGGACGCTCTCAATTGTGCCCCTGTAGAAAGTTCTTAGGATTTGGGGGCCCATACCAAACTTCAACTATCTGAGGTGAAAGAGGCGCTGTTGTGTACAGACCATGAGGTCCTCTGTGGATGCCAAGGAACTTAAAGCTGTTTACCCTCTCAACACCAGATCCATTGATATCAATAGGGGTTAGCCCGTCTCCATTCCTCCTGTAATCCACAACCAACTCCTTTGTTTTTGCGACTTGAGGGAGAGGTTGTTTTCTTGACACCACTGTGTCAGAGGGATGACTTATTCCCTGCAGGCCACCTCATTATTGTTTGAGAATAGGCCAATCAAAGTAGTGTCGTCAGCAAATTTAATTAGCAGATTAGAGCTGTGGGTGGCGACAGTCGTGGGTATACAGGGAGTAAAGGAGGGGACAGTACACAACCCTGAGGGGCTCCTGTATTGAGAGTCAGAGGGGCAGAGGCGAGGGGCCCACCCTTACCACCTGTTAGCGATTTAGCAAGAAGTCCAGGATCCAGCTGCACAAGGCAGGGTCAAGGCAGAGGTCTTGGAGCTTCTTGTAGAGTTGGATGGAATTACAGTGTTGAATGCTGAACTGTAGTCTAAGGACAGCATTCTCACAGAAGTATTCTTCTTCTCCGGATAATGTAAAGACGGTATGTAGTGCAGTGGCTGTTGCGTTGTCTGTCGATCGGTTGTGTCGGTAGGCGAATTGTAGGGGGTCCAGTTTGGGTGGTAGCAAACTGTAGATGTAATCCTTGACCAGCCTCTCAAAGCATTTGCTTACTACTGAGGTTAGTACAACAGGACAGCAGTCATTCAGGCATGTTACCTCGGTCTTTTTTGGTACAGGGACAATGATGGATAATTTGAAGCAGGTGGGCCCTCTACACTGGGAGGTATATTAAAAGCAGGCTATAGCAGCCAATGATCTGGAAAAGCTGCCAGTTGACACTAAAGACCCAAGAGTGCCAGCTTATTGGAGTTTTAATGCTCAATGTTCTAGTTTAAGCCAAAAACAAGCCAGTTGTTCAGGAATGCTGAAAACTTACAGGGTTACATCTAAAACAACATGCAGAGTATACAACCAGAGCTTAACTATATCTTGATGGAACAGTCAAGTACAACGCTTACAGATTTAAAAATTTTCCAAATTTGGAAACCTATCATTGATAACTTCACATTGATCACTGCAGCATTCAAATATTTAATGAAGTCACACAAATTATCAATTTGAGCAAATCAGAACACGCAAACATCTGAATGTTCATTACTTTAATAAGTAGGTACCTGTGAATTAGGATCATAGTAGAATCCAGTTTGCGCGTCATAGTAATATCCAGATGACTCATCATATTGGTAAGTGGACACATCTGGTATAGCTGGAAAGGATAAACAAAGTGGCTATCAGTAACAACTAAATAAAGACTACTTAGACCAAAAAAAAAACAGAATAAAATCTGAGTAAAACACTCACGATAGCTTGAATCCTTTGAATCTGAAGAACCATTGGGTGCAGTGGTATCTGTTTGCTGGGACTGGCCTGCTTGCAAAGACTGAGGAAAAAATTATTTTAGAAATTGTTTTACCTTGTGTTTACAATTTCCATGACAACTTCAGGAGTTAAAACAATTCAGTAACCTTCAACATTCTTGAACACTGAAAAGGTCTGACATACCTCAGATTGATTCTGTAACTGGTAGTTTTGACCATCTTGGGAAACTGTTGCAGGTTTAGAAATTGTAGGAGGGGCTGTTAAGGAGAACGGAGAAAAATAATGCACCAAGGTGGTGAGTGACGAGTTGTATTAACATTTACGTAATCAAATTATTAATCTATGGTATAACTTGACATTTCTGGATTGAACACTGTCTGCCAGTTCTCTTGGATTTTTTATATGCAAGAAGTTTGATAATTGAATGAGCCAATCTCCAGTACTGATTAACTGAATACGGAATTATGAATCAGGAACTATTTTGAGAAACCATCCAAGGCAATTAAATCATGAACTAAACACAATTATAGATTGAAATGAGACCAAAGTGCTTTCAGGTACTACATTCTAATACTGGTGGCCGTCCATTGTATTGTGTTGTAAGTGAAAAAGCCATTGCACTGGGACAATGCCACTCTCAACCTCAGAAGGCTGACGTGGATATGATATCAATGACCTGGATAGGAAGGAGGAGGATGTCCTGCAAAGAGAATTTAGGGAGTTAGGTGCAAAGTTAAAGGACAGGAACTCCAAGGTTGCAATCTCAGGATTGCTACCCGTGCCACGTGCTAGTGAGGCTAGAAATAGGAAGATAATGCAGCTAAATACGTGGCTAAGAAGTTGGTGCAGGAGGGAGGGCTTCATGTTTCTGGACGATTAGGGTTTGTTCTAGGGAAGATGGAACCTGTTCCGATGGGACAGGTTGCACCTGAACTGGAGAGGGACGAACATCCTTGCGGGAAGGTTTGCTAGTGCTGCTCTGGGGAGTTTAAACTAGATTTGCAGGGAGAGGGGAACCAAAGTGTTACAGCAGATAGTGAGGTGGAAGAGGATAAAGGTCATGCGAGAACTGCAAGTTTAGTGCATGGAGTAAAGCCAGATCTAAAACAAAGAGGCTTTGAGGAAAGAAAAGCAGAATAAAGGGTGTAAAGGCAGTAAGGTAGCAGGGCTAAAGTGCATGTAGTTCAATGCAAGAAACATCAGGAACAAAGGTGATGAACTGAGAGCTTGGATACATACATGGAAATATGATGTAGTGGCCATTACAGAGACTTGGCTGGTATCAGGGCAGGAATGGATTCTCAATATACCTCCATTTCAGTGCTTTAAAAGGGATAGAGGGGGGAAGGGGAGGAGGAGTGGCATTACTGGTCAAGGACACTATTACAGCTACAGAAAGGGTGGGTAATGTAGCAGGATCCACTTTTGAGTCAGTTTGCGTGGAAGTCTGGAACAGGAAGGGAGCAGTTACTCTATTGGGGGTATTCTATAGGCCCCCTAGTAGCAGCAGAGATAACAAGGAGCAGATTGGGAGGCAGATTTTGGAAAGGTGCAAAAATAACAGGGTTGTTATCATGGGTGACTTTAACTTCCCTAATATTGATTGGCACCTGATTAGTTCCAATGATTTAGACGGGCAGAGTTTGTTAAGTGTGTCCAGGACGGATTCCCGTCATAATATGTTCAGAGACCAACTGGGGGGAA